>NC_071355.1:181037219-181749988 GCF_943734655.1 Sabethes cyaneus
AAAATCTGGGAAAGCTTCTTGTAAGCGGCGTTGACCAGCGTAATGTCGCGGTAATTACAGCAATCTATTCATCCTAAGGATCATGGTCATCTCATTCCGCGCTCGTCGATACTTGGCGAAATTCTACCTCGTGGCAATATGGTTCTTCACCCAGCACCGCGTTTGCGGCCTCATTGATGACCGAGCACACCCTGTTCCGTTCGTTTTCGAGGGTCGGAGCACTAATTTAGCTCCTCAGAGGAAGGTACAGTTTCATCTAGTTTCAAACGTAATCCTTCCCTATTTAGTATGTACGTTTGTATTGATTTCATGCTTGGTTTTCATGGCCTTAGAATGGGTGACGAGAGCGCCACCGCAAAAGTTATAAAGCTTTTCAAAAACGATGGATTACTTTTTTCTGTTCATTCGTGGGGTAAATTGAATTCAGTTCCTTACGAATTTTCAAAACGCATCTTTAAATGCTTCAAAAGCACAATATTCTAATCCTTTACGACCAGTATGTTGATCTTTTGCAGTGACGTCATCCTGGTATTTTTCTGTATTTCACACTTCATTTTTTCATTATTCTATTTTACTATTGAGCTAAGCAATATGCCTATTATCCGTGCTTTTGTTTATGGTTTGCCTCAAGCTTACAGCTTTACAATACTAATCCTGCATTTTCAGCTAGGGTTATAATTCATTCGGCACAAGAGGCCTCTTTATTTTCACCAAGCCAGTATGGCACTGGCATTGATCATACATTATGGTAATCGTTGGTTTTGCAGAGTTCATCAAGAAAGAAGATGTGAGAAGACCTGGAAAAACCCAACCCATGCTTATGTTACTTGGCATCGAACGGTTTGATTTTGCCCAGAACCGAAACCCGGACCACTCACTTGTCAAACAACTTGAGACCATGAGCATATCCAGGAGCCTGACGGCTTATAACAATCCCAACTTTGCTTGTGATTTTTCCGCCATCATAGAATTTTCGTCCATCGGCATGGGGTCACATTGATGATAATAATGAGATCGAAGAAAACAGATTTTTGATCTGTAAACTTTATTCGGAACACGGACTGAACACGTGTAGCTAATCAAAATGCAACACCCATTTAAAAAACTTAAATTTGTCCATTTCCTAATAACACACACCTGGCAATGGGGTTGCTAGGTTAATTGGTCCAATATTTGACAAAGTTTTCATATTGCATTCCATGTGTAGGTATTTCCGATCCAACCGCTACGTATTTCTGCTGTGACACCAAATTAATGTTTGATAGCAAAATTGTGACACGTCTACATTGTTTCATTTAGACGAAACCACACCAGAGAGTGCAAAGTGAAAGTATGTACATATCATACAGAAAAACTACCCTATTTTTGGGGTCGCGGGTCGGTTGTAAATATTTTACACTCCACCAAACATCGCCGCTAGCACACCGCCCGTCATCGTCGTCGTCGGTCACGCTGTTGCTGGTAGCGTCGTCGTCGTCGTCGTTCGCATATCGAGACACAATCGAAATAGCCAGCTGACTGTCGGTGGTCGGAGAAATTGCGCGAGAGATGCTGTGAGCCGTCTAAAAATAAAAATAATTTATGTTATGAAATGGTGTGTTTCTGGCTACAAATGAATTTCGTGTAGAAGACGCGTGAGGATAAGAAGTTTATCGAAGTAACGGAGGGGAAGTAACGATGAGTTTCGAATCCGAATGCCCCTGGTAACAATGCGGCAAGATACAGTCAGTTGATTTTGACCGGCAGCTAGCAATGCGATTTTTTTTCGAAAAAAAAAAGAGAAACATGTCGATTATTGTTTATGCAATAAATCAATCGATGTGATAGGTTTGACAGCCGGCGGCCAGCAGCCAAAAACCGAAAGTTCCGCAGGTGTGCGCGGCACAAAACACACTGAATGCAGTGCTACATATGTAGCGACAGGAAACCATTTTTGACCTTTAGCGATGAGTAATGTAGTGTAATAAAATGTGTGTGTGTTTTTCCTTTTCAATTGTTATTCTCAGATCGTAGAGAACTTGTAAAGGGTTAATTTTCTGAAGGATACAGCGAAGCTGTTACTAGTTCGGGCCATTATAATCGAAGCCGTATAATTTATAGCAGCTGCTTTCTGAGTATCTTGGGAATCTAAAGTTATTTTTAAAAGAAAAATCAAAAAATGTATGTGACGAGAAAGCTTTCAATATAGGTTGTTCGATAACTCGAATCATTGCACCTGTAACTTGAATAGTTAGTTGATATTTCAATTTATAAATCACACTGGAACATAGAACTAGAGCGCGGGAGTATATCGGAAATGATTGGTTGATGAATGCTAAAAAGTGACTAAGAGAGAGAGAAAATGGCTTGGAAAAAATTTCTGAACATTGCTACATTTTCCCTTGGTCAAATGCAGACGAGTAACGAGCCAGTTAAACGCGATTCTAAGGAGTAAAAAGCGCTTAAAGCAGGACAGAGATCGTGAAGGATTAGAACAGCTATTCCGAGCTTATGACACGCGAAAGTTTTAGAAGAAAAAAATCAAACTCGTAAGGCCTATACACCGAAGCTTGACATGTGTAGGGACGAGGTAAAGAATCTGATCACAAACGAGCGCGAGGTGGTCAACAGCGAAGTTACTGAAGGAAGCAGATCGGAACTTACTACAATAGATCTAACTATTGTTCACAGTGGAATGGAATTGCAAATCGCTCGGCTTCTCGGGTTACGATAGGATAATCTACGATGAACTACATTCCCGAAACTTCGAAGTCGTAGCACTGCAGGAGCTTTCCTGGACAGGACAGGATGTATGGAAAAGCAGGCATTGAGTGGCTACTTTCTACCAGAGCTGTGGTACCACCAACAAGCTGGGATCCGTAGTACTGGGAAAGATGCGTCGGCGTGTGATTGGTTGGCAACCGATCAGCACAAGGATGTGTAAGTTGAAGATTAAGGACCGTTTCTTCAATTACAGTATCATCAATGTGCACTGCTCTCACGAAGGGAGACCCGATGACGAGAAGGAGGCATTCTACGCGCAGCTGGAGCAGGTGTATGATGACTGTCCTCGACGGGACGTGAAAACCGTCATCAGTGACATGAACGCGCAGGTAGGCCGGGAAGCTGTATACAGACCGGTAATCGGGGTAAACAGCCTGCATGCCGCAATGAACGATAATGGCCAACGATGCGTAAATTTTGGAGCTTCCCGCGGTATGGTAGTCTGAAGTACCTTCTTCCCTCGCAAAGATATCCACAAGGCCACCTGGAGATCACCAGACCAACGAATAGAAAACCAAATTGACCATATTCTAAGCGACGGAAAATTCGTGCGAGAATTCTGCAACACCGTACGAAGGCGAATGTGGAGCGATGTAAACATGCTCGAAACAGGCAAAACTCGGTCTTCCGGAGGAAAAAGCGCCAACAGGAAGAACGAGATCGCGAGACGATGGAAGAACTGTACCGTGCTAACGATAAACGGAAGTTCTACGAGAAGTTAAATCGTTCGTCCAAAGGCTATGTGCCGCAGGCCGATATGTTTCAGGACTCAGACGGTAATCTTGTCACGAACGAATGTGAGGTGATCGAGAGGTGGAAGCAATATTATGACGAGCACCTTAACAGCGATGTAGCTGAACATGAAGGTGGCGATATGGCAATAGATCTTGGAGCACGTGCAGAAGACGACAGAAAACCAGCCCCGACCTCCAGGGGGTAGCAGAAGAGATCGGTCGGTTGAAGAACAATAAAGCGGCTACCCGGCAAGCTGCTGAAATACGGTGGTGACGCACTGGCTAGAGCGCTGCACTGGGTCATTGTCAAGATTTGGGAGGAGGAGCTACTACCGGAGGAGTGGACGGAAGGCATCGTGTGTCCGATCTACAAAAAGGGCGACAAGTTGGATTGTTGTAATTACCGCGCAATCACACTGTTGAACGCCGCCTACAAGGTACTCTCCCAACTTTTATGTCGTCGATTATCACCATTTGCAAAGCAGTTCGTGGGACAATATCGAGCGGAATTCATGGGTGCCCGTGCCACATCGGATCAGAGTGTCGCGCTTCGGCAAGTGTTGCAGAAATATTGCGAATACAACGTACCCACGCATCATTTATTTATCGACTTCAAATCGGCGTATGACACGATCGATCGTGATCAGCTATGGCAGATTATGCACTACTACGGATTTCCGGATAAACTAACGCGATTGGTCAAGGCGACGATGGATCTAGTAACGTGTATTGTTCGAGTATCAGGGGCAGTCTCGAGTCTCTTTGAATCTCGAAGAGGGTTACGGTGATGGGCTTTCATGTTTGCTGTTTAACATCGCTTTGGAGGGTGTGATAAGAAGAGCGGGGATAGACACGAGTGGCACGATATTCACGAAGTCCGTCCAGCTTCTTGTTTTCGCTATCGACTTTGACATCATTACACGTACGTTTGAAAGGATGGCGGAAACGTACATCGGACTGAAAGCTGAAGCCAAACGGATTGGACTTGTCATTAATGTATCGAAAATAAAATACATGATAGGAAAAGGTTCTAGAGAAGACGCTGATTAGACCGGTAGTCCTTTACGGCTATGAGGCATGGACTATGCTCGTGGAGGACCAACGCGCGCATAGTGTTTTCGAACGGAAGGTGTTGCGCACCATCTACGGCGGAGTGCAGATGGAATACCGAACGTAGAGGAAGAGAACGAACCATGAACAGGGATGCCACATATAATTCTGTGTTTTTTGTTGGAAAAATCTGACAATCTGTACGGCAAGGATAAATATCTGTGCAAAAACCTGTCCAATGCAAAATAACGAGAGTGAAAGAGATAGAGAGTCATATTACTGATTATTTCCGTCTCTTTCACTCTCATCTAAAAGCTCAAAAATCTGTTTAATCTGTGTAATTTGGCGAAAATCTGTATTCTGTGCCTACAGATTCTGTACAGGTGATTTCTTTCAAATATCTGTTAAACACAGAATAATCTGTGCATGTGGCAACCCTGACCATGAATTGCATCAGCTGCTTAGTGAACCACCCATCGCTCACACCGCAAAAATCGATCGCCTGCGATGGGCTGGGCACGTCGTGAGGATGTCGGACGACAGCCCGGTTAAAAAAGTTCTCAATAATGATCCGACTGGAACTAGACGGCGGGGCGCGCAGCGAGCAAGATGGATCGATCAAGTGGAAGGCGACCTGCGGACGCTACGCAGACTACGTGGCTGGCGAATTGCGGCCATGGACCGAGTGGAATGGAGACGACTTCTTCGTACAGCAGAGGAAACTACGGCCTGGAGCTGATTAAGTAAGTAATGGTCGCAGTGGTTCAGGCTCCTATAAAAAAAGCGGAACGGAAGTGAATCTAAGAGTGCCCATGAACGATAGTAATGTCCCAACACCTGATCTTCAAGAAGTCAAACGAGAAATCGAATTGCTGAAGATTACCCAAACCGTCAGTAATCAGCGCCTACCAGCAGTGCTTTATAAACATGGCTGAGATACGCTGGCAACTGCTCTACATTGGGTTATTTCTAAGATTTGGAAGGTGGAGAAGAAGCTACCAGAGGAATGGATGAAAGGACTGGTTTGTCCCATCTACAAAAAGCTCATCGGCTACAACTATCGCGGCATAACATTGGCTAACACCCCCTATACGGTGTTCTCCGAGATGCCTGTTATCATGTATGGAATTATCATGGGGATTTCATGGGGGCTCGTGCCACTACGGACTAAGTTTTCACTATCTAACAGATCTTACAGAAATTTCGGGAGTACAACGTGCCCACGCATAAGACCAACTGTGACAGATCTTCTCCTCTGTTGAGTACTCTTACCACTGCGTCCATTATTTTTAACTATTGTGATATGCCCCGTTTTATTATTTTACTATACGCTTCAAGCTTATCTATCACTTATTGAGGAAGTGATAGGCTGGTAGCTGGAGCGAGACATGTGCCAATCAGGGATGACTAGGTTTATGAACCTAGTACCTTGATCGGCGACACCCACCAGATCTTCCCTTTTTGAGAAACTGCAGTCTGCGTACTATTTGTGCTCCACGATTGCGGAGCAAGTGTTCCGGCCATAACTGTTCGGCTCTCCTTTTGTTTTAGCCCACTCTCCAGCATACAGGTAGAGATCAGGCAGAGTGAATCTCGACCCGTGAGTAGAGAGTTGGAGCAACATCTTTGTTTGTCGACTCACAACGAGTCGGCGTGTTGAGGATAGACGAGGATCAGCACTGAACCTCTGCTAGCGCATCGTTCAAGTCCTGCTCCTCCCCTACTCTCCTCTCCACCTCATTCGTTTCTTTGTTTTTCGGCAGAGAGAGCGTGCACGGTAAGCAATCGTCCACTACATCAGCGACCGGCTTGATGCAGCAAGGGCAAATTGCTGTGGAGGGCGCCCTGGTATTCCACAGGCTCCGTTGCGGCGAGAGAATTTGTAGAACCCCCTCCACCATTCATCCCTCGGCACGGGTCGCGTCACACTTGGGATTAGGGGTTTATCCATTCAAGTTTTTTCTTAATAGCCATGGATAACAGCTGTGACAGATAATGCACGAAAACTGTTGCGACTGATCAGAGATACATTGGATCGAGTGATATGTTTCGTGCGCATCTCCGAAAGACTTTCGAGTCCCTTCGAGATACGGCAAGAGTTGAGACAAGATGACGGCTTATCCTGCATTCTGTTCATCATTGCTCTTGAGGGGTTGATCCGACAAGAGCAAATACATGAAACAAAGAGGCTGAAACGCGTTCCATCCACGGACGGTAATCGTTGCATTGATTACCGGAATTCGCTAGTGACCGCCCTGTAGGCGCTGTAGCCGCAAGGTTACCGAGTCTGCCTTGACAAGCGAGTGGTCGTGGGTTCGAATCTTAGTAGAATCAGGCCATTCGATGTTAAGTGACTTTAGCATGGGTTTATTCTCAGGCCCCTCCACATCTTTCCTACTGCATTCTGCATTTACTAACAATGAAAGCCTCTTGCCAGGGCAAGTTATAAGAGTGGTACTTGCTTGAGGTGCGAATGAAGCCTCTTGTTCAAGGGCAAATTGTAACTAGTCTCCGCACTTCCTGGCTCTAGAGTTAGATTGGTTGAAAAGTAGTAAGAAGCGTAGAGGGAAAAAGGGGTGAAAACACACCGACACTTTAAGCACGGGTAATAAGCAGTTCGCTCACTCTATAGCTATACTGCAATAACAACGAAGTGCGGAACAACACCTGGATAAAATCACAATAGATCAAAATGCTGGTCGTAGTGATAATATCCACACACAAAAAAAAGACCGCGGATAACAACACTAGCAAGGAGATCAAGCAGCGCATTTAAGCGGGAAATTGGGCCTACTTTGCCCTGTACGGAGCTGACAATTTGCAAAACTCTTATTAAACCGTCAGTTTGTTATGGACTTGAAACGTTGGCTCACGGAGGACATACGCGCCCTGTCGTGTTTGAGCGAAAGTTGCTGTGGACAATGTTTGGCGGAGTACAAATTGAAAGCGGAAAGTCGCGGAGCTGTATGAACCACGAGCTACGGGCACTGCTGGCAAAGATTTGCATCGTACATGTGGCAAAAGCCGGTAGGCTATGGCGTCGTCGTAAGGATGTCGCAAGACTCTTAAACAACTCCATCGACACCAGGAACACAAAGGATCAAGATGGCTCGACCACGTCGAAAGCGATTTGCGACTTCTGAGTTCCTTGAGAAATTGCCGACGGGGGCCCAAGATCGACTTGGAGGCGATTGATTGAAACAGCACGCACCAGCCCGGCTAAATCCTGCTGACGACGACGACGACTTCGACAACTCTATCTTCGATATAATCGACGGCTAAGGACAACAGAAATTCTGGAACCTATGTGGACAAGGATTGGACACACCTTGAGGAGTGAACCGAACGAGATCTGCAGAGAAACATTTGACAGGAATCCGCAAGGGTAGCAAAGAAAAGGCAGATGCAGAGGCAGAGGCTAATGAGTAATTCTCGCTGAAACGGGGCCACTACTGACACGAGGTCTTCAAATATTGGAACTTTTGCGCTTAATTGGTTGAAAATGGTTAAAAAATAAGAAATACACTTTTAATACCTCGAAATAGTGGACCCCTCGTTCGCCAAGGGGCCTAAGAGTTTCAAAGAAAGTTGAATTTTGAGCAAACCTTGAGATCTATATCATGTAATAATTCAGAAATTTACCATGAAACAACTAACAAATTGCCCGGTGAAGAAGAACAACAGGGCTTTCAGACGGAGTGAAAATTATTTGGCGGCCATCTTGGATTTGGTCGCCATATTGGATTTTATCAAAAAAATCCAACCCGAGAACCTGTTCTGACGATAGGAGAATGCCATGACGGGCTACCGTCGGCAGTGGATATTTTCGGCCCGGCGGACATGGACCAAATGCTGAAGTACTGGCTACGGCACCGAATTTGATAATTGCCAAGATTCGAAAAGAGGGCACGTCGCGCATACACGTTGTTGAGCGCCACCTACAAGGTAATCTCTCGAATTGTCTGCCATTTGCTATCACCAATAGTAGAGAAATTCATGGGGCAACAACTAGTGGCATTTATGGGTGTCCAAGCCACCATAGTTCAGATTTCCGCGATACGGCTTATACTGCGAATATGCCGTGAATACATCGCAGCTAAACATCACTCTTCTAGCAGCTTAGAGCCGGGATGCTTCGTGCCTTATCAAGAACTTGTCTTCTTTTTACTCAATACTCAACTACTCGTCACCAGCTAGTTGAGCGTCTCTATTCCTGTTGCCGGTAAGGTCCTTGAAGAGAACAGACTTCACTGCGCAGTCGTTCAGTATTAATGCGACGTGTCCGGTTCACCATAGCCTTGCCAGGTTACGATGGGAATTTCTCCAAGTCCGTGGTTCACACACCTGCGCCACTCTTCGCTTTCCGTTTGTACTCCGCCAAAAATAGTCCGCAACACTTTTCGTTCGAATACGGTAAGTTCATGTATATCTTCCATAAGCAAAGCAGCTTGAATGTGTCGTTGAATCTCCTTACTCCTGTTATTATCGGTGGTGACCAGAGATCCCAAATATATGAAGTCATCTCCACTTCAAGTTTATCGCCGTCAATAGTCAGTGGGAAACGATCGTTGTTTTCTCTGGAACCTTTTCCTATCGTATATTAAGTTTTACACGCATTGATCTTTAGTCCAATCCTCCAGCCTCCGTTTTAGGACTGGCGTAGATTGTCTCCGCCATTCCAAGGTGAATGGTAATGTTGTCAAAATCGTCTGATAAAGCTGGGAGTTTCTTTTCAACTCGTTTCGATGCCCGTTCACCAGATCACACCTTCAATAGCGGTGTTAAATGACATACAGGACAGTCCATGCTTTTGCCTCAGCCCCCTGCACGATTCGGAGGCACTCCAGAGTGTCCCGAATCACGCGCGTAGCACATCACTCGCTCACGGGTGGTGGCTTTGAACAGCCGCGTGCGGAAAAAATCGTTCTCGCGCTCCGTAGTCGTAATTCTTTGCACTCGACTGTGTCGTACGCTGCCTAGAGTCCCTTCGAAACGAGGCGAGGCGAGTGGAAAGGACAACACTTTTGTGTGCAACGCTGGCCACTCTGGGGCCTTTACCTGACTGAGTAAGTTTGTGAGCGTTCAATCTCATGGAGAGAAATCGGACTCTTTTATTGACAAATATAATTACGGTCTCAGAGGCCTTCACTTTAACTACTATTAGGAATAAAAATTTGTAAAAAAAGACAATGCTGATTTGATTCATAATGATTTGGAAGTGCTTTCTTTTATTTTACGTTAAGTACAACATTACTAATATGTATGAAAGACCTGAGTTTTTAGTAGGTTTGCATTGTTGAAATTTCGTATCTTTATACCTTTATACCTTTCTTTTAACAACCTGTTCTGTTTTTATGATAATATGCAATCCAATCAAATTTTATTAAACGTTAAATGAAAAAATTACCCGCATGCGCATGAGAGCTGGAGAATGTCATTTAATAAATATTTAATTTAAACTGGAAGGGTACCATTATTGCTGGCAACTACTACTCGATAGAAAGTTACAACCGTTTGTTCAAATCACCTGAAAAAGGAAAATTGATCAGCTCCTCCGGTGATAGTGAGCAACAATTGCAATAAATTGATTTACAGCCGCCCCGCTTCCGTTGCGCGATGCGATGCGGTGGAGCATAGCAGCGAGCGAGAGCGATGTAGCGTTTCGCCGAACTGCCGAAAGAAAAGGTGGTTGAAATAGGTCAATTAATAACAAACAGCAGGTTGGAAATTGCATTTTATGGCCGCTGAAAGCCTCGGCCATGGACTTCATATGTATATATATGAGCTGATTATTAGTTAACTGCGAATTGATTGTAATCGCTGTATACTTTTGCGGTGGAAACTATATGGCATTCGAGGGGGGAAAGTCCCGTTAAAGTTGGACCGTGCAGTCGATATAATGCACCTTGGGAGGTTCAATTGAGCCGATTACCGGCAGTATAATTCGTGGTGCCATTAGTAATGCTTCGTGATTTCACCTGATTTGACATTCGATTAAGTGTCACGGATGGAAAAGTTTGGGAGCCAACAGCGGGCATTAGTGATAAATGAGGGAGGTTACTAGGTCCGGCTCAAGCCATGTCCGGATATGAAGAATGACATTTCCATAATAACTTTTTAACACGTTTTACGGTCTTCTTGGGTTTAAATTAGATGTTTTTTGTTGATCTGCAGTGAAATATGATGCAGGGTCATAATTATGTTGAGTATATCATGCTAGCTAAAAAAACACGCTACTGTTCGGTGTGTTGATTAGTCTAAATTCAAAATAAAATTTGGGTTGTAACCCGGTGTTTCATAGAAAGTTAAGTTATGTAATAAATGTGCTAAATGTTTCAATTGTCAATTCTTATTTATATTCTCTACTTGGACTTGGACAAATTTGGAATATGACTAACTTCATTTTTATATATTATTTTTACTATTTTTATTATTTGAAGTTCCTAATCATATATTTCTTTCTTATTTCCAATGCTTCTGCTCCATAAACAACTATTTATTATTGTTTTTAAAATAGATGTCTATATCTCACTAAATATCTATATAATTGCTTTTCTGTAATTACTGACCCCTGCGAAAAATATCTATTTTTGTTATTTTGTTACAATAACTGATGAGCATCTCTGGGCAGTTTGTTATTAGAAATTACTGGAGAAATCATAAAATTCCTTTATATTTTTAGATCTCTATAGACAACTGGCACGAAAATTTTTTTAAACAAAATTTCACCACTAACTCCAAACAATCAGAAATAGAATGGCTATTATTGACACGCCCGTCCGATGACGTAGTGTGGAGGATCCCGCTAAATCGGGTGCACCCAAAGAAGCAAATCGAATTAGCGAGATGCTAGACACTGCTAGGACTGAGCTGACTGACGACGACGCCAAGGGGCGAGTTAAAATGAAAACGTGCGTAAACGCACATTGCCAAATATGAACAGCTGCTCGTCTGCTCCTGTACATCAGGCAAGTTTCCAACCGTCCGTCCGTCCATTCCATAACTGTGCCTCGTGCTCGATCCATGTGTTCATCCATCGAACGGGCGAAGCGAGAAAAAAGTGCGTGAACAACATGCGTACCGCGGCGGGTATCTAATCGAAACGTCGAGGTAGCTCAGAATAAGAGAATGGAAAAAGCTACCAATACGAATGGATCAAAGTGAAGCAGAAGATAAATTTAAATGCGCAAGAAAAACGGCATTTAAATCTGACATGATCGGAACGCATTAACTGTATAGCATTCGTGTGCGTACGTTTGGTGGTACGCACCGCTCACGTCACGTCACGCTGGTCAAGTTTTTGGGGCTTTACAGCTGACTACCCGTGTGCTTCTTTTGCTTCGGTTTTCTTTCCCATTGCATTTTCTCTTTTACGAATATCCATTTCCATGGTCGAGCTTGATTTCCCACAGCAGATAAGATAATATGTACAACACCCGCATAATTCACCGCTCGTACGCATCTGTGTGTTTACGGCTGTGGGGGGTATCTAAATGGGTGGAAACGAGAGTAGTTTTCCACCACGTCATTACTGTCATCAACACCATTCATTGCCTCGTCCGGGCGGGCGGTTGATTGGCAAGCACTGGGCGTGACGCAATGCCTTGGTTTTGCGTATATGCTTAATCATTTATTACGTGTGGTCAATTAAGCTTTTAATCAATTCATCAAAAATGTACATAGTAAATTGATTTATTTTTGTGCAATATTAATCATGAAGGTTACTGCAAGGTTGGCTGGAGATAATGTTTGGCGGATTATTACGATGGAATAAGTACCGATTTTTTATTGTTTCTCTTTGTTAATAAAAAATCAACATCGCTATGTTACAATTTTGTAATCCTACAAAAACGATACCTATTAACGTTTAAGTAAATTGACTAATGAACTAACATCTATTTAAAAGAAGTGGTTTAGAAATTCTGAACCGGAATCAATATTTTAACATTTTCATTTAAAACTTAAGCTTATTTTATTATGGTTTGTATTATGAATATTTTTTTTTAGTTTTTATATTTAACTCAATGATGATGCAAATTTTGTATCAAATTTGTTTCTAAGTTCGGTTTTTTTGTTTTTAGCCAATTAAGGATCGTTTCGGATCGTTACCCGATCAGGAGGCCATAACAAGATTATATCTGTTTTATAACACATTTTGATATTTTTAACATATTATGTTACAAATCGAAAATAAATTAATTAGGAAGCAAATTCAAGTTTGTAACAGATTCAGATGCAAGTAGCACCTTGAGTTATGGATGAGCTATACAGATTCCACCTCTAGGAATGACACATTTCGCTTTAATAACAAAATATGTTACCTGTAAATTACTTTTATAACAAAATACGTTACTTGCAAAAATTATTTTAATTACCAGCATCATTTCAAAAGTTTATTAAATACGTCACTTCACAGTTACATATCTCTCTCTCTCTTTCTCTCTCTCCTCTTTTTGTCAATATATTTTTTGTTTAGTTTATGCTTGCCCTGTTTTGCTTAAAATGACGTCGAAACGAGAAGCACTTCGGGAACGCGTTGTACACTTCCACGAACTGCCACAGAAATCTCGGCAAAAAGTATACGGTACAGCATTTAAAAAGTGAATACGTTGCGGCTTCGACTGTTTACCATATCCTAAGATGCGCAACCACAAGTAAGGTAGTGGAAGACCAGTCAAAATTATGGATTCTCGCGCCTTCAACAACAAGCCTTCTGGTTTGGCTATCAATTAAGATGTGCACCTGACGAATGTTGGAAGAAAATGTTGATCCCGTTTCTACAAAAACACAATGCAGATGGACAATACGTGTTTTGGCCGGATAGAGGATTATCGCATTACGCCAAAAACACAATCGTTCCTAGATACCTCCATTCGATCCCATTTGTACTCAAAAACCATGACCCGACAAATCTGTCGCAGTGCGCCCACTCGAAGATTTCTTCAGGATTTTGAGTTTCTTGGTGTACAAAAACAACTGGAGTGCCATGAACTGCAAACAGTTGATTGGCAGAATCAAGAGATGCATTCGCAAAGTTGACATGACGGCCGTACAACGCTCCTGTTCGGACATCAACCAGAAGCTTCGCCGAACAGCCGATTATGGATCGTTTTCAAATGTATACTAATTATTTTTCTACAATGGATAATGTATTTTTATTTTTGGTAAATCAGATCTTCTTCATGTATCTTGGTCTTTTTTTGACCGCTTGATAAAAAATTTCCAAAATTTTAGTTGTCACCCGTTATATATCTATATAGAGTAAGGAGGGGTAAAAGTGCGATTTAATGATTTATCAGTGCAGATTCCGAGTAAATTGACTACATTGGCATGAATGGGTGAGTACTTTGACAGCTTAAATCTATCATAAACATTTGTTGTTTACGAAGCATAGTTGCTGAGTTATGGGTAAATGTTATTTTAGAACGGTTTTGATGTAATATGTTGTTGCCGTACAACATACGATATCAACAGGAGGATATTACTTGTTGACAAATTGTAGCAGCGTTTTACATCACTCAGATATCTCTCTTGAAATTGCGATGAGAACAATTTACAAAATATTTTTCGCTTTTCCATAATTTAATAAAACCCCGACAAACGCCTAGCGGGGCAAAAGTTCGATTTACTGACGGGGTAAAAGTTCGATTCATGGATCGAGAATCTAACTCATTTTACTGACGGGACGACGACACTATGCAAGTCCGCCGCGGCAGCCGCGACGCTGTTCGTCTCGCAGCGTTTTAGCAGCGATTCTCAACGGGGTTGTTCGGGGTAAGGTTTCGTTGCTATCACAGAGCGAAAAATTTCCAGTTTGTTTCAAACGAAATTTTTATAACAACCTAAAAATATTTTTGTTTCAAAACAAAATTCTATTTGAATCAAGAAAATAACAGTTTTGAATTAAAAGTAAAGTATTTTCCAATTAAGTTTAACATCGATATAACAATAAATATTTCAATCATACATATCAGTTTGAAACAAAATGAAATTTCTGTTTGTGCGTAAAACAACCATAAATGTGGTTGAAACTACATTTTCAGCTTTGTTATAGAGTAAGGAGGGGTAAAAGTACGATTTAATGATTTATCGGTGCAGATTCCGAGTAAATTGACTACATTGGCATGGATGGGTGACTACGTAAACTTTGGTTGCTTACGAAGCATAGTTGCTGAGTTATGTGCAAATTTTGTTTTAGGGCGGTTTTGATGTAATTTTTCGTTATACGGGTAATACGATATCAACAGTAGGAAGTTACTTGTTAAAAATTTGTAGCAGTGTTTTACATCACTTGCATATCTGTTTTGAAAATATGGTGAAAAGAGTTTTCAAAATATATTTCACTTTTCCATAAGTTAACACTAGATATACCAGACCAGTCATTTTGACTGGTCGTGCATTTTCAATTTGAAATTTCTACAACACCTAACATTTGATTTTAGAAACGATGTTATGACTATGTTGTAGCTATAAGTAGAGAATACATTTTATGAACTTAATGTTACTTTATATATATTAGTAACTAATATAATTTTTGTTTTTGCCATTTATACCAGCACCAGTCAAAATGACTGGTGGTTGATGGATCCACTGGCTTTGGTGTCTTCAACGTTAATTTCACCGCTTCTTACAAACTCAATAACCTTGCCTCTGTTTACATCGCTGAATTAGCTGCAATTCAGTATACACTAGGGATTATTGATCAACTGCACCCAGATCATTATTTCATCTTTACAGATAGTCTTAGTGCCGTTGAAGCTCTAAGATCGATGAGAAATGTAAAGCATTCTCCGTATTTTCTTGAGAAAATTCGTGATCGTTTAAGTACTTTGACTGAAAAATATTTTCATATCACTTTTGTGTGGATTCCTTCTCATTGTTCAATTACTGGCAATGAGAAAGCTGATACATTAGCTAAGTTGGGTGCAATGAGCGGTGAAATTTATGAGAGACCTATTGCCTATAATGAATTTTTTGCTTCCTTGCGTCAGAGAACATTAATAAATTGGCAAAATTCTTGGGACAATGATGATCTAGGAAGATGGTTACATTCTATTATTCCTAAAGTATCGACCAAACCGTGGTTCGGAGATTTGGATGTAAGTCGTGATTTTATTTGTATAATGTCTCGACTTATGTCAAATCACTATTGGTTCGAGGCACATCTACGTCGTATTGGACTCTCAGAAAGTAATCTTTGTGCTTGTGGTGAAGGTTATCACGACATCGAACATGTCGTTTGGCAATGTCCGATACATCATGCTGCTAGGTCCAAACTGAAAGACTCCCTACGGGCTGGAAATAAACAATCTGATGTTCCTGTTCGTGATATCTTAGCGAGTTTAGACCTTCCCTATATGTCCCTTATATATATCTTCCTCAAAACTATACGTATTCCTATTTAGTATTTTCTTTTTATCTTTCTAGAAATTTTTCATGCAACTTCATATCCTGTATAATGATTAACTCACGAAAAAAGAAGAGCTTGAAAAATCCATTCAACAAAACTAATATATTATTCGAAAATTGTTTTAGTTTCATAAGTTTGATTTATTTTTATATTATTTGATTTATTGTATATACCTATTTCATGTTGAAAAGATGAGAGGTTTTATGCCTACGGGAGAAGATATATATTGAAATTATCACTCCCGCGGGCTTTTCCCTACTCCAAATATTTGGCTCCGCACTTGAGCCGTATCAATAAACTAGATTGAATAAAAAAAAAAAATGACTGGTGCATGATTCTAAGAAGAAATGTAGCATTTCGGGAGAACGGTGAGTCCGAAGCATGAAATTATTCAGTGAAATGCCGTTCCTAATGGTTTTTGGCCTTTTTTGTAGAGTTTTGTCGAGAGTCGGTCCTTTTCGGCGGTTCTATTCTTCAGCTGACCGATTTCCCGCCGGATCTCTTTAAGATCGGAAGTCGAAACGCCCTTAGGCTCTCATACGTTGACTTTTGCTCCATTTCCTTTTGCTATATCAGCAATTGAGATCCCTATCAAAGAACTGCTTCCACTCACCAACCACCTTGCGCTCGGTTGTGGCCAAGTTTCCCTGCTCGTTTTTACACATATCAGGCCTCGGTGTGAACTTCTCATAGAACTTGCGCATCTCACTAGTCTGAAATAGTGGTTCTAGCTCTCCTTCTGGCGTTTTGCGGCCTCACTGATGGCCGAACGTATCCTGCTACATTTATCTTTGAGGGTCGAAGCATCTGGCCACAGAGGAAGGCGCATAGTATGCGCGTAGTTCTCATCACATTCCGGGTTGTCTAATTATCGATTGTTTAACCGAGGGTGGCATTGTCGTGGGGTATATACCGTCGATAATTTTGAGCGCTCGTGTACTGCCACTAGGTAATGATCTGAGTCGATATCCGTACCCCGTAGGAAGCGTACGTTGGTGATGTTCGAGAAAACCCGACCTTCGATGAGAATATGGTCGATTAGGTTCAATGTAGATCTATGTGGGGAAAGAATGTATTTCTGATCCCCAGGCCTCGGGAAGCTGCAAAGTTCATCCATCGCTGGCCTTTATCACTATACATTGCTTCCCTGTCGATCTGATCGTTCATGTCCCCAATGACGATGATACCCCGTGGCGAGCACTCGAGCAGCTATCATATGTTGCCTCCAGCTGGACATAGAACGCCTTTTTCTCGTCGTCGGGTCTACCTTTGTGTGGCATGTTTATGATGGTGTAGTTGAAGAAGCGGCCTGTTATCCTCAACGCACATATCCTCTCCCGATCCTGTATTCTGCCCATCACTACGAAGCCCGTTCCCAGCTCGTTGGTTGCTCCATCGTTCTGGCAAAATTGGGCCTTGCCGCCACGGATCCCCCAAACCTTCCCGCTTTTGCGACAGATCTCCAGTAGTGCCACAATGTCGAACTTTTGCGGTTCTAACTGAACGAGCAACATTCTGTCACCTTCCACGAAATTTGGTTTTACAGTTCCAGGTAGGAAGCATCCATTCCAAATCCTTGTTTCACCGCCGGTCCATGCTAAATGTTTCGAGTTGAATTTTATTGATTTTTTGTAATATTTTAGATATAAAAAGCTTGCCTTGCTAGGGCTATGCTGCCGAGTCTCATGATGAGGTTGCCATCGTATAGTGCCGAGACAAGACAGTGCCTCCTTGCCTGTCGGTATACGACCTTAGTTACCACCAGGGTTAATAACCACATCTCCGGTAAGATTGCTCGTATTCCGGCTGGTAGGGTAATCAACCTATTTTGGACCCCATCTGTAGCTGTACATAATTTGGACACTTACAGCAACATCAAATGAAAGTGTCCAAATTATGTACAGCTGCAGATGAGGTCCAAAACAGGTTGGTTACCCTACCACGAGGAGGTGGAGATAGAAGTTACTGGATAAGAGGCTAAGGACCACTATAGGGTCTGTGTTGCACATTATTCAGTCGTTCTCCAACCGTTTCTTATCCACCAGTCATTTTGACTGGTTTTGGTATAAATAGGTATATTTAAAAGGCTGGTATATCTAGTGTTAATCAAACCCCGTCAAGCGCCTAGCGGGGTAAAAGTGCGATTCACGGACGGGGCAAAATTGCGATTCATGGACGAGGCAAAAATGTATAGCTAATTATATACAACTTTTGGCACTATATTACAGATACTGGAAATGGAAGATCTGCAGAAAACTGGAAAATAATGTTTTTCCGCTGATGAAACAAAAAAAAACAAACGTTTGGGAAAGTTTCGATCTGACAGAAGCTGCAATACACCAGCGCAAAACAGGATGGTGTAAATTGAGAATATTCCTTACCGAAACATACCGCAAATTGAAGATAATATGGTTTTGTTAGTTACTGCTGTGCTAATTTCATGGATTCTAGCTTCGCACTTTTGCCCTGCGGTATTCGAACTTTTGCCCCGCTAGTGGGGTAAAAGTGCGAATCGGCACTTGATCAGAAGAATGAAGAATTTATTTTCAATAAAACTATTATTCCAGATGGTTTATAGTTGAATGTAAAGACATTGAGTAGCTGCTTCACTATAAAATATATTTTGTTGTTTTCCTTCTTTATATCTCGCGAAATTTGATGACAAGGACAACTTCAAACATCGCACTTATGCCCCGCCCTACTCTATATATAAGTGAGCGTGAGTATGTTTGTATGTTCTACCAAACTTGGCACTCATGTTCCTTGATATAAGAGAATCAGCACTGGGGGGTTGACAAAAGAGGGGGTTCATAACAGGGGGGAGCCCTTAACTTTGAAATGCCTTGACTGTTTTTCATCACAATTGGCACACATGTTCCTTGACATAGGAAAATCAGCACTGGGGGGTCAACAAAATGGAGGGGGGGGGGGGGGTTGGTAGGGTAGGCTAATAGATGAGGAAGGGTTCCTAGTAGGGGAGAGGCCATAACTCCGAAACGCCTTGACTGTTCTTTATCAAACTTGGCACACATGTTCCTTGACATAAGAGAATCACCACTGAAGGGGTTGACAACATGGGGACCGAAATGTTTAGACGGTTCTCCCATAAGTGACGGTAGGACAAAAGGAGGAGTTGATGACCGGAGGTTGCTGACGAGAAGGCGGAGTAACGCCAATATGACTGTAACAATTTATCCGTATAATAGAAA
Source organism: Sabethes cyaneus (assembly GCF_943734655.1). NCBI lineage: Eukaryota > Metazoa > Arthropoda > Insecta > Diptera > Culicidae > Sabethes > Sabethes cyaneus. The sequence continues at coordinate 181,056,386 of NC_071355.1, forward strand.
AAATAAGAATACAAAACACTAAACTGCAATGCTCGCAGCTGTAAATTTGTCAAGTGTAATTATGCACTGAATCTAAATGACCTGTATAAAAAGTGTTCGATCGTTAGTGCTAATTGTCGGTAGACTCTGAGTCACAGGGGAAATCATTCAAACAGCCTGGTGTTCATCTGAGAATACCATGTTTTTCTTATGGTAAACTTTATGTGGCATGCTCCAGAGTGGGTTCAGCCAATAATTTGTGCATACTTGCTCCTGGTGGTAAAAACATTGTTTACAAACAAGTTTTGTCTTGAAGTGAGATGAAAGGAATGACAGGTTTGTTGTATCCATGGAAGAAACACTGTTGCACCTTTTACTTTTTTTTATTAGGTAGCATGTAATACTAAACCAATAAATGCATAAAAAGCTGAATTTAGAAAAGTACAATAACAAAACTATTCATTTCCAATGGGTGGGGTGGCCATTGTTAAAAGCGGAATGTGCAAATAGGAAAAATGGCTTTGTTTTTCTTTCTTTATAGGGTTTTATAGGGATTTCCGTAAAGAAAACACATGTGCAGGCGGCCGGGTAGACAAAAGAGGGGGAACTGGCAAATGCGAAGGAACGTCCGAAAGAGGAACAAGCGTTGTATTTTTGCATTATAAACATTTCGGTTACAATAACCGATATACAAATGGCTGTGAGACAAAGGCTCCCCGAGTAAGATCGGGCACTCAGCTAGTATATATATAAAAGTGGACCGTATGTTCGGATGTTCCGCCATAACTCCAAAACGCCTTTACCGTATTCCACCAGACTTGACATATATGTTCCTTGGCATAAGGGAATCAGCACTAGGGGGTTGACAAAGGAGGGGGGGGGTCCCTATGAAGGGGGGAGGGGGTGAACGTCCCATTAAGTTAAAGAGGTTGCATTTCTCTTGCATTTAGGCCGATTGCAGTTATGCATGTGGCTGGGAGACCAAATAACGGGGATTATGGGGGGACTAGGGGCCCCAATGCGGGATATATAACAAAAGGTTTTGTTTTTCTTTCGTTATAGGGATTTTCCGAGAGCAAACAGAAGCATGATTGGTTACGTCATAGAAGGGGAAGCTGACTGCGAATGAGCCAATAAGACTGAGGGGAGGGCGACGAGGAACGTGAGCATGAATGTGGCTGGGGGAAAACAGGAGAGGGGAGCTTTCAAGTTCACATTCACATTCAAATGAAGAAAAAAGGTTTTGTTTCTTGCATTATGAGAATTTACGTTAGAGATGTACAAGTGTGAGTGAATTTGTGAGTGAAATGTTTTTAACACCAGTTTTTTGCATGAAGAATAACAACGTATATATAAAAGAATAGAAAATAAAAGCAAGAATAGCTTTGGTTTTCACGATTAAACTTAATTCCAGTTCTACTTGACTATTTCTGTTTTTAAAGTTGCTTTAAATTAGTTTAATAATGAATTTGTTTTATATTATTTCTGTTCTATTTATATCAGTTTTTCAATTGTTGTTTTATGTAGATTAATGGTGCCTGAAACAAAGATACTATTCTAGTAGTTACCTAATATTAGTGATGCAATCAGAACATTACATCGTTTCTCCTGTCAGAATCTCTGCTATCCATAAATTGCTCTTCAATTTTCGGCATGTAGCTTCGACTACCTGTTCAGTACATAATCCTTTGTGCTTCACCGATTTGTAAATCAGAAAATGCTGGAATTGAAAAAAGGAAATTCTTTACAAAAAAGTTTTAAAACTAACATTAAGTACCACAACCACATTTACTTTCAATGCCCTCCCTATAATTTTAAAAATTTAGTAGACCGAAGCGGATTTTCCAAAGCTCTAAAAATAAGGACCCAGGTAAGGAAGCAGTCGTTGAAAGTTTTCAGAGATACGTATGTCATTTTTTCTTGTTTTGAATAAGAGTGATCGAATGACGGATGCTCAATATTTGCGAGACGACCCGAAATCATCCCACATTGTGGGATACGAAAAAAAGTCGTACAGTGGGAAAATTAAAAGTGGGCGCATTTTGCACATGGTTTGGCTGACGTCAAACACCGATCGCGCACTCCGGATTATACCATCGCAGCGCAACACTCCCAAACACGCGCAATGGCGCGCGCGTCTTGTCGGATGCAACCATGGCAGGAGCAACTCTTCGATTCGGCGAACGCAGTAACACATTCACTGAAGCGCGGCGCACCGCGACAAGCATGCGTTGTATTATTCCTTAATACATGATCTTTTACAGATAAATGCCGATCCACGATCGGCGCGCAGCGAAAGGTTCAGCGTTGAATTTTGCCACGTTCGATGTTGGTTTGCAGTTGTAACACCTTCAGCAAAAAAAAAAAAACATTTTCGTTTCTGCTTGATTTCAGTTTTGTGAAATCGGGGTGGAAAAATATTTCCATTAATTAATAATTAACTCTGTCGATCGGGCACTATCGGTGTCAGTAATAAAGAAGGTTGAGCCGTTTGCAGCGCTGCATGATATTTTAGTTTTGTTGTACAATATTGAGGCTATAAAAATTGACTGAATAACATTACCCTGATCGTCAGTGTCGCTTTATACGTGTGTAATAAATTTATTTGTCAATTAAATATTCATAGCTAGTAAACAGATCATTGTCGAAATACGCACGTCTAAAGAAATTATATTCCAAATTTTTCAGAAACTTTTTTAGTCTGGAAAATATAAGCTGATATGGTATTAGAAGACTTTTCCGTTTAATTTTACTGCAATGTGATTAGTGCTGAAATGGATAAAAAGGAAACCAACGGGGAGTAATGAAAGCATAAGCATGGAATATCGCCTGTGTGCTGTTACTCCGTTGTCGACCAGGACTGATGAAAATCTACGAGTTTCAAACTTTAAGATTTTATGATTCACTGTTTTTTATATGGACACTAGCTGACCCGACGAACTTCGTGTTGCCACAAATTAAACTGTGTTGTACATAAATCGTGAATCTCGGATGACCTTTGTCACAATCTCGAGTTTTTCAAGTTTCTGAAGAGTTCTGATGAGGCAGTTACGTAACTATGAAAGCATGGGTAGTTTAATATACGAATTTGCAATTTTTTCTGACAGTAAAATAGAAAACAGCTCCCTTCATTGCTTAGTCAGAAAAAATAAAGCGGTTAGCAATACTCGCCGTGATTGTGTAACATTTCGCCGAATACCATTTCGCGAAAAACTTTACACGGAATGTACCATTTCACGGAAAACCTTTTTACGGAATGTACCATGTACTCTCTCCTCTTTTTGTTAATATTTTTTGTTTTGTTTATGCTTGCCCAGTTTTGCTAAAAATGGCGTCGAAACAAGAGGCATTTCGGGAGCGCGTTGTACGTTTCTACGAACTGCTACAGAAATCTCGGCAAAAACATATACGGTACAACATTTAAAAAGCAAATATGTTGCGGCTTCGACTGTTTACGATATCCTAAGATGTCCAACAACTATTCGCAAGCAAGATAGTCAGCCAAAATTATGGACGCAGAAGGACGTCGTTCTCTTTCTCATTTTTTCAACAAGAAGCCCTCTAGTTTGGCTATCAATTAAGATGCACCAGACGAATGTTTGAAGAAAATTTTGATCCCGTTTCTACAAAAACATCATGCAGATGGACAATACGTGTTTTGGCCGGATAGAGCATCATCGCATTACGCCAAAAAAACACAATCGTTCTGAATACCCGTTCGATCCCATTTTTACCCAAAAAATACGGCCCGAAAAATCTGTCTCAGTGCGCCCAATCGAAGATTTCTGTGGGATTTTGAGTTTCTTGGTGTACAAAAATAACTGGAGAGCAACGAATTGCAAACAGTTGATTTGTAGAATCAAGAGATGCATTCGCAAAATTGACATGACGGCCGTACAACGCTCCTGTTCCGACATCAAAAGGAAGCTTCGCCGAACAGCCGGTTACAGGCCGTTTTCTAATGTACAGTATTTTTTTTCAACAATGGACAATGTATCTTTAATATCGGTAAATCAGATCAGATCTTCTTCGAATATCTTTGTCTTTTTTGACAGCTTGAGAAAAAAATTCCAAAATTTTAGTTGTCACCCATTATTTCGGAGGAGAAGCAACTACAATGAATCGATTGCATCGCGTACTAAAACGTTTAATTGTTTTGAACAGTACTTTAAATTTGGGAAACTTTTGCATAAATTTAAGCAAGTGATTACAAGTTTTAGCTAGAAGATGAATGTGTAAAATAAAGAAAAATAAAAAAAATAACATTTGATAACTATTTACAGACATAACAATATAAGTCGATTTCAATAGTGCATGTGACATTGGTGGTCTGTCTTCTTCATATTGTAAACTTCCGAAGGCTGACCTTGCGTCGCTAATTTAATAGCAAAACAAACAGGAAATTAAAGCAGTTTAAAACTGAATGCCGCATCGGTTGAAATTATTGGAATTCGGAGAATACAAACATCGTCATTTTTTTATTCTCAGTTCGAAAATGCTGTTTCTGTGACGTTGTCCCTTTCATTTTTTTTCGCATGTCTGCTAAATACTACAAACCTTTTATCTGCACCTCCAATAAAACAAATGACATAGCAAACGTTCCGGTAAATATATAAATAAATGGATATAAATTACTAAGCGTGTATGGCGCTATATCTCTGCATATTAGTGTTGGTAAGAGGAAATCAGCTTAGGGACTAGATTGGCTCGTTTCATTATCCCTGCTTTTTATTTTCAGGTATAATAATAAGTTAATAAAGTATATAATAAGTTCAAGTTGTCACGTAGTTTTCGAGCCGTAAATCTCGCATGTGCATAGTATTTTTCGATATAAATTAAATTATGGTTGTACAATATTAAATTTGTTAAAAAGGTATTTTGTATATCTTTATTTTCGTAACTAGTTGACCCCGAATCAGAATTCAGAAAACTGCGGATGCATTCCATTGGCCAGTGTTTATGAAGATGTTTAATCTTTGTATTAGTTCTTTGAGTTCTTATATTGCATAATATAGCTCTAAGATATTGTACATAAAAGAGTCATAGCCGGAAACTGAAACAAATAGTTTTTATGGTTGTCTTGGATTTTATTTAACTTAATAAAAACATTATCTCCACTGTGCTGATTCTATAGGCGGACAATATGGCTCTTTAGTGTGAGTGGCTCTGAACCGTCTATTGTCTGCCGCAAACCGATTAATATGGTCGGTGTTAAGTCAGACAGAACTGAGTGGCAAAATTCTGACTTCAAGAAAAACGCATTCAAAATTTGCTGCATTCGAAATCATCTTCTAACTCTGGCTGTTTGCAATATTTATGTAGTCTGATTAGAGTAAAATGTTGCTTAGAAAATTCTTGATCATTTGCTATCATTAACTCATTCTTTAAAATTTTGCGACTTGATCCGGTCTGATTTAACACCGACCATATGATATCGCGACAAGCAATCGAGTAGAGCAGGCGAGTCGAGCAGTCAAATCGATTAGTTGAATCGAGTGGTCGAGTCGAGCAGTTAAGTCTAGAAGTCAAGTCGAGCAGTTAAATCGAGCAGTCCAGTCGAGTAGTTAAGTCGAGTAGTGCAGTCGAGTAGTTGGATCGAGTAGTCTAGTCGAGCACTTGAGTCGAGTAGTCAAGTCGAACACTTGAGTCGAGCAGTCGAATTGAATGGTTTAGTCAAGTAGTCGGGTCAAGCGGTTAAGTCGAACAGTTGTGTCGAGCAGTTGAGCAGAGTCGAGCAGTCCAGTTGAACAGTTTATTCGAGCAGTGGACTCGAGTAGTTCAGTTGAGTAGCTGAGTCGAGCAGTCGAGTCGAGCAGTCCAGTCGATCAGTGGAATCAAGTAGTTGAATCGAGCAGTTGAGTCGAGCAGTGGAATCAAGCAGTTGAATCGAGCAGTTGAGTCGAGCGTCGAATCGAACAGTTGAGTCGAGCAAATAAATCATGCTGTCCAGTCAAGCAGTCCAGTCGAGCAGTCGACTCGAACAGTCCAGTCGAGCAGTTCAATCGTGCAGTTAATTCGAGCAGTCGGGTCGAGTAGTAAGTCAAGCAAATGTGTCAAGCAGTCGAATCGAGTAGTTAAGTCGAGTAGTCCACTCGAGCAGTTAAATCGAGCTGTTCAGTCAAGCAGTCAAGTCGTCTGTCCAATCAAGCAGTTGAGTCGAGCAGTCGAATCGAACAGTTCAGTCGAGCAGTTCAGTTAAGCAGTCCAGTCGAGCAATCAAATCGACCAGTCCAGTCGAGCAGTCTAGTCTACCCAGTTGAGCATTCGAGCAGTCCAGCAGTCGACCAGTGACTGAGAACCCATTGCTACGAAAGCATGACGTCCTGTCAGGGACCTGTTTTTAGTTACCAATAAGTTTCTTATGACGTCCTGTCAAAGACCTGGTTTTCGGTATAGACATAAGCCTCTTATATAAATAGATTACTGGCTTTACAAGAAAATTTTCGAATATCCAAATTCGTCTCATATAACTGGTGCTTACATACTTACATTATCCATCTAGCTCGTCCAATCTACCAGTTGTTAGTAACAAGTTGTTAGTAACAACAATTCCTTTCCCGAAATATTTGTGAAGATGATGACAGAGGATTCCCTGGTATTTATTAGCAACAAGTATTGGACTAACATTCCTTCCCATCCCACCAGAACCCACATTCGGACGTTGCCGGCGTCGGTATTGATCAGTATGCACGGACCTGATAAGGTTGCACAATGAGGAATAGCATGTTGTGTTAAGTATGCTTTTTCCAGCCATCATTTTGTAATTTCCATCGGTCCTGGTCAATAACGGAGTAGCAGCACATGGGCTTATGTTTATGCTTAAATAAATGGATATAAATTACATATTTAGTCTGTCGAAATTTTTTTAATCTGTTGTGCAGACTTCGAGTCTATAAGGGATTCATGAACAGCATTTAATTTTATAATTAAAAAATATTTTGAGATGTTCGCAACAATAAAAAAGCTGATACAGAAGTTATTGTGTTTTTTGTTGTTGTTAAGTGAACTTACTTTCTGGCAGAATAAAGTTGTGAAACGCAGTGATCGTCACGCCGCTTTATTTCCAGTTGCCTGTAAAAGACAATTCAGAGTAAATAGATAAACATGTCGCATGTCGTCGAGATACCAAATTGTGATTATGGTTAGTATCGCTTCTTAGAAGGTCAGTCTTCGTTTGGCACTGAACCGATGTCATATTTCGAATTGGTTGCCATTTGCTGCTCATATTTTTGACGGTAAATGAAACCGATCACCGCAAGGCCACCAAGCTAGACTGAGTCTTCTTCGCATGTCGTAGCTATCGGCACATGACGTGCATAAAAACTATTGAGTTCAATCCTACATATCCTAGATTCCGCATCGAAACGCCCTTGGCGAGTGCGCGACTCTGACGTAAATACATTGCACCTCGAGCTTGCCATGCGAGTGCGGGTTCTACACAGTATAGTGGCGTCACGTATGGACCGTCATTGGCCCTACATACCAAAAATCAGCTCATTCATAAATTCGATCGATCTTGCTCTATAGGGGCCAGTCGTTTAATATGTACATATCGTATATACCTACACACAACACACCGACGACCGAGAGGGCCGAGATATTTATGAATGAGTGCGTCCTAAAATAGAACTCTGTCTCGTCAGCTCCTTCGAACTCGGCTGCACTGCAAGATTTGACGAGGTCGACGTGGTTCTGGCATACATTTTATTTGTATTCAAGCAAAATGTTATTGCCACCAATATTTTCGTGTCGACGGACAACGATCCAGATCGTTCGCGATGCGCCGCCACAACGTGTCAGTAATTGATTGACTTTTTGCCCTGGAAACTTTACAGCATATCACACTGAACGACGAGCGTGAAAAAAGTTAAATAGGGTCTTTCCAAAGAACTCATTGAATAAATATCGTACAAAAGTACAAACAGAATTCCTTAATGCACATTGTTTGAATACTGACAACTATCCACATCTTAACTGTGTGAATCTCGGAAAAAAATCGTGGCAGCATGTAGTCGTAAAATAACATTCTTGCCCGTTGCCGTGGCATGCCATTGCCATCAATATTGAGCTTATATTTAGCATTTTTATGAACGGAATAATCACAAACGGTGAATCACAAAAAATAAATTATGAAACATTATTGTAACAAACAAACTCGGTAGCAGTGCAGTAACGATATTTCGAATTTTTCGCAGAATTCGGGGCATGCAGGTCACAACGACGTATTTACTGCAGCGCGGTAATCTGATATAGGTTATTTCCGATATTTGTTTATCGCTGCCGTATCAACGCAAATGGATGACGCGTTATCGTCGGCTGGTCGCATTCATTTACATTTACACAGGCGTTTGTTTGAGTGTAGAACAGAAAAAAAAACAGCAAACGTTTTGCAATCAGATACCCACTAGAAATGGGTGACACACTGACACTGTACCTATGATGTACGAAATTGCTAATTGCGCAATTCGTCATACTATTTTCGCTGAACTGCTTGCTGACTGACTGGTGCCAATAATAGATCTGTAACCCCAGAAGCATAGAGTCGATAATAGAATGGAGCTGAAGTGACAAGTGGGACACGGACACGTTTGGGGTGTCTGGTGGTGGATAGGCAGCAATCAGAAATCAGTTTCAGTTACTTACTTCAAGCAGCATAGAGTCGGAGTGGCCATATCAAGACTTCCTCTCCAGTGTACTCGGTCCTGGACTACTCATCACCAATTCGTTGAGCGTCTCGACACACGTAAGTCGGCTTCAACCTAGTCAAGCCATCTAGCACGTTGGACCCCTGTATTCCTGGTGCCAGTTGGGTTCTTAAAGAGAACGGATTTCACTGCACGGTCGTCCGGCATCCTTGCGACGTGACCGGCCCACTGTAGTACACCACCAGGGGTACGATGGGAATCTCTCCAAGACGTGCCTGCAATTCGTGGTTCATACGCCTACGCCAGTCTCCGCTATCCGTTTATAAAGCTTTCGTTTAAATACGGAAAGTGCACGTAAGTTTTACGTAAGCACTGTCTTAAATCCATAGAGGACTATTGGCCTAATTGGCGTTTTGTACATCGTCAGCATTGTGCAGCGTATGTCCTATGATCGAAGTGTCTTGCGGAGGGAAAAGTAGGCTCGACTTCCAGCTTGAATGCCTCGTTGAACCTCCTTACTGGTAATATTGTCAACGGTGACGAAACGACGATACTAAATATACGAACTTATTAACCACTTTTAGTTCATCGCCGTAAATTGTTAGGGCTCGTGGGAGGCGAACATTATTTTTTCTGGAGCTTCTTTCTACCATATATCTGGTTTTTGACGCATTGATTTGTAACCCAATCCTCCTAGCCTTCGGTTTTGGTCTGCCGTAGTTTGCCTCTGTAGTACTAAGGTTTCTAGTATCTAAGGCTAGGAGTTGGCTACTTTTGCCGAAGATCGTTCATCTCGTTTCGATGCCCGCTCGCCGGATCATAACTTCAAAAGCGATGTTGAATAACATACAAGTTAGTCCATCCCCTTGCGATTATTCTCTGTACGATTCGAAAGGACTCGAGAGTAATCCCGAAACACGCACGTGGCTCGTCACTCTCTCCAGGGTAACTTTAATCAGCTGCGTATTTAGAGTTCTCGCGCATTTTTGCCATAGCTGTTTGCGCCCGACTGCATCGTATGCTGCCCTGAAATCCACGAAAATATGTTACGTGGATACGTGGTTCTCTCGACATTTCTGGAGGATGAGTGAAATGTTGATTCGTGGTAACACGAGCTCGTATAAAGCTTACCTGATAATGGATCATGAAGCTATACGAATTCTATTGCTGTTGGGAATAGACTACGTAACAAAATCTGCGAGAACACCTCGTAGGCGGCGTTGTTTAGTGTTATGCCGCGGTAATTACAGCAATGATGGGACGAATCACCCCTTGCATCCACTGCTCCGGTAGTTTCTTCTCCTCCCAGTTCTTTGTAATTATCCAGTGAAGTGCTGTTACTAGCGGTTCTTGGCTACTTTTGTAAAGTTCTATTGGGAGTCTGTCCCTACTAGCACGCTTGTTACAAAGTTGTTGTGGAAACCTAAATATGACTAATTTCAATCGAAATCCGGTTGATTCAACTAAATGGACCTAAAGTATGCTACTTGGAGTCCTTCCCGGCGTATTCCTCATACTTTAGTTAACCGATTATTCGCCGGAGATCGGAAGCCAGCACGCTGTTATCGCTTGTAGACATTCCTAGGTTAACTTCCGTTCCGTCTCCTTCTGTTATATCGCCGTTAAGATGTTCATCGAAGAACTGCTTCCACCTGTCGACCAAATCACGCTCGTTCGTGACCAGGTTTCCCTCCGCGTCCCAACACATATCAGGTTTCGATGTGTATCCTTTACGCGATTGGTTTACCTTCTCATAGAACTTGCGCGTGTCATTAGCCCGGAATAGTTGTTCTAGCTCTACACGATCTCTGTCCTCCTTCGGGCGCTTTTTCCTCCTCAGACTCAGGATCGTGGTCAAATCATTCCGCGCTCATCGAGCGTATTCCACTCCATACGGCTTCGAAGGCCAAAATACCTAGCTCCACAAAGGAAAGTAAAGCTTCAATCAGTACGCGTGCGTAGTTTCTGGCAACTCGCGGGTTGTCTAATTACAAAATGTTTAACCGAGGAGGGCGACTTTGTCACGAGCTATAAACCGTCGATAGTTTTGAATGCATATGAGTGCTACTAGGTAATGGTTCGACTCGATATCCGCATTCCGTAGAAAGCGTACGTTGGTGATGTTCGAGAAAAATCGGACATCTATGAGAATATTGTTGATTAGGTCCGATGTTTGTTGATCAGATCACCAGGATGCTTTATGGATATATTTGCGTAGAAAGAAAGTCATTGAAGCAACGCTTATTAAGTTTGTGTAATATTCCTCTTTACCCAAGCATAGCTTATGACTGATGCTTACATACTTACATCATCCAACTAGCTCCGCCCATCTACTAACAACAATTCCTTTCCCGAAATACTTGTGAAGATGCAGAGGATTCCCTGGTCTTTAGTAGCAACAAGTATTGGACTAACATTCCTTTCCATCCCACCAGGACCCGCATTCGGACGTGGCCGGCGTCGGTATTGATCAGCATGCAGGGACCTGATAAGGTTGCACAATGAAAAATAGCGTGCTGTCCCAAGTATGCTTTTTCCAGCCATCATTTTGCAATTTTCATCGGTCCTGGTCAATAACGGAGTAGCAGCACACGAGCGGTATCCTATGCTTATGCTTATGCTTATGCTTATTCCTCTTTACCCAAGCAGAGCCATGGGTATAAACGTTCTGTTGAGAATTTGACCCTTCTTTATCGACAGGCTTTGCAGCCGATTATTTGAGTACAAGACAATTACGGGGCTAGTGCAAGGATCCTACTTGACTCTATAGCAGCATCTCTCCCAGCCGAGATTCGAACATATGACGACTGGCTTGTTAGGCCAGCATCGTACCCCGAAGCTAACTGGGCGGTTGAAAACCCCAAGCAGGGAAATCCTTGGTTTGATCCGCAAATCCCCCCATTTGGATAAAGAGGAATGTTATACAAATTTAATAAGCGTTCTGAATCTGTAGTATGACATATCAAGTAGCAAAAAACGACAATCTAATATATTTATTATACAATGACAGCATATATTAAAGCTCGAGTTATTTAATATCGGACGTACTGTTTATTTACCAAGAAATTCACTGCCAGCCAAAAGATCGGCAGAAGGGGTCGTCTGCGAGAATGATTTCGATCATTTCGGACTAGCAAGCAACCAAACAAGACACTGACTAAGTATCTAGTGGCCAAAACACGTGCCCGGTAGTTGTACAATGAGGTTTTTACGAAGTACGAAAAATGCATCCTCATGGACGACGAAACGTACGTGATATGGATTAAGGCAAGGAATCCCTAGCAAGTTCAAATTCGTTTTTGCAGATAAATTCCCAACATTTCTAGTATGGTGGACAAAAAGCCCAGCTTTTCGTGACAAACAAGACCTTGGATTCTAAAATGTACATGTAGGAGTGCAGCCTGAAAAAAGGTATTCTGTTCGTAAGCTGTGAAGTTTTGGCCTGATTTGACAAGCTCTCACTACAACGAAGAAGTACTACAGTGGTAACTGGGTGGATTTATTCGAAAAGACCATCAATCCACCCAACTATCATCGGTTCCGTCCAGTTGAACAATCATGCGAGGAACTGAAAAAACTGAGAAAAAAACTGAAAAGGTGTCTCGGGATGGAACTGAGATGAAAAGATGATGGAAGAAAATGGCCGCTCCGGTTAGCCAACAACAGCGTGTCCAGAATATGATGAATGGTATTCGTAGAACAATTAGAAATTTCAGCGCTGACGCTATGGAAATGGTAAATCTTTTGCTACAAAAGACCAGGTTACGGTAAATATGAATGTTATATTTTCGATACTTTACAACCGTTAATTTACTAGTGAAAATATCCGGTGCATTTCATGATCAATTAATTAAGTTGACCCTTCTTTATCGACAGGCTGCGCAGCCGGCAATTAGAGTACAGGACAGTTACGGGGCTAGTACTACAATCCTACTGGCTCTCTCTAGCAGCACCGACTAGCCGAGATTCGAATATATGACCACTGGCTTGTTAGACCAGGGTTGGTTTGGTTTGGTTTGGTTTTGGTTCGTTTCGCCCATTCGTTTAACGTGGTCGAAACGAACTAAAATCACTCGAAACGAGAATCGCAATGTCACCCCAGCATCGCACTTCGAAAGCAACTAAGCGGTACTCGATTACAATCAGAACGAATTGAAATTTTTCCTCTTAATTCATGTGGAACCTCTAGGTAAAACCATTTTAATATTTTTCTAAATAACTACTCGGGTTTTAGGTGCACCAATAGTAATCTTTCGCGGGTGCTTCAACGAGTGAAAAGGTTGAAAAACAAAACAAACAAAATAAATGGAAAAATTAAGGGCGAAAAACTGAAAATATACTGGTGAATTTTAATTGTGAACAAATCTCAGTATTTATATTTAGTGGAATATATGGTTCAAGCAATAATTCAACCTGTAGATGGCAACATTTATTGCTTTGAGTTGAAAAATCTTCTTACTTTGCTTTGTTTGCTAAAAACTGGCGTTGATGATTCAAAATAATACATTTATTTCAAGATCCAGAATTGGATAAAAATCCACCGCATCACTAGCAGTTAATAATGTATTAAGTTTCAAAGATACTTTATGTTGCAATTATCAGTTCAGTAAAATTTAATTATTTTTTACATCACGCAATCCTCCTCCTAATTGCACGGTGGATGGCGTCTTTCTTGACTGTACTTAAAAGTGATCCATCAGTTTTGTGCCGCTTTTGCAGATGAATCTTGAACTCCACATAAGCAAAAAAACGCAAAACAAACGGTTCTTCCTACGGTCCACCAGTTTCGCCACTGAAGCAGCAGCAGCAACAGGCAGCCAACGCAATAGAGCACCGTTGGGTAGCCTCAACAATCATAAAATCGGCACATCCAACCGGTTGTTTCGCGAAAATAAATCAGTGAGCGCTAATTTAACGAAAGCGCCGACGCCCGTTTTTGGATTTGCACCATGATTGATGCGAAAAAGGTGCTGTTTTTCGCAAATCTTCCATAATTAATCGCTCGAAAAGGGGGCTTCATAGTTTGGTAGCAGCAGGCTCGGGAAGGTGAAGGAGTAAAAGAAAAACGGTTCCAATTTCGCAAGTTATTGAACCGTTCCATTGCGCGAAAGTACGGAAAACGAACACACTTGCACACGAGGTGAAATAACTCAATTACTGAATGAGTGTGTAGCATCGGAGAAGGAAAAGTTGGATGCGCAAAGCGCTAAGAGGACTCGGCCTGTTAGCCGTTAGACTAATCTTTGTAAGAATAGTCTGAAAACTACATGATCATGTAGTTTTCGCTTATGTCTTAATTATTGAAAAACACCGTTTGTTTTGTTTTACTTTTACAGTTTACAGTTTTACAGTTACTTCCCTGTGCTTTCATGAAACTACTAGTAACGGGAAATATGCGATAGATTTAATTTAGAATTTAGTTCATTTAATTTTTTCTAAATAAATTGTGACATATTTATCATTTCTAAACTTCATCTGTGACTCATATCGCTGAAACTCTTCCGTTTTCTAAGATTAACAAATGCAAACCTTTATTTTTTGTGATTGGATCTTTTTTTGGAATTGAAGTAGATAATCTGTAATCTGTAATCCCGGTTTAGAATGGAAAATCTGTGATCCTACTTTATCGCATTTGTTTTATAGATATTATTCTTGATTGTATTTTCAGGGAATCAATATTAGTTCGTGAAATTTGACCTAAATTATTTAAATTATTAGCTTCCTTGCTTACCGTCGGATTTCTTTCTTGATCTTCCATCATTCACCTTTCGTCTTCGTTTTCCGTCTTTCATCTTTCATTTTGTGTCGCTTGGTTTATTCGTCTGTTGGTTTTAACCTTTCGTTTTTATTTGTTAGTTGAACTCTGTCACCATTTACTGTTGTTTTTTGGTGTTTTGTCGTTGTTTTTATCGACCCTTAGTCATTTTTCTTTTGTTTTTTTTATCCTCTGGCTCCCTGGCATCTTTACATCGTCTTTTCGACTCTTTTCAGCGATTCGTTGTCGTTTTTGTGGCATGTTTGGTTGCTTTTTGCGGCATTTTTTTGTTGTCATTTGAAGTCGTTTTCCGCTTTTTTTGTCACTGTTTTAACGTCTTTTTGTTATCTTTTCAACATATTTTCTTCGATTGACCAAACTCGTGACTTTAGTAATGCGGTCAGGCATATATCAATATTTTTTGAAACGATGATTCTACAATTGATGAAGGGACGGTAAGGGAAAGTAATGAAGAAGGATTTTTTTCCGGGAATGAAGGGGAAGGGTGGAAAGGAAGGGGGGGGTAATAGGTAGCTATGCTTAACAAGTTGTCGTTGTGACTCCTATCTTTTGTCCAATGCTGGAAGGTGCATGGGTCGAACCAAGCTGTAATCAGAGATTATAACCGGATTTGAACCCACAGCACCTGCCAGGGCGTGTCTGGTACCAGTGAGTATAAAATTGGTTTTACTATAGTAATACCCTGACCAAACCGATTTATTGGTGCTATGAAGAATATAGAATATAGAGTTCAACACCGAAATCACTATCATTATTATGCGAGTCCATCCCGCTTTCTAGTATTTTTTGGTCGCCAAACAACAATTCATCAAAGCAAATTGTGAGTTGCAGAAAGGAAGTTATTATTAATTGGTTTTTATGTCAGAATGCAACTAGAATAATTTTGCTAGAAACTAAGATTGACTAATCGTATATATTTATTTTGTTTAAAACTGGTTTTCAAAAATTGCAAAATTTTGATTGCGCGTTAGCTTTAGTCACTTATCATTCCAATATGCACGATAAAATTCAACGCGCATATGCTGCACAACTATGGAATTACTTTTCCTAGAATGTCTATCGGCTATTGGAAAACGAGGAATAACTTTCAAGCTAACGCCGATCAACTTTTGTGCTTTGTCGGTCTCGTGACTGATTTTATAGTCTTGTTAGTAAAAGCACCTGTGGATAAGTGCAAAGGAATAAAACATTTACAAAATGCTTTGGTGCCGACACAATTCAGTTTCTTACATCGTTTAGATGAATAATGAGAAGTGAATAGTGAGAAATGAGAAGTGAGAAATGAATGGTGAACTATGAGTAATGAGAAATAAGTGGCGAGACATAAGTAAAGAGGAGTGGGAAAAGAAAATTGAAAAGTGAATAGTCAGAAGTGAAATGTGAATAGTGAGAAATGAAAAGAAGGAGAAGGGAAAAGGGAGAAGTAAGCAGTGAGAAATGAATAATGAGCAGAAAGAAATAAGTAAGCAGTGCAGAAGGTACCACTAAGTCTCGTATTCAACCTAGGGCCTCATCGGCCTCTTGTCAATCTAGTCTAGTTCGCTCTCACGTCCGTTCGGCCTCCAATCAAATACACCTTTTGTCAGTATACATCCATCCAGTATACCACACGTCCTAATAATTCGCGTCTCGTTTCCCCAGAAATGATTTCGCTAACGTCGACAAGAAATTCGAAAGTGACCGAAAAGCGAAGGTAACTGGTCCTAAAACTCACTCGAAAGCGATGGAACTTTTCGTCGAGAAACACGCAGCGTGCCTCGGAGGACTGTAAGATAAAGCCGAGGTCGAATTTCCTCGTTTGGCAAGTAATCTTCTGCTGCGGTCTGCGGACTGCAAAGTGACGCTTTTGTAATTTTCTAAAGAAATTTATCAATAGACGTGCTTTCAGAAGAGGTTATTACCTATTTGGTCCGACAATTGTACGACGACAAGGAGTGTAGAGTCCGGCCTATAACCGGAGCTAAGGCCGATTGCGGAATACTGACCGCCGATTGTGAAAGGTAAACTGAAGAAGAAGAGCGACGACTTTTTGCAAATAATGCATTTCAATCAATCACCATAACCCAGAGATTTCAACTCAAGTTAGGATTGTCAGTCTGTTATGCTTCTTCAGCCTGATATGATAAGATAACTGTTAGTTTGTTGCCCTATTGCAGCTTTAGAGATATTCCTATGCTTATGCTTATGCTATTGCGAGCTTTAGAGATATTAGTATCATCAAATTTCCAATCAAAAAGTTTACCAACAGTTTTATTTCATTACTTTTCCTTTTCCATAAGCTCACGCTCGACTTGTTTAATGCCGTGCTATAAACTGATTCATGAAGGCTCATATAAAAACTGTAAAAAATGCATTTTTTTCTCTCACCTATTTTATTGACCAGCAGTGAGTGTATCATCTAGTTCACGTATGTATAGTTACAATAAAATTAAACCTCTCAACCGATGACTGCACAGAGCCCCTTGCCGGCCCTGACATCGTCTTCGAACCCCCAGCAATAGAGGCCCGTTAACTGTCGGCAGATAGGTACCCGTTCAAACCCGTCCGTCCGCCCGCCAGCGCCAGCGCCACCGTCTTGTACCAGCAGCATTCGCTGGCTGCCCGTGAGAGTAAATGAATGCAACAATTTCATTGCTTGATGGCGATAAAATATAATTGACACTTTCCTCCTTTGTTTAATGACACATTCGTCATGCAGCGGTCGCGTTTCGGTCTGCTCATTATCTTTCCCCACGGCAGCCTTCTCGGCAGGCCTAGCATCTCTGTTTCTCATTACCACCCACCAAATGCAAACCAACTCCAGCTTATGGGTATTGTAGACACATCAAAGCGTCGTTCCAATTCTATCCATATGCATACATAAATACGTACGTACATACATACATATACATACATATATTAGGTAGGTACTTAGAAGTTGCAGAGGTCTATTTCCTAATGGCTTTACCATGACGACATACTACGTACTTTGTGAATGACTTAAGCGACTAGAAAAACGCAAATGAAGGGGCGACTTGGGAGCATGAATAACTGAGCAACTGCAGCTGGAGTTCATTCTCTGTGCATGACACGCTTGGAGCATATCGTTGTTGATTGCATACGACAACATTGTAAATGATAGGTGGTGACCGTGTAGTCAATAGTTCCGTAATTATTTTTACAAATTGACGCTTAAAATAGAACTCCCGTTTCAGTAGCGAATGAACAGTAGAGGTTTAACAACGTTGATAAATGGACTTTAGCGCTGCTTAAGGTATTACTCGGAGGCTGAAATTAGATTCTGGTCTTAGTTAGGGGGTATCCGCTCTGTGGTGATACTGTATAATGAATCAATTAGGATTTTCACTAATCCAGAGGTATTGATTAGGAGGTTCACAGTCAGAGGTTTGTCACGCATTAGCCTCATTAATTTGTTGTCACAACACCCCGAATCTGCGACATGTCAACATATTGGTTTTGGTGAAAAGTAAGACAGACAGACAGATTGAAATGAATGTTAAAAGATTCTGATATTTTCTTATTCGAATTGATCACAATCACAGTCATCACTTTGCCGCCTCCGACAACATGACCGTACGTAGTACTTTGTTCAAGTATAAACTCTTGCGTAAGTATCACTTGGAGGTCACGTGAAAAGTGGAACTTTTTTCCGAACGTCTTTTGCTTTCATCTTCAGCATCTTTGGCTCGAGCAACACGTTCCTCACAATCATGTGGAAGATTTGTGCCTTTGCTTTCATCTTAGTAATATAGTAAATTTGGAAATTGTTCGTATGAATACATTTCCTCAGCAAAACTGCTTGCTTTTGGGGCCATCCATATACCACGTGGACAGCTTAGAGGGGGGTGGGGATATGAAAATGTCCACGCTTGTCCACGGAAGGGAGGGAGGGGGTATGGACGTGGACAAGTTTTTTTTTCCTACAAAAAATAGAAATTAAAAACATTGTCCATTGATCAGTGATTGTTTCTGAGCTGATCTTCTGAGGCATATGTTGACCTAAACACATGAACCGAGCATTACGAGAGCACATATCTGGCATAAATCTTGTTGAAAAGATTAAGCCTGCGTTAGTACACGTAGATCTTGACTGCCTAGCCTCGCTGAATCCACGAATATTGCTCCCCTTGCACCTAATGTGGATTGCATTTTGCCTCAAAATCAAATGCAGCTCGCCACAAAAAGTGCATCCATGGGCAACGTATTTCCAAAAGGATGCTTTCAGAAAATTTTACGAATCACATCGTGCCGGAAAGATCTTGTGTTGTGTTAAAGTAGACGGCCAAGCTGAGGTGCTCTGGTTAGACAAAGATACTCTGGACAAAGAAGAATCGTCGAGCGAAAGTTAAGCTGAAACGGACTTTCGCAGTCGATAATAATAATTTGCAGTAGAACAAGAATTAAGATCCAAACACCTTGCATGCGGATTTTAAGACGCTGGGAAAAATTGATGGAAAAACTCAAATTTCCGCAACGACTAAAAATACGTATGCATTGTGTCGGTGCCTTTAGACTGGAGCTTCCTTTCACATAAGCTTTTTCAATAAATATTGCATAAATGAAGTTGAAAACAAAAATTGTTTACAAAAATGTAAAAATGTTCACGTGGACAAACTGGGGAAGGGGGTGGGGGTTGAGCAAATGTCCACGCTTGTCCACGGAGGGGGACGGGGGAGTTGAAAATTGGTATTTTTCTGTCCACGTGGTATCTGGATGACCCCTTTACATTTTCTACAACTTTGTAACCAATTTTCTATTTGCTAACAAAAACAAGTGTTTTTACAGTCAGTGATACGTGTATTAGGTTTATGCTGGACGCAAAGTACATAAAACACATGGTTGCCCACTGGCGTGCCCAGGCTAGGACACACTGGGACATGTGTCCCACCTTCCCGCTAATATTTTATGCAAAATAAAATAATATCTTTAATGTATGCTTTCCGACTGTAATATGCAATTTTCAGGTTCTGTTTTTCGGCTATGTAGTCTGTATTTAGCAGCTAAAACGATGTTTTGCTTCTATATCCGACGTTTCGGTGGTTTTATTCCACCTTTTTCAAGGAAACTAAAATGTGTATTACATATAAATTTGTTTTTTTTTCATCTTAGATCATACAGATACACAAGGGTTAAGTATTATATATGCAGGAGTATTACACTCACTAAAAAGATGTAAACAAATACAGATCAGAGTGACGCTAAACCGTCGCCACACAATTGTCAAATCTCAAACAGTCAGTATACTCAAAGTGACCAATGGCAAAAACAGATGGCACACAAACCGTTGCTAGAGATACTAACAGACATTTGCCGCAAAAGCTCGTTTTACCGGACTACTAAAAACAGACACAAAGTGAAAAAAAAGTTAAAAAAGTGACACAATTACAACAGATTATTATATTAAATGTAGTAAGTAAAAAAACAGTTAAAATCAAGACCAAACAATCACTATCAGTATTCACACAGCAATATAAAGATTGTAAATTACATGGACCATTACAAAGTAGATACACACATACACCAGACAACAAAACGTACAGCCTCTGTAAGTTAAAAATAAGCCATTCTTCTAAGACGGAAAAAACGAATTTATATGTAATAATAACTTTAGTTTCCTTGAAAAAGGTGGAATAAAACCACCGAAACGTCGGATATAGAAACATCGTTTTAGCTGTTAAATACAGACTACATAGCCGAAAAACAGAACCTGAAAAAATATAATCCGCAATTTCAAATTTAATTAGGCAATAAGTAAATTAAATTACATTTCAGGTTCAGTTTCAAGCCTAATTCAAGCTCAATTTCAAGTCCAAATTCAATTTCATGTCCAATTTCAATACCGATTTCCGGTTCAATTTTAAGTCTAGTTTCAAGTTTAAATACAACTTCAAATGCAATTTTTATTCATTTAGTATCCAATTTCAATTGCAACCTTAAATTGAATTTTAAGTCTAAGTGCCTCTCAGTTGCCCTCGAAGTACGATGCTTGTCTGGTATGCCAGTCGTCGTATGTCCGAATCTCGGCTGGGAGAGGCTGTTAGAGTCAATAGGATCGTTGCACTGGCCCCGCAATTGTCCTGTACTCTAACAGCTGGCTGCTGCGAAGACTGTCGTATAAAAACAGAAGGTCAAGTTTCGATAACGGAATGTAGCACCTAGGCTATGCTTTTACCAAGTCTTATTTTATAAACAACCTTAATTGTGATTTTAAATTCAACTTCAAATACAATTTAAAATCCAATTGAAAACCAATTTTTTTTTTCAATTTTAAGCTAAGTGATGGTGAAAAACTCCAAAAAAAAGTCGGAACATTTTGTGCTGTTACATGAAATAGTTTTAAAATATTTTTTCTGGCTTGACAATTCAAAATTCTGCAGAAAAACCAGCGTAAAAGGAAACATAAGACGGAAGGAAAGAAAGCGGAAAAGAGCACAGGGGAAAATGGGACAGAAACTTGATCAACGGGATAAAAAAGAGGAAACACTCGAGAGAGAATACGACAAAATTGGTTTGAATAAAAGAAATCCGAAAGGGAAAACGTGACAGAATCGTAGAGAAAAAAAGAAAGACAATAGGGGAAAACACCCGAGAGAAAAAAAACTGGCATCAATAAAAGAAAGCCAAAAGAGAAAACGAAACAAAATGAGAGAAAAGAAAGAAAAAAGTAGAAAAGAAGAAAACGAGAGAGAAAAAGAGGAAACACGAGCCAAAAAAGAGGAGATTGGACAGTAAAAAAGAAAGAACCCAAGTGAAAAGAATGAAAACGTGAGAAAAGAAAGAAAAATGATATAAAAAATGAGGAAAAACTGGCCTGAAAAGGAGAAAATATGGGAGTATGAAAATGGAGAAACGAACAGGGGCGGGAACAGGACAGAAAAAGAAAAATAATGAAGAAAAACAATGAAAACCAGAGACTAAGAGGATAAAACGAAAAAGAAAACTGAATGTAACAGAAAAGCGAGACAATAGAACGGAACAGGCGCAAACGAAAAACGAGATAGAAAAAGAGTTAAAAAGAAATAAGACGTAGACCGGGACCGAAAAAGAATGAATACGGGAAAGAGGAAATAGTGACCTGAAAAAAGGAAAAACGAGAAGGAAAAGAAGGAAAAAACGAGACAAATAGAGGGAAGACGGGACAGAAAAAGAAGACGTGACAGAATCCCACCTCTTATTTCGAGGGTGAAAAGGACGGAAAATGTGACAAGAAAAAGATAGACGGAACAGAGGGCAAGAGAGCAAGAGAGGGCAAAGAAGAATAGTAAGGGAATAAAAAACCGTTAGAGGAAAACAGGAAGAAGAGGTCAAGTGAGATATAAATATACTGAATACAGCAGGGAGCAAATATAGAGACTGAAAAAGAAGATAGGAAAACACAAAACCAAAGAAAAAGGTAAAACTAAAAAAATCTGAGAGCAAACGGAAAAGGGAACCAAAACAGAATAAACCTGACAAAAAGAAGAGAAAACAAGACATCTAAAAGAGAGGAAGCGGAGCAGGCATAAACGCAAGACAAGAAAAAATATAGAAAGATTAGAAAAAGATGAGAACTCAAAATGAAAAAAGAAAAAAGTGAAGAAAAAAGTCAAAATGGAAAATAATTTTAACAAAATGGGAAAATAATATAAAACGAGTGGAAAACAAGAAAAAAACTAGGTAAAAAACAGGACTAAAAACAAGAAAAAATAGGGCAGGACGTAGTAAAACGTAGCAATGAAACAGGAAACACGGAGCAGATAAATAGGAAAACGATAGAAAAAGAGAAAAAAATTGAAGTTTGTTTCCTTCCGGAAGTAGAACTGTGAGAGCGAAAACCAAGCAAACGGTACATAAAAGGAGAAAAAACCGAACAAAAAGTGGAAAACGGGGATAGTAAGACGAAAAATGACAATCCTAATTTTAAGTAACATTTCGTGTCTTATTTCGTGTCCATGTCCGATTTGAAGCAAAATTTCAAGTGCAAATTATTCCAAATTCAAGTTCAATATAACGTCCAATGTCAGTGCAATTTTAAGTCTGTGTGAGTGTAAATTCAATTGCACGTCCGATTTTAAGCCTAATTTCATGTCTAATTTAATTACAATTTTAAGTCAAACTCTGGTTTCAAGTCCAATTTCAAGTATAATCAAAATGTCAATTTTGGTTCTATTAATTTCAATCTAATTCATGTCTAATACCAAGTTTAACTTGAATTAGAAGATAATGTCAAGTTCAAGTCTGTTGAATTTAATTCCGTTGATCTAAAAACAAATAAAAAATACTGTTTGAAGTCTAGTTTCAAGTCTAATCCAAAGTAAAATTTCCAGTCTAAATTACTACAAAATGAAGTTTAATTTCAATTCCCATATTAAGTCAAATTTGAAGAAAAGTTTTAAGCCCAAGTTAATCCACATTCCAATCTAATTAGATGTCTTATATATATATATATATATATATATATATATATATATATATATATATATATATATATATATATATATATATATATATATATATATATATATATAAGGTTTGTTTTCTAGTCAAAATTCAACTTTGTTTTTAAATTCAATTGCACTCAAAAGTGCGGAGTTTTCAACCTAATTTGCTGGTATTTTTGTGATGAGTAGGGGGATTAGGGGCATAATGAGCACACGGGGCGAAATGGGCACCCCTCTTTTCTACGAAAGCACGCATTTTGTAACATCATATGGCAGGCGAAACACTGCTGTAGGTACTACAGTGTCAATTTATCAAAAAATGAGTGATCTCTACTTTTAAAACACGGAGTTATATTAAAAAACTTAACTAGGTTCTCAGACGATGAAAAAATTATAATTTTGGTGCACTACCATATAAGCTTTTACGATCATATAAATATCTTAATCTATCAAGTGCACACTGCAACATGATTTATACATTGTATCTCAAATTTCACCTTCATTGAAGTTTTGATTTTATACTATAATTAGTGTAAAAACCCATTTTTACTTTAACTACTTGACTGGGGGTGAAATGGGCACCCTTAGGTGGGGTGAAACGAGCACTATGTCGCATTAACTAACCTGACAGTTTCTTTGTTTATCGCTTCAATGCTTGTTTACAGTGATGGTATGAATATGCCAAGGGAATCCGGAAGACATAATTGGTCAAAAAAGGCCTTGCAAGCGGCCTTGACCACTATAAGGTGAGACGCAATATCCACAAAACAAGTCGCCAAGTACCAAGGCATTCTGCGACAGACGTTAGCTCGGTATGTGGGGCCATACGAAAGGGCAATTTCGGGGCAGGAGGTGGACCAAATTGATTCAAAACCTTCAAAACTGTTTTCGTTCCCGCTGTAGAATAAGAGCTGGTGGTCCATATTTTGTATACGGAGATTCGATGGTACGGTATTACTACCCGTGAAATCAGAACCCTCGTATACCACCTGGCAGAGGGAAACGAAAAAGCATGTCTTCAACACTAAAACACAGCTAGCTTAAGCGTCATCCGAAACATTGCTTGTGTGCTCTAGAGGCAACCTCCGCGGCTCAATTGGCTTTACGCGGCTTGCGGTCAATAAAACTTTCGACGTTTTTACACGTTTTATGTTTGTGTATGTATGGGTGTGTATGTGTATGTGTATATGTGCATGTATGTGTGTATGTATGTGATTATGCATGTGTGTGAGTGTGTGTGTGTATGTGTGTGTGGTTGTTGTACTCACATACACCCTTCAAGCATGTGTTTATAAAGGTGCTCATTATGCCCCAGGGGGTGCTCATTGTGCCCCACACACTGCCCGATTTTTAGTTTTGGAAGCATGAATTTAAATTGCAATTTTCGTCATCATGTCAATTATTTTTCAATTTGTTAACCGTATACCTTTGATTATCGATAGTGAATGTATGTTTTGCAATGGCGAGACTTTAAAAATTCAGTCATTTTGGGTGCTTAAATCAACCAACAAGTTAGGGTGCTCATTATGCCCCTAATGCCCCTAATAATAGATTCGTCATCCAAAGATTACTTGATTTTTCCTGGATAAAACATTCTTCTGAAAGGTCAGGAGACTAGAAACGGGTACTTTTGGCATTTCAAATATCTACCAAAACGCACACCCCGCCCCCCGTGTAAGTCCCTGCGTTTGAATTTTTTAACGCACCATTGCGGGACATTGGGATAAAATTAAAATTGCATCTCTGCTTTTTTTCTTAGTTGATCTAAAACAAAACTTTCCTTGAAAAAGTGTGGGGTTTAATGAGTTAATTTCAGGTTTCGTATTCTACTAAGACATTCCAAAAACTTGAGTAAGATTTGTGGGAATTTAGCAAGCCAATTTCGTTGAACGACAGTCAATAATGGAGCAAATATTTACGTTTCGGCAGAACCTCCAAAAAGGCCGTGAATTCCCACGCATCATTTGTTCAGTTATCTCAGTAACTGTATTTGACAATTACTCCTCGAAAATGCTGTTTGCTTCAAATCTGTTTGGAACAAGACGACCAGGTGAACAGCGACCAAGGTGGTTAGGCCAGGTGGAGGGAGAAGTAGCGGCGGAACATGCTATTCAAGGTATTGAAGAGCCCACGATCAGCTATACCAATTAACAGTAGTATGCACAGTACTTTTACTGAAAAACTGAAGTCAAATCCAGTCAGTAGTTATTTTTTTTTTGTATTATTACCTCTATTATTATTGTTGTTGTTGGTGTTACAACTATCACCATCTTTATTGTTGTTATCGTTTCTCTTACTGTCACCGGTAATGCTTTGGCTTTCTCTATCACTATTATTTTTACATTTCCTAGAGCAATTTAGCTTCTATTACCAATGCAATATCAAAGCTTTTGTTTTCTTTCTTTCTTTTGTTCCCCACATATGCCAACGATGGAATACTGAGCACTTGCTGATTTACCGAGACCAATACCGAAGAGTTTGAAGAACAAAAGGAAATTCAGATGATGTAAAGAGCTACAGGAAATTCAAATAAAAGCTAACTAGGAATAAGTTAAGAGAAGGTAAAGTGAATCAGCGCTGCAGTGGGATGGGGTAAGAGTGAGACATTTGAATTATTGGTAAATTTCATAAATTCAGAAGGAAAAAATGTCGACGTGACCACATTGACAAAAGAAATCATTCGACATTCTTAGTGAGTACAATGAAGCATCTTCAGGACGAAAACGGACGTTTGTTTTTTGAATTCTTTTGATCTTTGCTACCACGAAGTAGATTCGTAAACAACTCTAACGAGCCAGTCGTCGTATGTTCGAATCTCGGCTAGGTGCTGTTGCTATATAGAGGTAGTAGGATTGTTGCACTAGCCCTGTAACTGTCCTGTACACTCAAGTCTCTTTTTACACGTTTTTTTTTACGATTTTTGAATTAACACGGTTTTTTTATGATATTTTTTGAATTAACGCGGTTTTTTTAAACGGTTTTTTGAATAAACACGGTTTTTTTAAACGATTTTTTGAATTAACACGGTTTTTTGAATCAGCGCGATATTTATGTTTTCTGAATTTACACAGTATTTTTTCGATGGTTTTTAAATTATAATGTTTGTATATCGTTCGGAAATGTTCTAAGAAAAGCCAGTATATGAAGTACCAAGACCTGCTACGTCTAATATGTACATTCCCAGAATAGAATAGCGCAGAACAACGTAGGCCAGAGGGAATGGATATTACGAACCCCCTAAAACACACTCACATAATTAATAATAAAAAATAGTGTTCAATCAACAAAAAACTATCAATTTTAATCAACAAAAAACAGTAGCAATGTCCAAAATTCTAACCGTAATAACCAGATCCTGTTAATTACAATTACAATTTCGCAACGGTGGCAGCGATCGGGCTCCTAGAGCGACGATGACGAACAGCAATAGCCACAGCAGACAACTAGTCCTTTAGTTCCAGGTTTCAGTCAGAAAACTTTCAAAAGTTAAACTTCCAGAAGGCGGTAATCTTCGCAAAACAACCACAAAATCTTCCAGCACAAAAACTACACACGTGAGTGAACAGAAGAAAACTCTAATATAAAACTGCAGATCAGAGGTCTTTTGTTCAACGCCAGTGTCCACCTGATACCTGATAGTAGGAACACAAAACTTCGCATCTAATTACACGTAAATTCATTTAAGACTGTACGAAACTATTTCATGGTAGAAAACAACGAAAGGAATTCGTACATTTTATGCGTACATTTTAACTTTTATGTACTGATACAAGATTTTACATTTTTACGACGATTTTGGAATTACACGGTTTTTTTTACAACAATTTTTGAATTAACACGGTTTTTTTTACAACAATTTTCGATTAACCACGGTTTTTTTTACAACAATTTTTGAATTAACGCGGTTTTTTTTTACACGGCACGTATCCCCCGTGTAAAAAAAGACTTGAGTGTACTCTAATAGCCGGTTGTGAAGTCTGTCGATAAAGAAGTCTTAGAAAAGACGTTTAAGCCCAAGGCTTTGCTTTTCATAGATTCGTAAAATCAATCCTTATATTTTTCCGATATATAGACAGTTACATCCGTACAAATGGTTTTCTTCAACAAAATGGTTCGTGCATTATACGAATGTACAAGAAGGCTCACGATAACAATAGTATAGCGGAAAAAAGCGATGAATATTTTTTCTAAAAAATACGAAATTATGTTTTCACTGCATACAATTGCAAACAAAAATCTACGCTGGCTGCGGGAATGTCGGGGTGCTCGATTGTTGGGGAAGAACGGTGGTTTCCATAAAGAGTGTGCACTTGTCATGAGGGAATTTGGTCGTGTCGGCACTTTGGTTTATGGTTTCTGTAGACTAGCGCGAACGTCTACATCAGATCTCGCAACTCTCAATTTATTTTGCAGGCCTATCAGAGTTTGATTGTTCTAGTACACCATTCAGATCAGCGAAGCTAGGAATTATTCCATGGGCCTAGTGCCATTCCATGGAGTGCGAAATTTTCATTTTGATTTTAAGTAAAAATTTTTTTTTCTCAGTATGCTACATTTCGATTTATACTGAACGCTATTTGTGGGATTTTCATGCCGCTTAATTTGACTCACTTTTCTCGTAGTTTTGTTCTAATTAACAATTAGTTTGAATTTATTAGTGAATGGCAGGAATATTATTCCAGCGTTGTTCATTTTCTAGTGAAAAATAATCATGATGGATAGCTGACTTCTTGCACACGATTCCTCCAAACTGCTTTATAATGACAGGAAGAAAAAGTTTCTCTCTTAACTTATTCCGTGATTATTGTTTCATTTATGACAATGACTACTCATGGTATAACATCTCTACAACAAAAAAGGCGTCTTCTCTTGCTCATTCTTATCAGCATAACCATCTATGCATGATGGTAGGCAGGTAGGTAGGTATATATGGAGCCACAAAAGGTTACTAAACCCAATGGACGCTAAAGTCATCGGATCGGAGTCAACTGGAAAGCCTTAAAACGGCAGTTGGCTGGTTGGCTCTCATTCTGCATCATGGAATGACGTCAATCAGGCATTAAAAGAAACAGTTTCTAACCGTTTTCTGCGCGGCAAGGTGGCTGTGGCTCGTGGGAAGAGAAACCATACGAATCGCAGGCAGGCCAGCAGCAGCAGCACGGCCCTCTCTTACATGATGGCGCAACCGGGCTGAGTGCTTGCTTTCGCCGCGCTGCGCTGCGCTGGCCCCGGGGCTGGGTATTGTGTAAAAGTGTGATGAAGTTGCGAATTTTACCGAAACTAGGCACTTGGACCGGTGCTGACCGGCGCCGGCTGGATCGTAAGTCTTCGTACACTCACTACGGGACTCGGTCCGGTTTGGAGGGAGGTACACCGGAGCCAGAGTGGTGGGTGAAAGTAACCAGCGAACGGAAACATGCGGCCGAATATGCAAAAGCGCAGCACGCAAAAATACCGCACGATTTGAGCTTGGCCTATTTGCGAAAAAGTTCAACGGCATTCGGTGGATTTTCGGAGGTATGTTCCTGTAGTGCAAAGTGGCAGCGGTGAATATTAAATTAAGGATTATATTACCCGGCTACAATGTTGCATGTAGATGACGGGCAAAAGAACTTCTTCATTATTGCACAATGGTGTTTTCCGAATTTGAATTCTGTAGACCAATGCACGGCCAAATTGTATGATCGTGAGGCTACCCGAGCAGGAGCGAAGATCAAATTAATTTCAAAATGTGTTATGGAAATCGAATAACTCATCTCAAAATTTGATTCAGAGTTTGAAATAACATATTTTAGTATTATTAAGGTATTGAATAACAAATGTAGTAGCATATGGCATATCCAAAAATTATTTTATAAAATATTTATAATTTAAAATCTCTTTAATCAATAAAATTTTTTTTACGAAATATATCGAATGTCATTTTAAAATCACAATAAGATATGATAACAAAATCAGTTATTAAACTCATCTTACAAACAATGTTTTAAATATCTACTCGATAACAAAATGTGTTATCAATGTATCTCCATATCTATTCAATTACAAAATATAGTATTATACCTTAGTTTGATATAGTTTTGATATTATTTTGCTCTTCGCTCCTGCTCGGGTAGTCTTTATTGAATTTCATGCAATAACAATATTTTATAAGGAATGTTGATTCACCGATGCTTCCCGAGCATTGATTTTATATTTAGAATGCATTAAGTTTAAGCATTTCGGAACAGGTAAAGAAAGAAATGTTATAATTATCGTTTATACTGCGAGTAACCTCGTAAATTAGTGTCATCATTGTAGATAAATTGTTATGTATCGTTTACTGAAGCAAATTATCCGTAAGCGTGAAACAATTTGTCAACACAACAATTAAAACTTCTAGATAAATATTTCGATTTTCTGGGACATCGCTTAATTCAAACTGAATATTATTGCATACCTACTTGTAGAATATATGAAAGCAACAAAAATAATCGTGTGCAATGTCTTTGAGTAGAATTGAATTTAAAGTGGTTTCTTTAAACAAATCATTATGTTTCGTAAATAGTAAGAGATAGATAGTTACTATATGCAGAAAAATTGCTTATTCTAGTGTGTTCTACAATTTTTGTGAAGACACTATATTTTTTGGACGCATTTGAAAAAACAAAAATTTGTATCACCCTATTAAGTGCATTTACGGTCACCCTAATGGTGTAAGAATTGGGGCGAACCAACCAACGGTAAATAAATAAATAAAGTAAATAAATAAATGGTGTAAGAAAATGCGCTATGTTTTATTAATACAACTGCTCCAAAGATACACCCGTTAAAGAATTATAATTTACTATATATCGCGTTTTCGAGGTTAGGTCCCACTGATTCATATCAGTTGAGTTTTGTTGAATAAATTTCATCAATTATTTTTAAATATCTTTTGACTGGTAAAACCAATTATTATGAAATTTCGCAGATATATTCACAATGTTAAAACCTTTTGTATGATACTAAAATAATTGAAACTAGATAAATTATCTTGATTTACCTCATTATAAATTATCGTTAATTTTGATGTGTTGTACACGATTGTTCATAACTTTCAAATTAGACGTCCAATCAAAAAACAATTCAATATTGATCCATCCGGCTATATTATCTATTAAATGAGACTAATAGCGCATAAATCGGTTTGTCCATCTGAGGCTCTGAGAAACAGGCGATCATTTGTACCTTGTCAAAACAAATTTTTTAAGGCTAACTTTTAAACTACTTTCAATCCATTTTCAATAAAACTTGATAAAATGTTTAGTAATAGCAAGAGCTTTCGTTTGGTACTAAGATTGTTAAAATTGGTTGTGTGGTTCCGGAGAAAACCGTGTCGCGTGGTTTTCATATTTTTGCTTATAACTTTTAAACAAAACGTCATACCACAAATAACTCAATAGTGATCTACTAGACAATAATGCCTTTCAAACAAAAGTAATACCAAACAAATCGGTTCGGCCATCTCCGAGAAACATGCGATCAAAAATCATTACACACACACGCACACACATACACAAGCACAAGCACAAACACACACACACACACACACACACACACACACACACACACACACAAGCACAAGCACAAACACACACACACACACACACACACACACACACACACACACACACACACACACACACACATACACACACACACACACACACACACACACACACACACACACACACACACACACACACACACACACACACACACACACACACACACACACACACACACACGCGCGCGCACACACAGAAAATGCTCAGTTTTCGAAACTAAGTCGAATGGTACTAGACACTCGGCCCGCTGGGCCTTCTTTCGATATTCGGTTTTTCAAGTGATTGCTATACCTTTATACTATATATTTATATAGTAGAAAGGCAAAACAGAGAAAAACGAAATAGAAATGGAAGAAATGAAAAGAAGAAAGTATGGGACCAGGAAAATGGAGAAACAAGCATAAGAAAAGAAGAAAACGGGACGGAAAGTGCATAAAAATGAAAACTAGAGACAAAAATGAAAAAATGAAAAAAACTAGATCGTAACAGAAAAGGTGGAGAAGCAGGACATAATGCAAGGAAAATCAACGAAAATGAAAAACGCGATACTAGAACGAAGCAAAAAGACGAAAAACGTATAAGTACAATCAGGACTCAGATAAATGACGAAAAACGGGACAGGAAAAAAACAGAAAAAAGGCCAAACGGTACAGAAAACAAGAGAAACCAAAAGGGAAAAGAAGAATAACGAAAGACAGGAAAAAGAATATCGATAGAGGAAACAAGGAAAATGGGAAAAGAGGTCAAACAGGATTTAAAAAGAGAAAGGTGGGTCAGAAAACGGGAAGATGGGACAGAAAAATAATAACGAGAAAGACAGATTAAAAAAAAGGCAAAGTGAATAAGAAAAAGACGTGAAACGGACGATAAAAAGGAAGCACCGGAAAGGAAAGAGGAAAACGGAGCCAAAAAAACCGAACTCGACAGAAAAGACGTAAAAATGGGGCATCTAAATTAAAATAGAAATAACGGAACAGATGAAGGCAAAAAAATAAAAAGAGTGAGAAAAAGACAAGAGAAAAAGGCAAATACAAAAAGATAAAACTGGAAACGAAAAATAGGAGAAAAAAGACGAAAGAAAATAACAGAAAACGAGTTTAAAACAACGAACAAACAGAATTGTGAAAATAAGAAACGAAGAAAATCAGAACAATGAAACGGTTTTGCCAGAGTGTTAGCGGTACATTTCATAGACTATGTACTACCATTCGAGTTTGTCCTAGAGTAGTAATAGTAGTAGGGGAAAGCCACCATCAGTTCAAGGACTTGTCAATGTATGTGGGTAGAATTACAGTAGATCCAAATTTGATTATCAAATGAATTTCACACTAATGTTGTTACAGAAGGGCCAAAAGGGATTGGGCGGACCCACAAGCAGAGGCACTTGTGCGCATTCCGGGGTTATAAGAGTCACCTTCCAGCGTTAGGATCCTTCCATATAATAATCAATCTCGCTGTACCAACTTTAACCCACGTGATGATTTATTTGTTTTGAATTGAGAAGTGCCATATTTGCTTCAGACCTTAAGGATTCAGGTTGGCAATCCACTCCACCATCCAGCCTTCCACATTTATTATATCAATAATAATACTGTTAATAATATGATATTAAGATGAAATGCGGTATATATGGTTGAGGTTCCATAAGTGCTTCTAATAGTTAATTTAATTTTTCATTCTGGTATCCATGTGCAGTATTAAGACTCGTTTTGGCCAAAGTTTTTACTATATTGCAGGAGATGCTTCATAAGCTAAAACGAAAAAAATAATTAAAATAACTTATATTAGGCTTACCTATTAGCTAGGCCGTGTGGCTCCGTTGTCTGCCCAAAACCACGGTTTTGAGACCAGGCAGCCGGGAACCACCCAGCATCGCACCTCCTAGCTTGGCTACTCAAAAGAGCATTACCAGGTATGGCCACGTGGAGCCGGTAGGTAGGGGCTTGGGATGGCTAGAGCTATATTGGACTCTCCTCATTTGCCTTCCCCATTTCATACCCCTACCATTCGAGTTTTCCCTAGATGGTCAATAATAAATACCGCTAACGCTTTGACCAAAACATGTACGATAGAAAATGTTCGATTCTAAACCCAATTTCAAGTCTGATTTAAATCCAATATAAGGTTCAATTTTAAGTCAAATTTATACTTTGAATAAAATTTCAAGTACAATTTAAATTACAAGACTTATTACTTAAGACAAGCCAAATTTCAACTCTAATTTGAATCCAATTCTAGGTCTAATCCGACTCCAATTAGAATTTCAAGTCCAATTTGTAATTAAAATTTCAAATTCTGTTATTAGTCCTATTTCATGTCTGATTCCAAGTGAAATTTCCAAACCAAATTGCTCGAAATTTAACTCTCTAGTGCCCAAATTTTTGATTTGCTTGAAAAAATTTTAAAATGCTCATTTCGTGGCCAGAATAATGGAAAAATATTCCTTAATTGCTAAGTTCAGGAATAGTTTGATTATTTATAAAAATTCGTAACCCGCCAATTGGCCAAAAAAGCGCCAAAAAAGTCAAATCAAATCAAAATTTTCGATTTAATTCGGGACATCCATTTCAGAACATCTATAACAGTGCTTATATTTATGGAACTAGTTATAATTTATAATAAATTTTTGGCCATATGGCCGATTCCAGGTCCCGGACAAGTTCCTTCGAAATCCGTTCCGTGCTTGAATCAGAAAAGAAACCCTCCCCGGGCCCGGAACCGGTCATACGGCCTCGCCAATCGTTATTTTGTCGAGTGCTGTATTTTTGTTGACATGCGACACGACATACTTTACTGATGGTGAAATGTCCCTTTATGGGAACCGGTTCCGGATTTATAATGTCCCCCCGGATTCGGATGGCGCGCACCATGACTCATACCTGCGGTAAAGTAACTGATATGTCCTGTCCACAGTCGATATGTTTATAAAAATCAACAGATTTCAAACAAATTTTAAATATTTGGCAACTTCATCTAAAAAGCCATGTCACGGTCCCCCAAGGAACTCCGGAATAACTCCGGGATCATATGACATATGGCTATTATCTATAGATTATGATTATAGATTATGAAAATAGAAAATATTTTCGGAAAAATTCCCAAATTTGGTGAAAAAATATTAAAAGATAAAAAACTAGACTTGACTTCCAGCTTGAAGGCATCATTGAATCTCCTTACCCGTAACATTGTCGGCGGTGATCAGAGATCCCAAATATAAACTCATCAACCACTTCTAGTTCATCGTTGTCTATAGTCATTGTCCGTGTAAAGATCCGATAAAATTTTAGAAAGGCGAACAACAACATTAGTAGCTGCTCCCAAGTCAGGATTGCCTACACCATAATATGCTTTGAAACTGTAACCATTGAAAAACCATTAGAGTCTGATAGAACATGAAACTTAAATCCTCATTTATGTGATTTGTTTGATAAATTGGGTTTTTCATTTTTGTTGTACACATTTGTTCACTACAATCTTTTATCGACTGGTAATTCACTCAATTTGTTCATTAACACATTAACATTAACTATTAAGTGGAATAGATTAAAATTTGCGGTTAAAATGGTCTATGATAGATCCCATTTTGAATAATTGTTTTGCTTATCAAGATTTTGTCGTTAAGCAGCAAAATTCGCCGGGTTTCATTGAATCTGTTTCTTGGTTATAGAGTTATGGTTTTCAAATACCATAAAATGCAAAAATGTTTTGCGATATAGCTATAAAGCGCTAAATTGCAGCTCGTCAAAAAGACGCACTGAAAATTAAGTGATAAGTCCTTTAAATTCCCTTTCCGTTTTAATGCCACTGCATGTTTGTGTATTTTTCAAGGCATATAAAAGAAGCTAACAAGGGCTCTAACAAAAATTTTTAGCTTAAACTCGAAAAAATCAATAAATACAACGGAAACAACGCGTTGTCAAATTATCAAAAAAAAAGTTGACGTTAATGCCCAACCCCGCCAATTGGCGGGGTCAGTTCCTTGATAAAAATCGACCAGTTCCGAAACTGTTAATTGCAAATTTCCTTTTTTACCATGAAGTACAACTTATCAGCTACTCACCAATAATTTTTTTGTTCATTTATTGCAAGAAATAAGCAATTTACAACAATTTGAATTTCACTCTGCAGAGCAAAATAATTTTTTTCTCAGTTTTCTGGCATTGTTCAAGTTTCGCACGAAATATCTGTTTCAAATTAACGTAATAAAACAAACAAACCACTCGAATAGTTAGATTAGACTATACTGAGAAGGTATCAGTGGGTACCAACATAAAACGAATAAGCATCGTAGATTTATAACGTTTTTCCTGAAGTCCGCCAATTAGCAGGGTAGGGAACTAGAGGGTTAAGTCCTATTTCCAGTTCAACATTAAGTAAAGTTTCAAGCCCAAATTCACGTCTTATTTAATTTCCTATGTCAAGTCCGATTTTTAGTCCAATTTATTGATAAGGCGTGGTACACAAATTACGTAACGCAAAAATTTCGGTTTTTTGACCACCTCCCTCCCCGATGTAACATTAAGTAACGCTTGGCATAACCCCCCCCCATTAAATTACGTAACGTTAACCAAACCTCCCCCCCGTACCTCAACATTCAATAAAAATGACTTGAACCGCATATTTTTTTTAATTTTTAAGAAATTCAACCAAATTAGCAAGATTAGCAAATTAGCAAGCTTCATATTAAAAACAACAATCAGGCATCGGCCCATGTGAAGCTGAAATGGTAAAAAAGCAAAGCCATGGGTATAAACGTCCTGTTGAGAACTTGACCCTTCTTTATCGACTGACTTCGCAGCTGGCTATTAGAGTACAGGACAATTACGGGGATAGTGCAACGATCCTACTGGCTCTATAGCAGCACTTCCTAGCCGATATTCGAACATACGACAGCTTGTTAGGCCAGCATCGTACCCCGAAGCAAACTGGGTAGCCTGGAATGGTCTTCAACCGGTCTTCAACTGGAAATTTAGAAGGATTATCTTCATCAGCTACAAACCATAATTTTGTGTCATAATGTTCATTAGTATAAACCGATTCACTGTTTTCCAGCTCCAACACGTCCTTTCCTCATTTGGCAACTGCCTTTTTGGTATTCATATATTTGTTACGTAACTATTCTCATGACCCCCTCTCCCCCCTATGTAACAACAAGTAACGCTAACTCGACCCCCCTCCCTCCCCTCTTAGCGTTACGTAATTTGTGTACGAAGCCTAACATTGAGTTTAAATACAATTGCACTTGAAAGTCCGGAGTTTAAAACCCACTTCCAGGCCAAAATAGTCTTCTGCCTTTGGTTGCCCATCCCTTTGATGAGTTGGTGCGAAATCAATCATCGGTGGTTCATAGGCTTTAATTCTGGTTATGCAATTCATGACTGCTGTGCAAAAACAAAAGTAAGCATCCCTATACCATCACAGACGATCGTAGCCAGTGGAATGTGTGGCAGCGTGGTTATAGATATCGATGACATTGCAACGTGCATTGCAGTAACTAGCCTCTACTCTACACATGCTAAAGCACATGTATGGAAGTGTATAAACAACCATGTTTGTCACTGATGTTATTATTTTGCCTACTTGCTGTGCCTTGCCTAGCCCGCAACAGTCTCGCGACGTCACTGGCGGCAACGGCGGCGGCGGCTACCGTGAATCGGTTAAGTCCGCGAGGGTCGTTGGTTGTGTCACATCCCTTGGCCTAGTTCCGTTCCGTTGTTGGTTGCTACATACAGCTATCTACCTATATAAGCCGAAAACATGAGCATTAAGCCGACCGTCACCAATGTCAAAGGTTTTATTATTATTCATAGTTACTGCCAGCCAGTGCTGCGATTATCGTAGGTCCAACGTTTCCGAGGTTTTAAACGCGAAAAAATGTGATTTGGGTCGAGGTTGTACTGATAACGTAGATATTATATTCTTGCATCTTATGTCTCATGTTACATTTTACATGGTCAGTAATAAATAAGACTGCGGCAACCAATAAAAAATCAATTTAAAATAGAACTTAATTGGCCTTTCAAGCTTAGATAAGTGAGATATAAGACTGCTAAAACTGTACTCTGCCGTTTATTCTCAACGTTCCTAAGTGCAACTTGAACAAGATACATCTGGAATACTATAGCTTGGAAAACTGTGTAGAAAATTTAGATGGCTATGAAAAGTGATCTAACAAAGCTATGAAATAGATATTATCAATATGTTCGTAATAAAACGCGAGAACTACTGGCAAAAGCTGATTCATAAACTCTAAAAATGACATTTTAACTATCGGTGAAGGGACTGCTGTGTGAAAATAGTCATTGGCATTAAATTTAAATTATAGTTCTGCTTTGGCCGCTAAACAAGCATCGCTATTTGACACCACAAGTACCGGAAACGTAACCATTTGATTGCTTGGCGCCTTTCAACGTGTTGTGACCAGACGACCACCTGCTTTGCTTTGTCCTTGCGTGGTTAGTTTACATTTGTGGAAACGTTGTTTCTAATTATTACACTACACTTGCCTCCTGTTATCGACGTATTTTTTATGCAGTTAGATTGGGTCTAAATCTTATTCTTCTAATCTAATCTATTGCAAATTTTAGTATATAAACATTTCCTGCTCATCAACAGTCAGTTTCTTCGAAGTCATGGTAAGAGCTTTGATGCATCCTTTAATTTTAAAAGTCGTGATGCAGTCATCCAGACCGCTCCCTAGAATTGTTTGGTCGACGGGATTTAACGTTTAGTCAACCATACAATTTATAATCGTTTCACGTTAACTAATAATTTTTCTGTCCATATCCGATACGATACCGATTCAACAAAGGCCAGACTGCCAGACAGTCACTGCCCTTGAATTTGCGAGCTGCGAAATGGTGTGCATAAATAAATTTAATTTAATATCACACATTCGCACAAAGCTTCGCGGCAGCAGCGTCGCGTAGAAGTGCCAGTTCGCGGCAGCGGCGGCGATGTGTGTGCGAATGTTTTCGTTCTCCTTCTCAGGTTGTGACATTAACCACGAAATCGTAGCAATGACCATATAGCGAGCGACTTCTTCTATTACCTACCTACTGATGGCGACTGCTTGTCACCGGCGCGTGGATTTGTGGATAGTTTAGGAAGCTAACTTATTCCACAATATACGACAGGGAGTGTACGTAAATGGAGATATGATAACTGATTATCCATACGATTTGGTTGGAAACAGATTAACATTCCTAAGAATTTACTTCGGTAACTGGTTGGCTCATTATCAGCATGGTGATTTGTTGCATTGTGATTTTTCATAGTACTTTCAGTCCATTACCAGTTCGATAAAAAATAAATAAATTTAAACTTTTGTAAGCATAATTTACATGTTGTTAAGCCCTGTCTGTCAATGACATCCAGCGAGTAGTTATACAGCGCATTCCATCCAGTGCATCGCCGTCGCATGATCGCTGGCTGGGCAGAGTGAGAAAAGATGCGAAATAACATCAATCTCTGGAATGTGTGTAAAACGCGCAAATAAAAATAAAAACCTGGCAATAAAAACCTGTCTTGCAATTCTTGTGGCTGGAGGTGAAGTTGTATGTTGTATGGATATCTCTTCCCTGACAAGAATCATAGCGAGTACGGCCGTTGAAACGAAGTTAGCATTCCTCCGTTCTGCTATGTTAATACTGTTTTATGCTTCAATTTTGATAAAGCTTTCAGCATAATTTTCAGAATTAAGAGGAGTAGAATAGTACAGATTCATTGGGTTATCAGCAAGATGAATTATTATTACAGTGCAAATATTTTGAAATCAGCGTATACTCATTTTCGAGTGCTAAAATCCGATTGCTAGTGGGTAGTGCGTTTTTTACTTCTTCACTGGATGACCGATCTCGCCATAAACTAGGTTAGATAATTAAATTCCATTTTCAGCGGTGGTGAAGGTAATCAACCCGGCAATGTGGCTGAAATTGATGGTCAATGGCTGATGTCATGTTCATTCATGATATTTGAAAATGATGTCATGGGTAATGTTGTTTTATTCAATTTGTCTAGCATTTTGTCTCAGGCAAGAACATTCAATAATAATAATATCGCTTCATTACAAGTAACAGACTAAAGTTTTGAAATTTTAAATTGGATAAATTCACACCGTCTTTGCAAAATGAGTTATATAGAAATATGTGATTTAAAATATGATAAAAATAAGTTGCATAAAAGTATAAAAAAACATTTTTTATTTTGCACTAGGGGCCTCTTTTGTGCTAAAAATGATCATTTTTGACTTTAGACTGCTTCTGAAAATTCATAACTTTTGAACCACTGAACCGATTTTAATAATTCTGGTATCAAATGAGAGGTATTATTTAGCTTTTCAGAAAAAATATTACAATGAAGCTCGAAATTCCTTATGCTTAGGTAAACATTAAAAATAATGGTTTTTCGTGTTCTTATGGTGTTCTGAGAACCTAAAAGATATAAGGTACCCCGGGGCAAGTGGGAATACGGGCTAAGTGGGAACGGAGCTCATAACTCTCCTCAACCTCATTTTCTCCAACCGAACCTTTCTAGAAATGAAAGATACAACTCAAACGCATGTATTAAAATTATAGATTATTTATAACAGGCATTCCAAACATCAAAATTGGACTTTCAATTTGAGCGTTATTTTCAATTTGCGTTGTAAGTTTGACGTACCTTTTTATAAATGATATTTTGGCCACAGGCTTTACGTAAAAGTACATGTTTTCTGACAGTAGGTAAACATAATAAGTGTATTAACAAATTACACCCGAAAACTAGTTGTTTAATTTGACAAAAGGCATTAAAAAATGGGTCGAAATAAGGTCGGCACTTCAAAGCACCCGGGGCAAGTGGGACCTATTAAAAATAAAGTGTTTCAGCACAAAACTTCCTGTCTTAATACATTTTTTAGATGAACTATCGAACATTTTCAATTACATAATATTTATACCAGTAAAGCTTTAAAATAAAACCGAAAAAGACTAAACCAAGGGGCCCCAAAAAGAAGCCCACATGCACAGCTTGTGAGGGAACAAACAGTTTGGTCACATTTTGGTTACACCTAAATGATGTTAATTGAATTTGGAAAGTCTAATTTGATATAATTAAGCAACTCTGCAACTGGAATTGAAACAATAAAGTGTTGTGGTTATTAAAACGTAACTATCTCTTATGAGTAGCTCTACCGAATTGGGCATGGTAGAACAAACAGATCATAATCGTATTTTCGAGCTATTAAACAATGATTAATCCTAAGTTACGTCTCGCAAGAATTGGATACAACGACATTTTCAACTACATTTCATTACAATAATGCTTTACAGCGTAATTGCTCACGATCTGTGTTTTATATAAACTATAAAGTTGCCCGTTGTGATCTGATTTTATTACGCTATTGTTGAATGAACCCTTCTCACAAATATTGTTTTTGATTGCTTCTTGCAATGCTTTAACATTGCTGTATATTAACTTACACAATTTACTATTATTTTATGCTTTTTAATCAAATTTGAATATAGGTCCCACTTGCCCCGGTAAATAAATGATAGGATACAGCATAAATTGATTCACAAAAAATAAGTGAGATTAGTTGCTCATAGTTGCTCTCCTCCGAGTTACACCCCCTTAAAGATTACTTGTAAAAATTAAAAAAACCAGTGGCAGCTGCTAAAGGGAAAAAGATAGAGCTCTACAGTCTTCGACGAAAATATGCAAGTTAATGTGATTAATAATTTCTTTGAACATTTGAAAAGCATACGAAGCGTTATTAAAGAGCTAGATCGTAAAAACTGTTTAGAAGGGGGTCCATGTTATAGAGTTTGGCTCTATAACTTCTTTCATGTAAGAGATAGAAATCTTCAGTATTCAACAAAATTTCTCAAAAATAGTTTAGCTGCAACTTTTCTGTGGGTAGCAATCATTTCTGACTTAAAATAGAGAAAATATTTTTTGTATTTGATTAGGGACACCCTAATGTCCGAATATTTTTTCACCACTAGAGAGTGCTTTTTGAATGAAGAAACTTTTCTGAAGCAACTGTTATGCTATGTCTTAACGTTTCGATGCTAATACTTATGTCTCACTATTTTTGAAACCGTCCCACTGTGAGCCGGTACCACGTGGAGGTAGGAATAGGAGTTAGTGAACAGAGGTTATGGAATGCACATGTTCACCCTTTGCCGGGCTATTGGAAAATGAAGCCTTGAGTATAATAGGGTTTATTTCTAATTCCCGTCGTAGTAAGGAAAGCCACTCTAATTTTCATCATTTCTTAGGTGGATTTAATGAATACTCCAAAAGCTGCTGATTTGACTCAAACACACTTACCTTCCGATCCGTACCATTTGAATTCACTAAAACGCGATTAATAAAGCATTTGATTGAAATTACGCAACTGACTTTATATCTTAAGCCTCTAACGGGTTAGACCGTCTGTAGGCGGCTTTCGTTTTTGGAGCTCCAGAGCCACATACGAAATTTGTCTTGAATTGACAATATAAGAAATATGTTCAGAATAGATTTCCTGACATGTTGATACTATTATCACAACATTCTGACCATGCGTTCAAAGGTTATCATCTTTCAAAAACAAGAATTCTAAAAAAATCCAAAAAAATTATGGCGCGAATATTCCCGTTTTTACATTTGAAGTAAAAGGTTATCTAGAATAAAATGTTCGATCTCACATTTTTCCAATGAGTAACTTACATCTTCTTCTTCTTCTTCTTCAGCAGCATAGAGCCGGGGTGGCTCGTGCTGTTTCAAGCACTCGTCTCCATTCAACTCGGTCTTGGGCCACTCGTCGCCAATTTCCTAGTCGTCTCAGAAGTCGCAAATCGCTTTCGACCTGGTCGAGCCATCGTGCACGTTGGGCCCCCCTGTTCCTGGTGCCGGTGGGGTTGTTGAAGAGGACCGTTTTCGTCGCACTGTCGTCCGGCATCCTTACGACGTGTCCGGCCCACCGTAGCCTGCTAACTTTCGCTAGATGTACGATGGGAATCTCCCCAAGCAGTGCCTGTAGCTCGTGATTCATACGCCTCCGCCACTCTCCGCTTTCAGTTTGTACTCCGCCAAATATCGTCCGCAGCACTTTCCGCTCAAACACGGCAAGGGCGCGTATGTCCTCCGTAAGCAGCGTCACGGCTTCAAGTCCATAAAGAACTACCGGTCTAATAATGGTTTTGTACATTGTTAGCTTCGTGCGGCGGCGTATGCTTCCTGATCGTAGCGTTTTACGAAGGGCAAAGTAGGCCCGATTTCCCGCTTGGATGCGCCGCTGGATCTCCTTACTAGTGTTGTTGTCCGCGGTCACCAGCGATCCCAAATACACGAACTCTTCTACCACTTCTAGTTCGTCGCCGTCAACGGTTACCGTCCGTGGGAGGCGCGCATTTGTTTCCTTTGAGCCTCTTCCTTTCATGTATTTGGTCTTCGACGCATTTATTTTTAGCCCAATTCTCCTAGACTCCGCTTTCAGTCTGGCGTAGATTGCCTCCGCCGTCGCAAAGTTCCTGGCTATGATATCGAAGTCATCTGCAAAGCCTAGAAGTTGGCTACTCTTGGTAAAAATCGTGCCTCTCGTTTCAATGCCCGCTCGTCGGATCACCCCCTCAAGAGCGATGTTGAACAGCATGCAGGACAGACCGTCACCTTGTCTCAACCCTCGTCGCGTCTCGAAGGGACTCGAGAGTGTCCCAGAGATGCGTACGAAACACATCACTCGATCCAATGTAGCTCTGATCAGTCGCGTCAGTTTGTCCGGAAAACCGTATTCGTGCATTATCTGCCATAGCTTGTCTCGATCGACTGTATCGTATGCTGCTTTGAAATCGATAAAGATGTGATGCGTGGGCACGTTGTACTCCCGACATTTCTGCAAGATCTGTCGGATAGTAAACATTTGGTCCGTAGTTGCGCGAGCCCCCATGAAACCCGCCTGATAATTCCCTACGAAACCTTGTGCTATCGGTGACAGCCGGCGTAACAGGATCTGGGAGAGTACCTTGTAGGCGGCGTTTACCAACGTAATACCACGATAGTTGCAGCAGTCTAGCCGATCACCCTTTTTGTAGATGGGACAAACCACTCCTTCCATCCATTCCTCCGGTAGCTTTTCCTCCTCCCAAATCCTCGAAATAACCCAGTGTAGAGCCTTTGCTAGCGTTTCCCCGCCATGTTTATAAAGCTCTGCCGGTAGGCGGTCCTTCCCAGCGGCTTTATTGGTCTTCAGCAACCTGATTTCTCGTTTGACTTCTTGGAGATCAGGTGCTAGGACATCACTATCTTCCATGGGCGCTCCTAGGTTAATTTCCGTTCCGCCTCCTTCTGCGACTTCGCCATTGAGGTGTTCATCGAAGAACTGCTTCCACCTGTCGACCACCTCGCGCTCGTTTGTAATTAGATTCCCTCCCTCGTCCCTACACACGTCAGG
This sequence comes from Sabethes cyaneus, assembly GCF_943734655.1. Classification (NCBI taxonomy): domain Eukaryota; kingdom Metazoa; phylum Arthropoda; class Insecta; order Diptera; family Culicidae; genus Sabethes; species Sabethes cyaneus. The sequence goes on from NC_071355.1 coordinate 181,099,213, forward strand.
TTTCGGTGTGTAGCCCTTCCGAGTTTGGTTCACCTTCTCATAAAACTTGCGCGTGTCATTAGCTCGGAATAGTTGTTCTAATTCTTCACGATCTCTGTCCTCCTTTTGGCGCTTTTTTCTCCTCAGGATCGTGGTCAACTGGTTCCTAGCTCGTCGGTACTTGGCCAGGTTCTCTCTAGTGGCAATACTTAGATAATTTTTCCAAGCGTTTTTTTTCTCCTCCACCGCTTGTTGGCATTCCCCATCAAACCAATCATTTTGTGTACTCCGAGGCTCAATACCTAGTGCCGCGGTTGCGGCCTCTCCGATGGCCGAGCGTATTCTGCCCCAACCGTCTTCGAGGTTTGAAGCACCTAACTCCTCGGAAGAAGGCAGTGCCTCATTCAGTACTCGCGCGTAGTTCTCGGCAGCTTGTGGGTTATCTAGCTGCCTGATGTTCAGCCGAGGAGGGCGGCTTTGACGTGTCCGGTATACGGTGGACAGCTTTGAGCGCACATGTACTGCTACTAGGTAATGGTCAGAATCAATATCCGCACCCCGACGGGAGCGTACGTTCGTGATGTTAGAGAAGAACCGGCCCTCTATGAGAACGTGGTCAATTTGGTTCATTGTACGTTGGTCAGGTGATCTCCAGGTGGCTTTGTGGATATCCTTGCGCGGGAAAAAGGTACTTCGGATCACCAGGCCTCGGGAAGCTGCGAAGTTTATACATCGTTGGCCGTTATCGTTTGTGTCGGTGTGCAGGCTATGGGGTCCTATCACCGGTCTATACATTTCTTCCCTACCGACCTGGGCGTTCATATCCCCGATGACGATCTTGATGTCCCGTGACGAGCAGCTGTCGTACGTAGCCTCCAGCCTCGCGTAGAACGCTTCTTTCTCATCGTCGGGTCTACCTTCGTGCGGGCAGTGCACGTTAATGATGCTATAATTGAAGAAACGGCCCTTTATCCTCAATACACACATTCTCTCGTTGATCGCCTTCCAATCTATCACGCGATCCTGCATTCCGCCCAGCACTACAAAGCCCGTTCCCAGTTCGTTGGTAGCGTCACCGCTCTGGTAAAACTGGGCCTTTCCGCCACGTATCTTCCATACCTTCTCTCCTTTGCGACAGATTTCCTGCAGAGCTACGATGCCGAGTTTGCGGGGTTCCAGCTGTTCAATCAGCACCCGCTCGCAACCTGCGAAATTTAGCGATCTGCAGTTCCAAGTCCCGAGTCTCCATTCGTCGTCCTTATTTCGTCGCCTAGGTCGATGCCGAATATTCCGCTCCGAATATGCTTGAATGTTGTTAGTTTGTGTTGTTTAGGTGTGTAGCCGTACTGGGGCAACACAACCGAGTCTCGTGATGGGGCTGCCATCTTATAGTGCCGAGACTCACTACCTCCTTCCCGGTTAGTATACGACCTTAGTTTCCACCGGGGTTGGTTACCCGATCTCCGCTAAGGTTGCTCGTATTCCGGCTGGTACCACGAGGAGGTCGGGATCGGAGTTGCTGGATAAGAGGCTAACGACCACTATGGGGTCTATATTCCGCATTATCTAGCCGTTTACCAGAGTAACTTACATGCTTTTTTTCAATTTTGTGATATATTTGAACTGAAAAAATATTTGGGTAGAGCGTTAGGCAAGAAAAACTAAAATGAGAAATTGTACTATTTCATACCTAGCGGTCCTCCAGATAAATATTTTCCCATGAAAATCAACACTCGAGCTTCTTTTGAGTGTACTTTCATGATAAAGTAATCATTTGCTCGATCGCATCGTTTTTACGAGGTTGCCCGTTAGAGGGTTAAATTCGTCGTACCGTTTTAAAATCCGTCCACCAAAATTTTTCATCGTCCGAACTAAAAATCACAATAATGTTTACGAAGATTGCGCGCATGTATTTGTGTAGGACAGCATGACAAATGTTATTCTGCAAAATTTCTGTAGGTTATGCAAGTTTTCCCGGCTGCAGAATAACAACAATGTGTTGCGTGAGTTATTTTCATTTATGAATGACGGAAATTGAAACGATTAGTCGACATTTTCTTCTTCGTCGCATGAAAAAAGTTTTTGTCCTTCCGGTGTTGAGCCACTGAGGGAGGGGGGGAGGGGGGAAGGCGGTGGAAGGGCGACAAAAAACGAAGAGAATTTTTTAAACGAGCAAAAAAAAGTGGATTTTAGGCATTTTTATTTTAAGTTTAAACGTGAAAACCAAATCTATTCTTGCTTTTAATATATACGTTGTTAATTTCCATGCAAAAATCTACGAAAAAAAGACAAAAACGAAAGAAATTTTTTTAACCGATTTTCGGAAATTCCGCTGTTTGAATTTCCATTTCTATTTCATGCTAGAGGCGTTAACTCAACTCGTACACTCATTTTTCAAGTTTTTCAGGTTGTAGAGCCCACAGACAATTGATTTTATAAAAAAAAATTAACTCATATCCTACAAATTATTTTTTTGCCCCCCGATTTTTCAAGCCCATTTCCAAGGGGGGAGGGGGGTGACAAAAACTTTTAAAATGATTTACAATGGCCTAACTTAAAAAATTACTAAATTTACTAAATTTACCTATTTACTAAATTTTTAATTTTTAATCTCAAAATTTCAACCACAAAAAGTGTGAACATCAAAAACAGATCGCTCCCACGTTTTATCGTCAAATCAAACCGTCAGCTACATGCTGGTTCAAACGAAATAACGGTTTTTTCGCAACCAAAAGTTGAAACAGGTTAATCTATTTCTGGTGAATGCCTCATGTTTTATGCTTTCAACGATATTAATATACCATAAAAGAAACTTATGTCTATTTTTATTCACACGCCGCAGTACCGAGAAACTTACGATACATAATACTCGTTTCGTTATATTTCAAAAGCATCCATTATTTCCTCCTTACGTCAGATGCTCATATACCGGATATACACCTGATTGATTCGAATATGTCAGCTCACCGACTGGCGCATTCGTGAGCCACAAGGTTTTGCTAGACGTCCACGCCCACCGAGTTTTGTAGCGTCCTGAACACGTTTTTTTTTTTGTCAGCTCACAATCATGTTTTGCCAATTAACGTGCCCAATTTAATCTATTTAAGCTTTGTTTTGTGGTTATTGAGAATTTTTACGTTTCTTGAGTTTTTACTCATAGCATATCCTGTTTTAGTTACATTAAAAGTAAATTTTAATCGGATTGCTCTCATAAAAATTATCTGGAACATTCAACCATTAATGTTTAAAACGGCGTGCGAATCATTGGACCCAAATAGTTGCAAAAAAAAACTTCTGAAGTTCCATGAACTTCCTTTGCCTAAGATTGGAGTGTTCTGATTGACTCCTATGGACTTTCTATTTGCTAAAAAAAATATGAGTTATATATCGCATTGCGGTGCCACGTCGTATTAAAAAATACAACACGCGCAAATCTTGTTATACATAGTTCGACAGCTTTCAATTTAATTAGGTTTATTACCAATCTAGCAAACAAACTTGCAATAATCACCCTCGTGTGATCTTTCGTTCTTTATAGCAACATACACCTATAAAAAAGCTCGAAAAACTCAAAAACCGCATTGATAATTCCGTTCGTGTTGTTAGTTTTCTGGCTGGGCATTGAAAAAAAAAAACGCCGAGGAAGGTCAGATTCGCAATTGGCTCTTCTGAGTGCTTCCTTCCTTTTATGGAGCCTCTTGGGGTATGTGATGAAGTGAACGACGTTGCCCGGTTGGTTACTGCTCAAGCCGAATTGAAACCACAAATCATAACTGCCGATGTGTGTTACGAAATAAGAAGAAGCCAACGAAACGGAATGCGAAAAGCGAAATTCGCGAGTGCGGAACTCGCGAAACTTGAACAATAAGTTATATAGTTGGCCTTCACCCCGGGTAGACCAGTTCAAGAATGACGTGTTCTGCAGCCAACGTGTTCTGGTGTGCGAGTAGTTTCGCGAATTTTGTCTCTTTCGCACCTGAGAAATCTCTATCCTTCGCGGCTTCTCCGGTCGGTCAGTCAGTCACCCCGAGAGTTGATCGCTCAGGTGTTCTTCTAACATTTTCGACCAGATTATGTATTTTCACAGCAGCGCTCAGTTGGAGCGAAGTTCGGCAGTTCTAATCGGCAATGTTGGAGGTATATTCGATCGGCGAGCATTCAAAAGCATATGTATATCTAACTTTTTTCTTCGAATCATGTATTTCATAAAATATGACGTTGTTTATTTTATTAATCGTTATAAATAAGATATATTTACATTCATATAAGAAGGGTTTTCTAATATTTCTGGATTAGCCTTACCGGTGGTCTCCATATTTTTTTCTAATTAACGAAAACAATAAAAAACCAACTTTATTATGTATGTATTTCTCAGATTCTCTTAGCGTATAATGAAAGAGTTTCATTGTGTTTATATTTACGTATTCACTTTTGCACACAAATGATCACTGGTTCATGTCGTGCTGGAGACGTCCTTAAGTGTAATAATGCGTTTTGTTTGCAATAAAAAAACAAACAGACAACGTTGATCCTAATCAGCATTTCAATAATAATTTGCAATCTTAAAAATTCGCTTTGCTCGCAGCGAATGCACTGATGCTTTTAAAAAGCTCAAGTCTCGTGTAAAAAAATGCTATCTCATAATGAGCTGCAAACAATTTCAATAAAATATATATGCTCAACAATAAAAAACATTTGTGCGCACAGCAGTCGCAAGGAAGAGCCGAGTGCGCAAAACTGCATGATCCCATCATCATTAGCGTCATTGCGCGAGCATTTTATCACTCACCAGTAATCGATCCTCGCCCTTCCTGTATTTTTTTCGTAAAACAAAGCAAGTAAAATAACGACCGTAAAGCTAACCACTCAAAGTGAGCAGCAAAATTTATTGAGGACACAGCGTTGAGCAATGAGTCACATGAGAGACATGATGGAGGCAAAGCAGCGAAAAAGAAACGTGTCGTTCATTGCTCGAACTGTCAAAAGTGCGCAACCGTACCGTGGAGTAAATCTAGTAGCTTTTGACCTAGTGAGTTTGAGACGTTTTTATGCCTTGTTCAAAAAAAGAAAAAGGTTATGTTTATCGACTGTAACACGTTATTTTTTTATCTTTCAATTTGTAGAGCCAAAACGGTGTAGCTTTAATTGACAAAATTTTTCCAATTCGAGCGTTGAGCCTCTCGACACACACAAGTCGGCTTTAATCTGGTCGCGCCATCTAGCACGTTGGGCCCCTCTATTCCTCGTACCGGTGGGGTTCTTGAAAAGAACGAATTTCACTGCACAGGTGTCCGGCATTCTAGTGATATGGCCGGCCCACCGCAGTCTCTCAACTTTCGCCAGGTGTACGATGGGAATCTCTCCAAGCAGTGCCTATAGCTCGTTCATACGCCTCCGCCATTCTCCGCTTTCCATTTGTACTCCGCCAAAAATAGTCCGCAACACCTTTCGTTCAAATACGGCAAGTGCACGTATGTATTCCGTAAGCAGAGTTACTGTATCAAGTCCGTAGAGGACTTTCAGTCTGATTAGCGTTTTGTACGTCGTCAGATTTGTGCGGCGGCGTATGCTCTTTGATCGAAGCATCTTGTGGATGGAAAAGTAGGCTCGATTTCCAGCTTGAATTGGTTGTTGGATCTCCTTACACGTATTATTGTCGGCGGTAGCCAGAGATCCCAAACTCATCAACCACTTCCAGTTCATCACTATCAAAAGTCACTGTCCTTGGGAGCCAAACGTTGCTTTCTTTGGAGTCTCTTCCTACCATATATTTGGTATTCGACACATTGATTTGTAGCCCTATCCTCCTAACATCCGTTTATAGTTTGGCGAAGATTGCCTACGCCGTCCCAAGGTTTCTAGTAATGATGTCGAGGTCGTCTGAAAAGGCTAGGAGTTGGCTATTGTTGCTGAAGATAGTTCCTCTCGTTTCGATGCCCGCTCACTGGATCTCATCTTCAATAGCCATATTGAATAACATACAGGACAGTCTATCTTGCCGCAACCCTCTGCCTGAGTCGAAAGAACTTGTGAGTGTACCCGAAACGGGCACGTAGCACATCACTCGCTCCAGGGTAGCTTTGATCAGCCGCGTCAGTTTGTCCGGAAAACCGCACTCGTGCACTACCTGCCATCATGGCTGTCCTGCACTCAGTGCACCTATTTTGCTTATTTAACTATAACACCTCAACCAAGTATAATTCGAAAATGTCATCTATGGGGCATTTATAGAGTCAATTATTATCCACAAGAATTCTGAACTAAGTACTGCTCTATCTTAAGTATTTACGGTGCACTCCCAGTTCACACTGGGTGGTACGCAGAGCAGAGAACGCTCTTGCCGACTTAGTTCAGCAATCTTATGGATAATTATTGACTCGACAAAGGCCCCATACATACCATTTTCGAAATTTGCTTGGCTGAGGTGTTACATCCGCTCTTCTGGCAGTTTGTTTTCCTCCCAAATCCTAGAAATTATCCAATGAAGTAGCGTTGCTGGCGGTTCCTGGCTATTTTTGTAGAGTTCTGCCGGGAGTCGGACCTTTCCGGCGGCTCTATTAATCTCTAGCTGGGCTGAGGTTTTTTTGAGCAAGAACTAAACTCCCTTCTTAAAGGCGAGAAAATAGCATTAGAAAACCAAATTTTATGTGAATTAGGGTCCGGTACTAGTTTTTTACTTCTATTTTGGGACTACCCTCTGTTCTTTAGATCCTGGGGAAACTATGATTAATCCTTACCAATATACACTACCATTCTTACACATTTCGTGATGACAAATTGGTTTCTCAATACATTCAATTTCTGTGTGTCTCTACCAGGGAATCAACAATCACAAACGCACCCCAGACAATGCTATTGTTCCCTATTTCAAAATGTTGGGACAATATATCATGAAAGTTTATCACTATTGCATGAAAGTTAGGACAACAACAAGATAACGTAACTGTTTATCATGGATACAGATGTTTCATGACAACCATGCTGTTGTTTGCGAATGAGACGGACTGTTGTATTGTATGCAACAAAAGTAAACTTAATTATGTCACACTGTATCGGCAGTGCAGTATCTGGTAGTTACCAAGGTAACGTTGGTAACTTACCAGTGATTAACATTGTGCGCCAGACTTCGGGCCAAAGCAAGCTAGTCGCTTTTTCAAGTTTTTTGCTGTTTGTCATTTTGGCAGACTTGTGAAAGCACGCACCGCTCCGGTAACCGTGCTAAAACATTCCCCTCCGTTCATAGGTCATACGCACCGGGTTTCGGTACATTTCGTTTGCTCTCGTTCGATCAAATATGATACCACACCACAGTGCCGATATAATCTTTGGAGCAGTATTATATGTGTTCGATGCGCTCCGGGCGGCTCCGAGCTAAAACACGGCAAGCGAGCACCTTATTTATTCTTGTTTTTTTCTTTTTTACTATTTGCCTGCGCTGCTCACTTACCTAGAAAACATTTCATATATGTCGTTTGGCGTATAGCATGGATATGAAAGTTAAAATGCGCCATGATTAGGAACTTTTGTTTGAAAAACTGTTTTCGATTGAAATGTGTAAGGTTATTTTCAGTGAACTGACGCACCACCATAAAAATTCCTTTGATAACGTTTTTGATGCGTTTTATAAATGAAAAATATTATGTTATGGCAATACTTGTTGAATGAATTACTTAAATTTCGCACGTTGAATATTCCGGCTCATTCATTATAAATTATGTGGACGACGTAGAATGAACGCAAACAAAAGGTTAACTTGTGTCGAACAAGGTCTGACCGATATTTTTACTGAGCAGCCGCAACTGATATGAGCGATATGGAACACCAACACTGCATCGTGGAAGGCACTCGCTACCGTTCATAAATTTTTACCGTATCGCACCAAGCAGTTATTTTCATTTGCGAGCGATACCGTGTCAGCCTATACGAGCCAGCACTTGCTAGAGCACGGCTAGAGCACGGAGCGCGAATTTCCTGACAACTCAGTCACGTACACCGAATATGAACGAATAAGAAAGAAAGCAAAGAACGAAATCAGGCAAGCCGTCGTTGGTACCGTGTTCATCGGTGCTTAGCCGAAGGCAAAGCACCTCGTTCGGGTTTTTGCATTTTCGGGGAGCATGCCAATATGTAGCAACGACAGTGCGTTGTATTATCAAAAGTACCCGTTGCGGTGCGTATCTGGATGGGTGGCAGCCGTGCCACACCGGACGGTGTTTATAACAAGTCTGCGTTTTGGTTCAGGCTACTGATAAAGGATTGTCTTTAACAAGTCGACTTGCGACAAACACATATCTTATTGTATACCTGCAACACCAAAATATGCGCTTGTGTGAGCGAGTGTGTATCAAAATACATTCTCACCGAAAGTTATCCTGCTCAAATCAGTGAGGCAACATTTGTTTATTCCTTTATTTTGTTGTTGCGATACATTCTGGTTGCTAAGTATGATTGTTTTATAGATAGAGAATAACCAGTTTATTGCTCGTCATTTTTGTCCTTTTTTTCTGGATATGAACAATGAATTATAGCGAAAGAGAGAGAGAGAGAGAGAGAGAGAGAGAGAGAGAGAGGAAATCGAGAATTGTAAAGAAAGAATAGTAGAGTGAGACTATTGTATAGAGAGAATTTTAAGTATTGTAGAGAGAGAAAGATATTGAAAGAGAGAATGAAAAAGAAGAGAGAATGAGAGAATGAAAAAGAATAAAAGAGCGAGAGAAAATGAAAGAATAAGAGAGAATGAAAGAATTCGTGGCAGAGAAATAATGCTTTCTTTGTTAAAAGGAAACCTAAATTTATATAGGGTAAGCACAGACAAACAGACGAGACACTCGCGATAATTCCATCGTCCAATCAAAAAACACTCATTTTTCAAAAAAGCATGTTTCGCAACATGGCCACACCGCGGCGCGCGAGTGTTGTTTTGAGTTTTCAGTATAAAACCATTCAAATGTACAAAACCCTACAACATAAAACCCTGTAAATGTAAGCTACTCCGCAATATGCATAACAGAGGGTGCTAGTGTGCAAGCAAAATGTGCAGGACGATGGTTTTTAAAGGATTTTCTTCTAAGTGTCATGTCAGTTCGTCAGTGGGGTAAGTGAAGCGTACTAGTAGTGGCGCATTTAGTAGCAAAATTTTAACTTTTTGGTTAAAATGCAGTCATATCAGGATAAATATAAATGCATACGCACATGATATGATTGATACATTCTTAATTTTACTAAAAATGACGTTTGGAATCGTTAAAAGTTCGAATTTTGTTAAAGAGAAAAATTTTTTCTACCGTCATTGGTTTGCTTTAGTGGTGGCTGAAAATGGGATTTGAAAATAATACCGTATATTTTCATATTTTTTTCCTGCCGGACCCTGTATGGTTAACATTCATTTTCTCAAGGGATTGTTTTATATACCTAAGTATCTTGCTTTCATTGGTCTGTGTGAAATTCGCTTTTTTCTATCGTTCTCGTCGAGTTTTTTATGTTTCACCATAGTTAATGAAGATTGATACCTGAACCGGGCACAACCATACATTGTGACGAACGTTGTTTCCGGCACAGAAACTAAAACAGTTGTCTAGCATCCCGTATCAACTTACGCCAACTACCGGTTTATAAGCATTGTATAAAGACCCGAGCGACGGTATACTGCTGAAAATCAAATTAAACCAAAATTAATCTAAAATAATTGACTTTATGCAGAAATTCACAGCAATTATCAGTCAATTTAATTTATGCCATTTTTTGAGCGTCTACCGTCGCTTTGTTATTACACCACCAGAAAAGACTGAATGAAGTGGTTCGGTAAGTCGTGCTTGATGAGTACTATGATCAGAGTGAATGCAGGGGGTTATTTCAGGTTGTTTGTTTGCTTATGATCGTTCAGGCGCGGATGGTAAATTTTTTTTTCTTAGTCTTTAGGACTTGCTGGACTTTGACTTGGATGGTACGCGCGTTGCGACGATGTACAGGTGCCGAAGTTACACGAGGCGGCTCTTCCGTGTTGCGGTAATTGGTTTAGCTAGGAAGCTATAGACCACACTAATATTAGCCCTTCTTCTTTTTCCTTTGAAAAAATGTCATTCGCAAAACTGAAAGCAAATGACGACTTTGGCAAAATCATAGCGATAGGCCCCACTACAGAGACTATAGATTATAGAGGCGACAAGGCACTCAAAAACCGCTAAATTTTGAATCAAAACAGAGAGTTACCTTTATTTGTGATGGTACTCTTCGTTTTGATTCCAAATTTAGCGGGTTTTGAGTGCCTTGTCGCCTCTGTAATCTATAGTCTCTGTAGGCACCACTTGCCACATACATCGGGTAAAATGGGACCTACATTCAAATTTGATTAAACGCACAAAATAACAGAAATTGTGAATGTTAATATACAGCAACATTCAAGTCATGAAAAAAGCAACTAGAGACATTTTTTCTACTAATGGCTCATCCAAATATGCTGTAACAAAGTCAGATTACATTTTTTTTGAATCCCCGTAATGCAGGATTGTAACGCAATGTAGTTGAATATGTAGCTGTAAACTTTTGCGAGACGTAATCTATGATTAACCATTCTTTAACAGTTCGAAAATACGATTATAATCTGTTTGTTATTCCTTGCACAATGCGACAGAGCTAGTATTTAGCAAACTATCATAACAAATAGTTACGCTATAACAACTATATCGCTTTATTTTTCTACTTTCAGCTACAGATTAACTTAATTATATAAACTTTTCTTTTCCAGATTTACATAACGTCGATTATGTGTCGTCAAAATGGGCCCAAATTGCTTGCTTCGACATAAGCCATGTTAATGAACTTTTTTTTGGATCCTCTTAGTTTCGTCCTTTTCGGAGTTTTTTTTAAGTTTTATTGATATAAATATTATGTTATTGAAAGCTTTCTGCTGAAACATTTTATTTTTAATTGGTCCCACTTGTCCCGGGTGCTCTGAAATGTCGCCTTCATTGCGACTCGTATATTTAATGCCATTTGTTAAATCATACAACAAGTTGTCGTGTGTAACTTGTTGATACACTAATTATGTTTACTCACTGCCAGAAAAAAATGTAGTTTTACGAACGCCTGAGCCCAAAATATCATTTATAGAAAGCTGCGTCCAACTTACAACACAAATTGAAAACCACACCCAAATTAAAAGTTCAATTTTGGTGTTTGAAAAGCAAGTTATAAATAAACTTTAATTTTAATGTATGCATTGGAGTTGCATCTTTTATTTCTAGAAAAGTTCAGTTGGAGAAAATCAGGTTGAAGCGATTTATGGGTTCCCTTCTCACTTACCCTGTATTCCAACTTGCCCCGGGGTACCTTACCTGTTTAATTATCGATTTTTTACTATCAAGCAGCGCTGAAAAGCAAAATAATATTAAATTGCCTTATGGAAATCGAATAATTTTACATATATTCGAAATAATTCGACATAATAAATCTGATTTAAAATCCATCCAACTGGATTAGTCTCCATCGATGAGTGGATGAAGCAAAGCCCAGCGGAGGCCTTCCTCACGTGGGCATGAAAAACCCATCATCCTGTACAATACAAAATATAATCAGACATCATATGTATCATACAAAATATAATTAACATAAATATACCGCATTATTATTATTACTATGTATAGTTTCCTTGTGTCTGACTGTAACGCTAGATCCAAGCAAGCTGTTAAATAAAAAAATTTCTAGACTCCGACACGCGTTGTGAAGGTAACAATGATTTCAGTCAGTGGGTGGGTAACTGAAATAGCCAATTTGATGGGCTGCCAAATAATGCGATATTGATTTCAACAAGTCCTGCACTTGAATAAAAACATTTGATTTTAAAACAAATTTTTTAAGCAAACGTCAATCGTTTGAGATTGATGGAGTAAACGTGCACGTGGCACTTGATGATAAGGACAACCTATGATTTAATCAAGCTATAATTGGTTATCAGAAGCCGCCAAAGTAGCGCATACTCAATCAAAGCGCGAAAACGCGTATCCTGTTGAGTATCTTTATACCTACATTTGCTTCTTTCGAAGTTTCTGACGAGAAGCGTAGCTTAAACCCTTCCCGAATTAGGTGTGGGATGATATCTGAATCACACAGAGGTGATGTAGCGTGTTTTCTTAAACACAATCTGGCGTTTTTATCAAACTTTGTTTTATTTCATGTTTTATTGGTGTTTTATTCAAATTTTGATGATAAAAAAGCAAGAATTTACCAAAATGTGGGTTATGTGGAACGTGTTGTTCTATGATTTTGTTGCTAAACTGACCCGACCTGAAATATCTTATTATAAAGTAACATAAGTATTGAAGTCCGCAAATTTAGGTTCTTACTAGAGTTCTTAAGAATTTAGTAAAAGTAGCTTTAGACATTTACTGTAAAGTATTTTATTTCAAATATATTAAAAATATTCTAATTTTTTAAAGAACTAGGTCGCAAAAAAGCCGTCGACATTGACTCGATTTCAAGCAAATAACTAAACCAAGAGTTTATCCGGTTTACTAAACCAAAGGTTGTTTTTGTAGTTGTGGTCCAACGAGTGATAGCGGATTGGACAGCAAGCGTCTGCCCGGCATAATTCAATCGATATTTTCTACAATCATAATTTTGGCGAAACCGAATCCAGACACGGTTCTAAAATTGAGTACTTTTTCAAAGTACACTCGAGCAGCACGTTCCTCGCGATTGACAGATTTTTGGCCTTTTGTCTAAGCCCCATTTGCTTCCTTTGTAGAGTACATGTGTTTTAATTAATAGAAGGTTGCCAATTTGAGAGCTGTTCCACTAATAAACTTTACGTGCTACTAAACTGTAAACCATATTACATTTTCAAAGGTTTTGGTATCGTGGCTTGCCACGACAGGTCAACCTAGTTACAAATAAACATTAACTTGGTCAAATAACATTAACCTTAAACTGAATTCAAAAAATTATCGTCAAAATAACATTCTAGAATTATGGGTGGAATTTATGCGCTGATTGTTCAATATGCATTCCAGATTCCAGGTACGATAACACAATCAGTTATCCAACTAATCTTTCTATATATGTTTTAAATAACTTTTTTTATCAAATGTACTGGTTAAGTTAAATGTGTTGGTTTGTTTTATGAAAGGAGTAACCGCGTTTTTGTGATGAATGAAAATAATATTCAAACTGTGAAAAGTAATCGATTGAACCCACAACTCTTAATCTGCGATCGAGTGCGTTATCCAATTAAACCACCGTCCAATTTCCAAGGAAAAGATGCAAGATACTATAAGGCAGACAAATTGCTGAACAATAATTTTATGCCTCCCACATGGCCTTGAGGACGCCACTGGTTTAACAAGCTAGTCGACTGGGAGAGACTGTAGACGTCAATAGGATCGTAGCACTATAGCCTTTCAAACCCTGGTTTCTGCCTAACTTTTTGCAGAATTTATTTTCAAGAAAGAACGTGAAAATAAACTCATACTAAAGTCACTTAACATTGAACGGCGAGATTCTACCCAGATTCCAACCCTTGACAGCTCGCTTGTTCAGTCCTCGATGAAGTTTCTTATCGAGAAGACGATGTCTTTGAACATCATCCCGCGGTTGACAGTTGATGGCGTGACAGTGAAATACATCAGGAAAGTTCGATCAATGAACCGCAGAACTGTAGGAAGAGCCTAAAGGAGGACTGAACTTCTCTATCAAATATTCAGCAGTAGGCCAGCAACATTAAATGCAAACTGATTGATTTTAGGTAACATTTCCTATCAGGGTTAATTTGCTCTTTTTACTTTTTTTTTGCTCTTTTGACTACAGCGCCTCAGCCAGACAGAATTCGAAAAAGTGATTTATAAGACAAGTTTAGAGTTACTTATTATCTACAACATTGTTGAAGAAAGTATAGTTTAATCTTTTGTATTTATAGCGTGACAGAGCTCCAATGCCATTGGTAGCAAAAAGAGTGCTCTTTTGGCTACCAGCGGGGTATCAGCCCCATAGCGCCATAAATATAAAAGATAAAACTATACTTTCTTCAACAGTATTGTAGATAATAATCAACTCTACAATTGGCCTATGCATCACTGTTTCGAATTTTGTTTGGCTGGGACGCTGTAGTCAAAAGAGCAAAAATAAAGTAAAAAGAGTAAATCAAGCCTGTTTCCTATAATGTAACGCATATTATAATTAACCTAATCAACATCGACAAATCGTGCCTGACTCTCAGACGTCGTCACTTGAAACAGTCACTAACTTCAGCTTCATGAAAGCGAAGGTAAGAGAAAGTCAGTTTTATTTATTTGTTTCGATGATGCCGTTCGCTGGTCATAAGATCAAGCGATGAGTTTCAGCTGCGAATACGATTTTCTGCGGAATACATTGTCAATTGAAGTACTGTTTGTTTGCTAAACTAAGGATAAATCCCTTCACGGACATGAAGCATGGATGATGAAGGAAGCAGATCGATGAGTGTTTGGGGTTTACGAGCGTAAAGTGTTAAAACTAGCGAACGGACGATAGAGACTTTTTTCTCTGAAAACACACAGCAGCAGCGAAAGGGAATGAACGTTCTGCTAATATTGCTGTCATTCCTTTTATGCGCAAACTTTCCAAAAGAAATATATGGTCGAAAAAAAATTAAGGTACCACTTTTTTATCATCGCATTGTTTGTACTTCCGTTGTGAGGCACACATAGGCTAATATAGTGAAGGAAGTACAACATGGCAGGTTGCACAGAGCTGTACATGTGACCAGAATAGCTGACGAACAGCTAAAAATATTTTTAGCAGCGAACCAGATAGAAATCATCTACCTTTGCCTTTGGATATGCACTGTCGAGGAAGATACATGTTCAGCTCGTGTTCAAGGTGAATGGCAAAAGGTGAATTGCAAAATGGCTGCCCAGGACCAGCAAAACTGGAAAACCGCAGTATGCTTCGGCTCAGCATCCTTGGCGGGCCGACGCCAGCAGTAAGTAGTAAGTTTCTTATATAAAGGGTGTCCCACTTCAAATTGCATCACGGAAGAAACGCTGTATAAAATTACCCATTGGGTATTTCCTCTTGAAAATTTGGGTAGAAGTAGTTTAGAGTGTAGGGTATGAATTGGAGAGAGTTACCTGGAAGGAGCGTCAAACATAGCTCTGGCTCTCTCAAGCTCCCACCTGGCCCCTCCACGCAGATCTAAGTCAAATGATGACGGTCGATGGCCTTACCCGGAAATGCTTCATGTACTTACTGAAGCAGCTAAGCTAGGAGGTGCGAACCAGAGCGCCTGTTCTCCAGGTGAGGGGCGACTCACACAGCGTCTGTCTCGTAACGGGCGGCTGAATATGAAATGCTGTATCCCGCAAGCTATACCCATCAGCGGGATGTAGGTATCGCGACCCCGGTGAGGTAGCATACCGAAAACTCAATTACCACGAACAACGAACAAAGAAATTCAGGACAGAACAATCGGTATAGGACACGGCAAGGGACAAGGAAACGATTAAGGGATAACGATTGGAAACTTGTTACCTGGAATGTCCGAACTCTCCATGAACCGGCACGGGCTGGCTTGCTTGCTCGAGAGCTGCATCAACTCGGAGTGGAGCACGCTGCTATTCAGGAAGTTCGGTGGCCGAATTCCGGAGAAAGGGAGTTCCGTGCAGTAGACGGTAAGAAAGCTGAACACGGAGTCGGTTTCGTAGTTGGGAAAACAAAAGCAACGAGTTATCCGGTGGAGGCCCGTGGATGACCGTATATGCGTGTTGAGCATTAAGGGCAAATTCTTCAACTATAGCCTAATCAACTTATACCCACCGACAAATGATAAATCCGATGATGACGAGTTTTACGACAGGCTTGAGAGGACCTATGGAGAGTGCCCAAAACACGACGTGAAAATCATCATCGGAGATGCAAACGCGCAGAATTCTTCCGTCCAGTTATTGGAAGACCTAGCCTGCATCTGTCGACCAATGATAACGGTCTGAGGCTCAAAAATTTTGCCGCGGCCAGAGGGATGGCCATCTGTAGTACTTACTTTACACGTTTGAATATTCGGAAACACACCTGGAGACATCCAAATGGAGTCTCTAGCTCTCAGATCGATCATGTCTTGATTGACGGTCGACACTTTTCGGATGTTATCGATGTACGGTCTTTTCGTGGACCAAATATCGACTCTGACCACTAACTCATAATGAGTAAGATTCGCGCAAGGCTGTCGAACACGGCGAAAGCTCGCATTGAGGGGACGCTGCGTTTCAACATCCAGCGGTTAAGGGAACGGGGTAGCAGTGGAGTGCGCCAGGAAGCTTGACCAGCGAATCGCAGAACAGCAGGTAGAAGAAGAAGATATAAATGGGCAGTAGAGGAACATCCATGGTGCCATTCAAACAGCAGCGAGAGAGGTGGTAGGCACTGTCGTGACCGAACTTAACTTCACGTCTATCTTTCTCAACTATAACCAATTGAATCTTATCTTATCTTATCTTAGTTCGGTCACGACAGGCACGACGCGTGGAAGACAGCGTAACAGCTGGTTTAAAGCCGAATGCCAGAGAGTGACAGATGAAAAGAACCAGGCTAGGAGTGGCATGCTCACTGCGGCAACGCGTCAAAACAGAGAGAGATACAGAGAGACTAGAGGTGCGGAAAAAAGAATCCATCGTCTAAAGAAACCCGACCGAGTACGAGGAGCACGTGCTCGCCGGCGCAGAGGAGCGATACACCAGCAACGACACACGGAGTTTCTATAAAACGGTGAGACGCAGGAGTGATGTGCAATGATAGTGCTGGCAATCTGCTTACCGACAAAACGGCGGTAGCAGCCAGGTGGAAGGAGCACTTTTAGACACTATTGAATGGAGAGGTAAACGTGGAGATAAGCAGGGACAGGATAGAAATTGTAAGCGATGGTCAAGCTGTGGAGCCACCAACACAGGAGGTGGTTAAGAAGGCAATCAGTGAGCTGAAAAACGGTGAGGCAGCTGGGAAGGACGGTATCCCGGCTGAACTTCTAAAAGCGGGGAGCAGGCGGCTGTACAAAGCAATCCTCCGGATCATTGTCAGGATCTGGGAGGAAGAACAAATGCCGGAGGAGTGGTTGGATGGCCTCATTTGCCCAATATTCAAAAAGGGACATCGATTGGAGTGTAAAAACTATCCAGTCGTGTAAAAACAATTCTGCCTACAAGATGCTTTCCCGTATCTTGTTCTGCAGACTGAGACCGTTAGCGGAGTCCTTCGTCGGCGAGTACCAAGCTGATTTTCGTGAGGGTCGCTCTACGACGGATCAGATCTTTACCCCGGGTCAGTTGCTAGACAAGTTCCGGGAATACAACTCGCAGACACACCATCTGTTTGTGCACTTTAAAGCTGCGTACGATTCAGTTAAACGAAATAAACTATGGCAGATAATGCTAGAAAATGGTTTTCCGACGAAACTAGCTACGCTGATTCGTGCGACGCTGGACGGATCCAAATCATGCGTTAGAATAGCGGGTGAGACCTCAGCAGCTTTCGGGACGTTGGATGGACTGAAGCAAAAGGATGCACTCTCTAACCTGCTATTCAACATTGCATTGGAAGGTGCATTACGAAGGGAACACAAGGAAAGGAATGAAACTATCATCACGAAATCTCACATGCTTCTTGGTTTTGCGGATGACGTCGATATCATCGGAATCAACCGTAGAGCAGTGGAAGAGGCCTTCAAGCCTTTTAAAAGAGAAGCGGCGAGATTGGGACATACCATTAATATCGCCAAAACGAAGTACATGGGTGTTGGTAGGGAACGTGGGAGTCCAAGTGGTGTTGGTGCCGAGGTGGAGTTAGATGGGGAACGATATGAAGTAGTGGAGGAATTTATATACCTTGGTACACTCGTGACATGTGACAACGATGTAAACCGCGAAGTGAAACGACGAGTTGCAGCCGCGAATCGGCGCGAATGCTCTACAGAACACTAACCCTCCCGGTGGCCCTTTACGGACACGAATCATGGATGCTAAAGGAAGCTGATCGACGAGTGCTTCGTGGGGATTTGAGAACGGCAGCCCAGAAGCGGCGGTACTGGAGGACCATAATTCGTTCGGCGCAGGATCGGCAACGGACCGTTGCCACTAAAGTAAGTAAGTATTATGTTTTAAACGCGACAAATAACGTAAAAATCGGTTTGCCACCTTTGAGAAACAAATCGTCAATTGAATTGGATTATGGTCCAACTTCCAACATAATTTTTGTATCTTTGAATATTTTGAGGTAATAGAACGTTTCGTTTTAGTATATGCCAAGCAAAATCGTTTGAATTAGATTTAGTGATTTCGGAGGAAAGACAGTCACTTTGTTCTCACATTTTTAGTTATAACTTTTTAATGAATTGAAAAAATCTAACAGTTTTGATGTCTCTTATTTCAGAAAAATGTTAGTCAAAAAAAATACAAAGTTTTCCATAAAACTTTACGCCATAAATGAGTCGAAAAATAACGTTTTAAGATAACAATTCGAGATGGATCGCTAATGAAAAGAATTGATTATTCAAGAGTGTATGAAGCCACATTCGTATAAAATTGAATTAAAATTAAACATAGTACTTTTTTGTTCTAAATGCACAATATGAAAATCATATTTTATGCTTTTATGATTCCTGACCAATACATATTCATGACATTGGACGCAAAAAATGCTCCAGTTATTATAGGTTTTGTACATTACTACTGTTGAGACCGCATAACCGGTGCCAATATCAAGAAGATATTCATTGAATTTAATATCCATTCCAGAGAGGCGAAATTGCAACCATCAACTAGCAAACTAGCCGCACTCGTCGGCGTCTCCGGTTCAGTTCAGTACGGAATTTCTAATGATCATCCGGCGTGTCATTAATATGTATTAGTGTATGATGACATCATAGCGAGCATTTGGTCAGTCGTCGAGTTGAATTTTTATGAATGAAATCCACCGCACTTCTACTGTCCTCCGCCGTTTACCGCGCTTACTCCCATCCCTGTTCGGTGTGGCATTCGGACAGTAGTTGGAAACAGATTGTCAGTGACCACATTGCTAACGATCGCTGATTTGAGTTATGGTATTAATAGAAAAGCACGACCCTTGTCGATTGGATCGGCGACGGAGAACGCTCGGGCAGTTGCCAACTATTCGTAATAAATGTTACTTGAGTTGACTCAAGTTTGGACTGATCAATTGATGCAACAGGTTGCGATCGTACGAAGTAGGTCAATCAAAATTTCATTGCTGATCGCGGACTTATTTAAAACCGGCGGCAGCCACCTTTTTGTAAGGTCAGTCTGATGATGGACAGACAGGTGTTGCCTTCGTTGCAAGCAAACGCGCCTGGTTCGGTGAGGTTCCCACGTGTTCTGGTTTGCGAGATGTTGTCTGGTCGTCAACGGGTGGATTTGCTTGTTGTCTAGACTAAAGTCGTATTGCTCGTCCTCGATATGGTAAAACTCTTCAAACGTGTTCTCAGTTAGTCTGGGTAGGTGATTTTAGTATTGAAGTTACCATGAAACTTTTCAATAACATGTATTAATTTGAAGTTTAACTTTCCAAAGCAAAGATAATATAAATCGACTGAGTATTAACAAGTTAATTAATTAAACTAAATTAACAAAACCTTTAAAAAATGATGTGGAACATTTATTTAAATTTTATTCGATAAATCATAAATTCCCTTCAAGTAGCTAGTCGGTTTTTAAGCATATATTAGCAGATAACTGCAGATTCGCAAAAAGAATGCATAAAAATGGCATAGGCGTAGCGTTTCGAAAAGTAGAGGAAAAGAGTGATTGTGACTTTCAATTTATGGTGCAATTTCCCATGACACAATCGCCTTACTCGCATATGTGCATGTACCTACACCATACATACATTCGTATGAGAATGCGAAACTAGTAAGCTGAGGTTGGCATTTACTGCTAGAGTTTCGAGTGGAGCATTAAAATTTTGTGGATGTTCTTCCATTTTGCGGTTGCATAAATGTTGGATGCAAACCATGTAGGTACCCCCTGTGCTTAATGTTGAATCATGTTGGCCGAAAGGGAGCTCGGGGAGCGACCGGTAGCGGCGGTACAGACAACTGCATATTCAAAAGGTGGATGGTGGATCTACCGAGGCGGACTGAACAATAATAATAAAAGTGCAGCAAGCCGTCTCCGAAAGAATTTGGGTCGAAATGCGATAGTCATTTGCGGATATTTATATCAGAATTTTAACGATGCTTACCTTCAGTTGGGTTTCGTAAATTTTTGCGTAGTGCGAGAGGCTCAGTGGACAGCCAGTGTCATATGCATCTGAAAGTTTGCGAAAGAAGACAAATGGGAAAAGGTATTACATTAACATTAATCGGTTGGTATTTGATTAATTAGTGCAGGATTAGCCTTGCGTTTACTGTCGTCTGTGTCGGCTGTCTTGATAATTATGTTGATTGCCTCAACTGTCAGTTCATTGTATGTGGAGTAATGATCGATAGGTTCTACAGCTATATTATTTCGATGTTTTGATGAAGGGTTTACAACGGGCTAACTTTGTGTGGCGCTGCAGTGGTAAACAACATTATGTAATGAATTTACATTTCAAAAGTGCCAACCGCTCGGTACAATGTTTTGCTGACGTTGCAATATACGCTTTCCACCGACACGCGTCAGTATTTTGAATATTATTGTGTGTATTATTATTATTGCAATGGAACTACAGGATAGTGATTATGCGTTGTTCAATTTTTTTCTCGGGCATAGGAAGAATGGAAGCATTAAATAAATATATCGTGTAAAACCAAGGTACAACTATGCGTCGCACTCCAGTAGATTTCAATTCTAGGTTCAATTATTTGAAGTGCCAGGAGAAAATTCAAGTAACAGATCCAATTTTAAGGTTCATCTGAAGAGGTTTTCAGCACTTGCTTCTTAACACCGATTATAATTCCACCCAACTGCTATTAAACGGCACATAACGGGTGACAACTAAAATTTTGGAATTTTTTTCTCGAGCTGTAAAAAAAACAAGAATATATGAAGAAGATCTGATTTACCGAAATTAAAGATACATTATCTATTGTTGAAAAAAAATTAGAGTACATTTGAAAACGGTCCGTAATCGGCTGTTCGGCGAAGCTTTCGTTTGACGTCGAAACAGGAGCGTTGTACGGCCGTCATGTTAAATTTGCGAATGCATCTCTTGATTCGACCAATCAACTGTTTGCAATTCGTGGCTCTCCAGTTATTTTTGTACACCAAGGAACTCAAAATCCCGAAGAAATGTTCGGTTGGGCGCACTGATACAGATATTTCGGCTCGTGGTTTTTGGGTAAAAATGGGATCGAATGGCTATTCAGGAACGATTGTGTTTTTTTGTAAGGCGATAGGGCGTAAGGCGATGATGCTCTATCCGATGAACGAGAACGATGTCCTTCTACGTCCATAATTTAGGCTGGTCTTCCACTACCTTGCTTGTGAATAGTTGTTGCGCATCTTAGGATATGGTAAACAGTCGAAGCCGCAACATATTTGCTTTTTAAATGTTGTACCGTATACTTTTTGCCGAGATTTCTGTTGCAGTTCGTAGAAGTGTACAACGCGCTTCCGAAATGCTTCTTGTTTTGACGCCATTTTTAGCAAAACTAGGCATGCATAAACAAAACAAAAAATATTAACAAAAAGAGGAAAGAGAGAGCTAAGTCATACATACTCTCATTTCTTTCTGAGCTAGTTTGTTGTTGAGTACAGGGGCCTCGAAAAAATTCCAAAATTTTAGTTATCATCCGTTATACCTATTTATGGTGTTGCGTAAAACTATAAAAAAACATCACAATAACTTTTCCTTTAGGAGAATAAATCCAGAGATATTGCTTTCCCGTTCAGAGGTAGAACAGCTTCGAGCATATTAGTCCCGTAATATTAGTCCCGTAATATTAGTCTACCACTAGTGTAGTTTTCTGCAGTCGATGTTCGGAAAGCCCTTGAAGATCTCGACTCAACGAGTGGACCCGGAACCAGGGTTGCCACATGCACAGATTATTCTGTGTTTAACAGATATTTGAAAGAAATAGTCTGTACAGAATCTGTATGCACAGAATACAGACTTTCGCCAAATTACACAGATTAAACAGATTTTTGAGTTTTTACATGAGAGTGAAAGAGACGGAAATAGTCAGCAAAATGAATCTCTATCTCTTTCACTCTCATTGTTTTGCATTGGACAGATTTTTGCACAGATATTTTTTCTCGTCGTACAGATTGTCAGATTTTTTCAACAAAAAACACAGAATTATATGTGGCATCCCTGCCCGGAACAGACAACCTACCTCCAGTATTTTTAAAGAACTGCGCTGTTTCGCTTGCAACGCCGGCCGATTACCGCTGATTTTAACCGCTCGCTCTGTAGCAGATCATTCCCAGTTGCATGGAAAATGGCATCCATAGTGCCGGTTCATAAGTCTGAACGTTACAAATCGGTCACCAAATATCGTGGCATATCCATACTTTGCAGCCTCAGTAGAGTATTCGAAAAACTGGTCCAAACATGTCCATGAGTTTATGAATCGGGTCAATCTGGTCGAGCCACCTAGTATCTGCACGGTCATCCGGTATTCTTGCGACGTGAGCGACCCATTGCACTCTCCCAACTTTCGACAAGTGTACTTTGAGAATCATTCCAAGTAGTGCTTGCAGTGCATGGTTCATACGCCTACGCCATTCTTCGCTTTCCGTTTGCACTCCACCTCCTCCTGATGAAAATCTATTCGCAACAAAACCCAACAATCAAAACACTGATTTAAACGTGGTGGGAAAGTGACATTGAGTTTTCGGGAGATATTTTCGAATCTCTTCAGAATCCGCAATCAGCAGAGCGTTGTAGCAAGATATAGGGCGAAGTTTCTGAAGTAACAGGAATTATGAACCGAACTTTTTCGTTTTTGAAGGTTTATCATTCTAATAATGGGTTTCAAGAAACCGATTATTATTCAAAAGAAATGGCGGTTGACTGTAACCAGTGTTGCGAAGCCCGCACTTATATGGGCTAATTTTCTCACACATGCGTACTCGTTCTAACCAACACACCAGCATAAGCATTCCTTTCGGACGCCTGCTCTTGTTTATTCATGCACTGCAACGACTTTTGCGAGTGAGTATTCAGCTAACAGCCACGGTCGTCGCACTCACACGTTATTACAGCCTGAGAAACTGATCCCGATCACTCGCGAAGACTCGCACCCGCGTGTAGAATCGAGGGTGTAAGATGAAGAAGAAAACAAAAAGTAACGCAAAATCTGTATCCCAGTGTGTCACTAGTCCTCACGGGCAGCTGGCTGCTCACGAGTTGTTTACCACGTAAGTGGTTACGCAGAAAGACGTACGAGACTGTGCGTTTGCGAGTGTGTAGGTAGTAGAATGTCGGCACACAGCAACGCCGGCTGTTTTTCGTTTGTTCTGGGGCGCCATTTTGAGAATTTGTGCGGAGTGACAAATTGGCTAGCACCAGCCCTGTCCATCAATACAACATGGGACCAGATTGCGTGGTACGTGTAACCTCTGTCCTTGATCTAGGCGTTACTATCAAAATTGAGGTTCAACGAACAGGTTTTATGCGCCGTCAAGTATCTGGATTCACAGACGTTTGTTGCCTCAAGACGCTGTATTGCTCTCTCGTACGCAGCATTTTAGAGTATGCTTCTCCGGTTTGGACTTCTTCTCACGTAACGCAAATCCGTGCGTTTGAGCGAATTCAGAAATTCTTTTTGCGATTCGCTTTACGTCAACTGCCGTGGAATGATCCAGTCAATCTTACCAGTTACCCTGTCTGTCAGACGCGTCAAACAGCAGCGTCTGTGTATCTCCGACCATATTACAGGTAATGTGGAATGCTCCGAACTCCTGTATCAGCTGCCCTAGAATCTACCTAGTCGTCGGCTTAGGACACAGTTGCTATTGAAAATTGTATGATTTTTAAAAGAAAACTTTAATTTTCTCCTCAGATATTGACTATAGCAAGTTACTATATTCTACAAAAATCTGTAATTTGACTATTCAAAAATTTTTGCCGAACATGGCAAAGGTGTATAAGTACTGTAGAAACAACTGTGGTCAAAAAATTGATTTTCGTAAAGTCTTCACAAAAATTGTTCCTTATCTCTAATGATATAAAAGCTAGAAGGTTACTTTCTTTGGCAAAGTTCTTTTTAATAATATTTTCAAAATTTTTGTAGAACATTGTTTTGCTGTATCTTTTACTGTTCAAAAAATAATGTTTTTTTTTTTTACTTTTAGAGGGATTAATCAAAGAATCGTTCATGCCATATGAAAGAACTTTTAACGCTGTGAAATTTCTCTAAACATACTTGACCAATATAATCAACCATTTCGGCGCAATTAAAAAAACACGATTTATACCAATGGGACGATTGGTGACGAAAACGTGAACCTCAGCATTTTCAAAGGGAAAACGTTTAAAAAAGCTACACTATTGTTGGCAAAGTTGCTGTATATCATTAAAGCCAACTTTTGACAGCAATAAATTTTTTATTAATCCACCCTAAAGGGAGGTAAAAAATTATTTTTTTAATTAGGCCATTGCAAATAATTTCAAAAGTTTTTGTCACCCCCCCTTGGAAATTGGCTTGAAAAATCGAGGGGCAAAAAAATAATTTGTAGGATATGAGTTAATTTTTTTCATAAAATCAATTGTCTGTGGGTTCTACAGCCTGAAAACTCGAAAAATGAGTGTACGAGTTGAATTAATGCCTCTAGCACGAAACAGAAATGAAATTCGAACAAGGGAATTTCCGAAGATCGGCCGAAAATTTTATTTTTGGTTTTTGTCTTTTTTCGTAGATTTTCGCATGGAAAATAATAACGTATATATTAAAAGCAAGAATAGATTTGGTTTTCACGTTTAAACTTTAAATTAAAACGCCTAGAATCAATTTTTTTTGCTCGATTAAAAAATTCTCTTTGTTTTTTGTCGCCCCCCTCCTTGAGTGGCCCAACCCCGGAAGGACAAAAACTTTATAAAATATTTATAATGGCCTTATTCGAAAAAACAAAATATGTTCTTCGGCAAACTTGTAGAAAATAAAATTTAGATTTTTGTTTTAGTGATGGCGTTTTGGTCATCGGGTTACTAGTAAACTAGTTTATTTGCTGTCTAGGCCAATGTTTCAAGGATTTATTTCCTTTTCATCAGGACAAAAACATATTAATGAATGATGAAGAGGAAATAAATCCTTGAAACGTTAGCCTAGACAACAAATAAACTAGTTTACTAGTAACCCGATGACTAAAACTCCATCACTAAAACAAAAATTAGTATCGTTGGTCAAAGAAGTCTCTCTATAAAATTTAGAGAAATTTTGTCGAAGATACTTTGGCTCTATCTCTTTAAATAAACGGTCTACAGTATGTTTTGTATGAACAACACCTAAAAATTAAAAAAAACACTTTACTCCTTTTAATGATATTTTGAAGGTCCACTATGTTCTAGAAAGTTGCTTATATTTTACAATCACACCATTTTGCTGAATATGTCATAATAATATCTTGAAGTTTTATGCAGGTTTGATGATTTTTTTGATGAAAAATAGTGCTTTTTCACACCACAATGTCTCGGAAAGTGGTCAATAGTTGTAGAAAAGATGATAAACATATGAAAGGGTAAGGGCCTTCGACATCCTGGTAAATTCATTAATATCCCTTAGTTTTTTCGGGGAAAATCGTCTCTCGAAAATTGTCATTTTCAACATCTTATCGATATTTTTTTATCATGGCATTGTAAGACTGCCCGATGTTTTCACGTACTATTTACAATAGCTCTTTTTTGAGTGAAGTCTAGTGAGAGTAGATGAAAAATAGAGCTAACAACAGTTCTAGGTCTCTTTTTCATCATGAATATTCAAATGTTTTGCAAAAGAGTGTGCGCAAAAGAGTGAATAAGTAGCATATTTCTTTTTCTTGCACAGGAGCAATAAATAGAAAATCAGCTGTTTTTATTTATTTGATCCATTGTAGCAGAGGCCCCCTTAAAGCCCATTTGATATTACCCTATGTATTGTCTTGCTATTGGTGATAGACGACGTAACAAAATATGGGAGAGTACCTTGTAGGAGGAGTTGATCAGCATAATGCCATGGTAATTACAGCATTACAGCAATCTAGCCGATTTCTCGCCCGATCTCTTCGAGATCGGATGTTAGCATGTTGTTATCGTTTGTGGGCACTCCTAGGTAAAGTTCCGTTTCATCTCCTTCTGTTATATCACCGCTGGGATGCCAATCGAAAACCTGTCTACCATCTCGCAATCGATTGTGACCATGTTTCCGTCCTCGTCCCTACACATATCATGCTGAAGTGCGTATCCTTTGTGAGATTGGTTCACTTTCTCATAGAACTTGCGGGTATCATTAGTCCGGAATAATTGTTCTAGCTCTTTACGATCTCTGTCCTCCGTGGTCAGCTCATTCCGCGCTCGTCGATACTTGGCAAACTTCTCCTTTGTGAGCCATGCTTAGAAAAACCGGCCGTCGATAAAAATATGGGCGATTTTGTTCAATGTTCTTTGATCAGGTGATGTGTAGGTGGCTTTGAGGATATCATTGCGGGGAATGAATGTGCTTCTGTTCACCAGGCCTGAATTCTGCCCATTCTTACAAATCCCGTTCCCAGTTCGTTGGTCGCTGCACCGCTCTGGTAAAATTGGGCCTTGCCGCCACGGATCCTCCACACCTCAGCTCACCTCTATAAAAAAATAAAATAAATAACCTGGAGTACAACTACGCACGTGGTTAAGGAATCGTTAAGCCGCTAAAAGCTTCCCCTGACAGATGCTCAAGGCTAACAAGGCTATTCCTAGTTGCTACAGTCATCGTTCGTATGAGCTAAGGTTGCTTGTATTCCGGTTGATACCAAAAGGAGGTATGGAACGATGTTGCTGGATAAGGGACTAAGCAGCACTATGGGATATGCGTTACGCATTGTCTAGCTGTTCACCAACCACCATTTAACCAGTTGATCTTTATAGAAATAAGAGTTCACAGATATGCAGTGTTTGCGTTCATCGATGTGGGTTCGTCGTGTACGTTACAGAAAGATTTTATCGATGACAAACTTTGTGTCTTGGGGTTCCCAGGCCGGTGCTACTATTGTAATTTGGTGTAATAGTGTAATTTGGTATGATTTATCGTACGACAAACTAGAGTCCGGAGAAAACAAACATGCAAATAATGGACCGATTCTGCTTCGTGGCGGATTGGTTATCGAAGGTGGACAACCCGTGTTTCCCGGATGGCTATTGATCATGGTTCGACGGCTGTAATTGTAAGAAAGAAAACTCCAAATAGACACACATTTAGCCGAGCAACTGCATGGTCAGATCACTGCCCAAACAGACAATTTTAGCACTTCTAGTTGCATCAACTTATTTATGACCAGAATTAGTCACATATCGGTTTCCTCAACTATTTTGAAACAACTGTGATAGTAAGGTGGACCAGCTGGCTTCCATGGTCAGTCTAGTCGTGTCTTGTACCCTAGTATCCACTATGCCTTAATTAGTCCGAAGAAAGTAGAAGAAAGTCCCAAGTAGTTTTGGGACGTGGCAGCCAAAGTGAAATTTCCAACATTTTCTGTTCCGACACAAACCCCCCATTGGCGTGCCCAGAGGTGGCGCACCATCATTTCAAATCATTCCTTTTTATGCAGAAGAAACACGTATCTTTGCATCTAAATATTTAAAGTTTTCTAAGCCCAAACATGTTTTGAAGAATTGGTGCCCCACCTCCTGGGCAAGCCAGTGAACCCACCAATTACCGTTAAGTCTATGACGTGGATGTGGCCATGACCATTGGCCGATTTATTCTTCAACCCCGTTTTCAATACGTGAAGAATCGTAAGTCCGCCGAATTCTTCGCTGACGAAGGCATCGTTGGCAATCGGAGAAGTTGCGGAAGAAAAAGCGAAAGCACTGAAATGACTGCACGGAAAATATCTGTTCACCTACTTCTACGTCATTAGCGATGATCTCCAACCAATCCTGAAACACGAGTATTTTCCAACGGAGTATGAGGTTGTCAAAGTGGTTACAACACTATTTCTTTTCACTTCACTTAAAAAAAGAAATAGTTTTATTTCCTGTTTGCGATGTTAGTAACTATGAAATACCTGTGTTAATTTCAAATGTCGAATTTAAGGTGAAAATTGATGTTTAAAGCAGGAAATTTTAAGTTCACATTAAGTGTGGAAGTTGACTGTTAACGCAGAGTTTGCAATAATGTTCGTTTATGACATGGACACCTGGTGCATCACATTCATCGCTCACTGAAGCTGTTGATTGTACTTCAAACATCAAGCCTAAACATAACGATCGAAACGACAGTTGGTTATTACTTGTAGCATTCGTTAGACACGAACGTAAAGCCAAATAATGTAAATTGAACATGAATAAAGAAAACTCAGGTTAATAAACTGCAATACCTATCAGTAAGACAGCTATTCAAAATTTTATGTAAATGGTCATCAAAATGGTGCGGATGTTTGAGATTATCAAAATAGAAACCAGATAATCGGATAATTATTTTTTAGGATCAAATTTCTGTGCCCGTTAATTTCACCAAACACATGAATGCAATGTCATGAATCATAAAATATACATCGCAAATTTCCACTAAAATGGAGAATTGCGTCGAATTGAAATTTGCTTTCCTTATTGAATACGGAAAACCAGTCGCGTTGCGGTTGCTGGCGCCGTAAAAAGCAACGAAAGGTAAAACCGAAGGTTCGCTTCAGGTGGATGACAAGCGCACTCGTGCATATTCGCATCAGCCATTAAAATAAGCTTAGCCAGCTCAGCATATAATTGTCGTAATAAGTGTACGAAAAGCTCTGCTTGATTTTTCATTAATTTCATCTTTTATTCAGTAAATCGCGGAGCAATTTAGTCATTCTGCCAGGCACTTGGTTCAGCCGCAAGGTTCACACCATTATCGTGTAGATGTGAGACGATCTGTCGCGACGGTCGGCACCATAATTGTACTAGTCGTCTAGGTGTATAGTAGACGAGCGGTTTGTGTGTATGGAAAATAGTAGTATTTCTCTATACACTTGCCAAGTTCTCGACGACGACGACGACGACGACGACGACGAGGGTACCCGGTTAGTGGGTGGTAATTCATGCCAGGCGCAAGGACGTCGCATGGTGGAGCCTCGGGTTTTACTCGCCAGCATCTAGACCATTCAGGAGAGCTCCGTCGTGTATTTTTATACGGCTCTCTTTTTTCCGTAGCTCTCCGGAAGCGCCATATCGAACACTAAACTACACTCATACTCTTTGCACAGACGCATCACTTTCCTTGGGTGCACTGCACAGGGATTTTACTACCCGTTGGCGGCTATAGTAGCTCTCGCAGAGGAAGGATCAGCAGCGGCAGGCAGGAATGGTTATGCCAAGCTCGTATTCATCGATTTGCGTAGCTGAGCGAAAGCACGATCGGAATACTGGCGGCGTATTGTCGTAGGTCGTGGTCGAGTCTATTGCGTCTCACTAAACTGGAATTTATCTACATGCAACGACGATGTAATTGCGTCTTAGATTGAACGTGAAGGATTATTATTTGAATAAAATTTCAATTTAATTCACATAACGGCGAATGTGTGCTTTCTTCACAAGACCCCACACTACGTTTGTGGGTGCATTTTATTACTCATAATATGGATTAAAATCAGACGTAATCACTGGATTGCCATCATCTTTTGCATCTTAAAGTTAATCGTCAATGGAAAAATATTCTTCTAAATTGAAAATTGAATGCTCAATCATTTCTAAACAACAATCTTTCAACTTATGGTCGAACCCCCTGACGAAATTTTGCATACCTACTATGTACTTTGCTATGAGCTAAATTTTTGGCGAATCCCCATTTAAGAAACGCTGATGATATATTTAGTAGAATAATAATTCAGTTTTCATTTATGGAATTTATGAATACCATAACAAAATTGAATGTAACAAAACAGAATTATTCTTGCACAGCAGGATTTCGAATTTGGCAACAAGTGCTTGTCGCCTTTGTTCCCAAAATCGAAACCGTGCCAAAATCGAGACCCTTCCGCTGAATATCTTCGATACGACAGATCCAATTCATGTGATACGGACATCATCAAGCTACTGAAGAGCTACCAACCGATTAGTTTTGACGACCACTGCTTGTTGCTATCTAAATGTAAGCTGCGAGTACCTAGGCTCCACTCTATCCTACACTCCAGTTTTTACAACTTCTGTCCGCTCTAAGATGTGGTTTCCGGCTGAAAAGTTAAACTTAAGACTAAGCGGGTCATTTTGTGATGAAAAGCTATGACGACGCACTTTTCTACACTAAAGGTCATCCCGTTGCAGGAAATCAATGCATGCATGCATGCTGGATGCAGAGTATATTGGTCAAAGTCCCTAAAAAGGGAGTCTTAACTGAATGCGGTAACTGGTGTGGCATAACGTTGCTCTGCATTACTCTGAACGTACTCTGTAAGGTAATTCTTAACTGGATTCAAGAGAAGATCGACGTTATTCTCCGACTGGAGGAAGTTAGATTCCGTGCTGGCCGATCATGTGTAGACCACATTACAACGCTCCGCATTAGATTGGAGCTGTTGGTGTTCGACTTTATACAAGTGATTGGCTGATGGGCCGACTCAACCACGAAAACATCTGGGGTGCACTTAGGCGTAAAGGAGTTCCATATAAGTTAGTCCATTTCAGCAGAGAAGCATTCGATTGAAATCCGTAAAGACAACGTAGAATAGGCAAACCCAGAGGCTCATGGCGACGCAGCCTACAAGGAAACATCACTATCGGTCACAGACTTAAGGGTCAAACAGAATGCTGCATCAGCGCGTCCGTCAGCGTTATTTTGACAGTTTTTCCATAGGTTTACAGTCAAATTGACGCTACCGGATGCGTTGACGCAGCATTCTGTTTGGGCCTTTAGAGCTTAATAGTGCCCAAGTAATATTGAAGGTTTTATTACACCCTTATGATGGTTTTCGTGACCAAAATTGGTCATAAACGCAGTTATAAAAGTACAATAAACCTCAAATCACAAATTGAAATTTCCATTGGAATGTGAGTCGATGGAGGCGCATGGTACATTGTGAATATCTAGAACACTTGAGTAACGGATCAAAAAGAAAATGATATTGTTTGGAAAAGGATAATTTGATTACGCAACAAGCATTTCTATAAATCCTTTTTTGTCCACCTGAAAGTGTTATTAAGCTTTTCTCATACCGTTAATTCGTTAATTACAGCACAAGAATTTTATCTCTATTTAACTGAATACGGTGGCATGATTGGGATAAACTTTCAGCGATATTTACAACGTTTTTGCGACTAGATATCCGAAAAAAGAATTCTTTCTTTACCTTTTCATGTTGCATAAAACAGCGAAATTTGCAAATATACTCCAGCAAATCTGGTTTGAAGGGGCAGCGAAATTGCAAGCTCTGAATGAAGAAAGTGTTTTTGGACATAGTTTAAGACGACAGAACTTAAACAGAATACATAGTTGACTCGAGGTCCGGTTTTAAACAAATGATGGAGTTGCCGTAAATCGCTCAGAAAAAAATGAAAATCATTTTACTACCGCCAGGCTTAACCTCGGTTCTGCGACCGGCAGATCTAAGTTTGTAAACGGTCATTTAAGGATCTCAAATAAAACGTATTTAATAAAATTCGATGACAGCTCAATGATTGTATGGAAAAATATATTGGCAATTCTAGACATGCTTTGGTTCTAATGTAATGTTTCAAGGCTTAAGAGTTTTTTAAAGTATTAAGGGTACTGGGCCGGCTTCATTGATGAACATCCATATGAATTTGAAACACCTGCGCAATTTTGTTTTAGTATCTAAGGATATGACACATGCTAAAAATAATCTTGTACGAATTGTTGCTTTTTAAGATGTTCATATTGCTTCACTGATGCGCTCAGACATCGGGATAGAAAGACAATAAATTGTGGTGACAGCACTGTAACACAAACTCCGATCTATTACAAATACAGCTCATGCTTTAAGTCAAAGATTATTTAAATTAATAAAGTAACATGAAAAGTGTAGCGTATTGCAGAAAATAATAAATAAACTAATGGGGTTTCCCCTGTTTAGCATAACAATTTTATTTGTAATTTTAATTCAGAACATCAAACATGTGTACCGCAAGTAACGAGAAGAACAGTTTAATAACACTTCCAGGTGGACAAAAAAGGGATGTTAGAAACGCATGTTGCATTATTTAGTCATCCTTTTTCAAACAATATCATTTTCTTTTTGATCCGTTACTCAAGTGTTCTAGTTATTCACAATGTACTATGCGCCTCCATTGACTCACATTCCCATACCAATTTCAAGTGAAGTTTTTTCAAAAGCGTTCCATAGGTTATACTCATACGAGCAGTGCAGTGCAGTGCAGTTCTGGATCGACAGGACTACACTACCCAAGTAACAATGTGGGTTTTATTACACTCTTATGATGGCATTTAAGACCAAAATTGGTCATTAAAATCGCCATAAGAGTATAATAAAACTCACATTGTTGCTTGGGAATGGTGTATATGGTTAAGCTCTAAGGCTGTGACCGATAGTGATGTGAGGGAAGGTGAGGGAGGGGCAGCCGTCCCTGAAGGTGTGTGTTTGTCTCCTTTGATCCATTATTTCGACGCATTAATTTTTAATCCAATCTTGTCAGCCCCTGCTTTTAATCTACTCTTAAAACTCGTCAAATCACCCTCTCAAAGGGAATTTTAAATAGTTATAACATGCAAGACCTGCAGGATATTCCGTCACCTTGTCTCAACCCTTACCACGTCCCGAAGGGGTTCATTAGTGTCCCCGAGACGCGCACGATCGAATCACACCACTCAATTCAGTGTTGCTTTGATCACTCGTGTCAGTTTGTCTGGAAATCCGTATTCATACATTATTCGGTATAGCTGGTCTCTATCGACTGTGTCGGATACTGCTATACCGGATAGTGAACATTTGGTTCGCAGTGGTGCCAGTTCCCATAAGGTCCGATTGCTAGTTCCCTATGAATTATTTGAATTTTCATAGATGGAACAAAACACTCCTTCCAGCCACTCCTCCGGTTACGTTACCTCAAATTTTCTAGAAATTATCTAATGTAATACCATGATCAACGTATTTCTGCCGTGCTCGTAGTCGGTCTCCAGCAACTCGATTTTTCGTTTAACCATTCAGGCATCTGATGCTGAGACACTGCTATCTTCCATGGCCATCTCTCATATTAAGCTGCGCTTCGCCTTTTCTACAACAACGCCAATGCTGTATTCCTTGGAAAATTAGTTCCACCTGTTGATCGCTCGCTTGTTATCAGGTTTCTCTCCTCGTCCCTACACATGTCTGAACTCGGTGTGTAGCATTCAAGAGATTGGTTCATTTCCTCATATAACTTACGTATGTAATAATCTCAGTTATCTACGGGGTTGGTTGAAAATTTTCGGTGAATTAATGAATGTTCTGTTTACTACTCTTCAGCTATCGTCTGACGCCTGTAAATATTCATTATTCAGCAGTCGTTTGACGCCTGTAAATATTCACTAATTTATATACTGTTCTAGGTAATGGTTCGAATCAATGTAATATGTTGGTGATGACGAGAAAATCAGCCATCGATTAGAATGTGGTCAATTGGGTTCAATATTCATTGGTTAGGTGATCTCCAGATAGATTCCCAGATCTCCAGATCCTTTGCGTGGTAAGATAGTGCTTCTGATTACCAAGTCTCGTGCATCGCTGGTCGTAATCACTTGTATCGGTGTGCAGGTTATGGGCCCTGTCACCGGTATACACATGGCTTCCATATAGACCTAGGCGTTCATAACCCCGATTTAGTGAAAAAGGTAATTGAAGTAGCAGCACTTAATTCTATTTTATTTTTCATTACAGACAAATCCTCACGGTGTTTACCTTACAGTCTATCACGCGATCCAGTATTCTGCCCAACAGTACATTCCTAACTCGTTGGAAGCTCGACTGCTCTAAATACCAATGCCTTACCACCATACTTTCTTGCAACAGAACTCCATCAGATCCTCTATGCCGGACTTTTGGGGTTCTTACTGCTCAAGCAGTACCCTTCCGTCACCCAAGAAATCCAGCGAACAGCAGTTTCCAGCAGCTTTCTTCATTTAATGTACTTATTTAGTTACCTGAGTTCATGCCGCATGTTCCGAGTCGAATTGCCCAGGTTGTTCGTAGTCATACTGGGGCCTAGAGTTTGAGACAAGACGTTTCATAATTCGACCCGCTTCTCCAGATCAGACGTGGTCGTTAGCCGATCCTAACATTGAATGCAGATGCAGTGAATAGGCACCTTTGACATAAGAATTGATGCTCAAGATTGGCAAAGCTATTCATCTTGCCAACATCCAGTATTGTATTTACAATTACTCCTAGTGAGCCTTTTACAGAGTAAATAAATTTTAGATGATCTACGTGGTGTTCACATTTAAAAACAAGCACCGAATTCGGTAAAATTTTTCCGAAATCTCAACAGCCGATCGTTCGGTAAAATTTTTTATGTTACCTAACCTTACTAAATATCCGAAAACGTCGATATACACCAACGACATTTTTACCGAACGTTTAGCTGTTGAAATTTCGGTAAATTTGACCGAATTTTGTAGGTCTGTTGGTGACCTGCTCGGAATGTAGAAAATTCACTACGGTATCACTTAGACGGGGTTTTACGATTGATATTAAGAGCATTATTAATTATTTAATTGGCTTTCCGTTCTAAGACATAGCATCATGAACAAAATTTCTCCAATTAACTCGGTTATCGGCGGCCGTTTTTCAACTCTTTGGACACCGTGCACTCGCCACCAGATCTAGCTTTACCTGGTCTAACTATCTCACTCGCCTCGTACCTGGCCGTCTTGTACCTATCGGACTCGAAGCAAACACCATCTTCGCAGGGTAATTGTGCGGCATTCTTGCAGCATGCCTACCGTACCCGTCCAGTTTTAGCTGGGTAGGCTGGTTCATCCTCCGCCTCCATATTCTGTTCTTCTGCACATCGCCGAAGGTCGATCTTAGCACTCGAAAACTCCGAGTACTCTCAGGTCCTCCGCTAGCACTGTTCACGTTTCGTGCTCGTGGAGCAAACCCGGTCAAATGAGCTTCTTGTGTTGGGTACACTTTGTACGGGGTGTTCGATCGAAATTGTTAGTGAAGCCCATAGTTAGCACGGACCCCGCTGATAAAATGCCGCTGAAGTGCACGGCTTAGTTCGCAGGGTAGACAAATCCGTCAACTACCGCAAATGCATCGCCGTCGAGCGTTACACTACTGCCAGTCAGCCTCGATTCTGCCGGCCAGCAGGTACTCTGTTTGGTTAAGTTCAAACCCAACCTTCTCCCAATCTTCTTGGCTTGGTGTACTCTCCGCCACAATTCAGTCTGCGCCGCAGTTGTTTTGGTTCCTAATACGTTGTAGCAGTATGTTGAACTGCAGGCATAAGAGAACGGAAAAGCTCGATAATCTACCCGAAAACCGCACACAGCCCTGTGTACCATCCGTCGTAGATTTAATCAATCTGATAAGCTTCCCGGGGAAACCGTTCTCGTCCATGACTATCCATAGCTCGTTTCGGTCGATGGTATCATATGCTACTTTGAAGTTAACGAACAAAAGGTGCGTAGGAACTCTGTATTCAGTTATTCACGGCGTTTTAAAGTATCTGCCGCAGTGTAAATACTTAGTCCGTTTTTGACCGTCTTTCAACTATACCGGCTTGATAACTTCTCACAAATCAATTCGCAATTAGTGAAGAGCATAGTTTTATGAAACCAAAAAACATTAGCGGATTATGCAATGTTTTGATAATATTGTTTCGAAACGTCAATAACAGAAAAATTTGACTTTGAATGTGTAATCTATAAATTCATGCCACAGGAAGGGTTAAAACGTTAAAAACGAGATCTAAATTCTATTAACTATTGACAATAGCTGTCTCGTTACTGTTTTTAAATAACAGACTATTTTAAGCCTCGTCGTAACATTTTCAGACGCATAGATTTATATCTGTTTAATCCCGACGATTTTCCCTATTTATAACAAGCTAAACCAGACGGATTGTAAATACACGATTGTCATAAATTTGAAATAGCTCTTTTTAACGTTCGGTAAAACATCACCGTACGATAATTATTTCAAGTCAACCAAATTGTGCACCTGCAATCGTAAAGTCAAAAAGACGGCTGAGATTGACAAGTGGCTAGACTATTAGTACAGTTAAAAGCGAAACTAAAAAGAACTAGTTAAGTTGTAGTAAGGTTCTAGCCGACGAGAAACAATATTTTCCAGTTATATTTTCCCACTACTTAACTGCGCAATTTGTACTATAGGATAGATCCACACATATGATTTTAGTGCCAACATGCTATAGCAATGGAGACGCGTGGTCACTGATTAAGCAAGTAAAATATTTTGCAAATTTTTGCAAAATCTTCATAATCTAAAATAGTGAGTTAGTATTCATGCTATTTTACACAGTAAATGTTTACAGTTTTCACTCTGCTTACATTTTACGACGCAAATAAGAGATTGTGCTCATGCTGGTTTATCACGGTCCCTCGGAGGTTGGCCTTGGTGCATCCGTACCGGCTGCCACCATTGCCGTCGTCGTCGTCATCGTCGTTCATTTTACAACTACGCCAATGGGTGTTTATTTGTTCGCATTTTGCGCTGCAGCCAGCTCTGCTGCTGGTGATTTCACAATATGGCGAAATTCTGTCTGGTCCTGGAAATTTATTGGATGCTGAGTTGATACTGACAAACTCTTAGAGTAATAATTTTGATACTTGTAGTTTTACTAACCGAGGCACTTCACATTAGTCGTTTTTATAATAATACCTAAATACTTTTGATTTCTCCCATGTTTAGACACTTTTAAAACACGACACTATGCATAACGCCGTCAACCACCGACGATCGATCTTCGTTTATGGGAACGCGAAAAACTATTTCCCTTTATTTATACATTCTTCCCGGCAGCGACGTAGCCGGTGACCGGTACTAACGATAGCGACACGAGGACGAAGAGAACGATTGTTGGGGAAACTTTCAGATCAATTCACGGGTCCACGCTACGCTTTTTATCAACCGTCGTCGTCGTTCCTAACCTCACTATTCGAACCAG
Source organism: Sabethes cyaneus (assembly GCF_943734655.1). Lineage (NCBI taxonomy): Eukaryota > Metazoa > Arthropoda > Insecta > Diptera > Culicidae > Sabethes > Sabethes cyaneus. The sequence continues at coordinate 181,136,383 of NC_071355.1, forward strand.
TTTACAGCTCTACCCTTCGATTCATGTCTTCGTTCTCGCTCTTTCGCCAACTATTTTTCCGCTGCGATAGTGTTTTCGCTTTTTCCCGACGATGGTTTTCTCCCGAAAAGCGTCAAACCAAGCCCGAAAGCTCTTATGAAGGATCTCGCGGAGGTCGATGACGTTTAGCTCGTTCGTAGCCGGATGCGCTCCCATTCTCTTGCCGTTCGGTTGCATTCGATGCAGGATGCATGCGTGGTGAGTGATAGTGATAGTCAAAAAGCTGCAGCCGAAAATGGTACTCTCCAAGGTGATTTTCCCGCTTCACGGAGATGCAGTACCGGCACGGCACGAGAAAACAGAGAAAAGTTGCCAACAATCTTCAATTCGACCGGTCGGTGGTGGTGTGACAAACTATGGACTTTTCTGGAAACGCTTCGGCCATTCTCGACTCGATTTTCCACTATTATGAGGGGTATGATGGCAGGATACGGTTCCGAAGATATGGTTACTTCGATGCGGCCATCTTGTGATACGGTGTGTTAATGCTACGAATATTTCCTTTTGGGTTTAAATGTTTTTGTTTGATTGAGTAATAATTATATCATTTAAAAAATCTCGCCGTGCTTTCCAGTGAGCCATTTCATTTAATTTTTATTTTAACGTGCGGCAGCCCTCACCGATCGAATCGCATGGCTCCGAATGGCTGGCGTTACGTCACAGTGAAGCCATTACTGTGGGGAAAATGTTTTCTCGGGATAGTGCAAAACGGCTTGGAGTAGGTCGGGAAAAAGCTTTTTTTTGCCTTCATTCTCTGAATTTTCTCGTAATCAAAATACCTATTGCGACTTATTTTTCTATTCGTGTGGGCGATTGTTTTCTGTAGGTTGCTGGTGGCTCAGCAGCAAATAAAACAGGATGAGATGTAATACGTAGAGCAGTACTGACGTAGTAATCATGATTATGCTGATCTAAATATCTGAATAGAGTATTTCCCCTGTATTTAACTTGGACTGCATCAGTCGTAGGACTGCATAATATTCTTAATAGTTGATCAATTATTAACTGTTTTTTAATGCATTGTCACGTTTTAGATTATAATCTCCAAGATTAGATCAGTTTTCGGTTGTGTAGATTGTAGTAGATTGTGATGTAGATTGTAGACTAGTTTACTACCCGACCCGACCTAACAAAATTATAACAGATCATGTTATTTTGTTATTAACTTTTCTATCTAACGATGCGATCAAGTCAATGACTATTCTTTCATGAAAGAACACTCAAAGCTAATCTAATTTTTCCGACAATGGTGGTTTTTTATGCATGTGAATTGTTTCATTAGCATGATTGTGGACTATCACGACTCCAATTTCGTCTGATTACCTAGATTTATGGTAGCTTCTTCTTGATAAACACTGTACTTGGAAAAGTGAGACACATTGATTAGTTTGTAACTTCTTAGCATGTGGGTAAAAATTGATAAAATTTTGAGGGAATCAAGCTAGGAATGCCATATTTACGTTGACAGAATTTTATCACAATTTTATTTAACAGATAAATAGTTATCGAGATGGTATCGGAGTAAGAGCAAATCCACCAACAACCATGTGCACCGTAATGAAGAATTCTTCTGGGTCCTACAGCTGAATCCGGAAGCACCTGGGAATTCATCATTCTACGGTGTTCCATTCTAGGTGGTGATGCCATTCAAGGAGATCTAAACGACCGAGTAGCGACAGCGACAGGCAGCGACAGAAAACCGAAGACCGAAGTTGATCTCAAGCGAAGGCCAGGAATGTGTTAAGTCTGTTCCAGCATTGGCCGAAACTTTACATTCGCGATGCGGCGAAATTTTCATCAGGTTTGTCCAAAAAATCATGAGATATGTCTGTATGCACGTCTTCAAATTTCGGAAGGCACCGAACCGGAACGACAAGCAAAATATGATAGTCAAAATCCGCGCTAGGAAGTTTTACCAAGAGCGGTTGACGAAAAACAGTTACCGGAGCAGGACTTTTACGTGACTGTATCACGGATGGCCGTTCCTGAGGAAGTAAGAGATAAGAAAGTGGACAAATTCGTCAAAGAGCTGCTGGTTTGGTAGGCCAGACACGACAAGATGAGCCAGCCGTCCGTATGCACGGTACCAACAGGAAAATCATTCATGACGAGTGCCTTCAGAAGAGCCTGCTGCCCTCTCTACGCTCCAACGGAGGCTTTTACTTGAAATTAGAATTGACGTTTTTCATCTGATTCGCTCACAGCGGTAAAATGCTTTTCTGTTCCGTTTTTTCTCTTTTCCAGTACCGTTTTTCCATTTTTCGTTCCATTTTTTCTCTTTTTTGTATCATTTTCTTGGTTTTCGCTCTCAATTTCCTTCTATTTTCTTCACTTTCTCTCCTTTTTTCTGTCCCGTGCTTTGCTTCCTGTTTCATTGTTCCAATTTTCTTCGCTTTCTGTCCCATTATTTCTTATTTTCACTCCACTCCGTGTAAAAACTTACACGTTTTTTGACATTTTATTTCTCATTTTCTGTCGTTTCTTTTCTCATTTTTTGGTTTCCAGTTTTTGTCGTTTTCTAACTCTTTTTATTTCCTTTCCTTCTTAGCTTGCATCTTTACCTGTTTCGGTTTTCCTCTTTTTGATTCCCCGTTTTTACACGTTCTCTGCAACGTTTATTCTGCTTTTTCCTTTTCCTCTCCGGTTTTCCTTTTTTATCTCTCATTGTATGTCGTTTCTTGTTTTTCTTCCTTTTCCTCTCCGGTTTTCCTTTTTTATCTCTCTTTTTCCTCGTATCCTCTGTCGGTCTTTATTCGTTTCTCTTGTTTTCTGTTCGTATTTCCTTTCTCGTCTCGTTTTCTCTATTTTTCACTCTCGTTTTTCCTCTTTTCTGTCCATTGTTTCCTTTTTCTCTGTCCCTAATTTGTTCTTTCCTGTCCCGCTTTTACGCGCGCAATGACTGGCGTTGCAGGAACAAATCTTATTTTATGATAATTCTCGGCTTTCCCCATCTCTAGTTAGTTGCCTTACTACTGTGAAGGCCTATGCGTCTGGAGAGAAAAAACAAGTTTCCCTGCAATTAGAATTCAAGCTTCTTAACGCAGATTAATCTAAGGCCTGTTCAAGCCTTCTAGCTAGTGTCCTCAACACGTGAAGGTTTATGCGTCTCGAAGAGAGATCACAGAATAAATCCTACCGGACAAGGATTACAGAACTGCTACAGGTTTGATCGACTCAAAGTCAGTTGTAAGACTGGCCAACAACTGGACTGTATTGAATCCGATGTTTCTTTATTGTTGTAATTTTTTTGTCTATTATAAAAAAAATTACAATCGACTGACAGTCCTGTTCATGTGATACTGCACCGCTTGGACCTTTTTTCTACCCTTTTCCTGACTCCTGAATGTTATTATTCATTTCTGCTGAATTTAATCTTTTTCCTTCTAATTTTCTTCTTTTTCAGGAACGTTTTTTCACTTTTTGTTACGCGTTTTCTCCTTTTCTGTACGTTTTCTTGGGTTTTCGCTCTCATTTTCCTTCCGTTTATCCTGTTTTTCTGCTGCTTCTCTTTTTTCTATCCCATGACTCTTCTTTCGTTGTTCCGTTTTTCTTTGTTTCATGTTCCATTTTTTCTTATTTTTAGTCCTGCTTTTCTTCACGTTTTCCACACTTTTTTTTGTTTATGTTTGTCGTTTCTCGTCTTTTCTCTTCGCTTGTTCCTTTTCATTCGTTTCCAGTTTTCCTGTTTTTATAACTCTTTATACATCCTTTCCTTCTCTTTTTTCGTCTACGCCTGTTCCGTTTTTGTTTTTTTCTTTTTTGTTTTGCTCTCGTTGCTTTGTTGTTGCTCTCGTTTTCTCTGTCAGTTTTCTTTTTTCTCTCGTTGCTCTCAATTTCCTTCTTGATTTATCTTATTTATGTTCTGTATTCCCTGTTTGGTTTCGTTTTCTATTTTTTTCTACCCACTGTTTACACTTTTTCTTTTCTTTTTCCGTTTTTTTGCCCTTTGCATGAGTTCTGATTTTCCTCTGTTCTGCATTTCGTCTTTTTACGTTTTTCCTCATTTTCAGGCATGTTTTTTCCTTTTTTCCTGTCTCTTTTTTTTAATTTTCTGTTCCGTTTCAACAATTTTCTTTTTGTCGGTCCCGGTCTTTCCGCTCCTCCTTTTCTTTTCGTCGGTTTTTCCGCACCACCTTTTTTATCCTGTATTTCGTTTTCGTTTGTTTGGTTGTTCTTCATATTATTTCCTGCTTTTCCTTCTTTTCTGTCATGTTATTTTGCTTTTCCGTTTTATCCCTTTTGTCCTATGTTTCCTTTTTTCTTTCGATTTTTTCTTTTTTTGTCCCGTTTCCTTATTTCTCTTCTCGTTTCTCCATATTCGTGCTACGGTTTTCTCTTTTCCTTTCCATTTTTTATCCTTATTTTCTTTTTCGTTTTCTTCATTGGTTTTCCTTCTTTTCTCTCATTTTTCTGCTTTTCCGTTCTTTATCTTTTTCTGTCCATATTCTCATCTTTCGCCTCGTTTTTCCTCTTTTTCTGTTTTTTTTTTGTTTTCTGCTTTTTTCTATTTTTATGTCCCACTTTCCCTCCCATTCTGTCATGTTTGTTTTTTCATACCACAATTTATTCTTTTCGTCGCATGTTTTCCTCTTTTTCTATCCGTTTGTCACGTTTTTCTTCGGGTTTTATTCCGTTTCTCCTCCTTCACTAACATTTTCATAAGACTGAACTGTTAATTGTTAAAGATTGTTTGGTTCATGAGATACGATTTTTTGAAGTAGGTAAATATTCAGGAAAATTTTATTTTTCAGCCATAACTCAGGAGCAAAGAAAACGTTATCATGAAAACTTTACTATTAAAATATTAGAAATCATATTTCAGGAAATTTCCATGTAACAGAACATAATTTTCCGCGTCCTCTCTAGAGTTTTGCACCATCACTTCACTTAAAATTGGAGTAGGAATTGAAATTGGATATAAATTGGATTTAAATTTCACTAGTAATTGTATTTGGAATTGGAAATTTAAGTGTAGTTTCAACTACACTTAAAATTGGACTTGAAATCGGTGTTGAAATTGGGCATGAATTTAGAATTGAATTTGAACTTGAAATTAAACTTAATTGGAATTGGAACTTAACTTTGGACCTGAATTGGAACTAAACTTGAAATTTAATTTGTAATTGGATTTGAAATGGGAAACTGTAACTATTTTTATGCAATTAAATAAATTATACAGAGAAGGTTGGGACACGTGCTCCAATGTGTCCTAGCCTGGGGACGCCGGTACTTGAAATTGGTGTTGAAATTGGTATGAAATTATAATTTTATTAGAAAGGGCTTGAATCTAAACTTAACATTTTATTTATAAGTACTCTTGGAATTGGACTTGAAACAGGATTTTTTTAACACAATTAATTTACTTATCGCAAAAATATTACTTACTTCTTATTTCTAACAGCATAGAACCCAAGGGGCTCTTGCCGTATCATGAACTTCCTCTCAACTGCACTCGGTCCTGGGCTCCTCGTTGCCAATTCGTTAAGCGTCTCGATAAACGCAAGTCGGCTTCAATCTAGTCGAGCCATCTAGCAAGTTAGGCCCCTCTATTACTGGAACCGGTGGGGCTCTTGAAAAGAACGGATTTCATTGCACAGTCATCAGGCTTATTTGCGACGTGGCCGGTCCACCATAGTCTACTAACTTTCACCAGATGTACGTTGGGAATCTTTTCAGACTTCCAGCCTGAATGTGTCGTTAAATCTCCTTACTCGTATTATTGTCGGCGGTGACCAGAGATCCCAAACAACTTATCAACCGACCCGAACTCATCAACCACTTCCGTTGATTTGTAACCCAATCCGCCTAGCCTCCGTTTTTATTCTTGCGTAGATTGCCTACTCCGTCGCAAAGTTTTTGGTAATAATATCGAGGTCGTCTGCGAGGGCTAGGAATTGGCTACTTCTGCTGAAGATCATTCCGAACGTGTTGATGCCCGCTTACCGGATCACACCTTCAATAGTGATATTGAGTAACATACAGTTCATCCCCTTGCCATAACCGTCTGTGCGATTGGAAACGACTTGAGAGTGACCCTGAAACACGCACGTAACACATCACACGCGCCAGGGTAGTTTTGATTAGCCGCGTCAGTTTGTCCGTACTCATGCATTGCCTACCATAGCTATTTGAGCTCCACTGTATCATATGCTATCTTGAAATCCATGAAATTATGATGTGTGGAAGATTATGCACTCGACATTTCTAGAGGATTTGACGGAGAGGAAAAATTTTATTCGTAGTGGCATGGGCAGAGATGCCAACATTTTTTCTCAGTACTCAGGATGCAAAGGAAATAAAAATCAGGATAATTCAGGATTTTTGATTCAATTTTTTTAGGAAAGCAATATGTACTGATTTTCATGCTAAATATTCTCTCACATTGCTGCTTATGCATTGACTATCTACCACAGTCGCAATTACACGAAATTTGGAATGAAAATGGACATACTTAACCTTTCGTTATTCGCGCCAACATCGATTCATAGGCAAGGTAAAACAGAACGAAATTCACTCGAATACTAACGCCACATGGCGAAAAACTTATGAAACCTTGTCTACCGATTGAAAGATCTCGGTCTGCAGATGAACCTGGCCGAAAACAGTGCTTTTCTTTATTGCCTGAGTTCCGAGATATACCGAGTTAAAGTTAACGTTCCACCACAGAGAACAGACAGCCATTCAGGAACAAATTTTTCGGGAATTCTTGGATAAAATTTCAAATTAAAATCACCTAATATGCTAGCGACACCACCACTTTAGTTTCCCAACTAATTGATTCTTTTGACTTGCACACTGACAACCTTTGGCTCTTCTGGCGTTAGTATATATAGAATATATGCGTTATGCTAGCACCAGAAGTTAGCAGTTGTGAGTTTATCGTAGAATTGTATGCGCCTTTAGCGACATCATCACTATAGTTTCCCAACTAATTTGACATAAGTTTTATCCAAGTGGGGACCTTTCACTTGGATGTCTGTTCTCTGTGGTTCCACATCGCGGGTAATCGAGTAAAAATCAGGAGAAATCCGGTTTTTTTCCAATATCAGGATAAACGAGCGACTTGTCAGGATATCAGGAAATACACCAAAAAATCTGGATAATCCTGAAAAATCAGGAACGTTGGCATCTCTGGGCATGGGCCTCCATAAAGTTCGCCTGGTACTGTCCTACGAATTTTCTTGCTATATAGCTTTGCACGAGCGATAATGGCGGCTGATGGGTACAACTTTCTGAAGGGCACAGTTCAGTTTTGACATTCAATGCAGGAGCGGTTACTATGGAAGCCACTACGGTTGTTTGCTGGTTGAGTGGAAAAATGTAAACATTGTTTAATTTTCGCAGACCAGCCGAAGAAGAGTTTAATTGAAGGGAAGCGAATTTTTGTGCTTGCTTAGCTATCATTTTGTGAAATAATCTTTGAATTGGGTCTATGTGACAATATTTCAGCAAAAAATAGCCACAAATCTGCGCTTCCGTATAACTAAGTTCGTTTTCGGCTGGTCTACGAAAACAACAATGTTTACATTTTTTTACTAAAGCGGCAAACAACCGTACACTCTTAAATGATTCTACCTGTAAATTGGTCGGATTTAGTTAAAGTTAGGTTGAAACTACTCAAAATGCCCTTAAAGTGTACAAACTCAGATTTTGAGTAGTTTTTCAACCAAAAAATTGGTAGTAGGAACTTAAAATTGCGTTATTTGTCATAGAGAATAATTCAATTATCGGTAGCAAGTAGCCAAAATTGGTTGAAATTTTTACCCAAAGTTTGAGTTTGTACACTTTAAGGGCATTTTGAGTAGTTTCAACCTAGCTTTAACTAAATCCGACCTATTTACAGGTAGAATCATTTAAGAGTGTAGGGCTTCCATAGTAACCGCAGTGACTGCTCCTGCATTGCCCTTCAGAAAGTTGTACCCATCAGCCGCCATTATCGCTCGAGGAAAGCTGGATTGGGGATAGACGACGTAACAAAATTTGGAAAAGTACCTTTTAGGCGGCCTTGACCAGTGTAGTGCTGCGGTAATTACAGCAATCTATCCGATTGCCCTTTTTGTAGATGGGACATACGACACCTCCGGAAGTTTCTCCTTCTCCTAAATCTTTGAAATTATCCAGTGATCCAGTTGTTTACAAATAATTGGATAAAAGAATATGATAAAAGAAATTTAATTCTTTGATATACGGACGAAAATGCAAGCTGGGAATTGGGTGCGTTCATTCTTTCCAGGACAGTTCTGATGTATGATAACTCACGATAATTCACGTTAGAATGGCAAATTTTGTTCTCCATTTTATCTAAGTGCATTGTTTTGAGCGTTAACTTTGTTTAATCTCTGTTTTAAATTCCGTTTCAAGAGTTTCCAATGTTCCTAGCTTAATTCAATTATTGTTCTAAATTTTATATAAATTCTGTTCCAGATATTTTTTTACATCACTTTAAGAAGATTGCATTCATTATTTGCATTTTATTCTATTATGCTGATGTAGAAAAACTATCGAAAAGAACCTTCGGGTCTACCTACCCAGGTAACGTTTTGGGTTTTATTACACTCTTATGAAGGCATTTAAGACCCAAATTAGTCATGAAGACCGCCATAAGAGTACAATAAAGCTTACATTGTTGCTTGGGTAGAGACAAGCGCTAGTTCCGCCAATATATGATACTAAAGCTACAGTTGACAAATTTTACAAAGTAAAACAAGACAAAATTAAAACACACAACACGATAGCATGTAAATATAGGTTATAATTTATTACCGATAATAATCAAAGTGGAAATGAGTTAATTGTTGGGATCATGTTGTATGAATTTAGACAAAATTAACTAGGATTAACATAAAAGTTGAAATTAGTCAAGTTAGGGTGAATGACTAAAAAATTGGTCGAAGAAAAAGCTTTAGTACGGCAGTTATCGGATTTGTTAGCACCCCCAGATGTAAAACAGGCTGCAAAAATTTTATTTTTTTTTTTGAGTTATACCTATTGTTTTGTTAAGAATATTTCTTCAAAAAGATAAATGATAAAAGAATGCCAATTACACTCGAACCGAACGGATATTTCTCTGTAACCACAGTTATTAATGTGGTTGCTTCTTGAACACTGTTTTGTGAATGCTGAATCAAGGAAAGCAAGTCCACCTGCAATACGGTTGTAATTGAAAAGTAGGGATTATTTTTTATTTTTTCCTCAGGATAGATGTTTCTAAATGGAGCGATTAATAACAATTTCGATAGAGTAGGGATTTCACGTTCAAACAGTTTATTTAGCATGCATCATCAGAAATATGTTTACTCCGGTTGTCTGATAGATATTGTGCTTCCTTACATGCCAAGACACACATCACACACACTCTACAAAATGTCTTGCTGCCTAGGCTTAACGAGAAAAAGTGACGCCTCTGGAAACGCGCAACATTCGCACAATTTATCCTACTCACTCGAATTCCAACTGACTCACTGCTCTGTCTGACGCGCTGTCGGGCTGGAAATTCTCAGAAGGTTGTTTTCCATGGCAGAAGATTTGCTTTCCTTGGCCTGGTTACCTCTGACTCACGCTGATCCCGATTCTTTGCGCTAAACATCAAACCATTTCGCGTCGTCGCCCAGAGTTGCAACCAGAGCGGTTGCTGCCTCTTGCGGTTACCAAACTTTTCGTCTTGATGATGCCAAGGACCGTCTAGACATTGTCCATTATACTGAAATTTTATTAACGCCATTTGGGGCAGCTCCCTTCACAGCTTGGGCCCCTTTATGATGCTCCTAGCACTTTTTTTTCGTTTCGTTTCCATTTTCGGTCTTCAGAATGGGAGTGCACGATGAAGGTGATGGTTAACAGCGGTCCACGAGAAAATGAGGACATTTACCCTCGTGCGGTTTTAGCTGTTTTCTTTCACCCACCCTTGGCGACGAAATTTGAATAATTTTTGATTACACTTTATGCTCATGACAAAACGATGCGATGTAATCGATTATGTAGATTCGATCCGAAAGGCATTAAGATAATGACTGGCGTGGGAATATGAAACTGCTCTACGCTAATAAGTTATAAGTATCAGGAACAGGTCTTTCAAATTATACCTATATTAACTTTCAACAAGTCATGCAACTGATCGATTCAGTATCTAAAACTTCCTGCAAAAATTTCAGGAATTTCCTTTCCCAATGCGTTCGGAAATCTGAGTCATGGATGAAAGAGAACGATATTTATTTCACATAACTTAAGCGGGTTTGGTCTTCCTAAATCGATGAGTAGAAAAGTAAGAAGAAAATCTGCGATCGCATGGCAGAAACCAATGTGAAGTGGAATTCTTCTTGTTTGCTTTGCAGCGCTTTGAGGTGCTTTCAAGTGAGGCAGAAATACTGCAATTCCTTCTGATTTGTGCTTAGCAACAGTTCATCAATGAATCGTCGTGCAAAGGAAGCGCCTGAGATTTTTTCGTTTGTTTCCAATGTTTGTTACCTACAAGTATACGAGCACATTGAAAATCCATTTTACTTTAGATTGTGCTCACTTTCCCTCATTAGCTTGATCTTTCAATTCGATTAGACCATTCTACCGGTTTTATACGCTCTGCTCAACATCAGCTTAAAATCTTCCCAGTTAAGAAAGTAACGCCTCTTTAATAAATGCTAATAATTTACATTGAGTGTTGTGTTGTGGTTTTTTAATTATCATAAATAAAAATGGCAACCAAGTGCATGGATGACTGTCGACCAAAGAATGCCGACCGACGACGAGGACGGTCAGTCCGTCACGTCATAGCGTAGCGTGCCAAGAATGGCGGAGCTCAACAGACCGCATCTTGGACTTGGAGACTCCCTTTCTCTGATTCACGTGCGGGTTCCTAAGAAGACCCTTCGGATGGGGTTTTGCACTGCTAGAAAATGCCTTGTCCCTACCTCTGGGCGGAATTACATCGTGAATGGAGGATAGTAGTAACGAATGTCGTCAATTTCAGGAAACAGGTAAATACCGATTTGCTTACGTGTTTGGTACGATAGAAAAGCAAATCCTTGAGTATGACGTCTTTAAGACTTGACCCTTCTTTATCGACACAGATTTCGCAGCCGGTTATTAGAGTACATGACAATCATGCGGTTAGTGCAACGATCCTACAGACACTAGCAGTACCGCATAGCTGAGATTCGAACACACACGTAACTCTCTCAAGACCTACAAAAAACAAAAAATGTCCTACACACAACAAAATTCAAGTAGATTCTGTAAAGACTTGAGCCCGTAAGCTGTATGATGAAATCTTGAGCAAAAAGTAAATGTAAAACATTAAGGATGACAAAACATATGTCGAGCTGGACTATGAAACGGTCCCAGAGGTACAATTCTATCACTGTCAAGCAAAGAATGTCGAATGTCCTAAACACGGAACCCGTAGACCTCTTATGTGAAAAAATGTGTAAAACAGGGTAAAAACTGTTGCTCTGCAAGCAGTCTGCCAATATGGTATGAAATTATGATGTCTACAAAAAAGTGTTTTACCACTTATCTGAATGCACATACACTGTTTTGGCGTCATGCTATTATATTATGCACGTTCCATATTGGACTGATATTCGGAAAACAGGAAAAGGTTATGATACTACCAATTTGTTCAAAAATCTGACCCATTACAAAATTTTTGAACCTGTTGAAAGAAAAACTGCGGAAGAAGGGTAATGGAGCCGACGAACTCGAGAAACTCAAAAAAGGCTGAAGAAATGTTAGACGGATTTTCGCCTAATCGGGTAATAACGGGCCATTATCGACTTGAACCTGAAGAAAACCTATAAAATTATTGGAAGGGAGAAGTAGCTTAAGGCAAACTGGCGTTCTGGGGTGAACAAAGTTGACGAGATGGCTGAACAGAATCTGAAGGCCGAGGAGTTAAACGATAGACTCGGCATTTCAGATAACTGAAACCAGAAGATTAGTTGAATGTTTTCCCCTGTATCCCCTGTAACACATTTCAAACGGAAAAGTAGTTGGATTCTTTTGACAGAAAATTTAAACAATGTACAGTCGTTCCACAATTATTGGTCACACTACAAAGATGATTATTATCCATTTTAAAGCAGACCGTTTACCACAACAATCATATATTATGATTGTCATATTGCCCCTTTTATGACTATTTAGACTATGTACTGTGATAATCATTTAATGAAACATATCGCATTTTGCATTGTTAATCTGACACTAGAGTGGCGTTTAGTTTAATCAACTTATGAGTTTGACTTCTTTTCCCTTCTTGCCTTTCTTTTTTACTTAATTTTCTTTGAGCGAAATCGTATGCGAGTTTCGACTGTGATAATCGTGTAAATCGGGGTAGTCTAAATAGGGGCAAATGTCGCAACATACTAGTTGAGCCCGAATCTTACGATCCGGAAAATATAAATGTCTGTTCAGAATTCAAAAAACTGCGGAGACATTCCATTGGCCAGTGTTTGCGGAGGTGTTTAATCTTTGCATTAGTTCCTTGAGTTCTTATATTACATAATATAGCTCTAAGATATTGTACATAAAAGAGTCATAGCCAGAACCTGAAACAAATAGTTTTTATGGTCGTATTGAATTTTATTTAACTGAATAAAACATCTGGCTGTTTGCAACATTTATGTAGTCTGATTAGAGTAAAATGTTGCTTAGAAAATTCTTGATCGTTTGCTATCATTAACTCATTTTTTAAAATTTTGCGACTTGGTCCGGCCTGATATAACATCGACCATATGATTTCGCGACAAGTAATCGTGTTGAGCAGGCTAGTCGATTAGTCGAATCAAGCAGTTGGATCGAGCAGTCGAGTCGAACAATCAAGTCGAGCAGTTAAATCAAACTGTTCAGTCAAGTAGTCCGGTCGAGCAGTTGAATCGTGAGGTCGAGTCGAGCAGGTAAGTCGAGCAGTTAAATCGAGTGGTTCAGTCGAGCAGTTTAATCGAGCAGTTAAGTCGAGTAGTCCAGTCGAGCAGTTGAATCGAGTAGTCTAGTTGAGCACTTGAGTCGAGCAGTCGAATAGAATGGCTTAGTCAAGCAGTCGGGTCAAGCAGTTAAGTTGAGCAGATGTGTCGAGTAGTCCAGTCGAACAGTTTATTCGAGCAGTCGAATCGAGCAATCGGGTTGAGCAGTTGAGTTGAGCAGCCGATTCGAATAGTCCAATCGAGTAGTTAAGTCAAGCAGTTCATTCGGGCAGTCGAGTCGAGCAGTTGAGTCGAGTAGTTCAGTCGAGCAGTGTAATCAAGCAGTTGAGTCGAGCGTCGAATCGAAGTCCAGTCCAGCAGTCGAATCGAACAATCCAGTCGAGCAGTTCCATCGTGCAGTTAAGTCGAGCAGTCGGGTCGAGTAGTAAGCCAAGCAAATGTGTCAAGCAGTTGAATCGAGTAGTTAAGTCGAGTAGTCCACTCGAGCAGTTAAATAGAGCTATTCAGTCAAGCAGTCAAGTTGATCTGTCTAATCAAGTAGTTGAGTCGAACAGTCGAATCGAACAGTTCAGTCGAGCAGTTCGGTTAAGCAGTCCAGTCGAGCAATCAAATCGAGCAGTCTAATCGACCAGTCCAGTCGACTGCTCGACTGTTAGCCAACCAGTTAAGCAATCGAGCAGTCCAGTAGTCGACCAGTGAGGTGACTGAGAATACAACCCATTGCTACGAAAGTGTGACGTCTTGTCAGGGACCTGGTATTGGTTACCGACAAGCGTTTTATGACGTCCTGTCAGAGACCTGGTTTTCGGTACAGACATAAACCTCTTATATAAATAGATTTTATTTATTTATCAAACATGTTTTAGTTAGTATTTTATTTTTAAATTGCATAAATTGAGAAAAAAGTGCGGATCTAACTAAAACCACAATTATGTGTCAAAATTCGCACTACATATAACAATTATGGGTCAATTTGGTACACACCAGTAGTCACCCAAGAATAGTATGCCTAAAACGATGAAAGAGGTTTGAGATTATTTTGAACTCTGCTCTATAATTGTCGTTTCTAATTTGATTTCGGGATATCATGGTCCAGATTCGCTTGTAACTTCTATTGCAAAACTTAGCTTTCTCAAAACCTCTGTTATAATCTGCCCATGTAACAATTTGGGTTTTATTACACTCGTATTACACTCGTACACTCGTAAATTGTCTTGAAGACCACCATAAGTGTACAATAAAACTCTCATTGTTGCTTGAGCTGAACGCCATTATTTTTTTATTATTGAAGCTTGAAATTCACTTTATGGTTGAAAAAAAAGTGTTGCATAGTAGACTAAACTACTTTTTTAAAAAATAATACTGAACCTATTTTTATAAATATCACCATCTTACGAGAGTTTTGTAGCGCCTGAAATCCGAACAAAACAAAGGGAAAGGGAAAAAATATTTTAATTATTTTCAAATCTTGTGCAAGCAAATTTAAAAAAAAATGTCTCCTTTTGTTAAACTTGGGCTAGGACCAGTTTTTTTATGTTTGAAGAAATTTGTTTGTATCACTGAACAGTTGAAAATGGTATCCAAAATTTCTCTACTGTTTAACGAATTTTGCCGATTTTTGTGTAGTTCTACAATAATACGGACTAATCGTGTTGAACTCGTTGAGTAATTCTCGCTGAAATGGGGCCACTACTGACACGAGGTCTTCAAATATTGAAACTTTTGCGCTTAATTGGTTGAAAATGATGAAAAACCAAAAATTGCACTTTTAATACCTTGAAATCGTTGACCCCTCGTTTGCCAAGGATTCAAAAAAAGTTGAACTTTGAGCAAACCTTGAGATCTGTATCATGTGATATTTCATAAATTTGCCATGAAACAACTAATAATAAATAGCCCGGTTATGTAAAGAAGAAAAACAGGGCTTTCAAAGGAGTAAAAAATTTTTTGTCGTCCATATTGAATTTTATCAAAAAATCGCCGTTTTCACCATAAGCCCCCGACCGATTTTCATTTTAGGACCACCATTGGAAAGCTGAAGAAACATTCGTTAAATTAGGTGTGCAATGGCATTAACTGAGTAAAACAACCATTTATTTGAAGCAATGTTCAGAATTTTCATATAATTATTGTGATATTTCCAAAATTTGCTATGAAACAAACTACAAACGACATGTTTCTGTAAAAAGTAGCGATAGGGTTTGTAAACAAAGTGGAAAAGAATTGGCGGCCATATTGGATTTGGCCACTATGTTGGATTTTATCAAAAAATCGTCGTTTTCGCCATGACCCCCCAACCGATTTTAATTTCAAGACCACCATCGGAAAGCTGAGAAAAAATGCTATGAGAAACATTCATCAAGTTAAATGTGCAATGGCATTAACTAAATAAAACAATTAATTTTCTGTAGAAAGATATTCCATTAAAGTTGTAAATCTTGATACAGATAATTAATTGTTTGGTTTATTTAATGCCACTACTTATGTAATCTGATGAATGTTCTTTATAGAATTTTTTCTCAGCTTTCTGATGGTCTTCTTAAAATTGGTGGTCTTAAAATTGAAATCAGTTGGGGGGATCTTGGCGAGAACGGCGATTTTTTGAAGAAATCCAACATGACGAATAGCCCTTGGCGGACTTTTTAACCATAAAATGGCTGCAATAGTTGATTAGCAATATTTATATAGTTAACAATTTACAATATTTACAATATTTTGCAATAGTTGATTAACAATATTTAATCAATTTTTAATGTATTTACATTTAATTTGTTTTATGCAATTATACCTTTTATACCTTTTTTATACAAAAAAGGGTCTCGATTTTGGCACAGTTTCGATTGTGGCAACATGGGCGTCACGCATTTGTTGCCAAATTTGAAATGCTGCTCTAGTGGAATTTATTTGTGGAAAAAGTTTCGACTTATCTTTCCTTCAACTTTCGACGTTCTAAGACGCCTAAAAAGACGTATTAGTTAGCAGAAATGATGGTTAATTTTTTTGTAAATCAAATAGTGGAAAATCATTCCGTTAATTTGTTTGAATATCATTAATAGCTACAAAATACACGTAATTTTGAAAGTTATAGCAGCGAAAATTTTCGGTAGGACAAATAATAAATATATTCTGATACGATTGTTAGTTGTGACTCAGGTCAATTAGCAACCGGTTTTAATCGAACTGTTGTCCAAATGTTCATGAATTAACTGAGAATTCATCCCAGCTAAACTAAAAGTTTTCGACAATATCGTATCGGGTTAGCACGAATTCAAACTAATTTACGAATTCGTCAATAAATAGAATGACACAAACGAAAAGCATGGACTTCCTATGCTAATTTTCAAATATGTTGTAAGTGATTTGTGTAAAATGGAACTGCGACGAGGTGGATATGGTTCAATAAAGACGAAACACAAACCGATTATTTTTCATGAGTATTCGTTTATGTACATGCTTATTAAAAAAATATTTAATTCTGCATATATCCTGAAATGTATTCACTATTATATAACTATTTTCAACCTGCTCATGCTTAATTTTTGAGGATACATATCTTTACTCAGCATCCCGAATCCGCAAGAAAATTATTCTCCGTCCGTTTTCGCAATTTATCGGCCATGGCACAATTTGGGCATAACCTCGTTCGATACCGCCAACGTTGCGAAAAGTTCAAAGATCCCATAATTCCGCAGTACGCTGTTCTCGTCGACGAATTCCAGCCGAAGATGCACCGGGGATTAAATAAGTATGCATCTTGACTTTCCGGTCCTGGTCCGGGTCCGGGACGGCTGTCGTTTGTGTGTTGGTGATTATTCGTTTTTTAGCTTCTTTTGGTGGCAGTATATTTTTTTCTGCCATCTCCGGTAATATATCTATGTGTCTGACGAGGGCTGCAAGCTGGACCGGACGCCATCAAGGAACGAGTCCAGTGGCTTACCTCTTATGTTGTCGGGATCAAATCGTCGCCATCGGCACGTTGAACCCGACACTGCATGCAACTTCGGTTCGCAGTTCTGCACGCGCGAAAAGATTACGTATAGAGTGTCGCAGAAGATTTTAAGTACGAATAAAAAATACGTGTAGAATACGGGTGAAAATAATCAGAAAATTACCTAATTCGTTGCCGTATTATATTCTATAGTCGTTCCACAATTATCTGCTTAGCAAGATTACTTAGCTCTCTAGTGCCTAATCCCACCAATTGGCGGGTTAGAAGTATTTCTCTTTAAATCGCTATAAAACCCTAATACTTTATTCTTATATATTAACTTGCTGACCCGGCAAACTTCGTATTGCCACAAATTAAACTGTGTTGTACATAAATCATAACTCTCGGATAACCTTTGTCACAATCTCGAGTTTGGCAAGTTTCTGAGGATTTCATGGGTGTTTTAATATTCAAATTTTCCTCACAGTAAAGTAGAAAACAACTTTCCACATTGCTTAGCCTGATAAAAAAAAGCGGATAGCATTTAAATATTCGCCATCATTACAAACCATTTCGCCGAATATAATTTTGCGGAACATCATTTTTCGGTTGACCATAACGCGGAATATAGAGTTTCGCAGAATACCATTTCGCGAAAAACCTTACGCGGAATGTACCATTTCACGGAAAATCTTTTCGTGGAAAGTACCATTTCGCAGGGGTGACCCAACTGAAGGAAAGTAATAGAGGTCAGAAGATCTAGGAAAATAAATAAACCTAGATCGAGGTAATCTCTACGGAGGGCTGCCCCCTGCAATGGCCGGCTCTTCCGACGGCAGGTCGCCGGCAACACTCGCGGTCTGCGGCTATCTCACTCTGAATCATCTAATGTTACTGTTGATAGTTTTTGGTGGTCCTTGTCCCCCTATCACTTCGGTGAGGGGTTTCAAATCATCATAAAAATATTCCTGCCTCCAAAACCCTCCACGTGCCAAATTTGGTTCCATTTGCTTGATTAGTTCTCTAGTTATGAGGATATTTGTATTTCATTTGTGAAGGAGCCCTTCCCCCCACTATTGAAGGGAGGAGGGGTTATAATTCCCCTCCTTAAGAGGGGAGGGATCTCAATTCACCATAGAAAAAAAAATTTGCCTACAAAAACACCCACATGCTAAATTTAGTTCCATTTGCTTGATTAGTTCTGGAGTTATGAGGAAATTTGTACTTCATTTGCATGGGAGCCCCCACTCCTAAAAAGGTCAAGCAAAGCAAAGCCCAGGTGCTTATTCCGTTCGAAATTTGACGTTCTGTTTTTATACGACAGACTTTGCAACCAACCAACCAACCAAATAATTTGCAATGGCCTATTAAGGCTTGTTCGCGACAAAATTTGGACACCCCTAAACACGCACAGCTTCGGAAATATATTGACAATGAGTGAAATATTTTGCAGAGTGGTAGACGTATGTCTGTTCTTTCTGAAAATATAACACTTGTTTATATTACAAGCGCTCAGCGTAAAATGGCGTCGAAAGAAGAGCAGTTGTGAAAAGCAATTGTGTGCGGTCGCAATGAAAATCCGGATCTCACGTTAAGACAACTTGCCAAAAAGCTTGGATTTCCTCCAGGCACTGTTCACAGTGTTTTAAAATCGTTCGATACTCGCTTGACAACAGCTAGGAAGAAGGGAAGTGGAACAAAAACGGATCTGAGGAACCACCACAAGGATGCGAAAATAAAGCAAATATTACGGAGGAGACCAGATCTTTCTGTACGTGCCATTGCGCGTAAAATAAAAATGTCGTCAACATTCGTGCACACTTCTAAGCAACGACAAGGCATGAAGTCTTTCAAGGTGAGGACTGTGCCAAACCCTAATGATAAGCAAAATACGACGGCCAAAACACGCGCTCGTAAGCTTTATCGCGAATATTTAACGAAGTTTCCATGCGTTATAATGGACGATGACACGTATGTCCTAGAAGACTTTAAACAACTTTTTGGTATGCCTTTTTACACTGCCATGAAACGGAATGGCGCTGCAGAGCATTTTAGGACAAAGAAGAAAGCCAAGTTCCCCAAAAATATTTAGTATGGCAGGTCATATGCAGCTGTGGTCGAGCAAGCAAAAGTTACCTCACTACGGGAACGGTTAACAAGGAAATATACCGTGAAGAATGCCTGCAGAAACGATTGTTACCATTCCTACACAGCCATGATGTACCCTCGCTGTTTAGGCCTGATTTAATATCCTGTCACTACGCCAAAGATGTTTTGGGATGGTATGATTCTAATGGAGTCCATATTGTACCGAACGAGGCGTATCCACCTAATTATCCAGAGTTACGTCCCATCGAGCGGTATTGGGCTTTGGTGAAGAGAGAGAGCTGTCCCAGCACAAAAAACAAGCAACAACTATAGATAAATTTCGAAAATCTTGGACAAACGCAGCTAAATTGATTGCCAACAAGTCCGCACTGACCCTCATGGCAAGGGTAAACTCCAAAGTTCGCCAATTTTTCATGCAGACCGAATAAGTAATGTTAATTTGTTTGATATTATTAACGATACACACATAAATGACATAAAATTGTTTCATGGATTAAACTTCTAGCAAATTTGTTTTATTGCAAAATTGAGGTGTTTGTCGCGAACCTTATTTTCTTTATTTTTTATTTTCTAATATGTACAGTGGACTCTCGGAAAAGTTAATCGATTGGGGAATGGGTCGATTAACTTTTCCGAACTATTAACTTTTCCGAGTAGTCCTAAAAATCACTGGAAATGATAAATAAAAGTCGTGGGCTTAAACCGTCATTAGACATTACCCTTCTTTATCGACAGACTTCGCAGCCGGCTGTTTAGAGTACAGGAAAATTACGGGGCCAGTGTAACGATCCTACTGACTGTATCAAGCAAGCACCGTCTAGCCGAGATTCGAACATGCGACTGGCTTGTTAGACCTGCATCGTACCTCGAAGCTAAGTAGGCGGTGAATGATAAATACAAAAGCGAAAAATGCATTCTGCGATATCCAGCTTTTTACGAGCCATAATGGCGGACGTGTTCGTAATATTTGAACTGTATTTTTGACATTTCCCTAATACATCGCACGTTTTCTTTCCGTACATTCTTTTAGTTTTACAGTGAACTTGCGGAAAGAAAACGTGTGATGTATTAGGAAAATGTCAAAAACGCTGTTCGAATATTACGCCATTATGGCTCGTAAAAAGCTGGATAGAATACACATTTTTATGTATTTGGAAATTGTAATGGAAAGAAATATGTAGCAAGATCTTTATGAAACAATACTTGGTTCCTTTCAGTAAGTTCAAAATAATCGGTTACACAAGTTTACTTTTGTTTTTTCTGCGACTACGTTTTGATAATGTTCGCGCTTATTTTTAGTTCCTTACTGTTCCTTCTTTGGCATTTAAAATTCATCTGAGTTTGCGCTTTTCCAGTATGTTATCAATAATGAAGTAACTATGTGCTCGTATTGAACTATTGTTGCGACTGTCCGGTACAAAAGTTTAATTTAATCCCAGTTATGATGCGGCTCTTTATGAAACTGTTGAAAGGCGACAATAAACTGAAAAATGAGAAATAATGATAGAAGGTAAACTCACGTGTGTGGACGAACACTTGGACAACCAAACTTCAATTCACACTTCAATTCAAACTCTCAGAAAAGTTCATGCAAAAATTAACTTTTTAGAGCGTTGCATGAGAGCTGATATTCGCTTAACTTTTCTGAACAATTAACTTTTCAGAGAGTTAACTTTTCCAAGAGTCTACTGTATTGATTTTCCGTTTTATAATTTCTGTTTATTGCGTTCTGTTTTCTAATTCCTCCAACTTCTAATTTTTATTTTCTGTTTTCCATTTTTCAATTCCCATTTTCTAATATCTTTTCTCCGTTTTCTTTTTCAATTTTCCATTTCTTATTTTCTTTTTTCATTTTTCATTTTTCAATTTTCATTTTTCATTTTTCATTTTTCATTTTTCATTTTTCATTTTTCATTTTTCATTTTTCATTTTTCATTTTTCATTTTTCATTTTTCATTTTTCATTTTTCATTTTTCATTTTTCATTTTTCATTTTTCATTTTTCATTTTTCATTTTTCATTTTTCATTTTTCATTTTTCATTTTTCATTTTTCATTTTTCATTTTTCATTTTTCATTTTTCATTTTTCATTTTTCATTTTTCATTTTTCATTTTTCATTTTTCATTTTTCATTTTTCATTTTTCATTTTTCATTTTTCATTTTTCATTTTTCATTTTTCATTTTTCATTTTTCATTTTTCATTTTTCATTTTTCATTTTTCATTTTTCATTTTTCATTTTTCATTTTTCATTTTTCATTTTTCATTTTTCATTTTTCATTTTTCATTTTTCATTTTTCATTTTTCATTTTTCATTTTTCATTTTTCATTTTTCATTTTTCATTTTTCATTTTTCATTTTTCATTTTTCATTTTTCATTTTTCATTTTTTCAATTTTGTATTTCGTATTTCGTATTTTGTATTTTGTATTTTGTATTTTGTATTTTGTATTTTGTATTTTGTATTTTGTATTTTGTATTTTGTATTTTGTATTTTGTATTTTGTATTTTGTATTTTGTATTTTGTATTTTGTATTTTGTATTTTGTATTTTGTATTTTGTATTATTATCATCTTTTATCTTTTATCTTTTATCTTTTATCTTTTATCTTTTATCTTTTATCTTTTATCTTTTATCTTTTATCTTTTATCTTTTATCTTTTATCTTTTATCTTTTATCTTTTATCTTTTATCTTTTATCTTTTATCTTTTATCTTTTATCTTTTATCTTTTATCTTTTATCTTTTATCTTTTATCTTTTATCTTTTATCTTTTATCTTTTATCTTTTATCTTTTATCTTTTATCTTTTATCTTTTATCTTTTATCTTTTATCTTTTATCTTTTATCTTTTATCTTTTATCTTTTATCTTTTATCTTTTATCTTTTATCTTTTATCTTTTATCTTTTATCTTTTATCTTTTATCTTTTATCTTTTATCTTTTATCTTTTATCTTTTATCTTTTATCTTTTATCTTTTATCTTTTATCTTTTATCTTTTATCTTTTATCTTTTATCTTTTATCTTTTATCTTTTATCTTTTATCTTTTATCTTTTATCTTTTATCTTTTATCTTTTATCTTTTATCTTTTATCTTTTATCTTTTATCTTTTATCTTTTATCTTTTATCTTTTATCTTTTATCTTTTATCTTTTATCTTTTATCTTTTATCTTTTATCTTTTATCTTTTATCTTTTATCTTTTATCTTTTATCTTTTATCTTTTATCTTTTATCTTTTATCTTTTATCTTTTATCTTTTATCTTTTATCTTTTATCTTTTATCTTTTATCTTTTATCTTTTATCTTTTATCTTTTATCTTTTATCTTTTATCTTTTATCTTTTATCTTTTATCTTTTATCTTTTATCTTTTATCTTTTATCTTTTATCTTTTATCTTTTATCTTTTATCTTTTATCTTTTATCTTTTATCTTTTATCTTTTATCTTTTATCTTTTATCTTTTATCTTTTATCTTTTATCTTTTATCTTTTATCTTTTATCTTTTATCTTTTATCTTTTATCTTTTATCTTTTATCTTTTATCTTTTATCTTTTATCTTTTATCTTTTATCTTTTGCTATTCATCTTTCAATTTCAATTTTTTTTCGCCCCCATCCCCCTCCCCTTCAGTTGCCCAACACCGGCAGGTGTAAAATATTTGTAATGACCTTATTCATCTCTCGCGCATCGTTTCATAACATTTATCTGTCAGTTTTAACCTATCGTGTAGGATCTGTAGGTGTTTTTTTCTGAAACTATGTTAAATCGAGTGACGAAACAAGTTCGTTGAGTAAACTTTTCCTGCAATAGTTTATCCCCCCTTTGTACTTGATCTATATTATTTGATATTGGGAATTCGACCTTTTCCTGTTACCTACAGCTGGCTATTTCTTGGCAGTTTCTTACTCTATTGGCAATATACCGTCCAGTATGGGCAGCAATTTAGCACTTGGCCTTATTTGAGCAGAACTGCGCAGCACCAAGACGTGTCGGTTATCTAATAGAAGAACTTTGTTCAACGACGCAGAACCTTGTTGTCTGGAGGTTAACAGATATTACCGTGTTTTATTCCTTGTTTTGCTGCATGTATAGTGGGCAGGTAGGAAGGCAGACCGGTAGGTGCAGCCTGTCTGCACTGAAAAAGGGGAAACCGGCTGCGGCTGCCGGTAGGCCGGCAGGCGGATGAATCTGTTGAATAGCGGCGGATTTAGCGCGACGGAGTGAAATTGTGCGTCTCGAGTTGCGGAAATGTTCGCGGTCGCGTGCTACGTGTCCGTCCGCAGCCGACACGGGCCGAAGTTTTCATAAGGAATGCACTCGGTGGTGTGAGTTTTGCGGTTTGGTCTAATTGACTCTAAATTTGAGAAGAAAACTTTTCGTAAAAAAGTTGTTGAACGTTACTTTATTGTGCATTGAAATTGAAACTGTCAGCAATGAGCAATTATTAGAAACTATATTTCAATAATTACATTTATATTTACTTCTTGAATTTAATGACTATATTTAGAGTTTGCTTAAGATAACTGGGCAAATAAAACAGATATAAGTGATACAAAAATTAGATTGAAAGTACCTTTGACAACATTGTAATATCGAGCCGGAATATCGCTCTCATTTCATCGCATGCGGTTGCTTGTATCTGTACCTTTCATCGGCGGTATTTGATTACACTTAATTTTCCGGTAATTTTGATTGTATACCTAACTTCGGTTGCCATTATAAAAGAGAAGTGAATAACTGAAATTAAATTACGTTTCTTTATCAACAGTTTGTAAACCCTCGAAGCAAAATTTGCAATCACAGAAACCTCAGATCGCTTGTAAACTCGCTGTCTGGTCGGTGAGAGATACACTGGTAGAAAATAGCTTCCGCAAAAACTGTCAGAATCACTAACTAAAATAATCGTTACTTTCTACGAACACGACATCCGACGTTGTTGTAACTTACGTTCATCGCGAATGCATTAGTCTGTCCGGAGCTAATACATTTTTGTTGAAATTTATTAATATTGCTATAATATATTAGATTTGCAGTAAAAGTGAGTAAATCAATATTGCATGATTACTGGTCGTATTTCAAACAAAAGCATATTTCCCTCGGTGCCAGTTTGTACAACAGGCTGGTTGAGTCGGTATGGTCCCTAACCTACCCTATACCGAAGGGCGCCGGGAGGCCAAAGCACCCAGGCACAACACAACCACAGAAGCGAGCCATGCGTCGTCGCAGTGGTCGGACATGTCGGTGCGGCGCAGTACGAACGGAGGTGGCGGCAACAACGGCTTTTTTATATTTCCAATTACACTCTCTAGTTTTCCGGCGAGCTGGTATGGTGTGAGAACCAGCGGCGAGAGAGTGTATGCGATGAGAGTTCGACGCATACAATAGCATGTGTACCACAGAAACGGCGGTTGTTGTTGTTGCTGCTGCTGTTGCTGCTAAACTGAGTGTCCCTTTTCGCATGCAAGGTTTGCTTCCTGGGTATTCCCCACCGTACCCAAACCGGCTGCATCCCGCGTAAACACCCCTCGAGACCTGTCTGCTGCTCGGGAGCGTTTTCGTGGCCGCATCAGTAAACAGGCCGACGATTGCTCGAGTTATTGCAAGTGGATGCTTGCTGTTATTGTGCGAAAGATTCATCGTTGCTCGTGCCGTACGATGATGCGATTGGAATTTCCTTGAGGTGGACGTGGGCAATTGATGAATTCGATACCAATTCTTAGTATAAACTTGTTTCTTTTATTTTTTTAAAGGCAAATTTTAATGAAATGTGATTATTCATACATAACTTTTTGTTAAAGTTACCAGACAAATTTTTTCAGTGTTTTCAGTGTTAATTGTTTTAACTAATTTTTTCCAGTGTTACCTGTTTTAGTCTCAAATTTATTGACATATACTCAAATCAAACATTACTATAGCAGAAATACAGACTTACAGAATTTGTATTGCTCATCATCGTTGAAATCATCGTTTGCCGTGACTGAGTTCATAACTTCCGCAATGGATACCTATCTACATTTTTCTCATTAAGACATTGCCAGAAAAATCTCCCCAAGCACGGGGCAACGAAAGGAGCAACTTTGAAATGCCAAACGCAAATTTTCGTTCGTTCCGATCGATAATGCGGCACGTGTCGCACCGGGTGAACAGCGGGTACAGCGTCCAAGGTCAGCCCATCAGCGTGTAGACAAAAACGCGAACCTGCGTGTGTCTGGCGGAAGGTTTCCATAAAAAAATTAATAACGGCCTACCATAAAGAGCTATCATTTGACTTGTCATCTGAGCGCCTTAACGACAAATTCGTAAAATCATGATTTGGTGACAATTTTTTTTTCAGAATAAAAAAAGAAGAAGAATAAGTTGGGTAAATTTACAATCATTGGTTTTTACGATCTTTTTGCCGACATGCAAAGCTGTGCTTATTTGATTACGTATACATATACGAATACTCTAGTCTCAATGGAACTGTTTTTTTGCCGCCAATAAGGTCATTACAAATATTTTTCAAAGTTTTTGTCCTTCCGGTGTTACGTCACTGAAGGCAAAAAAACAAAGAGATTTTATTAATCGAGCAAAAAATATATACGTTTTAAGCATTTTTACCTAAAGTTTGAACGTGAGAACCAAATCTATTCTTGCTTTTTACATTCACGTTATTACTTTCTATGGAAAAACCAAAGAAAAACGATTAACGATTAAAACGAAAGCAAATTTTTTTGCCGATTTTTGAAAATTCCATTGTTTGAATTTCCATTTTTATTCCGTGCTAGAAGCATTAACTTCGCTCGTTTACTCATTTTTCGAATTCTTTAGGCTGTACAGCCCACAGACAATTGATTTCATAAAAAAATAACTTATATCCCACAAATTATTTGTTTGCCCTTCGATTTTTCAAGTCAACTTCAAAGGGGGAGTGACAAAGCTTTAAAAAATATTTGCAATGGCCTAATCAGTGAATGAAAAAATCTATATTTCTGGATTTATCATGGCCACAAAATATGCTTTTGAAGCAAACATCGTATCGCCACTTCACCGTTATCCGACTACATTTTCGATTTCTCCAATACATAGTCAAAAATGACCATTGATACTACACTCTTAAAAAATTTTATCTGCAAATTGGTTGGATTTAGCTAAACCTTGGTTAAAACTATTCAAAATGCCCTTAAAGTGTACAAACTCAGATTTTGAGTAGTTTTTCAACCAAAAAATTTGTTGTAAGAACTTAAAAGTACGTTATTTGTCACAGAGAATATATCACTTATCGGTAGCAAGTAGCCAAATATGATGTAATTTTTTATCCAAAATTTGAGTTTGTACACTTTAAGGGCATTTTGAGTAGTTTCAACCAAGTTTTAGCTAAATCTGACCTATTTACAGGTAAACTTTTTTAAGAGTGTAGATAAAGATATTTATCACTCAGTCATTCAATTCTTACTTACTTACTTACTTAGGTGGCTTGCCGTCCTAAGACAAAGCCTGTTGAACAAAGTTTCTCCATGTAACTCGGTTGAGGGCTACCGCTCTCCAATTCCGGCATTGTCCGGTAGTTGTCCGGCATTCTTGCAACATGCCCAACCCATCGTATCCGTCCAGCTTTAGCTACCCTTTGGATACTGGGTTCGCCATAGAGCTGTGCGAGTTCATGGTTCATCCTCCGCCTCCATACTCCGTTCTCCTGTACGCCGCCGAAGATCGTTCTTAGCACTCGTCGTTCGAAAACTCCGAGCACTCGCAGGTCCTCCTCGAGCATTGTCCATGTTTCATGCCCGTAGAGAACAACCAGCCTAATACGCGTCTTGTACAGGGTGCATTTTGTACGGGGACTTAATCTGCTCAACCGCAATTGCTTGTGAAGCCCATAGTAAGCACGACTTCCGCTGATAATACGCCTCCGAATCTCGCGGCTGGTATCATTGTCCGCCGTTACCAGTGAGCCAAGGTAGACAAATTCGTCGACTACCTCAAACTCATCGCCGTCGATCAATATACTACTGCCCAAGTCTTTCAATTCAAGATTGTTGAATGGCTAGACAATGCGAATACAGACCCCATAGTGATCTCCTATCCCTATCTCCTCGTGGCACTAGCCGGAAATTCGAGCAACCTTAGCGGAGATGGGGAGGAGAAGCTTGTGATGGAATGTATCGAAATAGTGGTTTGTCCCATCTATAAAAAGGGTAATCCGCACGACTGCTGCAACTATCGCGGCATAACGCTACTAAACGCAGCCTACGAGGCAGTCTCCCAAATCCTGTTATGCCTGCTGACAACGATAGCATAATGTTTCGTAGGGAATTATCAGGCGGGCTTCATAGGGACTCACGCCATCCGATAGATATTGCAGAAATGTCAGAAGTACAACGTGCCCACGCAACACATCCTTATTGATTTCAAAGCAGCATACGATACAGTCGATCGAGACCAGCTGTGGCAGATAATGCACGAACACAGTTTTCCGGATGAACTGGCGCGATTAATCAGAGCTACATTGGATCGAGTGATGTGTTTCGTGCACAACTCGAAGACACTCTCAAGTCCTTTTGAGACGCGGCTAGGGTTGAGACAAGAAAGGTATCTTTTATCTTTCATGCTGTTCAACATCGCTCTTGAAGGAGTGATCCGACAAGTGAGCATCGAAACGAGAGGCATGATTTTCACCAAGGGTAACCAACTCCTAGGCTTTGCAGATGCTTTTGATGTCATAGCCAGGAACTTTGCAGCGGCGGAGGCAATCGGCGGAACCAAACTGAAAGCGGAGTCTAGGACGATTGGAATAAAAATAAATGCGTCGAAGACCAAATACATGAAAGGAACAGTCTCAATGGATCTCACGGACGGCGACGAACTAGAGTGGTTGATGAATTCGAGTATTTGGGATCGCTGGTAATCGCGGACAACAACACTAGTAAGGAGATCCAGCGGCGCATTCAAGCGTAAAATCGGGCCTACTTTGTTCTTCCCAAAATGCTACGATCAATATACATACGCGTCGTACTAAACTGATAATGTACATAACCCTTATTAGATTGATAATTTTTCACGGACTTGAGGATGTTACGCCCTTGCCATGTTTGAGTGGAAGGTTCTGCGGACGTTATTTGGTGGAGAACAAACCCAGAGCGGAGAGTGGTAGAGGCGTATGAATCACGAGCTACAGGAACTGGTTGGAGAGATTCCCTTCGTACATCTGGCAAAAGTCGGTAGGCTACGGTGTGCCGGGCACGTCGCAAGTATGCCGGATGACAGTGCGATAAAAAGAGTTCTCTTTAACAACCTCACCGGCACCAGGAACAGAGGGGTTTATCGTGCAAAATGGCTCGACCAGGTCGAAAGTGATCTGAGCCTTCAAAAAATCCGTACATGGTCCGATGGAATCTAGTTGTCAGCAGACTCGATGAACGAAGCTGTCTACGTGAAGCTCTAAAATCAATTCGAGACAGTAAAACCGGGGCGTCAAGCTCATTATTGAGAAGCTTGGCTGCAAAAGTCGCTTGTTGATTCTTCCGACGACTCTCTAGCGTATCCAAGTCTAAAAGCTGACAACGGTCTTCATTGCGGGGAAGAGTATTAGGTAGACGCCACGGTAAATGTGTTAGAGCAATACAGACAAATCTTCGTTGCACACGTTCTATTCTAGCTGTCCAGCACAAGTTATGGGGATTCCAGATGATACAGGCGTGGTGAAATTTCCTAACAAAAACCGGTATTTTTTGTTATTTTTGACGATTTTTAGCAAGAATCAAAATCATTATGTGAGGCAAAACGCCAAAACCCGTAGGCAAAACGCACCAAGTTTGCCCTCCCAAGGCGTTAAACGCAACCAGAAAATTACATATAATCACGTGTTGTATAAACTCCTAAAACTAGGCATCCAAAGTGGCGGAAGCGTTTGTTATAGCGTTAGTCCATACGTTTGTTTGCTGGGATATAATGGGTTCATATCTCAACATAATTGGCAATAAAATTTATTCATTTATTTTTCTCCAACTGATGTGTATGAAATATTGTAAGTTAAAGAAAGTACAGGTTTAAGGCAAATTCTCCTATACAATACATAATATTGCTACATTTTTAATAAATAATCTGATACAAAAGATGTACTGCAAATTAAAAATATTTTATAACTGTTTGATCCCGCTGTGGTGCATTCTACCCCTGTTTTGTATTTTGAAGTTTTTTGCAATTAATGTGAAAAACATGCCTAGTTAATGCCGTTTTTGTGATGAATCATCGAGTATGACAGTATATCAATTAGATAGACTGTATTTATTATGAAATTTGCATGTGAAATGAGATCGCGGGTAATCGCTTTATTTTATTGGATGTGGCTATGTTTGATGCTTTTACATGCTACACAATTATGAATTAGCTTGTTTTACACCAAAATAAAATGCGCATTCAAATTTTTACAAAATAGTTTCCGCGTTTTTAAACAATTAATAGCATAGGCCATTCTACCCCCCCGATGCGTTCTGGACAGTCTTCCCCTACAATGCTTTCAAGCAATGCGGATCTTTAAAGTCACGAGCGGTTTTTGTAATGAATTCCAGTTGCTGCGAAGCTCTTGAGATGACAGTAGTATATTGTTGGTTGAACGTGAGCTTGTTATCGAACAGAACTCCAAGATCATTAATATGATCGACGCGTTCTAGAACCACTCCGTTTATCTGATGGTCAAACGAGATAGGCACATTGCAAAGATGAAATGACATAGCAACACATTTGTTTCTGTTACACCAACCAGCGAAGATGTCCAGTAGTGTTTGCAGTCGGCGGCAATCGTCAACAGATTTCACAACTAGATAGATCCTTAGGTCATCGACATATATCAGTACGCATCAGGAACCCAGCAGAATACCAATATCGTTAAAGTACAAGGCGAAAAGCAAAGGCCCCAAGTTACTACCTTGTGGGACACCAGAAGTATTACAAAATTCACGTGAAACTGTCGAATTCAGCTTGACACGTAAAGTTCGGTCTGTAAGATATGAACTCAACCACGAAGTTAGTCTATCAGAAACGCTCAGTTTAGAGAGCTTGTGTAAGAGTATTTGATGATCTACTGTGTCGAACGCGGCCTAAATATCTGTGTACACAGCATCGTTTTCCGTTCAGGCTTCCATTTGTGAGATGCAAGTACTGGTGAATTCGATCCAGTTAGTCGACACAGAACGACCCGGCATAAAGCATGGCATAAAACATGGTCAACTGAAATATAGTTTTTGGTGCTGTTCAGGATTACACTACTGACGATTATTTCGAAAAGCTTTGATCCAGTAGAAAGATTTGTAATGCCTCTGTAGTTCCTTACGTCTCGCTTTCCTCCCTTCTTGAATATGGGAAACATAAAAGACTGTTTCCACAGCGTAGGAAACTTCCGCTGCTCAAACGATTTGTTTAAATACCGACTGAAGGGCAGGGCATGAGCTGTAGCGCTACGACAGAGAATAATAGCTGGAATACCATCGGGACCAGGTGAGTAGTAGCTCTTCAGTTTCTTGGCACCAGCAATAACCATATCTGGAGTAATGTCAAAAACATCCAGATCAACTGCACCATCAGGGACATCCGACGCAGCTATTTCAGCATCAGATTGTGTAGTACAGCCGCGAACACAGAAGAAAAATGATCGGCAAACAATTCGCAAAATTCGGTAATTGTCGAGGATTGCATTCCACCCAGGATCACACTAGAAGGAGTGGAAGAATTTTTCCTCTTGGAGTTCACGAATGTCCAAAAGCTTTTAGGATTATTTCGCAAACCAAATTGCACCCGCAGTACACAGGATTTGTAAAGAGAACTATTCAGCCTACGATAAGTGTCACTGGCATTTCTGAAAGCGCCTTTTTAGCGGGGTTCGTTACCTAGGAAGTAGTCTCTGTTTTGCGTTCTGATGCCATTTCAATCTGCGCAGCTCACTATTACTCCAAGCAGGTTTTAAAGGAGGTTTAACTCTAGGTACATTTCCATTCAGTCAAGTGCAGACAGCATTGCAAAACTGCAATGTCATATCATCCACATCCATCTCACCCAATATTGCAGCCCACTCCAGGGAAGAAAGGTATTCATCAAGTGCCTCAAAGTTTATACGACGATAATTTAGAGGTGCCATTCCGACATTGGTAGCAGGAGTGTCAACGGGATCTACCACTATAGGTAAAAATAAATCCAGTGGAGGATGATGAGGATCGACGGGAAGCAGCGGAGATATTGCGCAAATCATTGAGATCTCTTGAGCAGGGAGGCAGTACACGAGGTCGAGTGTTCATCCAAGGTAATTACTCAGTGGATTTACTTGTTTTAAATTTAGGAATTCGAATCCATCAACCACAGCAGCACTAGCAGCAGGAAGCATGAGGGAATTGTCGTGTTGTACTTTATCCTCCCCATTATAACATGAAATTTGCGGTTGGATGTAATCACCGCAAATCAAAATTCTGTGGTCAGAAACCTCTTTCTCACGTAGCTCACGAATCGAGAGAATATACTCATCTATGAACCTGGCTACCTTGCTTCTATCGGGAGGGATGTAAACTGCTACAAGCAAAAACTTCGTGCCCCTGATAACAGCAGAAACGCAGACTTGTTCGAGACAACTTCCATGGTTTAGATCGACCATCGAACTAGGAAACTGTTGGGCAACGGCAATCAATACGCCACCAAAAGAGCTTTTGTGACTATTCTTTGAGCTACGATCACATCGATAAACGTTGAAGGCGGATCCAAACAGCTGAAGGGAATTGATGCAGCCATCTAATCCGGCTTCAGTTAATATGAACACAGTTGTTGGGCATCTTAGGATATGGTAAACAATCGAAGCCGCAACATATGTGCTTTTTAACTGTTGTACCGTATACTTTTTGCCGAGATTTCAATGGCAGTTCGTAGAAGTGTACAACGCGCTTCCGAAACGCTTCTTGTTTCGACGCCATTTTAAACAAAACACATACATACTCTCATTTCTCTCTAAGCTCATTTGTTGTTGAGTATAGGGGCCACGAAAAAAATCCAAAATTTTAGTTGTCACCCGTTAGAGCCCGAGGAATCATCCGTACGCACATGTTTTGTTCACGTTTAATTTTTCCTAATTCTGTAAAAAGACTCAAATAGGGCCATAGAAATAATAAAAACAAAACTGAGAAAAATTTTAATAACATAGAGATTAATAAATGCTGATACAGAGATCTAAAACTGACAAACAAGAAACAAGAGAAAAATATAAATCTACAGCGTCAATACACTAAAAAAGGTACAAATATGCATGTATGATCAAATTTAAGCTTGCTCTGTTACTATGGAGATGAAATAAAGATAAAGTGATAACGACGATAACGACTGGTCTTGGTAATGAGTTCGTATGAAAGAAGTTATAATAAATACTAAATATTAAATTCAGTAAAATCGTTTAACAATATTTGGATTAGAAATTGACCTGAAATGTACACCAAGGACCGGATAAATTAAAAAATGATAGGGTACATCAAAACTGGATAACATGGGTATGTTGTTTGGCCTGTTTGTGGCAAATTAATCATACCATTGATAATGTTTCTTGTCCTAGAGGCTAATATTCTCTTATCCTACGTTATCTTGATTAATACCATGTAGGTACCTTTAGTTGTTGGCTTCACCAAAAACTTTTCGATTTCGAAAAATGGCTTTCAATTCGTTCGATATAGCCAGACAGCACACTTCAGGCTCTTGGTATGACGACGTACTGGAAGTGTAAACATATAATACTGAATTAGCAGGTGAGCGTTTTTGGCCGTTTACGTTTTGCGTTATTCAATTTCGATTCCTTCAGGTAACCAGTCTGCGTCATGGATCTTTCGCTTCATTCCAGATCGGACTTTTTATATACGCGCCTGTCGTACGTCAAATATCAATTTCCTTCGGCATTACGCGAGGTCCTAATCGTAAACGGCATCAACAGGCCGCGTCGTTCATTAAGAACATGTGGCGAACGTTCGACACTATCAACGTCAATCTGAAATGATCAATAAACCTTCACGAGTACTTTCTGAAAGCGCGCCGTAGAGTGATGCGAACATAAATCTAATTCAACTTTTTCAAGCATTGAATACATTGACTGAATCGTAGAAAAAAGGTCTTTTTATACTTTATACGAGGTTTCAATGGACGACCATAAAACCGTTTTTATCAAAACTACGTTGTCTCGTAAACACATTAACATTTTCTAGTCTATAATTACCAACAATATATTTTTTCTGTCATCTTTTTTCAGCTGAAATTGCAGCCCTTCACATCGAACCTCCCGATGTATGATTTACAATATTTACTTCCCATATTAACAGTCAATATCATCTGCAAACCTTTACGAAGTCCGAGGACAAATTCCGAGCAACCCTTTCAATAAAGTTTATTACTTTAATAATATTAATAACTAAGCTGCAACTGCGCTGCGCAGTGAATTCAAGAAGCTCAATTTCCCACAAGAAGAAAATTTATGTCGTACATTAATGTCAATTAATGAGCATTCGGTGGAATTCTGAATCGAAGCCGGAATGACCAGCGAAGCGATTAAGTGCAAGTGCAACATAGTGAATCCATTTAGTTGAAATGAAGGAAAAAACCAGCCGTTAGCCTGCAATTACCTTCCGCTCTGTGTGTGATTGTTTCATTCGCCATTTCTCATTTTCACATCAAGTTTCGCTTGCCTCCGGTGTCGTGTTAACAGAAATAATGATCGAATTGATGCCAGGATGCTCATTGCAGGTGATTGTGTATCAACTAATTTTAGACTACCGTCTCGATTGAAACCGTGCCATCCAGTGTTGCAGTACATCCAGAAAAGTGTTGGACAAATTGTTTCTTTTTCTATTACATTATTGACGGCACATCAATGATCGAACCGTCAATGATATAGCATACAGTCTGTCATCTTCTTCCGTCTCTGAACGGTCTCCGCGTACGTCTTACAACGGTTGGTGTTGCAGTTGTAACCGTGTATCATTGAGTTATTATCGATATTACTTTTGATTTCATACCGCTTAATTTTCCGTGGTATTTTCATGCCAATTGTTCCTGAGCAGATTGATTCTTTCTTTTGGAATAAAAATGGCTTCTGTAAAGAAGTCGCTGTTATATTTGACGACTCTGACTCGCTGCACCCTGCAGTATGATGCCTTCTACTGTCAGTGTTCCTGTTAGTCGACTCGGATTTGGGACTGGCTTTAGGGTAGGGTTCTACCAACCCATCATACTTGACAAGTACTGCAATATCCCTCGCTTCCTGACTGCTCATTGGACCGATATAACTGTTTTGCAGCTGATGTTCTCGCTGGATCCTGTTCTCTACTGGGACGCAACGTGTACAGTATTTCGGAAGCTACTCAGTCGAGCCTGCCACAGCCTGCGTTCATCACAAGCGGTTGGAACTTCTACGAAGCACGTTGCACTGCGATAGAGAGCATTTTATCAAAATGTACGAGGATTGCGGACCAAAATCGACGACTTCTTTGTTGCTGCGGTGGAAATTTGTTATCATCGTTCCTACTGAAATATGATTCGACGAGAAAATCTAATCAGCACAGTTTGGCATGTTTGTGGTTTGGCTGTTTGGCGATTCATTCACGGTTTT
Source organism: Sabethes cyaneus (assembly GCF_943734655.1). NCBI lineage: Eukaryota > Metazoa > Arthropoda > Insecta > Diptera > Culicidae > Sabethes > Sabethes cyaneus. Next base: position 181,170,970 of record NC_071355.1, read on the forward strand.
CCGTTGCGATCGGAATTCACATAATGGCAACAAACCACACAATGCAACACAATGAGAGTAGTAGTTATCTGCTTTGACCCTAATCGCAAAGAGGATCTAATCAGCATTATGAATCACATCAGTTTTATCGAAGCTCTTTACTCGGACTTTGTATAATCGATAATCGATTAAGGCAATTATAATCATTCCAGTCTCGTTTGGAGTGTCTCTGGTCATGCACCACCTGTGGTAAATAGCTTACAATTCAATATTTCGGTGGCTTGCGCTGCTTTCTTGGACGGTTTCTACCGACAAGGTTTGGCGGAAATAAATACGATTGTCAACAGATAGTCAGGCCTGGTTAATCTTGTTTAGGCTAGCGAATCTGCAATTTCGTTTAGCTCGGTCCATGAAGCTGTTGATCCTGTAGTTCCACGTGATGCTGATTATCCCTCTGTTAAAGTGGAGTGAATTTGCCAGTTTCTATTGAAGTGGAAGTTATTCTTGACGCTAGCGACTAGGACTTTCGTAGAGCGAACTTTTCTGTAGTGGTCTTGAGCTATTTACGACTGTTAACCATGCTGTAAGTCACTTGACCCAAAATATGAAACGTTTTATCTCTGGAAAAGAACGCAAGACCACTTTGGAAACCAACGTGGGGCGATACTCAGTTGCATTTTTTGAAGCGCTTCAGGTCTTTTGCTCAACGAAAATACAACGAGTTCCGTATTATCCATTTTTAAACCGACGGTTTAACATACTAGCAAACAATTACAGAGCTTACAATTGGCACAAAGCTTTGTAATGAGGTGTATCTTGTAGAAAGTATTTAATTATTATTAGAAACTAATTTAATTATTATTTAAAAGAATCCAGAAAAACAAAATCGAATGTATGTATAAAAAGAAATGAAGAAAAAAACTCAAGCAATGTAAGTATTATCAGTAAGGAAATCCCTATTTTTCCTACACTACCTGCTGCTCGCAATCTCCTGACTTGCAGCTTTGAAAGGGGGGGGATGTTGCGCCCTTACCCGCGCGCCCTATTTCAACATATTCTGCACCCGGAAGATATTGCATTGCAGTTTTTTACGTTCAACTTTGACCTAGTTTGTCGTTTGTCTAAATTCTGCGTGAGCGCTCATTGTCTCCTCGCGGTTATTAATATTCCCAGCAAACCACAAGTCGTATATTATTGTTTTAAAATCAGCTTAAACATCTCTAAACAAACTCGAAATCGTACATAAAGTTTATTAAACTGCAGCCGTTACATTTACATTTATATATAATCGTACAAAATGATGACAAATGATTTACATATGATTTTTATCGCAGAATTGTATAGCATTAAGCGCAATTAATCATGTTGAGTTGGATTGCATCTGGGAGTTTTTTCCTTTCTCCTTTATGGCACAGACCTTTTGATCCATAAATGTTCTGGGAGCTACTCACTACGACAGGCTCGAGAGGACCTATGGAAAGCGTCCAAAGCATTACGTGAAACTGACCATCGAAGATGCAAACTCGTAGATCGATTGGGAGGAATTTTTTCGTCCTGTCATTGGAAGACATAGCCTTCATCGATCGACCAGTGAAATCGATCTAAGGCTTATAAATTTTGCCGCGGTTTAAAAAAAAATCTGTTGCACCTACTTTCCACGTCTAAATACTCCGAAAGCTACCTGCAGGTAACTGGATGATTAACCTCGTTTGACCTATTTTAAGAAACAACATCAACTCGTGTCGAGGTATTACAATGCTCAATGCTGCCTATGTGGTGTTGTCCCGTATCTCGAAACCGTTAGCGAAGTACTTCGTCAGCGAGTACCAAGCTGTTTTCCACGATCATCTGTTTGTGAACTTTAGGGCGGTGGACGATTCAGTCAAGCGAAATGAGCTGTCGTAGATAATGCTAGAACATTCCGACGAAACTAGTTACGCTGATTCGTGCAATGCTGGATGGATCAAAATCATGCGTCAGAATAATGGGTAAAACCTCAACCGCTTTCGGTGATGTTGAATGGAGCACTGCTATTCATCATTGCCTTGGAAGGTGCAATACGAAGAGCAAACATGAGGAGGGCTTGACATGCTACTATACAAAAATGTTCCTTGGGCATCATCACGAAGTCTCACATGCTTCTTCGTTTTGCGGATGACACCGAGAGTATCGGAATCAACCGTAGAGCAGTGGAATTTTTTTTACAATCTGTTCAAATATGCTGATATAGTGAAAGTAGTACAATGATTCAGGCTGCAGTGGACTGATCACGTGGCCAGAGTGCCCGACGAAAGAGTAGCCAAAACAGTTTTTAACAGAGAACAGGCAAAAGGCTCGATAGATGGGCGCTGTCAAGGTCGATACACGTTCAGCTGGTGATCAGGGGTTTGGAGAACGGTAGCCCAGGATCAATAACGGGCCGTCGCTACTAATATAAAGTAAGCATGGATATCTTAAAAGTAATCAACGTATCAATATATTCCTAAACATTTCTACAACTTGGGAATTAATTACCAGAACTTTATGAAGTTTAGAAGCAGATACATATGGGTCATTCCACGGGAAATTTACAATCAATTTTTTTTCTCTTCGGAATATTTTTTCTACGTTCTTTGTTCAAAAAAAAATCGACACGTATTTTTCTATTTCGATGTTACTGTTGGAATTCGCAAGATATGATTTTTTAAAGTATTGTAATCCGAAAAAACTACTATTTTTTAAATGCTAATTGTAAACATAGTTTGTAATATCAAAAAATGACTTTCTACCAGATGTGTTCACTATTCCACAAGCTTTCAAAATTGGTGTACCATACTTCCTCTCGATTGTTTTTCAATAGTTAAATAGTGCATTTTTATAAACAATTTCAATTTTTTCAAAGTTGGAACTTTTTTTTCTCGATTTTTTTTATTTTAAAATATTTCTTGATCTTTCTCGAAGAAGCATGCAAAATTTGGAAAGAGGTCTGTAGATCCAGAAAAATACATAAACCTAGATAGAGGTGATCTCTACGGGGGGCTGTCTCCCCGCAGTGGCCGGCGAATCCGACGGCAAGTCGCCGGCAACACTCGCGGCCTGTGGCCGTCTTGCGCTGAATTAACTAATGTTACTATTGATAGTTTTTGGTGGTCTTGTTATTGATAAATGCTTTATAAAAAAGTCTAAAATTTGAGTTACGCAAAAATTTCTGTTTTATTTGTATGATAGTCCTTATCCCCCTACCACAGGAGTGAGGAGTCTCAAACCATCATTAAAGAAATCCTGCCTCAAAAACCCCCCACATGCCAAATTTTGTTCCATTTGCTTGATTACTTTTCGAGTTAAGAGGAAATTTGTATTTCACTTGTATGGGAGCCCCCCCTCCTAAAGAGGAAGAGGGGTCCTAATTCATCATAGAAAAAATTCATGCCTCCGAAAACACCCACATGCAAAATACGGTTCCATTTGATTAATTAGTTCTCGAGTTATGAGGAAATTTGTATTTCATTTGTATAGGAGCCCCTCCTCCTAAAGCGGGGAGAAGTTTTGATTCATCATAGCAAAAATTCTTGTCTCCAAAAACACTCACAAGTCAAATTTTGTTCCATTTGCTTGATTAGTTCTCGAGTTATGAGGAAATTTGTATTCCATGTATATGGAAGCCCCCCCTCTTAAAAGGTAGAGGGGTCATTATTCTCCTCCTAAAGAGGGGAGGGGTCTCAATTCACCATAGAAAAAAATTGCCTACAAAAACAGCCACATGTTAAATTTGGTTCCATTTGCTTGGTTAGTTCGCGAGTTATAAGGAAATTTGTATTTCATTTGTATGGGAGCCCCCCTCCTAAAAAGGTAAGGGGTCTCAATTCATCAAAGAAAAAATTCATGCCTCCAAAAACACTCACATGCCACATACGGTTCCATTTGATTAATTAGTTTTTGAGTTATGAAGAAATTTGTATTTCATTTGTATAGGAGCCCCCCCCCTCCTAAAATGGGAAGGGGTCTCAATTCACCATAGAAAAAATTCTTGTTCCAAAAACACCTATTTGTAAAATTTTGTTCCATTTGCTTGATTAATTCTCGAGTTATGCAGAAATTTGTGTTTCATTTGTATGGGAGCCCCCCCTCTTAGTGGGAGGAGGGGTCTCTAACCATCATAAGAACCTTCCCTGGCCCCAAAAACCCCTATATGCAAATTTTCACTCCGATCGGTTCAGCAGTTTTCGATTCTGTAAGGAACATAGGGACAGACAGACAGACAGAAATCCATTTTTTTAGGCATAGATTTGTATGAGAGCCCCCCCCTCTTAGTGGGGGGAGGGGACTTTTGCCGTCAAGAGAACCTTCCGTAGCCCCAAAAACCCCTACATGCAAATTTTCACGCCGATCGGTTCAGTAGTTTTCGATTCTATAAGGAACATAGGGACAGACAGACAGACAGAAATCCTTTTTTATAGGTATAGATAAAAGTTAAAAATCAACTTTACGTACAGATATACATGCCAATAAAGCGAATTTGTGATTGTGAATATTTCATCTTTCGTAGTTCATCTATATACTTATTTCATCTATATACAAAGTTATATACGATAATATTTGATTAAGCGCGAATCCCTATATACTGCTATACGATTCTGTGCTGGGAATCCTGTGTGTGTCAGTTATTATCATGAAATACGATTGAAAATCAACTTAGGCGGACTTTATTAAGCTTTAATTACGATTCCGAATTGGTTAAGAGATATTTATGATAATTCTCGTACACTGATAAAGAGTGTCCCACATCAAATTGCATCACGGAAGAAACGCTGTAGAATATTACCCATTGGATATTTTCTCTTGAAATTTTAGGTAGAAGTAGTTTAGACTGTATTGTTTACACTATATTTTTATCGCGGTCAGTTTTTCGAAAATTGGAAAAAATGGCGTCACCCGAAAAGGAACGCCATGAATTTATTTTGCGCAAATACCTGAAAAACCTTCAACTCTCTCATCGGGACATCGGAAAACAAATCGGAACGGAATCGAACGGAAGGATAAATGCGGTCAGAGTGGATGTTATACTAGTGATCAGGATCACAAGCGTGGCGTGGAAGGCGTTTAGGCCTAATCCCAATGTTTCGGCCATGGATGTGGCCACAAAGTTGAATCTGTCCAAGTCTTTCGTTCAGAGAGCCAACGACCGGGAAAGACTGCATAACTACAAAGTGCAGAAGGCTCCAAATCCTGACGAACGGCAATATACGGTGGGAACGTCACGGGTCTGGAAACTGTACACCGATAAGCTGACGAAGCCTCATTGTCTCATCATGGATGATGAGATTTACGTCAAGGCAGACTTCCAGCGCTACCGTACTTCACCGCTCAGTACAAGTTTGATGTTCCGGAGTATGTAAGGATGCAGAAACTTTCAAAAAGTTTGCCAAGATATACGTAATTTGGCAAGCGATCTGCTCATATAGCAAACGGAGTGCGCCGTTCGCAACTACCGGGACTACAAATGCACCGGAAAATAGGGCCCATCGAGAAATACTGGGCTATTCTGAAGTAGGCACTACGGACGCATCCCAAGAATGTCAAATCTGAAGAAAGCATGAAGAAAAAGCGCATTTCCGTACAGAAGAAGCTGCTGTCAGATGTTGTACAGAACCTTATGAGTGGAGTTTACCGTAAGGTGCAAGCATACGGTTATGGTATTGAAGTTGAATGAAATAAATATGTCAAAAGCTTACTGTTGAGATGAGTTATATTTTATTGTCTGAAAGTTTGAAAAGGATCGGTCAATTAGGTAATTTTCTACAGCGTTTCTTCCGTGGTGCAATTTGATGTGGGACACCATTTATACAACTTGGTGCTAGCTAGGTCACCCCTGCGAAATGATACTTTCCGCGAAAAGGTTTTCCGTGAAATGATTCATTCCGCTTAAAGGCTTTTCGCAAAATGATATTCCGCGAAACACTATATTCCGCGCTATGGTCAACCGAGAATTGGTTTCCCCGCAAAATGGTATTCGACGGAATGTTATACAATCACGGCGAATATTTAAATGCTATCCGCTTTATTTTATCTGGCTAAGCAATGGGGGGAGTTATTTTCTACTTTACTGTGAGGAAAAATTGAAAATTTGTATATTAAACTAAGGTTGAACTCCTCAGAAACTTGCAAAACTCGAGATTGTGACAAAGGACATACGAAAATCACGATATATGTACAGCACAGTTTAATTTGTGGCAATACGAAGTTTGTCGGGTCAGCTCTTATATAATAAAACAATAAACGTTTTCATGTTTTTTGGTAAATACTAACAGAAATTTTAAATCAAATTAATTCAGTGAAATAGAAAAAATACCTGGAAAAGTTCAAACACAGTGCATTTGAACACTTTAAACGTAGCCTGATCCCAGTGCGTTTTTTCAAACTCACCAACAAAAAATAAAATATGCCACTTGTCTCCAACGCGTGACCTCAGAAGTGCACGTAATGAGCACATGGCATACAGTTGTGCAGGAGTCAATTTTCTCCATTCATCTCGGTATCGATCGAGAAGTTCGATTCGTGACACGCGTCACGAAGGCTGCGAGTGCGTCGAGCTTGGTTTATCCTGTTCTATCCTCCGTAACACAGGCCAAGATCATTCCACTTTTTGACAGCATAGATGCGAATGTGATATTTCCCATTAACTTGTACCTACATATAGTTCACGTGTTGTTAGCCGTCCGGAAATGTTATTTCAAAGCTGAGAAACCTGAAAATGAAACAGTGTGACAGTGTGAAAGTGCAATTATAGCAGGCAAGCAAGGCAATAACTGTCACCTGAAAATGTATCCAACCAGCCGGTTTCTGGAATGAAACTTCAATAGATGTTGGTTTTCGTCTATGGCGCTGCTGGTAGCACCCTCTCAGAATCTAATAAAACTCAGTGGGTGTAAAGATTCTAACTAATAGGCAATTTTCATTTTTCTTTAGGTACTCGGTTTTTTTTTCGAAATTTGTTCAATTTTTTCGATAATATACCTCGATAATTGTGCGTCTTATAAAATATGGTCTATGATATATTTAGTTTTGTTACATTCTGTTCAATCATCTTAATTAAACTACGTAAACCGTTTTCATGTTCTGAATTTTTCAATAGGAAATGCATCCTTTGAAAACATAATCAAACTGTATTTTGCTCGTGTAGCTCAAACCCGACGCTTTCAAATCTGGGCTAAACATACTACGTAACTCGTTTTACAACTAGCGTAATTTAATACTTCAGACAACGCAGACAATTCACTTTACATTGTCAAACGTTGACTGTCGCGGGCTGCCCACCGCCGGCCGCCTGCAAGTCAGCCGCGTAAAATCCACCGAACGCAAATCTATCTTTAATTGCGAAAACTCGCAATAAAACGCAGCTCCCAAGTCAACAACCGGTGCGCGATTAATCAGTCCCCTTTGTACATCCCCTTGTTCAGATGGTAGATCCTGTCGAGTCGAATCCGATTCTCGTTTCGTGCCACTTGGTGATTAATGAATATGGAAAAAACTGACACAATGTTGAAAAAGCGCGTCCCCCGTCAAGTGATTGGTGGTGTCTGAACCGGCGTGCGGGTCCGGAGCTGCTCCCTTTCCAGGTCGCGCGGCCGGATTCGCTACCCCGCCGCGTACGGCTGCAGGGTCGGCCAGGACAACACAACTGGTTCCAGGCAGAACGGGAGAACCTGCTGTGTGTGGATCGGCGGATATCGTCGTCAGTTGGGTTTCATTATATGGGTTGAGTTGTGTACTCCATAAGCATATTTTTGCCAGTAAGGGGCCAATGATCTCTTCGACTGGCCATACTCGGAGAGTGCAACTACAGCAATAGCAAAAACAAACTGCAACAGTGAATTATAAATTCAGCAAAAGGACAATAAACTGTTAATCCCCTTCATTTGATGTTCGAGAGCGTTCGTCGTTTTCATATTTACGTGCGTGGTTTTGCTACACGTACGATTCGTATCGAGTTTCGCCTCCCTTGAACGGAGGTTATACAGTCAGGGACGCACAGGCGATCGCTAAGGATAATACGGCAAGGGTTGTTGAGCCGGAGGAGGCTATGTGCCGTCTAGCTGAAGCGAGATGGAGAGAAAGAATAGGCGAGCGAGTAAGTGAGTGAGCGAGTAGAGAGTCAGCTGAAGAGGGGGTGGTGAGCTGGAACTGGAGTTGGAGTGTGTTATGTTTGGATTGTGTCGTTCAGACTGTCTATAATTTATTTCCTCACCCTCTAAGAGCAATATCTGCGCCATTGGTTAGTGGTTGTTTATAAGACTCCTAAGCTGTATAGACGTATCAATATGGGGTTGGCTTGTCATATCGGTAGGATCAAAAGTCTGCAACGACGTGAACGGAATCTGAAATGAGTATTGGCTAATACTGAAGGAGACACTGCACACGACGGAATCCCGTGTTGTCGGGATGCAACTATTTGCAATCATTTGTGATATTAATTGGACAATCGAAGGATGCGTAGGTGGGAGAAGGCGTAGTTATCTCGGCACGGGTAATCTGAGGTTAGTAACAGCTCTTCGTTAGACCTCAAATTATGTTGTGCACGATAAAAATGTATCTGAATTTATTTCAAAACAGGTATATTAAAAATATAATTGATTACATTATAATCAGTGTTCTCTATTAAATTGCTAGGTCTGCCTCACAATCATGTCTGCTTCAAGGGTATTATAGTTTTGTTCAATCATTAGCTACTCTTTGATGCTGGTAATGCTTGGTTAACGAGCAAAATAGCAAACTATGGTAGATGCTCCAGTAATGGAGGGATTATGTCAGGGGATAGTATTTAAAGACAATTAGAATGCTCAATTTACTAGTTTTCAATTGAACTATATGATAATATGGTGCACCATAAGGTTGGCTTTAAAAACATACCAAAATTATACCATTCTTGATTGGTTAATATATCTAAAATATTGCCTTTCCTGATATTAGTCTGTGCTCCTAAAGTAGCGGTAATGTTCCTTTAGCAGTGAAAAATTTGCCTATAATAGTGAAATTTTATTTACCGCCCTTAGTAACGCTTGCAGTGAGCATGGCAGCAAGTGGATAACAACGTAGGGTTGTTAAAAGGCTATGAAGTAATTTTGCGGTTTCGTCAACCACGAAAATGACATTTGCTGAGGATCGCTAATGTAGGAGTGAGAGGGGAGCAAAGAGTGGAGGACAGGATCCGGGAGTTTGGAATTTGATGTTGTTGATATTACTCCTACTGGAAACAGCCTCAGCGAGGGCCTCAACTAATGTCAAAAAATCTTTATATGTGTCCGTGGTGGAATACTTCATGGTTTGTTACGAATTTCTTAAGTAATTGCACCGTATTGGCCTACTCAAAACGAATTTGTAATTTTTGCACTAACATCCTAAATTTGAACTATGTTCCTCAGATAAAACTGTTAACAAAGATATATTTAACAATAGAAAATTCCACTATTACTGGTACACCCACAATCACTGGTACATCGACCCTATAATACTGACGAACTGACTTGACACTGGCATTCCTCTTTTGTTCGCACAAGAACTCGCAAGCAAGCAATCACTTGCTTACAAGCGAGCGATCACTTATGTCAAATAGAGGAGACGAAAAAAGAAACGGAACATAGTCGGATGCAAAATTCAGTTTGTTTTAATCGACACATATATAAATAACACATATATAAATAAGCCATTTTATGAATATTTCACAAACAGCCAATAAACTAGTTTTTGCAATGCTGTGTGTTCATTCACTATTTACATGCTTATAATGGGGCATTTCCCGATGACGAACATGAAAGGGGTCAGTACCACGAGATCCTCCGAAAATATTTTTACATAAGATTACTTTTATTTTATCAGCGTGTAAGCCGTATCTTCATTGCATCCGTTTTTTCTCTCGTTTTTACCCATAGTCAGAGGTGGGCACCGCAAATCAGCTAACCGCTAACCTTTTAGCCAGCGAGTAGTGGTTCGCTAGATTTTGATTGTGTTAGCGCTTTCATTAGCTTCCGAAAAATTAAAGTGCCACTAAATAAACCACTAGCCGATAATTTTTGAAAATAATAACAAAAATAAGAGTGCGATTTCATGCAAATTGATAAAATTGCTCGCTGCCGTTCGCAACGCGAACAAATATAGTTCATTCATGGCTAGTGTACTATTTTCAAACATTATTTCCAAAAATTACTGGTTGGTAGTTTATTTAGTAGTACTTATATTTATCGGAAGCTAATAGAAGCGTTAGCACATTTAAAACTTAGCGAACGTGCTACTCGTTAGCTAAAATGTTAGCGGTTATCTGATTAGCGGTGCCCACCTCTGCCCATAGTGTGTTGTAAAAAAATCTGGGAAACCGCGGGATTTGCCACCAAAAATTGTATGTTTTTCGGTTTCCTTGGGCAACTTCCATTGTATATGTGAAAATAGTTTCTAGTGAATAAGAAGGTCTGACAAAAAAAGGGGCTTTTCTAGGAAAAAAGGAGGTGCTCTCGGTAATCGAAGGGAGGTCCAACCAATGTTGCGAATCGAGCGAGAAGTCAGCGTTGCCTGCTCACACGCGAGTGAGTATGAGAAACATAGCATTCAACGCTTACATCGCACACGCAGGCGTAAAAGAAATAGTCACCGTTGCTGTGTGCAGACATTCTGCTACCTACACACTCGCGCACGCACATCCTTACATCGTCTTTCTGCATAGCTTATTCCCGAGTCAAATAACTCCTGAGCAATCTGGTTTTCTTTTTCTCTGCATCTTCGCCCTCGATTCTACTCGCGGGCAGGAGTGCGATCCCCCGCGTGTAATCGGCATTAGCAGCTCGGGCTGCTAATTTAATCTTATTTAATCATGCAATGCAATGACGTAGCAGAGCATGATTAAATAAGAGTGGGAGTTCGAAAGGGATACTTATGCCGGCGTGTTGGAAAATTAGACCACACAAGTGTGGGCTTCACAACACTGGGTCCAACCGGTACCAAATTTGCAATTTTTTCTTTATGACCTAAAACGAATAACCTGACAGAATTTGGTTCAAATTCGAGAAGGTCGATTACACGCTTGAACTTTTTCTCGGTCAGTTTGCGCAATTTTTGCAAGAACTGATTTCATCACGTTTGGCGTACGTGCATACCGCAGATCTCCACTTGCCGGCCTCCGCTGCTAAACTGTGGTCAAGTGACAAGCTGCCACCTTGGCAAACTCCCTGGCGTCTTCTGAACGAGTAACAAACTAGGATAACTTCTTTGGCGTACATTTTCACAATTTTTTTTTCAGTTTACCATTTTTTTCATTCATTATTCATTTCACAAATTTGCGATAAAACAATTCCGACGTTCTGAAGCAGCACTTGAAAGTAAACAACAGACAAATAGACGTAACACTCGTTTTCCATTCTTCGCACCGATTAAACCGTCATTTCAACATTCAAGCACTGTGCGTTGCCCAGGTGCGTCAGATGCGTGAATATTTCGTAGAATGCGCAACTCGACACGGAATATACCGAGCTATTAGTGCCGCTGATAGGGGCTACAGCGCTTTACATCTGGCGCAACCAGACTACGACCTCAGATGCAATCTAATGCCGATGGAAGAGAAGATTGCATCTTGGAAGCAGAAAGCAGTACATGGTGCTCACCCTTACCAATTGAACCGGCTTTATGTCGACAAGGTCGCGTCGAACTTATGGTTCTCCCGTGGTGAACTCTCTCTAGTGGTCGAATCCAACATGATAGCCATTCAAAACGGGATTATGCCGACGAGAAATTGTAGACGGTATATCTGGCATCAGGATGTAGAGGATGTATGCCGAATGTGCCATCAACCACAAGAAACCATCGACCACATCATAGCTGCCTGCCTAGTACTAGCAAATGCAGCCTATACAGAACACCACAACAACGTAGCAAAGATATTGCACCATTGCAGTTGGCACTGCAATGTGGGTTGTTGGAGGAAGATGTGCCAAATTACCGCTACAAACCAGAGCCCGTCTTAGAAAACGACCGTTTCAAACTATATTGGGACCGCACCATTCTGACGGATTTTTTTATTCACCACAACCGACCGGACATTATGATTTACGACAAGGGTAGACGAATAGTAACCATCATTGACGTCGCCATTCCACTGAGCCGTAATTTGAAGTCAACACACGGTTACAAAATTGTTAAGTATTGTCCGCTGGCAGTGGAGTTGAAAGAGTTGTGGAGATTAGAAGAGGTCCCAAGGATAGTTCCGATAGTGCTTTCCGCAACCGGAGTGGTTCCGAAAGTATTGCTGGAAGACCTGAAGGTATTGAGTTTAGACCGAGAGCTAGCTGCGATGCAGAAATCAGAGATACTCAGCACCTGTGCGTCCGCCAGTTCCTGGGTCAAGACGACAGATATACCCCAGATGATAATGCTATGTAAAAAAAATGTGCAGATCCACCGAGCCTAATCCCCCTTTGGCAACCGCCCGGGGTAGGTGAAATTTCGCGACTTTGTCGCGAGTGAAAGAAATCGGATGTAACAAAAAAAATAAAATAAAAAAAAGAAAGTCGTCGGTGGGTGGTTGCAATACACAGTTCGGAAGAAATCATCAAACAAAAGCACTAAATCTTCTCTCTTCGACGATTTACGACGATGAAAAAAGAGTTGAAGCAACTTTCCATTATCGGTTTTTCAAACATCGAGTAATGAAGGATCTGTAGTCCACGTCAATTCTAAAAATACGTACGTACATGAAAGAATACTTTTGAGGTGACAAAACTGAATAGATTTGGTATAAGCGATAACCTTTGCAATGGTTATGCTTATATCTCGCCGATCGACAGTTGCTGGTTGCTGTCATAGACTGTCTGATTGCTAACTAGCCTAGTCAGGAATTCCTCAAGTCATCCTCAAGCAATTCCTAGTTATCCAGGTCCTCTGAATTTTCTGCTTTGGTGCAGTACCCTCAAATTGGTCAATAGGGGCCCACGACTCTGATATGCAGATTATCTCAAAAAGTACTTCTAGGGCTGTTCGACTAATGACCATCAGTTTCGTCAAAATCTGTTCATGGGTTTTGCCACATGGTACGACCGTTCAATAGTTAACCTTAAGAAGTGCTCAGCAATCACATTTCTCCGGACAAATCCCGCGGCGTTGCAAAGTTTCAGATTTGTCTAGATCGTCCAGATTTTTTGTTGCCAAGGCAGATAAGCAGAAAAAGCTCAAAATCAGTTCAGTGCCACGGGAAAACCTATCCCGTAGTCCCAGCTATGAAAGCCACTGTCAACTGAATCATAAAAGTTTTTCGTGTTTCTAGACGTTGTAATTCTATTTCCATATGCCATATGCCACAGTACCATTACCTACTATGTACCTAATGCAGAAAATTTGCTTCCCGTGTTCGGAAGCGGGAAACCACGATTGCTTTTGTACACCTAATTTGTATTAAAAAAATTAATCAAAACTAAACTTCTTGTCAAAATTTGGATTATTAAATTGGACAAAATGGTTCGCGTTATTGCGATTTCCTTCCGTACTACGTACAGAAATGGTGTTTGATGTTCCATCTCCGGACTTGCGCCGTTAGATTTATATACAGTAAGTCTGTATATTATGTTTGAATGGATTAAAAAGCCGGCATTCGCAGCTGTTCCGAAAATCATCTCCAATCATGAGATGACATTATTAGCCACCGCCTAAAACAATCACGAAAAAAAAAATTTCCCTCGTCTATAATCGAGCGACCGAGCAACGTTCGACGTTGTTTCAGTTTCCATTCAGTTTATTTAACACTAATTTTCCGCTTGCATGGTCATGTTGGCTGCTGCCGCCGTCGGGCACTCTTCGCCACCGAGAGATTCGCGTGCAAGCCCGGTTCAACTGTTATTTTTCGTTACGAATTTCCAACAGGCGGTCTCACGGTTTTCTCAGCGCATCAAGAAAATCAGTGCGCGGCTCACCGCGAAACGGGCAATGACCTAGATATCTATTAGTGTATTTTCTAGTTTCACCGTTTGCAGATTTCAATTAATTTTGAAAACGCGTCTGGTAGGGCGAGCTAAATTTAGCGGGGCACATTCGTCAAATATTTCCGCCCAGTACCCGTCGCTTACCCTTCCGTTCGTTCCTTCGTTCACTCACTCGCTCGCTCTTTCTAAACAGATATTCTGGGACAAGTAACGTCGTGTGCCGTACTAAATCATGGTCTTGTGATCCGGTGCGATTACATTACTTCTCGTTTTACGCTATGAGTTGACCTAGATTCAAACGGAGGATTCCACCACCAATTCACCTAGCAGAAAATATGCACAATCTCAGTTATTTTTGCTAAATTGCAATCAACTGTTTACGAACAAAACCGAATACTTTCCATGAGCCAAGTTGTTGTTTTCTTTGCTTGCCTACTGTGTCTAAAGCAAGACATTTGACAGTACAAAACCTATAGCATACAAACGTCAATCATCATTCTACCGACAATGTAGTCCAAAAATTAGTAAAGGAAACCTACCGCGTACAACCGTCTCAAATCGAGATGAACGTGACCTTCGCCGTCCGTTTGGAAGACTGTCATGATTCTCCGGAAACGGCGTGACCCGTTGTCGTCGTCGTCGTCGTCTTTTGCTTCTCTACAGCAACAGCACCGCTCAAAGAAGCACTCTGAAATAAATAAGAAACGCGTGGTTTACCGGCAATTTACGCGCAATACGCCTTCTTGAGGATTTTGGCCGCCGAAAGAAGAGAAGCAGATGAAATAATTTGTTTGGAAAAAGTTAAGCAAACCAAATAAAGCTGATTAAACAAATATTCCGCTGACCTACATTTCGAATGGCTCACCGTTATGTTTGGAAAGCGATTGTAGAGTGTTGTAGGAAATATGCTTTTGTGAGTTTAATGCTTAGATGTATCGCTTTTTTATGTGCGATAATAATTAACCAATGAGACAAAGCTTTCGCCATATCATCTTACACGTAATTACACGTGGAATTCAAGAGCGTTCCAACATTTGAATAAACGGTATTTAAACTACATTATTATCCTTCTCCCATAGAGGTGCTAAACAAGACAAATAAAAGAATTTTGCTATTCAAACATATGAGTCAAACTTGTTTGAGCTTATCAGAAGCTACTTTAAGAGCCTTTCGGTATTAACTGCCTGCGAGTAGCCGCAGCAATCAATATCAGTTTTAATTGGAATATCCAACTTCGAAGCGGCAACGACCTAGGTCAATTGGAAAATGGCTTCCATCTCAATGAAGGACGTTTACGCAGCTTGCGATATTTAGCATACCTACTGGACGGAGGAAGACGATTCAAAAGATTGATGTAAAGATACACTCCTTATCGTAATTACCGGTTTGCTGTCTACCTGCTAATTAACTTCCGAGCACATATCGCTTACACGGTACATTCTCTTTTTTTTTGCTGCGCACTTGACGTAAAACACGAATAAAAAAGCGAAATAAATATTTTAATTTTAACGCTCAGTTTGGTAGGATATTGGATATCATTGTCAATGCAATGCATAATTTTTATTATTTATTTGTGTACGTTTATGGCATGTTAGGCAACAGAGAATTATTTGTAAAATTTTGCTTTTGACCTTTACATAATTCATAATTGATTCATAACTGTCACATGCTCTGAAAATAATATTTGGTATAAACAAAAACATCCTCATTTGATTTGAAACGAAAATAATTAATGCATTTTTCGAAAAAAAATCACTCAGCACGTTGACAAAAGGTTTGCCATAGTGATGCTGTGCACAAGCTGAGCTAACAGGTTAATATAGCGAGCAAAATGGTTAGATCAGGTGTTGCGAGATCTGGCGGCGACTAATTGGAGAAGTTTTGTTCATCCAGGTTATATGTTAGGACGGAAACTCAATTTAAAAAATCAGAAGGGTTGTGCTTCAGACACAACCGCATGGTTGTCGTAGAATTATATTTGGCGGGTGATAAAACCTCGAATTTTTTTTTAGGTTCATATGAAATCATGAGTTTTCGTATCTTTCGGACAAGACTGGGCAAAGCAGAAGGTTTCCACATACCAGCAAAGGATGATAATACTCACACCATCTGTTATCTTCAAGGGGACATGAATAACTTCAAAAATCACTACTTTTATTTCAGTTTTTTGATGCTACACATAAGCATTGCAGTGCTGAACGAAACAACCTTGACGAAATAAAACACCGCACCTGGAAACACTATTTTTAAACTATGTGTAGAAAAATAGTTAAAAATAAGATCCTCCCAGCAAGACTGAAAAATTGCTTTTTATCTTGTAAACGTTTGTAAAAACAAGCTAGCTGCTACTTAGGTATGTCATGAAAAAATAATATATAATAATAATAATAATATGTAAAGAAATTAAGAATAATATGTTGAAATGATTTTATGAGATTATAGGTAAATTTTCTGGGTGTATAAGAATTTTGATGTTGTACAGAGCATTTATATATTACTAGCTGAGTGCCCGATCTTACTCGGGGAGCCTTTGTCTCACAGCCATTTGTACATCGGTTATTGTGATCGAAATGCTTATAATGCAAAAATACAACACTTGTTCCTCTTTCGGACGTTCAGACAATTGCCACCCCACCTATAGGAAATGCTATCCTAATAAAAAAAGTAGAAGCAGCAACAGTATTTCTTCCATGGATACAACAAACCTGTCATTTCTTTCATCTCACTTCAAGACAAAACTTGTTTGTAAACAATGTTTTTAGTGTCACTACCAGAAGCAAGTATGCACAAATTATTGGCTGAGCCCACTCTGGAGAATGCCACATAAAGTTTACCATGAGAAAAACATGGTCAGATGAACTCCACGCTGTTTGAATGATTGCCCCTGTGACTAAAACAGAGTCGGCCAACAACAATTAGCACTAATGATCGAACACTTTTTATACAGGTCACTTTGATTTGGTGCATAATTACACTTGACAAACCTACAGCTGCGAGCATTGCAGTTTAGTGTTTCGTATTCTGATTTTTTCTATTGTACGGATAAATTGTTACAGTCATATGGGGATTACTCCCTCCTTCTCGTCAGCAACCTCCGGTCATCAGCTCCTCCTTTTGTCCTACCGTCACTAATGGGAGAACATTTCGGTCCCCCTGTTGTCAACCCCTTCAGTTCTGATTCTCTTATGTCGAGGAACATATGTGCCAAGTTTGATGAAGAACGGTCAAGCCGTTTCAGAGTTATGGCCTTATTAGGGCCCCTCCCCCACCTATTAGCGAAGCCTCCCCCTTTTGATGACCCCCAGTGCTGATTCTCTCAAGTCAAGGAACACGTGTTACAAGTTTGATGAAGAGCGATCAAGGCATTTCGGAGTTAAGGGATCCCCCCTGTTATGAACCCCCCTCTCTTATGTCAACCTCCCAGTGCTGATTCTATTATATCAAGGAACATGTGTGCCAAGTTTGGTGGAGATCGGTCAAGGCGTTCTGGAGTTATGGTGGAACATACAAACATACAAACATACTCACGCTCACTTTTATATATAGATTCCGAAGGAATATTGGGTAAATGTATTATATTTCGACCCCTACAAACAAATTTTCAATGAATTTGCGAGTTTAGCTTGGATTTTTTCAAATTTATGTTACTAATTACAGTCAATTAACCTTTTCTCTACAAGACTTTTTGACTTTCGTCATTTATCGGTTACGCGTTATTAGCAAAATTAGGCATTTAAAATTATAAGAAATGATTTAATCTTTGCTGCTGAAGAAGAAGAAGAAGAAGAAGAAGATTTAATCTTTGCCCCCATTTTCAATCTTGGCCCCCCGTATGTACTAAATTTTCGCCCCCGTGCTGATACACGTGTCGTTAGTAGTTTTTACATAGGAATATTCATGTTTAATTATAAGCGTGTAGGGCGCTACATCTCTGCATATTAGCGTTGGTAAGAGGAAATGCTTATCTACTTAGGGAATAGCTAAACGAGCTAATGTTTCATTATGCCTGATTCTTATTCTCAGGTAAAATAATTTCAAGTTGTCACATGGTTTTCGAACCATTATAAATCTCGCTTGTGCATAGTATTTTTCGCTGTAAATTTACAAATTATGACCGCTTATGAGTTCCATTACCATTATATTAAATTTATAAAAATATATGTTATATATCTTATTTTCGTAATTTATTGGCTTTACTAGAAAATTTTCGAATATCAAGGTCAGTCTCATATAACTGGTGTTTATATACTGAGTGTCGTTTCGTATAGCACTTTCGCATCGTTTGCTTTTGTGCCTCGCTCGTTGCATTTTTCCGGCAGCGGTTGTTTCTAAAAGTCATTTGCAAATGGGCTCACTTAACACTGACGTGTTTATAAACCGTGACTTATATTGAAGCGTTATAAACGAGGTATCTCGCATTGAAATCGTGAATGATTATTGAATATTGATAGCTTTTGAACAGCTCCTTAATAAAGTGTTTAGGGTTTTTTAGTATATTTTATGATCGAAGGATGCCAAAAGGTATCTCGCGCAGCTATGGTTTTTGATGTAATTGCCAAAATAAACCCGTTTGTCTCAGAACGGCTTTCGCGCATAGTAACAAATGTCTATCGATATCTAATAACTGCTCGCGCGCGATTTCGGCCAGGCCAAATAGGTTGATAGCACATAACTTTCGGTGTTTCTCTCGAATCGCAATTGACTTAGTGCTACCATACATTTCCAGGAATTCTCGTTATTGCACTTTGAATAAAACATAGGTACATCCAGTTTGAGAACATTTGCATCGCAAATTTTGCTATATTTTATATGTGCTTCTTTAGTAAAAGTAAAAATTTTATCACTAGGGTAATTTGCCAATTGTTGCACACCTAACGCAGGAACTTTCAGTCTTTCTTATCTCTCGGGGAAACTATTACGTTACGTTACGTTTTCATAGTATGAAATATTTCATATATTATGCAATTTGAGTTTTTGTCTCACATCATAGAGACCCAATTGTTGCCCACTTGTTTAACATCTTTTACCTAATATTGCACACGTTAAACCCAATTGTTGCACGGCGAAGAAAAAAATTAAATTAGGAGAATTACCAAGCACAGAAAATTGATATATAAAGAAGAACTCCTTAAAAACCGATTTACTAAATATACGTACCGTGCCGTTACCATTTTGCCACATTTTTTATTTCAATCATCACCAAACAATGGTTTATTTGAATATAAGCTTACTTGGTACAAATGATTGCATTGATTGAATATATCTATTCATTATAATGAAATGACACATTTTTTACGGTGTCTTTCCTTTTTCAAATTTAAACGCAGTAGGTATATATTTTTGTTTGAGATTTTGTTTTTTCAAAAGCAAAGTTTCTTGATTTTTTTACATTCGAGCGAATAAGCAAAACCTCGACTTTAAAATTCTTTTAGCCAGAACATAACTTTCTCCTCTTCCTTTAATAGAGGCTGAGGCATTGTTTTACGTTATAATCTTCGTTTCTCAAGAAATTTTCATAACAAACCTCCGCACACATTGTTCCACTAATCGACTGTGGATTACGGATACGAGAATTATTTCCTATTCACGAAAATTGTAACATGCCGGTAATATCAGTAGGTTTTTGTGAATTTAGTGTTCAAAGAAATCGACAATTATTGGTTTTGTTTCAATCGGACATCCAAATAGTGGTAAAATTTCAATAAGAGTTGGATCAAGCAAGAATAGTAAAGCAGGACCAAGTTTAGCGGCATTTGCGGATGGTGTACAGGAAATGGACAAAATCCAAAGTTTTTTTCCAATTATTAACCAATATGCATTAGAACACAAAAATAGAAACATATAGTTATTTATTTAATCAAACATTATAAATGCAGGTATTTTGAAAGGGATAGAAAGTAATATGAGGAAAATTTGCCTTTCGTTGAGATCTAAAAGCTTAAATTTGATGAGTGATTCCTTAAGCCAAACTGTAAGCTTTCGACGTATTTTGGCTCTACTAAGAGTCAGATTTTATGAGTGAATTTTTCCATGCCAAACATTTGTTTGCTAACAATCATGTTTACACATATTTGAAGGTAATGACATATATTTGTGTTTTGACCGTTTGGAGTGCTGCGATAACATTGATATTCTCAGATATTATTCAAAAACCGCGAGGTGGGCAACAATTGGGCGGTGAGCAATAATTGACAAACTACCCTAATTCAGATGAATTGTTACGAATTAGCATGGAACTGTTTTTGGATGCTATAATTTGTGTCATTTCATCACAGATGCCCACTACCAAACCGGTTGCAGTCAACCATGTTTATTTTTCAATTAAAAGCGGTGGAATTAATCATGCTGTCCTCACCTTCAATTAAAAAAATATGTTGATTGATTGCGCCATATTTTTTACACTTGACTACCTCTACAACAAATTTATATAGAGTCATGTCTAGGGTTGGGAGTACCGACAGGATTTTTGAAAACCGGTATTTCGGTACTGGAAGGATTAGTACCGGTAATACCGGTACTGGTACCGGTACCCAAAGCTTTAAAAAGAAAATCCTTGTTCTTTGAAAAACCTACTAATACTTTTATTTGTGGTCCAATTCTTAAGTCACTTCACCTCACCTTGCAGTTACCATTTCATTTGTACTGTCACTCAGCTAACAGGAGTCACCCAGGTACTTTCAAAATCGCTAATTGTGTTCTCATCTAAGATCTATGAGAATAGGGCCCTTGTAAAATGATTCCAAGCGACATCTGGCGAAAGTCGAGAGGCTACGATGGGTCGGCAATGTTGCAAGGATGACGGATGACTGTGCACCGAAATCTGTTCTTTTCAAAAACCCCACCGATACCATGAATAGAGGGGCCCAACAACCAGGTTGAAGCCGACTTCGAGAAGCTCAATGAATTGGTGACAAGTAGCCTAGGACCAAGTACAGTGGAGACAAGTTTTTGATACAACACGCCCCCGGTTGTATGCTGCTAGAGGAGAAGCTTGCAAAATTCAACTTTAAGATGCACAGAATATTCAATGTACTGTTCACCATGCGAAAACGAATCTGCCAGACGCTGAAAATGCTTTCTCAGAATGTATCGCTGAAGGACAGGCTGTAATCAGGGTACCGAAAAGCATACTTGCTCTTCAATCCTTGAGTTACATCGAAGCGAATTCATTCCGCAGAGTATTTTGGTGTACAGGTCTAATCGAGCTCCTTAAAGCTTGAACTGCTATAGGCGTCGGAAGTCCGTACCAATTTTTCCTTCATGGTCAGCTAGCCATATTCATTCCAATAACTAGCGCTCAACAATCTCCTCAATCTCGTTACTGATGTTAAATTGTTGTAGTAACTCATCCGCTAGCTTTATCAAAATATAGCGCATAGTTTTATAAATTATTTTAAAATTGTTATCTTCGATTTTAAGGCCGAATGCTAGAAAACATGCATAAATGATCAGTACCGAAAGTACCGGTTTTCTCTTGTGCCAGTACCGATATTTCGGTACTGGAAAATCAGCCGGTAGTACCGGTATTCCCGGTTCCGGTACTCCCGGTATCCCAACCCTAGTCATGTCCAAATACTGTTTTAAGATTTTGTACACGAAATTGAACTGTTACTAGAATCAATCAATTGTTTGACCTATTTAGTTTTTGTTGTTTGCACTGAAGAATTTCTGTAGTAGTTAAAATGCTTCAAAATAATTTCGCAAAATTAATTATACTCAGCATCAAAAACATAATTTGAGATTTGGTAAAAAGTGAGAGCTGAAACTGGTCATTGCCCGATTAGTTTTCCTAACAAAAACTTTTTTAAGTCCTTACCGGGAAAAAAAGATATTTCAGTATCTCCAAAATTATAGCACCTACAAAAAAATGACGTTTGAGTGACTTTTAGAAAATATTCTGAATTTTCATAAAAAACTGACAAAATAAGGCCATTACAAATATTTTAAAAAGTTTTTGTCACTCCGGTGTTGGGCCACTGAAGGGAAAGGGGTCAACAAAACAAAAAGCTTTCCTTACAAAAGCTTTATGAAGTCCTTACCGAAAAAATGGTTTTTCAGTATTTTCGAAAATTAAAGCACCCACAAAAAATGATGTATCAGTGACTTTTAGAAAATAATCTGAATTTGCTTTAAAAAATATGAAAAAAAAAATAAATAAAAATTATTTCCTACACTGAAAAAAAAGCATTTTAAAAACTAAAAATCGATTTACCAAAAAACGCCAACTCAGAAATTGATGAAATTTTTTTTGGAGACAGAAAATTACATGGCCTACAAGTCGTCTGTACATCGCAAAATAGTCAAATTGAAGAAAAAAAAGTTTTCCTAACAAAAACTTTTTCAAATACACACTGGAAAAAAAAATATAAATAGCTATAAGTTTTTGTTAGAAAAACTTTTTTCTCTTCAATTTGACCATCTTGCGATGTATGGAAGATTTATAGGCCACATAATTATATCTATTTTCAAAAATTTTTTTTATCAATTTCTGAGATAGCGTTTTTGGGAAATCAATTTTTAATTTTGAAATGCTTTTTTTTCAGTGTAGGAAATAATTTTTATTTTTTTCAGCAGTTTTTTATGAAAATTCAGAACATTTTCAAAAAGTCATTCATACATAATGTTTTTGTAGGTGCTATAATTTTTTAAATACTGAAATGTCTTTTTTCCCGGTGAGGACTTAAAAAAGTTTTTGTTAGCAAAACTTTTTTTGCTTCAGTTTAACCATCTAGCAATGTATGAAAAATTTGTAGGCCACATAATTATCTATCTTTAGAAAAATATTCATTAATTTCTGAGATGGTTTTTTTTTCAGTGTAGAAATTAATTTTTCCAGTGTTTTTTTTTATGAAAATTCAGAACATTTTTTAAAAGTCACCCATAGACCAATTTTTTGTAGGTCCTACAGTCTTCGAGTTAAATCTATACCTATAAAAATGGATTTCTGTCTGTCTGTCAGTATGTTTCTTATAGAATCGAAAACTACTGAATCGATCGGCGTGAAAATTTGCATGTAGGGGTTTTCGAGGCCAGGTAAGGTTCTTATGGTGGTTAGAGACCTCTCCATACAAATGAAACACAAATTTCTGTATAACTCGAGAAATAATCAAGCATTTGGAACCAAATTTGGCATGTGGGTGTTTTTGGAGGCAAGAATTTTTTCTATGGTGAATTAAGACCTCGCCCCTCTTTAGGATGTGAATTATGACCTCTCTCCCCTTTAAGAGGGTGAGCTTCTATACAAAGGAAATACAAATTTCCTCTTATCTCGAGAATTAATCAAGCAAATGGATTCAAATTTGGCATGTGGGGCTTTTAGTGGGCAGACATTTTTTCTATGGTAAATTATGACCCCTCTCCCTTTTAAGAGGGGAGGCTTCCACACAAATGAAACATAAATTTCCTCATAACCCGAGAACTAATCAAGCAAATGGAACCAAATTTGGCATGTGGGGATTTTCGGAGGCAAGAATTTTACTATGATGAATTAGGACCCCTCCCCTGTTTAGGAAGGGGCTCCCATATAAATGAAATGCAAATTTCCTCGTAACTCGAGACCTAATCAAGCAATGGAACCAAATTTGACATGTTAGGGATTTTGGAGTCTTGAATTTATTTTATGATGGTTAGAGGCCTATCACCCCTGTGGTAGAGGGATAAGGACTCTCATACAAATAAAACAGAAATTTTTGTGTAACTCAAAAACTAATCGAACTCGCGAAATTCGAGACTTTTCCATAAAACATTAGTCAATAACAAGACCACAAAAACTATCTATAGTAACATTAGATTATTCAAGGCGAGACGGCCGCGAGTGTTGCCAACGACCCGCCGTTGGAAGCGCCGGCCACTGGGGGGGGGGGGGGGCAAACACCCCGCAGAAATCACCACTGTCTAGGTTTATTTGTTTTCCTAGGTCTACTGACCTCTATTAGTTTCCTTCAGTTGGGTCCGAACGAGTGATAGCAATCCCCTGAGAAATGGTGCTCTACACGAAAAAGTTTTCCGTGAAAATGCAAATTTGTTTATTAAACTACCCATCCCAGGTAACCAACTTTAACATAGCATTAACATAAGCAGGAAATCAGCATATCTGGCAAATTATACTGCACGTTGTATATTAGCCTTTTGACTGCATAGATGTTGTAAATTGGCATCCAAAATCCTATTCAAATTCTTCGTGTCGGTAATCTGCAAATTAGCATTGTCAGCACTATTAGAAGGTTAGCAGTAGAGTAGCTGTATATTTTGCCAAAATAGAATTTAAGTAGCATTTAAATGCTTATTGGCGAAGACCTGCAAAGTTATGTTATGATGAAGAGTTATGATAATCAATGGCTCGCTGTAACAAACTTTTACGGATCACCGCTCGCAAAGTTCAAACTTCTGTTCGCTGCCGGGTGGATAGGCCAAACACGCCATCTCAGGAGGGCCAAAGCAGTCAACAAATGTGCCCGCTCCAAATAAATGTGTTTGGTCAGGTGTTCTATAAGCATCCAACAATTGGCCATATTCAAGGCTAAATATGTAGATGAAGTTGTCACTGAATTTTCTCACCAACTCATTTGGCTTTAAATGATGAAGATGTCAAATTGTCTGAAATCGCACAATTTCCTTTACCAAACCATAGTAAATTAGTTGAACGTAAACAGCTATAACGATTTTTTCAAACCTGGAATTATAGCCCTCCGTCCAGTGACAGTGTAATACAAGGAAAAGGAATAAATGTTGGAAGTTATAATCAAGTCGTTTACCAATATTAATACTATCATTAGAAGCTGACTGCATGTGAGTGATGATGTGATGATGTACTATTTGCAAGCAATCATTTCTAGTTTCTATGGATATCAAAATTTCTGGCTGAATTTTTCACCGTTGCGGATGACCAATAAATGGCGAGAATAAGTTTTCTGGTCACGGGTGACATTTTTTGCCACTTCGAAAACGTCTGCAGCTTGTAAATGCCCAAAATGTTCTTCTTTTGTAAGCCCCAGAAATGTTTTGCGCAGTATTTTCAGCTTTTTGAAAACTCGCGTGTACCGTCTACCGATTACCAGAGGAAAAGCAGTATTCAACGTAGAAACAGATCATGCAAATTTATTTACTGCTTGGTTTAGTGTGACTTCCATTCGTTTGAATGAAATAGATTCAATCAATTTATAGAAATAACACCGAAATCTGTTGAGGATTGAACGTATACAGTGTTACTACTTTGATAAACGTTACGTACAACGCAAGTAGCATGTATACATGTAGAATCATACTACTACATGCTACTATCGCTACAAAGAGACTTACGTAGTCCTACGTCACCTATGCAATCGTGTCTTGTGCATAATCCCTCTGATTTTCTTAAAATACGCGTAATTTCAAATAACTTTTCCTTTGACGCCAATTTGACCAAATAAGTAGTGTTAAGACATAATTCAAAAAAATAATCCCATTTCTAAATAGGGTTTATTTCTAATTCCCGTCGTAGTAAGGAAAACCACTCTAATTTTCATCATTTCTTATGTGGATTTAATTAATACTCCAAAAGCTCTGCTGCTTTTTTGATTCAAACACACTTACCTTCCGATCCGTGCCCTTTGAATTCACTAAAAAGCGATTAATAAAGCAAATTATTGAAATTACGCAACTGACTTTATTTCTTAAATGCGTCGTACCGTTTTAAAATTCGTCCATCAAAATTTTTCATCGTCCGAATTAAAAATCACAACAATATTTACGCAGCTAACGCGCATGTATTTATGTAGGACGCCATGACAAATGTTATTCTGCAAAATTTCTGCAGGTCAGGCAAGTTTTCCTGGCATTAGAATAACGACAATGCCTTGCGTGAGTTATTTTCATTTATGAACGACGGAAATTAAAACGACTAGTCGACATTTTCTGCTTCGTCGCACGAAAAACGTAGAAAATTTGGCTGCTAGGATTTTTTTAATGATAAAAAGCGCTTAAATAGATCTCAGCTCACTTTGATTGATTGCGTATGATAGACAACAAACTAAAATATTAAGGAATAACTAGTATTGCATTGTGTGTCATAAAAATGCTGATATTTTTAATAATTTGTGTTGGATAGGACGGGAATAGGCAATTACGACGAAGCAGCAACACACCCTACATCCATTTGAAAAGTTACTCTTGGCGAAAAAAATTATGTTCAATGGAAAATAAATCCTTTTGTGCTATCCAACATATCCGCAAAACTTCATTCCAGTCAAAAATAATCGAGACAAGCCGATTTGCTATTCGAACTAAAAAGGCGCATATCAAATAACAAGTAAGATAACAAAGGTCCCTTCCAACACTAGGTGGATTAAATTGGGTTTTTTAAAATGTTACGCAATTAACAATTTTGCAATTGACACTGCTAAATTTATCTTTAAATTAAAGCTTACGTTTCAGTTTGCTAGGACCTTTGCTCAACCGTGCTCAGGATGTGCAAACTAAAATGCGCGACCGTTCCACAAATTACGATAATTTAATTTTTATTTCCATCATCTATCACCGCCGGTTGCATCACTCTTCGTTGTCTCCCTTTTGTCGAGATCGATATCACCATCAACACAGACACAACGAAGAAGGCCAACGGTAATAGATGCTGAAGACCAACATTAAATATTTTAAACTTTGGGCCACAATCGGTGGATACATAAACTTCAATTTGGATAAATTTATCCTCACCGATACAGGTGTCGTTTCAAAGCTGGCAGCACTTCCAGCACGTATGAGCGGAGGTGAAGCAAGAGTGATTGAAGCTTGCTGAAGATTTTTGAGTAAGAAATCTGAAATCTGCACTATAATCGTGGGAAGAAATAAAAAGAAGACCATATATTGTATATAAATATTTGCATTTTATAATTAAAAAAATGTACAAATAATGCAAACTTGTAAGTTTGTACAGAAAGTAAAATCTACAGTTTTTCATTTCCATTGAGCTTGACATTATTTATTTTCTAAGTTTAAAAAATGCAATGGGTTGCTTATCCGCTCAACCGCTAAAAACTTAGCCTGTTACTCACGCAAAACAATAACAACATTGTGTAAACCATGATGATAGACCTGTTGTATATAATTGAATTTCTTTTTTTTCTAGTACATACATATTTTTTGTGGTTTTCAAACAATAGCTTGCTCTCACATCAAGCTTTTGCAACACCGTGAGAACTCAATGTTTAAAAAAAATCCATGTTAAGAGCTCCTAAAAGAACAAGCTGCAATAATAACAACAACTGTTATTAGAAAAATAGTTTTAACGGCTCTGTGGTTCTGTGATCTAGGGACACAGACAGGCATGGTACCCTACGGTAGGACCTCAAATGCCCAAGCCATCCGTATCTAGTACGCATGAGCGATTTCACAAAGGAAAATGCAACAATAAAAATATCAGACGGTTACGGGGGGACCGGAAATATTTTTTTACGTTGTTTCAGATTGTATTTTTTGTGTTAAGATTGTTATGGAATTTGTGAGCAGTTTAAATTAATTCTTTTGCATCAAAAGGGACAAATATGTTGCTATGTTTGCTAGACCTTTACAGCAACAAAAATGCCATTTATCAAATATAGAAAACAAATCATCTTAACGGTCATCTTATTAAGACTTATTAGGTTTAAATAGAATGACTTACCTCTTTTTACTGTGGACCAATGTTTTACATTGGAATTGGATTCGACTTGTTTTCCATATTCTACTTATGATGTTACACAACAAAAACATTCACTGATCGCAACCATGTTGCCATTAAATATTATTTTTCACACCAGCAGTATTCCTTTGTAATTCTGGATTACATTTACGGATGGAAACACATTGAATCTATAACTCACAATAGTTACTTTTGTACTGTTTTCACACTTTTCAAAACAAATACAATCACACAACTTTCTTCTTCTCGAAAAAACTTTTCCGCACAAGCAATCGTTTCGCAACAGAATGATAACACAATCTGTTTCCAGCTGGTTCCACTTCGCTTGGGTATGGCAACGTGACTGGATGAGCATTTGGTCCTACTTTTACTTATAACAACAGTAACGAATCCGAAACTAGGGGATGGGGTTTACAGCTCGATTGGATCAACAGAACAACAGGATGATGATGATGATGCACTGGCACCCGGTGAATGAATGATGTTTCTCGAAGTCCCAGGGTACAAGCGAGTGCACCGCGACCACAGTCAAGAATTTAGCGACTGGAGTCAAGTTAAACGTACGACTATCCTTGACTGTTGTCGGCTTTCGAATAATGGCACTGCAAACTTAATTTCGATGACGACCTAGGATGCTTCTCGAAATCCTGAACCACCCGCCACGTCGCATCGCACTATCAGGTACAATAGCCTCACTGAACAAGAATTCCCTGTCTCCCGACTCGGGAACGGTATGACGGCGCATCGAGTGCTGAACATTAACCGGTCCTTGCTGCCGCCGGTCTTGGTGACGGGAACCGAAAGAAAGAGAGAACAGACCACACACCGTCGTTAGTTGTGAAAAGCTTTAAAATGCATACAGAATATATCAACTTTGGCGTTCCGAGCCAGCTTCCAAGTATTGGTTGGGGCCGAGCTGCATGAGAAAGCGCATACTCGTGGCCTGTCAGAAGCGTAGTTTTCCATTCCGATGCGATTGCAGCTGTTAGTAAACAACCATGCGCTACCATTGTGCAATTAGCCACGGGCAGTTTAACGTTGTTCGAAAAGCAAACAACCGTGCTCCTCCATCGTCGAATGTTCGTTGAAGCGTTTGAAATCAACCCATAGACAATACTCCCGAAACGATTCCGAAAAGCATTGCGGCAACGAATGCAAACAGTTAGGTACAGCTTTCAGCTGTCGGTACTGCACACACCAACTCAAATCCCAACCGAGATGCACAGCTTTAAGCTTAGCTCTAAACCTCCTGTTAATAGCGGAGGATGCTGCCTCGTCAGTATGGATCGGTTGTGAAATGTTTGAGCTTTTTTATCTCACCTACTACTCCATTGCCAACTGGCGTGGGAGTTTATTCCGCAGTTATTTCCACTGCAATGTTGTGTGCTACGGAAATTGCGGTTCAGTTTGTTTAACGGCGCAGGGATTTGAAACGCAGATTTTTTCATGGGAAAAAATAAAACGTCTTCATCGTTCGTTGAAAAAAAGGGATAAAAGAGTAAAAATAGAAACAATTATAATTGGTATATATTTTAATGATAAAATCAAAAAGAATTGATCAAAATCAAAAGAATTGATAAAAAGGCACGGTTTTTGACACAGCGAATTTCTTAGAAGGTAAATGATGGAAAGTTTTCTGATATTTAACACTGCTTGTTTCATAATCGCCCAGCCTGTCTGTCTGGGCGTGGGCCCACGGCAGAACTGTGTAACCATAACTATACTCCTGGGAGCACAGTTGTCCTCGAGAGCGAGGTCACGAGCTGCACTAAGTAGCAAAATAATAACATTTCAGTCACAGCCAGTCAAGAGCAGACCTGGGCAGGTTGGCTAGACGTGCTACTTTCGTAACACTTATTTCCCTTGTGAGGACCATGTACCACGTGGCTGTACTGACCAGTCGTAAGACTAATCTGTCGGGGATTTGGATGTGGCTAATAGAACAAAGCATATTGTCAAATAATGAACCATCGATAACAGCGTGGAAAATAGGTTGCTATTTCTTTTTTTTCTTTTTGGAGGCAGAAATTTTTTTAATGATGGTTTGCGGCCCTTCACCCCTGTGGTAGGGGGATAAGGACTATCATACAAATAAAACAGAAATTTTTGCGTAACTCAAAAACTAATCGAACTCGAGAAATTTTAGACGCTTTCATAAAACATTAATCAATAACAAGACCACCAAAAACTAGCAATAGTAACATTAGATAATTTAGCACGAGATGGTCACAGGCCGCAAGCGTTGCCGGCGACCTGCCGTCGAAAGCGCCGGCCACTGCGGGGGGCAGCACCGCGTAGAGATCACCTCTATCTAGGTTTATTTATTTTCTTAGATCTAATGACCTCTATTACTTTCCTTCAGTTGGGTCACCCCTGCGAAATGGTACTTTCTATGAAAAGATTTTCCGTGAAATGGTACATCCCGCGTAAGGTTTTTCGCGAAATGGTACTCTGCGAAATTCTATATTCCGCGTTATGGTCAACCGAGAATTGGTGTTCCGCAAAATGGTATTCAGCGAAATGGTTTGTAATAATGGCGAATATTTAAATGCTATCCGCTTTATTTTATCAGACTAAGCAATGGGGGGAGTTGTTTTCTACTTAACTGTGAGGAAAATTTGTATATTAAAACACCCATGAACTCCCCAGAAACTTGCAAAACTCAAGATTGTGACAAAGGTCAACCGAGATTCACGATTTATGCATGTACAATACAGTTTAATTTGTGGCAATACGAAGTTTGTCGGGTCAGCTAGTTTAATATAAATTTTAGCTTTCAAGGCAAAAAATATATATCTTATTCTCGCACTATTGTGAACACGAGTTCTCGCTCACGACGTTTCAAAGGGTTCTATTGTCCAATTTCAAATGACAGCTTCGCCATTGCGTGAGTGCTGCAGTCGACTCTATCAGGGACGGACTTAGCGCGCTGGTCGACGTTGCGCTACCAACAAGTATTTACTTTTTTACTTATTTATTTACAAGTCTTCGACTAATTCGTACAGACTACATATTAAGGGTAAACGGGGTAACAACGTCCGCCGGGGTAAAACCGCCCAGCATGGTTTTACAGGGCCTTGCTCAAATTGGTGTTAAATGTTGATGACAGTCAAATTATTGAATGCGTACGCAATATTTTACAATACCTTGTACAGCAATATAGTATAAACTATCGGAGAAATAAATAAAAACAGATTTTTCGTTATAATCGTTTCGTTTTTTATAACTTTGTTCCCGCAGAACTTAGGGTTTATTTTATTCAAAACGCTAAAACTTTTAGTAAATCCAACCCATATCGCATCTCTGATCCTGTCTTCATCCGACAGTACTCAAATTAGGTAATTGTTCATGCAGTTTTGTTGAAATAAATAGTGAAATGTGTAAGTCGATCATTTGGGGGTAAAACCGCCCACAACGAACGGCGTAAGACCGTCGTGCATAATGCTAGTGCGATAAGGAGATTTTTAAAATAATTGCATAGTTTGAACCAAATAATCTTAGATTTACATAAAACAATGAAAATGTGCTTAACTTGCAGCTGATAGACTGTTTGAAAAAATCTAAATCGCCAATTTTCCCTGCGGGCGCTATGGGCATTTTCTTGTTTTCTCGGATATAGCTTTTTTCAATAATTCCTCCCTCTTGGAACAAATATCATGGAATAAACATTTTTTTAATGAAAATATAGCAAATTTTCTTAGCAATGCAAAAATAATATGGATCTGGTTTATCAATCAGAACAATTTGAAATGTCAAAAAATGACCCACTGGATCAATTGCAGGAACTTTAAAACCCATATTGTTATATTTTATCTTAGATCCTCTCTAGTCCTTAAAGATTGACTCCAGGATGCCTAACCCGATCCATCTTGTTGTCTAAGGAAACTACACGGTATCAATTTCAAGACTGTTGGTACCTATAGTACTGATATTCTTCCAATACGAGTGGTTGCCGGACACTCTTTCGAAATTGCGAATCTCGGAAAACCATGTATTGTTTGATGGCAAACTGATTCAATTTGTTTAAATTAGATAAATTCACGAATCCAATGCCACCAGTTTCGTTCAAATCGGTTGAATATTGGTAAAGTTATACGCTATGGAGGTTTTACCCCGTTAGTGGGCGTGTTTCACCCCGCATGGAAAAAATACTCTATTTTTTGGACGTGTTTTCAAATCGCAATAAAGAATAGAAAATCATTACAGATATTTATGTTTTTATTTTTTACATGTAGGTAATAGATCAATGGTTCATTTAAAGCAGATAAATTAGAAATTGAGCTACAACTTTTTTTTTACAGAGGTGGTTTTGCTTAAGTGGGCGGTCTTGCCCCGCTTACCCTTACCTATTCTATGTTTAAAGGTCATTTTACTTATATTAAAATCGTAGCACTCTGAGATATGTTCAAACTCTCTACAGCAAACATTAAACGGATTGTTTTGGGCATATTGAGTACGATACACAGGAAGCCGAAGGAAATGAGGCTGGCGGGTAGGTCTTGGGGGCACGTTGATTGGGACACGGCTCAGCAAGCAGTCGGGGCAGTCGATATTATTGCCAAGAAGGTCGAAAACAAAAAGCCATTGCAGCAGCGTCCTTCTAGTTGTCAGCCTCGGTAGATGGACAAGCGCGCATCGGTTTTCATAATGCGGTAGTCGAACTGGATCGCGCCAGGGCAGGAGTCGTAGAGCATACCGAACAAAGTGGCGTTGGATTCGTTCGATTCGATTTACTTGCACAGCATGATAAGGAGCCCACACAAGCACTCTATACTCCAGTATGCTTCAAAAATATAAGTACCTTGTAGGTGGTGTTTACCAGCGTTATGCTGCGATAGTTTCAGCAGTCAAGCCGATCACCCTTTTTGTAGATGGGACAAATCACTCCTTCCATCCATACCTCCGATTGCTTATCCTCCTACCAATTCTTGGAAATAACCCAGTGTAGAACCGTTGCCAGCGTTTTTCGGCCAAGGCATTCGGCGTGTCATTAGCTCGAAACATTTGTTCAAATTCTTCACGATCTGTGTTCTCCTTTTAGCGGTTTTTGCTCCGCAGGATCGTGGTAAACTAATTCCTTGGTCATCGCTATTTGACCAAGGTTCTTCACTTAGTGCCGTAGTATCTCAACCAGTATTCACTCGTAGTTCTTGAAAGCAAGCTGCCTGATGTTTCGAGGAGCCGAGGAGGACGGCTTTGACGTGTCTGGTATACGGTTGACAGCTTTAAGTGCACATACACTGCTACTAAGTGATGGTCAGATTCAATATCCGCACCCCGTAGTGAAATTATGTTTCTGATGTTAGGGAAGAACCTTCCGTCTATGAGAACATAATCAATCTGGTTCATTGTACGTTGGTCAGGTGATCTCCAGATGGCTTTGTGGATATCCTTGCGGGGCAATAAAGTGCTGCCAAGTTTATACATCGAAGTTTATACATCGTTGCACATCGTTTGTGTCGATGTGCATGCTATGGGGTCATATCACCGGTCTATAATTTCTTCCCTATCGACCTATGCGTTCATATCTCCAACGACGATCTTGATGTCCCGTGGCGAGCAGCTGTTGTACGTTGCCTCCAGCCTTGCGTAGAACACTTCCTGCTCAACGTCAGGTTTACCTTCGTGCGGGAAGTGCACGTTGATGTAATTGAAGAAACGGTCGTTTATTCTCAGTGGATACATTCTTTCGTTGATCGCATTCTAATCTATTACGCGATTCTAAATACTGCCCTACACTGCAAAGCCGTTCCCAGTTCGTTGATAGTGCTACCGCTCTGGTAAAACTTGACCTTTCCGCCGCGAATCTTCCACACCTTCTCTCCTTTGCGACAGATTTCCTGCAGACCTACGTTACCAAGTTAACGTGGTTCGACCAGATCGCCGCCTGCGAAATGACGCGATCTGCAGTTCCAAGTATCGAGTTTCCATTCGTCGTCCTTGTTTCGTCGCCCAGGTCGATACTGAATATTCCGCTCCGAATTTGCTTGAATTTTATAAGTGTGATTTAATTTAGATGTGTAGCCGTACTGGGGCAACACTACCGAGTCTCGCGATGGGGCCAGTGTTGTCACATGTACAGATTTATCTGGAAAAGTACAGACTTTTTCGAATTTTTTGGTACAGATTCTGTACGGTACAGATTACAGATGCCAAAAAGTACAGATAGGTACAGAATTTTCTGAGTGTCAAAAACTCATACTTTTTTCTCAGTGCAGTTTCTTGAAATCAGTAGAGAAGCAATTCTTAGTATGAATGAAAACGTATTTATGTCTTGTTTAGCAGAGATATGTGCAAACATCATCAAACAAATAAATGATTTGAGACTCGTGCATTTTTTTAATGCTAACAGTCCAAAATTTTCTAAAAATATCCAAAATATTTTTAATTGTGCAGATTTTGGTACAGATTCTTGAAAAGAAAAGTACAGATGAAAAAGATTTTTGCCCCTTCCAGTACAGAGACTCCCTATACCTCCTTCCCGGTTAGTATACGACCTTAGTTTCCACCGGGGTTGGTTACCCGATCTCCGCTAAGGTTCCGCCTTCGTATTCCGCCTGGTACCACGAGGAGGTCGGGATCGAAGTTGCTGAATAAAAGGCTAACGACCACTGTGGGGTCTGTATTTCGCATTATTCAGCCATTTACCAGGCTGTTAAAACCCACAGTTTTTTTACGCGAATTTTGGAATCTACGCAGTTTTTTTACTCGAATTTCGGAACATAAGCGGTTTTATACGCGATTTTGATTTACGTGGAACGTATCCTTCGCGTAAAAAGCGACTTAAATGTAGTCTGACATATGGATCAGAACGGTACTAGTTTATCAAGTTAATCTATGAAATGAGACGCAAATTTGTCTACAACCATTACAAAAAGAAATGGTTTCCGAGTAGCAATGATTAAAAGTGGTCAACCACTAGTTAAAAACGAAACCCAAATGACACGCCTCTAAAGGTGATGCGAATTCTTCTTCAACGCCTCCTTTTTCCGGAAAAACATGTTTTGCAAGCACGAAAACGACAGCCTGCTCTAGAAAGAGTGTAAACCATGTTTCCCATTTTCACTGCCATGAGATGCTGAATCATAAGCAGTTGATCATTAATTTCACATTTTCGTTAATTATGCGTACACTTCCACATACATTATACGATCAGTTATGGTCTAAAGTATAGTATGTATCATTTGGGTCTCCTGTGTGCGGATATTAAATTAAGCCAATTTCGTATTATGGCATGTTTCCTCGAAAATTATACACGCCTCGTTGACGGACGTCATTAAAGCTCGCTTCTGAACCAGTTTTGTACGGCCATTTTCGGATGCTCCTGGCATAGGCCTCTGCTAATGTTATCATGGTGATAGAATACCTATAACCGCTCATTAGGCAGATCACCGTTTTCATCTTGGCTTCACGCTTTGATGGTGGAGTGGAGAGAGAGATACTGTGACCACCCACAGATTAGTTTATTTGCGGCATCAAGCACAGCGGTGTATTAAGGGGACACGATCGTCGAAAAACAGTTTGATCTTTGCAAATATTAGGTATTATTTTCTGTCTTGAAAAAAATATTCATCCATTCCTTAGATAATGTTTTTTTTTTGGCAAATCGACTTTTAGTTTTCAAAATGCACTTTTTCAGAATAGGATTTTAATATTATTCTTTATGAAAATTCAGGAGCAAACAAAATTGAGCCCTTGTCGAAAGTTAGTCTGGACCAACCCTCTACTATATTTGCCAGCTCCCATTAGGCCGTATGAATAAAATAGTTTACTTTGCTTTTCCCGTTTAAATCGTATGGGAGCATTTGCTCTAACTCTTTTATTCATATGGCCTATATGGCATATTGTTAAGAACGTAAATCGTTTTTATTATTCTTTCTATTCCTTTCGGCACGACCATGAACTGTGTAACTAGTTTAGTGTATGGAGAAATTTCGATTTTGATGCGTTGTTTATGACTACCAAAAGCGAGAAACACCTATATGTGAAAATGGCGTAAGGTGAATATTGCTGATTTAACAAAACATGTTAAGATGTTAACACTTTTATATTTTGGGTATAAATTCTGGCATTAGTCGCATAATGCATGCAAAATGGTTGATTATGCGACTTTTTGAAAACTAAAGCCAGAATTATCAAATACAGTATATTTTTATTCATTTACTTCTGCTTTTTCTACAAGCTGCTTTTACATTCAAATTCGAGCTCAAAGTTACAGTTTATAAAACTGGACGGTTTCCCTTTTATCAAATTGTCGGAAGGCTCTGACACAAAACATCCCGCCAGCAGCTACTTCTTTATGAAAATATATGGAAAGAGTGAGTGAGAAATACGAAAATCATAAGGACATTTAGCAATATGCATCGGACATTTAGCGATATTACATCGTTTTCGCATTGCGACTTGCGTTTTGTGAAATATTTTTGAATAATGTGTGTGTTTACGTTTATCCTTTTTCTACCATTTTACCCATTTACAAACGCATAGGCCTTCCATGGAATAGACTTTGGCTGCATGGAATAAGTATCATTTCACTGCTACACTTTTACCTTTGTTTACATTTTATTGCGTATGTACATTACGTCGTTTTGAACTTTTGGTGGTGCAACCAGCAACCAACGAAAAATCCAACAGCTCAAAACAATGAATGCCACCCGGTTGGTCTGGATCAAGGTGTTGAAAAAAATTAACTATGCAAAGTTGGTTGATTTAGATAAAGACTTTACATTCCCCTAGCTTGAATTGGATTCCTGAATGATACTGCCATTCTTCAATGCTCAAGCTCATGCTCAAGTGATTGTGAAGTTTGGTTTTGGACGAAAAAATGTTCCTGCTACAGGATCATAACAACCAACAAAATGATCGGATATATGCAGCATATTTTGTTGATATTCCTCGGGACAAACTGACTGTTAAGGGGGCATAGTACTTTTTACACCATATTTTTTGCCTTATTTCAAATATTTTTTTCTCGATAACGCGAAAAGCGAATCGATTCGGGTTTATTGCTTGCTAAACATTGCACTTTATATTAATATTTGCAGTTTTGTTTGCATATGTGAACCTCTTCCCCTCTCTCCTACGGCTACTTGAACATGATCATTCGAAAAAACATGATTTGCGGTACCATGGATTGGCGCTGGGGGGCTTATCCGAATTGAAAAATTCCAATATGACATGAAAGAATATTAAATTATCTCGTGTTTGACCCATCCTTTTTTTAAAATTCGAACGCATAACAAAATGGCGGACATTCAAACATAAAAGTAAGGTTTTTAGCCGAAAAAATTGACTTTAAACATTTCTAAAAAATACAAAAATTGTAATATCGAAAAAAGGATGGGTCAAACACTAGATAATTTTGTTAGCTTTAAAACAAAAAAAGAATCATGAGAATTGCTTCAGCCGTTCTTGAGATATTTATGGTACACTCAAGTCTTTTTTTACACGGTTTGTTTTTTTCGATTACTCAAGGACGGTGCAACTTAGGGAGCATTTACAAACTACGTGACAAATGTCAGGCCCCTCCGAAATGTATTGAGAAATAAACGAAGGGTATCTAGGTTTTCTCGTTCTAAACAATCGAAAAAACAAACCGTGTAAAAAAAGTACTTCAGTGTACCGACTTTCAAAACCTGGTTTCGAGAAAAACGACGTAGAAGTTTTTATTCGCTGTGTAATCGATCCAGACATTGTTGCGTGTGGAAAAGTTTAGCAATCGAAATTACATAATTTTTATTTGAATCAATGTCAAAATATGTATTTAGCCGTAAGAATTTAGAGCGCAGTATGTCCCTGGCGATGTCACCGAGATTGAAGCGCATTGAAATAAGTCATACCCTTACTAGGCATCCCGTGCGTCACACTAAGAAACTCTACAAGGCAAGGCAGCCAACCTAAGCGCATCACACTAATTCGGCTAGAGCTACCAATCATCAAAAAGAGCCAGACAGTAGCCATTGCGATTATAGTCGGACCTCGGCGAAGTGCGCGCGTGGTTTGCTGGAGTCAAACCGAGATTCACGGGAAGTAGTGAAACTGGGACTTATCATTAACATCGCCAGAACGAAGTACATGGTTGCTAGCGGGGAATGATGTGAAGTAATGGAGGAGTCCCGTAGTTTGCAAATACGCACAAAACTTGCGCTCTACAGAGTACTTATCTTTCCTGTGATCCTTTACAGACATTAATTACGGACGCTAAATGAAGCTTATCGACGGATATTTGGGGTTTATGAGCGTAAAATTCGGCGATCTGTACTTGGTAGTAAAATGGAAAATGGAGTGTGGCGTACACGCATGAACCTCGACTTATATCAAATATACAAATATGCTGATATAGTGAAGGTAGTAAAATGTGATAGGCTGTAGTGGGCTGGGCATGTGGCCAGAATGTACGACGAAAAAGTAGCCAAAACTATTTTTAGCAGAGAACCAGGAGGAGGCCATAGATTTCGGAGCAGACCTTCGCTCATGGATGTGTGCTCTCGAGAACGATGACGGTGTTCGAGGGGACAGGAGAACTGTAGCTCAGGACCGACCATAATTTGTTCGTCGCAGGATCGATAATGGACTGTCGCCACTAAAGTAAAGTAAAGCAAGCAAGTTTTCAAGTTACAAGAGGTATTACTATACAATGCTGCTGCCTGCTCTGCATATAACATCCAATCAAAATAATCAATTTGCTCGGCACTTCTCAATGAGCAATTTTGCATCGAAAATTACACTATTTGCGTTTTAAATTATCATTTTCAGCCAGCTCCATTAGAAAGATACATACGCATTGGTCGCAAAACATACTCGATAAATGAGTATGCAGATGCCCCAAACACAGGCTTGGGTGACTCAATAAATGAGTCCCACAACCTCGGGTCAGTTTTTGCGTTCGACCTCCTGTAATCGGCGGTAGCAAAATTGCTTGCTCGTAATTACACGAGGATAAATTGCAGTAGGAAAATCCTTGAAGAATGAGATATCAGGTTGAGTTTGAAATTGTAAATTAAAATTATACTCTCCGAGCCAAATTTAAATAAAACGCTGAAGGAACATATTATAATACGGTACACAACCAGCTGAAGTTAAAACAATTAATTTAATATATATATTTACACGATCAGACCAATGAAACTCGTTCTTAAACCGACCGGGCTAATGGGAAAGAAAACAGGAGAGCATATTTTAGATACGTTTTTTATTTCTAATTATATGGCTTCTGGTAAAATCAGTACATGCTTTTTATTCCATTTTTCGCCAAAGGCGAAAAAATTCATCAATACAGCAGCAATGTTGGTTGCATGAATGGTTTCAATATTTAGGCAATTTGTGCCCCTGCAATTATGATTAATTGGAACATTCTTCAGCAGGCGATCGTCCTGAAACGCTCATCGCCGGCCGTAATACCACCAGCCACTGTTCCACCTGCACACTGATAATGAGATAATTTTTTATCAATTATCTGTAGCGCGGTTCAAAGGCGACCTACATAAATATAGGTATTGTCCATCCATGCATCGCGCAATTATAATGGCGAGACGGTCAGTACACTGTCACAGATCCACAGATAAAGCCGGCCGGAGAGGATGTGGCTTGAAAATTACAGAAAGAAAGTAATCGATAAAACAGATCGTAAAATCCTGCCCTAGCACCGCTCATCCGGGCCGTGGAACCTGATCGGTAGCTTTTAGTGTGAATATATCGTACTTACTGATACCAACGATCTGACTAGGGTCTAATGGAATGCACGTGCCCTTCTAAATAGCAATTTTGTATCCAACCACGGTTGCATTAGCAGGTTCAACATTTCAATTAACTAACGTTCGGCTATGAATACGAAGTACGTAGTGCGATCATAATAAATTTGTAATCTAACGATTGATAAAGGCAGCCGAGGCTTGTAAAACGTTCACGATTCTAAGCAAAGTATACTTATTAGCAATTTACCGAAATTGCGCC
This sequence comes from Sabethes cyaneus, assembly GCF_943734655.1. Lineage (NCBI taxonomy): Eukaryota > Metazoa > Arthropoda > Insecta > Diptera > Culicidae > Sabethes > Sabethes cyaneus. Next base: position 181,210,486 of record NC_071355.1, read on the forward strand.
TTCCAGTGATTATGAAAATTTGAACGTTTCACCGATCACCAATATTAAGAATCATTACTTTCTGGCAATAACTAAAAGATTGTTCTTTTATCAGTTTAGATAATTTACACTGATCATCTTTTGGGAATGGAAGAAAAATGTAAGCGGTTGTTAATGCAATTAGTTGAAAATTCGTTGTATTTTTATATTCCAGCTGTGTTTATTTAATCCTTATTATTACGACATTCTGTATAGAATTTCTATAGTAATAATATCATATACCTGTGAAAGAATGTGGAATCTGGTGCACCTTTGGAACAGATGCTTTATTCAAATCACTTTTGTTATGTTTTTCTCACAAAAAAAAATTCAGTGGCCTAATTATTACATCGCTCGGGATAATTTATCAACTAAATAATTTTACAGTCAATTGGATCATTTTGGGTTATATTTGAATGAATGGGTAAAGAACCGGTTTTAGGCTGTCTGAGCGGATTGCTGATTGCTTTACCTTATTATAAGCGATGGGTTGACTAAGTGGGGGATATCAACATACCAATCTTTTTGCTAACTTTAGTTCTTCAAGCTATTATCAATGGAAGTCACTATTATCAAAAATATAATTTTAATATAATATAATATATTTGCTAAAGCTAAACTTTTGATTTTTCACTTTAAATATTGAAGCTATGGAAATATTTTTAATCAGCCCGAAGGCATTTTAATCACCAAGGTGCTTTTTTAAGCAGTCCTGAAACCTGAGATTCTTTACACGCCTCCATAAAAAATCACTTCAACTTTTCCGCTATTCAGTAAGTTTGCGTACGACGAATCGCCTTATTTTGCTTTCTACTAATCGGCATATTCTTGTAACAACCCTTATGGGAGTTTTGTAGCGGGATATTACCTAAAAAACGAGCGGGGTACTGAATCGATCGACTAGAATCGACCAAGTTGGTTGTTTAGTGAGGCGATGACTTACGGAACGTTCTATCACAAGCATTCCGGTTCCTTTCGAACAGCTCCTCCTCGTCCAGTGGCTTTATCAGGTAGATTTTCAAAACTCAGATCTTCAAAAGTTTCACGTAATTTCCCTGTAATACCCAACGTCTCGTCGGCCTATTCCACATAGGCTTTGGCTGTTGTTTCGTGCACGTCACCAATCTATACCTATAAAAATGGATTTCTGTCTGTCTGTCTGTCTATCGGTATGTTCCTTATAGAATCGGAAACTACTGAACCGATCGGCGTGAAAATTTACATGTAGGGGTTTTTTGGGCCAGGGAAGGTTCTTATGATGGCTAGAGACTCCTCCCCTCACTAACAGGGGGTCTCCCACACAAATGAAACTCAAATTTCTGCAAAACTCGAGAACTAATCAAGCAAATGGGACAAAATTTGGCATGTGGGTGTTTTTGGAGACAAGAATTTTTTCTATGGTGAATGGAGACCCCTCCCCTCTTTACGATGGGAAATATGGCCCCTCTCCCCTTTAAGAGGAGGGGGCCTCCACACAAATGAAATGCAAATTTCCTCATAACTCGAGAACTAATCAAGCAAATGGAACCAAATTTGGCAAGTGAAGGTTTTTGGAGGCAACATTTTTTTATGGTGAATCCCAACTTTAGGAGGGGGGGGCTTCCATACAAATTAAACACAAATTTCCGCATAACTCCAGAACTAATCAAGCAAATGGAACAAAATTTGGCATGTGGGGGGTTTTGGAGACAAGAATTGTTTCTATGGTGAATTGAGACCCCTCCCCTATTTAGAAGATGAATTATGACCCCTCTCCCCTTTAAGAGGAGGGGCTCTCATATAAATGAAATACAAATTTTTTCATAACTCGAGAACTAATTAAGCAAATGGAACCAAATTTGGCATGTGAAGGTTTTTGGAGGCAAGAATTTCTTTATGGAGAATTAGGACCCCTACCCACTTTAGAAGGGGGGGCTCTCATACAAATGAAATACAAATTTCCTCATAACTCGAGAACTAATCAAGCAAATGGAACCAAATTTGGCATGTGGGGGGCTTTGGCGGCAGGAATTTTTTTGTGATGGTTGAGACCCCTCACCCCTGTGGTAGGGGGATAAGGACTCTCATACAAATAAAACAGAAATTTTGCTTAACTCAAAAACTAATCAAACTCGAGAAGTTTTAGACTCTTCCATAAAAATAGTCAATAACAAGACCACCAAAAACTATCAATAGTAACACTAGATGATTCAGGGCGAGACGGCCGCAGCCCGTGAGTGTGTCTAGCAACCCGCCGTCGCAAGCGCCGGGTACTGCGAGGGTGGCCAGCCCGCAGATTTCACCTCTATCTAGGTTTATTCATTTTCCTAGGTCTACTGACCTCTATTACTTTCCTTCAATTGGGTCCCAACGAGCGACAGAGAGTAAGGAGAGGATCACCCCTGCGAAATAGTAATTTACACGAAAAGATTTCCCGTGAAATGGTACATCCCGCGTAAGGTTTTTCGCGAAATGGTATTCCGCGATCGTCATGATGTTATTAACTACCGCGGAAGCAACAGTCTCTCTGCAGCTTATAAATTATTCGAGACAATTATGAGTTGTGCAGTTGGTTGGTAAACGGCTGGATAATGCGGAATATAGACCCCATAGTGGTCGTTAGCCTCTTATCCAGCAACTCCGATCCCGACCTCCTCGTAGTACCAGACGGAATACGAGCAACCTTAGCGGAGATCGGGTAACCAACCCCGGTGGAAACTAAGGTCGTATACTAAGCGGGAAGGAGATATAGTGAGTCTCGGCACTATAAGATGGCAGCCCCATCGCGAGACTCGGTAGTGTTGCCCCAGAACGGCTTCACACCTAAATTAAACTTAAACTAACAACATTCAAGCATATTCGGAGCGGAATATTCGGCATCGACCAAGGCGACGGAATAAGGACGACGAATGGAGACTCGGAACTTGGAACTGCAGATCGCTAAATTTCGCAGGTTGCGAACGGGTGCTGATTGAACAGCTGGAACCCCGCAAACTAGGCATCGTAGCTCTGCAGGAAATCTGTCGCAAAGGAGAGAAGGTATGGAAGATCCGTGGCGGAAAGGCCCAGTTTTACCAGAGCGGTGGCGCTACCAACGAACTGGGAACGGGCTTTGTAGTGCTGGGCGGAATTCAGGATCGCGTGATAGATTGGAAGGCGATTAACGAGAGAATGTGTGTATTGAGGATAAAGGGCCGTTTCTTCAATTATAGCATCATTAACGTGCACTGCCCGCACGAAGGTAGACCCGACGATGAGAAAGAAGCGTTCTACGCGAGGCTGGAGGCAACCTACGACAGCTGCTCGTCACGGGACATCAAGATCGTCATCGGGGATATGAACGCCCAGGTCGGTAGGGAAGAAATGTATAGACCGGTGGTAGGACCCCATAGCCTGCACACCGACACGAACGATAACGGCCAACGTTGTATAAACTTCGCAGCTTCCCGAGGCCTGGTGATCCGAAGCACCTTTTTCCCGCGCAAGGATATCCACACAGCCACCTGGAGATCACCTGACCAACGTACAATGAACCAAATTGACCACGTTCTCGTAGAGGGCCGGTTTTTCTCTAACATCACGAACGTACGCTCCCGACGGGGTGCGGATATTGATTCTGACCATTACCTAGTAGCAGTACATGTGCGCTCAAAGCTGTCCACAATATACCGGACACGTCAAAGCCGCCCTCCTCGGCTGAACATCAGGCAGCTAGATAACCCACAAGCTGCGAGAACTACGCGCAAGTACTGAATGAGGCACTGTCTTCTTCCGAGGAGTTAGGTGCTTCAAACCCCGAAGACGGTTGGGGTAGAATACGCTCGGCCATCGGAGAGGCCGGTACCGCGGCACTAGGTATTGAGCCTCGGAGTACACAAAATGATTGGTTTGATGGGGAATGCCAACAAGCGGTGGAGGAGAAAAAAAATGCTTGGAAAAAGTATCTAAGTGTTGCCACTAGAGAGAACCTGGCCACATACCGACGAGCTAGGAGCCATTTGACCACGATCCTGAGGAGAAAAAAGCGCCAAAAGGAGGACAGAGATCGTGAAGAATTAGAGCAACTATTCCGAGCTAATGACACGCGCAAGTTTTATGAGAAGGTGAACCAAACTCGGAAGGGCTACACACCCAAGCCTGACATGTGTAGGGACGAAGGAGGGAATCTAATTACTAGGAGCGCCCATGGAAGATAGTGATGTCCTAGCATCTGATCTCCAAAAAGTCAAACGAGAAATAAGGCTACTGAAGACCAATAAAGCCGCCGGGAAGGACCGCTTACCGGCAGAGCTTTATAAACATGGCGGAGAAACGCTAGCAAAGGCTCTACACTGGTTTTTTTTTTGAGGATTTGGGAGGAGGAAAAGCTACCGGAGGAATGGATGGAAGGAGTGGTTTGTCCCATCTATAAAAAGGGTGATCGGCTAGACTGCTGCAACTATCGTGGTATTACGCTGGTAAACGCCGCCTACAAGGTACTCTCCCAGATCCTGTTACGCCGGCTGTCACCGATAGCACAAGGTTTCGTAGGGAATTATCAGGCGGGTTTCATGGGGGCTCGCGCAACTACGGACCAAATTTTTACTATCCGACAGATTTTGCAGAAATGTCGGGAGTACAACGTGCCCACGCATCACATCTTTATTGATTTCAAAGCAGCATACGATACAGTCGATCGAGACAAGCTATGGCAGATAATGCACGAACACGGTTTTCCGGCAATCTACGCCAGACTGAAAGCGGAGTCTAGGAGAATTGGGCTAAAAATAAATGGGTCGAAGGCCAAATACATGAAAGGAAGAGGCTCAAAGGAAACAAATGCGCGCCTCCCACGGACGGTAACCGTTGACGGCGACGAACTAGAAGTGGTCGAGGAGTTCGTGTATTTGGGATCGCTGGTGACCGCGGACAACAACACTAGTAAGGAGATCCAGCGGCGCATCCAAGCGGGAAATCGGGCCTACTTTGCCCTTCGTAAAACGCTACGATCAGGAAGCATACGCCGCCGCACGAAGCTAACAATGTACAAAACCATTATTAGACCGGTAGTTCTTTACGGACTTGAAGCCGTGACGCTGCTTACGGAGGACATACGCGCCTTTGCCGTGTTTGAGCGGAAAGTGCTGCGGACGATATTTGGCGGAGTACAAACTGAAAGCGGAGAGTGGCGGAGGCGTGTGAATCACGAGCTACAGGCACTGCTTGGGGAGACTCCCATCGTACATCTAGCGAAAGTTAGCAGGCTACGGTGGGCCGGACACGTCGTAAAGATGCCGGACGACAGTGCGACGAAAATAGTCCTGTTCAACAACCCCACCTGCACCAGGAACAGGAGGGCCCAATGTGCACGATGGCTCGACCAGGTCGAAAGCGATTTGCGACTTCTGAGACGACTAGGAAAGCGGCTCTATGCTGCTGAAGAAGAAGAAGATGAGTTGTGCAATATTGAACTGTACTAAAATTACATTTAAGCTGCTCAGCACAGTATGCCTGTCTGAGCTAAACTGCTGGAATTTACTTCGTTGTGTATTTCACAAATGGAAGGCAAGAAACAAGTTGATGTTATCTCCCAGCAAACACGAAATCGTATATCAATGTACGAAAATTATACTTTTAATAAATTCAGGATCGTAAATATAGCCGAATGAAATGCACACATGTTTATATTCGGTCATATTTGACGACAGCAAGTGATTGACCTACGACTTCCAGTACAGAAATGTATAGCATTAAAACTAATCGCTTTGAGTCGGATCTTATTGCATACAAAGACTTATAAAGTTGAATTGTTAATGTATATTTTGTAGTACGTATATGGCCCCTAAATTAGTACGCATATGCTAGTTTTGTGCATCAGATACGATTATTCGGGGTATATATAGGTACATATAACTCATTTGTTACATTAACCTGAAAGTTATTTTAAATACGATTGATCATGAGATCTTTTTACAGGTTGGCCCTTCCAAACAAGTAACCATATAGGGGAACTGTGGGTAAAATGAACAGGGGGGGTAAAATGAACAGGTGGCAAATTCCCAGTAAACCGATTAAAATCTGTTCCAGATCAATAGGTATCTTCTCCTAGAAGTATTTCAAGCTGTTTGAGACAATATGTGGTGATCATAAGCTTTCTAATGTGGAAAAAATTGAAAAAGTAAAAAAATATTTGTTGGAATCTGACGCCGATGGTAATTTCCACTAATAGTATATAAGTCCACTAATAGTATATTAAATTTCGACTATTGGTATCATTTATTGTTGTTTGCTTATCCCTGTCCTGCGGATCTGTCGAAAATTCCAAATATTTTTATCAACTGTTTGTTTATAATAAACACTCGAAAACAATTGGTGTTTTGGGGGCAAAATGAACACTTCACTATGGGGGCAAAATGAACAATGTGTATAATGCTGTTTTATTTTCCATTTATCAGGAGCCAGGACCTAATTAGAATTCAATCAATAAAAATGATCGAGTCCCTCGAAAAATGACGGAAAATGACCGATGAAGCGAGTTGAAAGTCAAGCATTGTATGAACGTGGCGAAGATACATTATGTTAACTTTGTGGAGTCCTATTTTAATTTCAGCAGCCTTGTTGAATATCTACAGCTTATGTAGAACAATGATAAGGTAAAATAATGTTTAATTTATCCAAACTGCATGTTAACTTTAGTTTTCTATGACATGTTCATTTTGCCCTCACTGCATGTTCATTTTACCCACACGAAAAAAATCAGGCTCGAATGTGACGCTTTCGAAAATAAGGAATTTTTCATGACAAATCGTCCTTTTTTAAACATCTTTATACTTTGCTACGTGGAATATGAATCCAGCTTTCAATGCATGTAATGCGTTCAGCATTTGGTTGGTTCCTGGGGAAGCAAATAGCGAAATTGCTAAGGGTGTTCATTTTCCCCCCAGTTCCCCTAGTTGTATTCCAATCTTAGCGGAAGAACATGTGCAATTCGTACCCAGTATTCCATTGGTGTATACCAAAAAATCTGGAGTTCCTCAAGGGAGCAACATGGGACCTTTGCTTTTTTATGTTTTTTTTACCTTTGTTATACAATATAACAAAGGTTTAGGAATTGGTCGAAAAACACGAAGTCGATCTGAGGCCCGGAGGGCCGTGTCACATATACCAATCGATCAGGTTCGACGAATGAGCAATGTCTGTGTGTGTGTGTGTGTGTGTGTATGTGTGTATGTGTGTGCGCTTCAATTTTTAATCGCCTATTTCTCGGAGATGGCTGAACCGATTCGTCTGCTATAATTTTTATTTGAAAGGTATTTTTACCTAGTATATCACTATTAAATGGTTTCGTGGTCTGACTTTTAGTTTAAAAGTTATAAGCAAAAATGTGAAAATTACGTGACACGATTTTCTCCGGAACCACATAACCGATTTCATCGATCTTAGTACCAAATAAAAGCTCTTACTATTGCTAAACTTCACGCCAATTTTTATTGAAAACAAACAAGTGGTTTAAAAGTTATGCTTAAAAAACCAGTTTTGACAAGGTTCAAATGATCGCCTGTTTCTCAGAGATGGCCAAACCGATTTATGCGCTATTAGTTTCATTTGGCAGGTAATATAGCCGGATAGATCACTATTGAATGGTTTTTTGATTTGATGTTTAATTTGAAAGTTATGAGTAATTCAATACACCACACCAAAATTAACAATAATTTATAATGATTTTAACCAAGAAAAATAACCTAATTTCAATTATTTTAATATCAAACGAGAGGTTTTCCCACTACGAATATATATGCAAAATTTCATAAGAATTGGTTTTACCGGTCAAAAGATATAAACCCTCGAACACCCGCACCAACTTTTGTAACACGGTTACTCGCGCGCACAATAGCCCAAAACCAAAGAAAACGTGCGCACTAGAGTTTTGACTAGGAAAACTTGGTTTTAAGTTTATCGAACCTTTGGAAGAGTTTCTTGAAATTGAAAGCTCTATTGTCTGGTATAATTTGAATTTTGATTAATCCCCCTAAAAGTGAAATAAAAAAATTATTTTCCTTCAGTTTCAATATAACACATTGATGTGTTCTGCAAAGTTTTAGAGCATATTATTACAAGAAATTTTGCTGAAGACAGTAACCTTCTATCTCTTTAACGAAGAGATCTTATTGTTGAAGAGATAGAAGGTTACTGTCTTCAGCAAAATTTGAAAGATCAGTTTTTCTATTGTAGCTCTTTTTGTAATTGTTGTATGATTTTTTCATGTATTACAAAGTTGTATAAATAATAAAAATACACAACTTTGCTGAACATAGTATACCTCTATGTTTCCTTGTTTACGAACTGTAGAACTTTGATTATAAAAAATACCCTGATTTTGACCCCGAATTACTCGACTACCAACAGACGGATACATTTTAAACATTTTACATTTGCTGGTAGTTTTGCTGCATACAGACACCATTTTTCCATATGAAGAAACAAAAGAAAATTCTAGTTGGGGCCAATTGCGGTACACCTCACATGCTACTTGCTTCGTTTCTGTGATGTCGATTTATGCTAATCTATTTTCCTAACAATTTAAAGTAATAATGCATTGAATAATTCTGACATTTTGCTCATAACAAGTTTATTGAAGAATATACGTTAGTAGGGTAGATGATCCATTAGTTGCGCCACTAAGCACAATACAACTTCATTTTTCTTGTTTATTGAGGTACATGCTTCAATTAATGCTTGTGGGATATAAATTTATCAAATACAAGGTATTTGTCACAAGGCAAGACAATTGCTTTCGTTGTTCGAGAAGCTTTATAAAGAAAAAATGAATTTTCTGATTCAATTATATTGTACCAACAGTTGCGCTAATGTTTCCTTAATTAAGTTTGATGTTCCTTTAATTGTGGTATTCCATATACATTGCTAGGTTGCTAAGTGAAAAAACCCGAATTAATCCACCTAGCGGCGTGACCTAGCCTTTCTACTGCCATAATAATCATTATTTAATTTCTCAGGAACGTCTATGTATAATTAACTTGACTATATTTTTAAATATCCGTTCCGTATTCCTCAAAATCCTTATTTGCCAGTAAAATTACCAACGTATTGCGTAGAATAATTAAATTTTCTTTCCTTGGGTGCGTAAATACTTGTAAAACCTTATTTAGTTTTATAATCGGTCGGCCTTAACTTTTGGGCTTCAGAGCCATATACGAAACTTGTTTTGAATTGACAATATGAAATATGTGTTCATAACAGATTTTTTGATATTTTGATATTAATACCATACGTTCAAAAGTTAGCATCTTTGAAAAACAAGAGTTCAGAAAAATTATTATTATACTTCGCTTTTGAAGACAAAGGATATCGACAACAAAATGATTAATCTCAAAATTTTACTATTAGTTTGCTTGGCTTCAATTTTGCGATATATCTGAATTAGAAAAAATAACTGAATAGAGCATTAGATATGAAAAAGAGAAATTGAACTTTTTCTTAGCTGGCGCTCCTTCAGATAATTATTTTTACATGAAAATCAAAACTTAAGCTTCTTTTCAATGTACTTTCATGAAAAGATAGTCATTAGCTTGATCGCATCGTTTTTACAATGTTAGAGGGTTAGGAAAACAAGATGAAGTCGAAAAATAGTGCAAGCTGCGCCTTAAACATGCTTGAGAATAGGAAATATGATCGATATGATTTCCAGTGCTTGTCATTTTTGATTTATTTGTTGAAACATGATACATGACATAAGACATCTGTCCTTTAAAATGTCATTAACGAAAACAAATCTTACAAAATTACTACCGTGCAACGTTTACTTCCTATTTTTCATATAACATTTCTAAGCTCTAGTATCTATTGATTAAAAAGACCTACATGCTTAAATTAACTGCTTTTCTTCGCTGTTTGCTTTTCTTGTACAATTGTGAGTAACAGCAAGTGAAGAAAATGACAATTGAAATCTGAAATCAAAGAAAAGAAAAAGCTTTTCGATTGAATCCCACTATTTAATATTTATTTGCAACAGATACGTAGTTCGCCTACGACGTGCAGGCTTCATCAGTGTCTTATTTCAAAGCGTATACGTATCTGTCGCGAATAAATATTAAATAGTGGAATTTAGTCGGTAAAAGTTTTTTCTTATCTTTAATTTCAAATTTCGTATTCCACTAAGAGGCTTCAAAAACTTCAGACAATTGATTCAGAAAAGTGAGAAACATCTTTTCTTGAATTTCAATGCAAATTTAAAAATTGCAAATTGTCATCCCAAGTAACAATTTGAGTTTTATTACACTCTTATGATAGCATTCAAGACCACAATTGGTCATGAAAACCACCATAAGAGTACAATCAAACTCACATTGTTGCTTGGGATCACATTCACACATACATACATACATACATATATACATACATACATACATACATACATACATACATACATATATACATACATACATACATACATACATACATACATACATACATACATACATACATACATACATACATACATACATACATACATACATACATACATACATTCATACATACATACATACATACATACATACACACATACATACATACATACATACATACATACATACATACATACATACATACATACATACACACATACATCACACACATTAAATACAATCAACATTTGTTTTGATTTCACACGTTTTAACGGTTTAATATACGGTGCTTAAGTGTTAAAGTTTAAATAACTTTTGAATGAACCGTCAGATTTTAAATAACTCGGTTTCGTTTGATAGATCTCAGCAGTTATTTTCAAATAATAATAAAATGTGTGATGTTTTTCATTGAATTAATGCTTATATGTTACAAAAATATGTTTTAAATACTATTTTTTCACATTTCTTTATGTAACTTTCAAACTACAAGCCCAATCGTCATGAAATTTGGAAGTTAAGGGTTTGCAAGGCTCCTCTTTCATATGCAATCAATTTTGTTCAAATCGGTTAAGGGACCTATGAGATAATGAAGTCCCATATTTTTCATATTTTTATACATAACTTTTGAACTAAAAGTCCGATCAGTATGAAATTCAATAGCAACCAATGGGACACCTAGACCTTTCATTTGACACTAAGAACATTAAAATCGGTCCAGCCATCTCCGAGAAAAGTGAGTGAGATTAAAAGCGTCACATACACACACACACACATACACACACACACACACACACACACATACATACACACACACAGAAAATGCTCAGTTTTCGAAACTGAGTCGAATGGTATATGATATTCGGCCCGCAGGACCTTCTTTCCATTTTCGGTTTTCCAAGTGATTTCTATACCTTTATACTATATATTTATATAGTAGAAAGGCAAAACATCGTAGCAAAACTATAGACGAGCGCCTATAGTTGTGCGCTCCAACTACGCGTTGGATTTTGGAAAATTGGCATTTTAGCAAATAATGCTTTAATTTTAAATGGTGTAGTCTAACTACCAATACTTCTAAAAACCTGTTTTATATAATGAATGTAATTGTTTTATCTAAAATGCTACGATGACGAAAATATGCATTAATAATGAATAGTAGCGCAACTATTGGTACTACCACAACTATTGGATCAACTACCCTATATACGTAATATACGATTTGTAACTATATAACAATATGGCATTTAAAAACCTACATATGGTGTACAAAATACAACAACGTGAGTAACCGAAGGTTCATAAAAATTGATGAAAATTATTCAAGAGAACTTTATTGTTGTGAATCAAATAGAATGGCGTTACAGGAAATTATGCATAGTTCAAAAACCTTTTAACTAGACCTTTACTACGCAATGTATATGTTAAAGAATAATATTTCATCTTACAACTTACTTTTACTTGCACTTACCCTCATTAGTAACAACTTACTTAGCAATTTCATGAGAAAAGAAACTATCAAAATTTATAAGTGCTTCTATTTGTTTCAAATTTTGTAAACTTATTCAATTTCCAAAAATTTCATGTAAACCAAACGTGTCGATTTCTATCTCAAATTGCAAGTAAGACGGTATAACAAAGGTTCCTTTCACCACTAGGTGGATTAAATCAGGTTTTTTTCAATGATGTTACATTGTTGCTGGAATATGGCAGTAAGATCATGTAAGTAGGTGATTTTAAACTGTTTGGCACATTTGAAAACGAAGACTAAGCAAAAGGTGTGACAAAGAGTTGCACTCGCTGTTCTATGTTATGTAGTATACTCGTAGTCAGGCTTCTTTTTTACTCTTAGATATTTTCAATTTACTATTTCCAGTAATTTATTATAACGCGCGGGTGACTCGGTTACACGGAGGTTCTCCAAACAGTGAAGATCATTTTTCCCTTGCTGTGTTTCCTTACTTAGTATTATTAGTACATAGTTCCTTACTATGCTCGTTCAGTTCTGTCAAAAATCGGTCCATGTCGGTAATTCTATTCTTAAAAATTATTTCCGAGCGTCTTAGTAGAACTCAAGAATAAACGGCAAAAAATTGGAAACGAATTCTTTCTAAAGGGTGTCCCACATCAAATTGTACCGCAGAAGAAACGCTTTAGAAAATTATCTAATTGACCGATCATTTTCAAACGTTCAGACAATAAAATATAACCCATTAGTAAGTTTTTGGCATATTTGTTTCAATCAACTTCATTACCATAACCGTATGCTCGCATTTTACGCTTAACTCCATTCAAAAAGTTTTGTCCAACCTGGCTGCAGCTTTATCTGTACGGAAACCCATTTTTTCTTCATGTCTTCCTCAGATTTGATTTCCTTGGGATGTTTCCGTAATGTCTGCTTGATGATAGCATAGTATTTTTCGATGGGCCTTAGTTCCGGTGCATTGGGGGGGGGGGGGGCTTCATGTGCGTGGGTACGAAAGTGACCCCGTTGGCTTCGTAACACTCCAGGACATCTTTTGAACAGTGGCACGAAGCTGGAACCGGCCAGAAGATCATAGGGTCCTCGTGTTGCATCAACAGAGGAAGCAGGCGCTTCTGTAGACACTCCTTGAGGTAGATCTGCCCGTTTACTGTTTGGCACATATATATTCGAACAAAAATCCTTTTATGCTTGCAATGGCATATACAATCAATACAATCAAACTAATATCATGTGCGTGTGTCATCATGACTTAAGTCTTACTTGACGTAGTTTCATTTTCGTTGGTGTCTCGTTCGATGTACACGTACAAATGTTCAAGTTAAGGTCGGTGTTGCATACAGCACTATTTTTCGTGACCTCAAACATCTCGGCATAAAAAAAGGATTTGCATATTACATAGTAAAAAGGTTTGTCAAGACGCGATCTGTTGAAAACCGTAAAAAACCCGGAAAAAAACGAAGTGTTAGAACTGCAAAGGTCATAAAGGTTGCTCGAGAGCGAATTTGTCGCAGTTGCGACCGGTCCGCACGGAAAATGGCAGTTGAGCTGAATATCAACAGGAAATCTCTTCATCGAATTTTAAAAATGTATCTGGATGTGAAAGCATTCAAAAAACGTAAAATCCATCGATTAACGGAAGCATCAAAACAAAAACGGCAGGAAAGATGCAAATTGCTGCCCCGTCGGCACGGTGATTTCGAAGTGATCTTTTCTGACGAGAAGTTGTTTGTTCTTCAAACCCCGCAACATGCTTAAAACAATCGGTTGTGGTCGGTTTCGGTCATCTAAAGCACAAATGGAATATACCAAGATACCAAAATTCGTCAGCAGTCATGGTATGAGGAGGCATTTCAAGTAAAGGAAAACTTCCTCTCGCATTTTTTGACAAGGCTGTGAAAGTTGATGCAAAATATTATCTAGAAATGGTCTTAGAACAAAATTTGATGACTTACGTTCGGGGAGTGTATGGTGAAGAATATTATTGCTTTCAGCAGGATGGAGGACCACACTGCTAATCTTGTGCAGACGTGGTGCAAAGCCAATCTGATGGATTTCATGCCGAAAAACGAATGGTCTCTAAGTTCTCCTGATTTGAACCCATTGGATTTTTGTATATGGTGGTACATGCAGCTGAAGCTCAAGGATAATATACATATATCATAATTTGGACGAATTCAGTTATCAACAAAATATGGGATGATATTCCGATGGAAGTAGTGCGTGTCGCATGTAATGACTTTAAAAAGCGTTTGAAGTATGTTATCCGGGCAAAAGGCGATTCAATAGAATAATGAATGTGTGTTGCGTTCTGTATCAATGGGTAAACAACTTCTAAAACTAAAATCCGAAAAAAGCCTTTATGTACAAAAATATATGACTTTGTTTTTGTTCGAATACATACACGGAAAGAAATTTGATTCCGATGCCATGAATGAAATCATGAAATGTGAATTCATGTCAAATCATGACTGAACTGTCATATCAGACAGCACTAAATCATGAATGATGGTTTTGCGTTGTGTTGTACTGCAAGAAGCTCGTGATATCATGATTTTTATTCATGGTGTATTTTAATAAATCATGAGCTAGAAACCGGGAATCATGGGTCATTTGGCTCGTTTTTGAGATCAAATTTCTACCCGTGTATGGTCGGTGTTAAATCAGACTGGACCAAGTCGCAAAATTAAAAAAAATGAGTTAATAACAGTTTGCTCTAATCAGACAACATAAATGTTGCAAACTGCCAGAGTTTCTGATTTAGTCAAACACAAACATTATCGAACTTGAAGCATTATGTACTGAATCCAATTTGATCTTCACGAATTTCGTTAAACTTCCTTAAAAGTTTCACGAGTTTCGTTTTCATATGTGACAACACTTACAACCTTTTTAAAAATAAATCCACTTCTCTCAACTGCCTAGAATTGTTCGGATAATCAATACCTTGCGAATCGAACAGCCCGATTCTAGGATCATTTTTGCTATTGGACCATGCCCATCCGCATCAAACCGCATTTTCTCATCAAAGGATCCGGTTCTCGGGTTGGCGCTTCATCGACGTGACTCTGCGGCACCGACTTTGGCTGTGGCTGACATTCTGTGAATTTCTTTACTGAGAGAGCTAGACGAGAGCGCAATTACGATTCCGTTACGCCGCCTGCGGTCACTTGCTACGGGGGGTTTCAACTTACTCTATGTCATTCCGTCAATTCTTCCCACAGTTATTGCTTCTGAAAAGCTGTGCTCCGGTGGTGGTTCGCGAATATCGAGATGAAGCGGACAGTGGAAGATTCTGCCGGCGAATTGACGGAACCATTATTGGTCGGTCCCGCTCAAGTGAAAGTGCTTGCCGGAGACATTCTATGGCGGCAGCGCAGCGGGCAAAGCTGAGAACCGTGAGACCTGGTGATTGATTTAGTGCGCTGCAGCTAAGCAGTTTGTCATTTGAAGTTGGTCGCCTGTTGGGTACCTATTTTGAGAGTTAATTGTTTTACGCTTTCAAATTTGGCTTACAATCACACGTGTGCTTAAGACTTAGTTTTGCAACGATTGGCAACTGTTTTGAAGTAAACTCAAAACTACTGTTGAAAGTACGGTCTAAATCCTTTGATAATAGTGTCATAAAACTATTACTAGGTAGTTATCATAATTAGTTTAACAATGAAACTTACGAAATGACGAATGGTGTCTAACAATAAAAAAAACTGGTAAAGAAAAAAAAAACACCCAACTAAAAAAACTTCCTTCACAGAATTCGTTTACTTTGACGTTAAGATTAGCGTGAAACGTTGCGAAGAATTAAAAATTTATTTCCGCTTCCACTCCTACATCGATTAACTTCTTTTAATTCACCTAACAATGAAAATCACTCTGACAACAGTAGTTTAGTTTTCCGTTATGTCAGATAGCAAAGTAATGTTTACAATATGTGTAGTACCATGAGATGTAATAATGTTAATGAATGAAGTAAGAGGATTATTCCAAGATTCTGCAGTAATTAAGTCGTGTTTCCTTTCGCATTAATTGAAAACGCTGAAAGGATTCCGACAGGTTTTCATATGACTTGCTCAAGGTGTGTCCCAAAGTATTTTTTTTGAACCCGTACCAATTTAGACATATCTTCTGCTTGTATCTTGAAATCATTCCTTAAAAGGGTATCACAAAGCACATCATTTTCTTAAAATTCGCCCATTGTCAGATCCTTTCTGTTGTATTTTTTTTAGTTGAGGCAGTCGTTGCGACCAGTTTACTAAATATAATTGTCGAATTTAAAGCAGCATGTAGTACTTTACTTGATAGCCATAATTAGAGTCGCTAAAAGCTCAATTCTAGACCCGGTAGCGGCATTTTCTGGGCTGGGCATTATTTTCCAACTGTAGGCTTGATGTTACACAACTTTTTATAATCAAGCAACCAAACCTGATCGCATGTGAGATCGAAAATGCGAAATGTACCGCATTTAAAATATAATTTCAGCTTGTGCGAATTCCAACAACGTTTATTGTTGGTTAGCGTCGGTAGCGATTTGCAACATTGTATGCTCGGATCCCGGCGCAGAGTGGCTCAACAATGGCCACGAAGCCATGTGCAGCACAAAGAAATAGAGAGACGAGGAACAGACAAGTTATTTGCACGTATCGTCTCGATCAGTATGCTGTACCGTAGCAGAACCAATTGCGGGTAAAGTAAATTAAAAATATTTTCCTCATATCATTGATGATTTGTTTTCTTCTGAGCAAGTGAACGTTGGAAAACAATTTAGTTACTGAAACGATAACGTAAAGTCCGAATTCGAACTGATACGGTACTTAGATAATAGCGATCTACTCGGACATTTTCGCTATGTTTAACTTTTAAATCGTTAACTCATCAGCTTTGAATTAATTGGAATATTCAGTGGCCGGTGCATTCATTGTGCGCATGTCAAATTTCAAGCATCCGGAGACTACGGCACTACTGACTGCTGCAAGCTATTATCCCAAAGAAAATGTGCACTACAATGAGTGGTCGCTGCAAGTGGAAACTCAGCTTGAACAGTTACGATTAATTTATTGCACGTAAATAGTAAAACATATCCTCAAATCATTATGGGTAACTACCCGGCAGGTTTGCACCTATTTTTGAGAATATTACAATTTGCTCGATTACCTGTTGATGGCTATCTTCTGATGCTCATCATTTTAATGGGTTTGATAGCTGTACCTTTTTTTTGTAGATTTTGATAATTTTCTCATGTGCGTGAACACTGCTTTGGTATAGCAATGTGCGAAAGCAACAAAGTAGATTATCATAAACCGGTGATGACTAAACTGGGGCGCTTCATAGTGATCCGTGCGGCCCGCAGACTGATTTGAAGAATGGTGGAGGGGAATTATGGATCAACTGAGAAGGCACCTAGTTTAGTCAAGGGGCATTTCCTACATAAATGCTACGTAGAATTCTAGGACATGATATTTGAGACTGCATATTTTACATTTTGTTTCGAGCAGTAATAGTCAGAAGCCATTGACATCGACAGAAATATTCAAAGGGGCATCTAATTTGGCCCGCACCATGACCCGATCAAATGAAAATAACAAATTTATAACAGAATGCGTATTGTTAAAAACTTGCTCTTGCCAATAGTTAAAACTTGCTGACTGCCCGATCTTGCTCGGGGCCCCTTTGCCTCTTACCGACTTGTACACCTGTTATTGCAAGGAAAGTTTCATAATGCAAGAAACGCTTGTTCTTCATTTGAATGTGTTTGCTACCTTTGTCAGTTCGCCTTTTGTTGTCCCCGGCCACTGGTAAATATGTCTTCTTTTTGTAATCCCTATAAAGCGAGACAAAGCCTGTCTTATGTTTTTGAATCTCCCCCTTGTTAATGGCCACCCTATTCCCCCTTTCAGAAATCACCTTTCGTCGTCCAGCCACTTGTACAACTGCTCACGTTCCTAATGTAACAGAAACGCACCTTTTCACCCATTTAAACCTTCCTTTCCCCTTGTAAGCCGTCTCCCCCTTTTGTCAATCCCCCTGCGATAATTCTCCTACGTCAAAAAACCATTTCAGAGTTAAGGGGTACCAGAGTTATGGTGGAACATACATTTATACTCACGTTCTTCGTCCCCGTCCTGTGGGCTCCTTCCCATTCAGCTCATCCTTCTATCACGTAGCAAATTATGCACCCCCATAACCCAATTCAAACCTTTATTTTAAATACCAGCCGCAATCGTTGTTGAAAAGTTGAAAAGCTGGCACGCACGATTTCCCGAGGCTTTTCATTCCAAATTTTCTTGAAACGTTGCTTGAAAGTATTCACAGTCCTCACATCAAGCCTACGCAGCTTTCGTCTCGTGAGACGGTGCAGTAGTCCAGTCGAACAGTTTATACGAGCAGTAGAGTCGAGCAGTCCAGTTGAGTAGCTGAGTCGAGCAGTCGAGTCGAGCAGTCAAGTCGAGTAGTCCAGTCGAGCAGTCGAGTCGAGTAGTTCAGTCGAGCAGTTGAATCGAGCAGTCACAAGTCGAGCTGTCGAGTCAAACAGAAGTCAAAAAGTTGATCGAGTAGTCTAGTCGAGCAGTTTAGTCGCACACTCGAATCGAACAGTTTAGTCAGCAGTCGGATCAAGCGGTTCAGTCTAGCAGTTTAGTCGAGTAGTCCTGTCGAGCAACTGAGTCGAGCTGTCGGATCAAACAGTTAAGTCAAGCAGTTGAGTCGAGCAGTTGGGTTGAGTGACTAAGTCGAGCTGTTGAATCAAGCTGTCAGTTGAGTCGAGCAGTCAAATTGAGTAGTCTTGTCGAGCAGTTGAATCGAGCAATCGGGTTGAGCAGTTGAGTCGAGCAACCGATTCGAATAGTCCAATCGAGTAGTTGAGTCAAGCAGTTCATTCGAGCAGTGGAATCAAGCAATTTAATCGAGCAGTTGAGTCGAGCGCCGAATCGAACAGTTCAGTCAAGCAGTATAGTCGAGCAGATGAATCATGCTGTCCAGTCAAGCAGTCCAGTCGAGTAGCCGAATCGAACAGTCCAGTCGAACAGTTCAATCGTGCAGTTAAGTCGAGCAGTCGGGTCGAGTAGTAAGTCAAACAAATGTGTCAAGCAGTCGAATCGAGTAGTTAAGTCGAGTAGTCCACTCGAGCTGTTCAGACTACTTGGTCAAGTCGATCTGTCCAATCAAGCAGTTGAGTCGAGCAGTCGAATCGAACAGTTCAGTCGAGCAGTCCAGTTAAGCAGTCCAGCCGAGCAATTGAATCGAGCAATCTAGTCGACCTGTTAAGCAATCGAGCAGTCCATCAGGCGACCAGTGAGGAGACTGAGAATACAACCCATTGCTACGAAAGCATGACGTCCTGTCAGGGATCTGTTTTTAGTTACCGCTCTCTTATGACGTCCTGTCAGAGACTTGGTTTTCGGTACAGACATAAGCCTCTTACATAAATAGATATTTACCCGATCGAATGAAAATAACTAAATTATAACAGGATGAGTTCTAAATAACAAGTTTTTTAAAGCAAAATCTCCTTTGCGTTTTGTTATAAAGTTGGTCTCGTTGGTAGTTAAGATAACAAAAGTTGTAACAACATCCGCTCTAGGTACATAACAAATATATCAAGTTATGTTATAATTTGATCTAGTTTAGATTTGATCTAGTGAAGATGTGTCACAAAAATCAGAATTCTACCCCGCTTGATTGCCAAAATGTAACAAAGCATGTTATAACTAACAGAACGTGATAGAAGCTTTGTTAATCATTTTGATTCTCACAAGTTTTTCTATCACATTTATAACAAACTTTGATAGAAACATCAGCTAGTGCTACAATTCTGTAATATTTTTGTAATCATCTGATCGAGCAGTGTTGATTTTAATACGAGATTCAATAAACAGCAATGGAACCACAGAGAAAATGTGATGGAAACTCCAAATTTTTGGAGAAACATTCCCATATAAGCGCACTGTAAACCTTTGAACAACCAGTTTGTCGCGAGAAATATCAGAAAGATGTGATGATCATTGGTTGGTTGGTTGTGGTGATCCTGTAGGTGGAAGTGGATCGAACACACCTTGAGGAAAGGAGCGAACGAGATTTGCAGAGAATCACTCGAGTGGAATCCGGAAGGACAGCGAAGACCCAGAGGTTATGGCGATGCAGCTTAGCCAACGGCATCGGGGCTGAAGACGAGAATCTGTCCTGGCGACAGGTAAAAGCCAAGGCAGATAACCGTCGGTATAGTGGATATCTCTGATTTCATCCTTTTGTTCTGCCGGACCGGCAGAACCTAATAAATGATTCAGTAAGGGAAA
This sequence comes from Sabethes cyaneus, assembly GCF_943734655.1. NCBI lineage: Eukaryota > Metazoa > Arthropoda > Insecta > Diptera > Culicidae > Sabethes > Sabethes cyaneus. The sequence continues at coordinate 181,230,654 of NC_071355.1, forward strand.
AGGTGATCCAGTAACAGGAACATGTTTTCGTTCGAAAATACAATTACCGTTCTTGAGCAGATGCCGACATCTTTCGACTCTTCCAATCTTCTGATTTTAAGTCGAACCGTTGTTTTTTGTATGGAATCAATCGAAGATCATCTATAGCTTATTTCGAGTGGATTCAGCTGCTTTAAAATATCACACTGCCGAAAATCTTTCAAAAATAGCCGTATTACAAGTTGTTTTATGCGTCCATGATTACCACAAGTCGTGAACGAATAAAAATTCAAAACAAACTTGCTGTGTTGACAATTGAACACACTCTAAATGGAAAATATGCAGACACATCTGTGATTAATCCATTTTTAATTAAACACGTTCAAAAAACACTTATCTGCCAAAAACTACGCACGAATTCTGCATGAGCGCTGCACTATACCAAGAGGTTAGGTGTGGTTAAACCCTAGAAGACGGATGGGGCAAAATACGCAAGGCCAGTGAAGTGGTTTAGAGCCCCGGAGTATATCAAATGATTGGTTTGATGGAGAATGACAACAAGCGGTAGAAAGAAAAAAAAAAAGATTTGGAAAAATCCTTTGAGTATTGCTACTGCTTGTGGAGAACTTGGCCAAACACCGACGAGCAAGGAACCAGGTGATCGCAATTCTGAGGAGTAAAAAGCGCTAGAAGAAGGACAGAGATCGTAAAAAATTAGAACAACTATTCCGGGCTAATGTCGCGCACAGAAAGTGAATTAATGTCGTAAGAAATACACACCGAAACTTGACACATTGACAGATCTTGCAAAAATATCGCGAGTGCAATGTGTCCACGCATCACATCGTTATTAACTTCAAAGCCGCGTACGATACAGTCGACCGAAACCAGCTATGGTAGATAATGCACGAATACGGTTTTCCGGACTTCACTGAATCGAGCACTCACTGAGAGCACTCACTGGATCAAGTAAAGTGTTTCGAACGCGTCTAAGGGATACTGCTTTCTATTCAACATCCTTCTTAAGGGGTTGATCCGATGAGCGGGTATTGAAATTAGAGATAATTTCGATATCATAACCAGAAACTTCGCAACGGCGGAGGCAGATTGAAAGCGGAGTGTAGGAGGATTGTGCTGAAGGATAAATACATGAAAGGAGGCTCATAGGAGACCAACGCGCGCCTCTCACGGATGGTAACCGTTGACGATGACGAACTAGAAGTGTTAGATGAGCTTGGTATAGGCACCCTTATCGTGTTCGAACGAAGGGTTCTATTTAGCGAAGTACAAACGGAGAGTAACCTTTACGTAACGGGACACCACAAGGATCCAACTTTCATTGTATATCATTTCAAATCACATGAAATTTATTTATTATTCATTTATTTTTTGTTACGCAGGGGAATGTACAAAATAGGCAAATGAATCTTTTGAAAGGCAATTTGGTTTTAAATGATGTTGGGATCGTTCTTTCAGCAGAGAAAAAAAAAACAAATGGTTAATCTTCGCTATTACTGGTTCACTGAATAAATTTACTTTCAGAAGTCGGTAGATAATGGGATAAAGCTGCTTAAATTGCTGAAATTACTTTTTGCTTCGATTTCATCTGTTGCTAACTATACGAAACAATATGTGCCAGAATTGATAGTCTGTCTGGGATCCAAGTTATTCAATCTTTAATTCTTATAATTATCACACTACAATTACATAGCAAATGTAGATACTACAACTACTGCACGTTTGTGGTGATTATGAACTGAATAAATACTTTTTCTATCACATTAACTAAGATCATTAAAACTACATGATAACTTTACAAGTTTTGTTTCTCTGGCAAGTAGAAACGATAACAAATTTGTTGAAGCAGTATTAAAATAAACACAATTAATCCGCGTCACAATTAGTACTAACCAAATTTCCCCTACAGACAGGGACCATATAGAGTACAAAAAGAAACTAAAGTGAAACTAAAAAATCTGCTTCACCTCAGCTGTTCAAAAGAACTAAAAATAAAATAGTGTATTTTGTCTACATGAGCATTTTGTGTGACTCCATCATATTAGTGAATTTTTCAATTAGATTAACACTTACGGAGGAGTTTTGCAATACGTTGATTAATCTACAGCAAGAAGTAGAGTTAGAGAAAAACTCTTAACGAGATATTGTTTTTTGTACGTTCGTGTAAAAACTACCGAAACTACAGGGCTATCCGCGATAATAAAATCGAGAACCACGTGTAGTTTCTCACACTGTTGTAAGCTCCCTAAGCTTACTTTTAAAATCTTCATTTAAATATTTGCACCACACTTTCATCCTACAACTACTACTAGCTATCGCTTCACCTGTTCGATCCCCCCAAACCGTCCTACCTTTAAAACCGAGTTTCTCGATTGGTCTCCAGCTTAAAGCACCCCTCTGAAGGAATGATTAGCAAGAAGATGTGACGCAACCGTCTGATGTGTCATGTTGCCGATGTTGTTGTTGCTGTTATTATTATTGACGTGATTATGGCCGACGTTGTTGTAGTGGCTGTTGTGGTTGTTGTAGTAGCTGTTGTTGTTGTTATTATTATTATTGTTGTTGTTGTTGTTGTTGTTGTTGTGATAGTAATGAAGGTGCTGCTGTGAATGTTGCTGATAGTGGTGTTGGTGATAGTGATACTGATAGGGGTACGACTGGCGCTAGGAAGTTGGCGAAGACGGTGTCGGTGCCACGAATGGTGTCCATTTGAGGCAGCTGGGATCGATCTTTGGCATATTTCCTCGGCGCTTAACCCGCTCCTCATACTCTTCGAGTACGTCCTGAAAAACAAAACAAACATACAGTTGCGAAAGTGATTAGTATTGTTTCGATTGAATGAGGAGTATTGACTATCTTAATATTTTTTTGAAACGATGGTTTTTTACAATTAATGGAGGGACGGTAGGGGAAAATAATGACACTAAGCAGGTCCTTACGACTTGCAAGGTACTGCGTGTGATGTTCGCCCGTAAGCGTGTTCCTTCCTCCTTCCTTTCCACTCTTTCCCATCCTTTTCCAAAAAAAAATTTTCATTACATTCCCCTACCGTCCCTCCATCAATTGTAAAAACCATCGTTTCAAAAAAATATTAATATTATTGCCTGACCGCATTTCAAGGTCAAAGACTATAACACGGGTTTGGTCAATTGATTATCTGTCATTTAATAAAAATCAATAGAGAACGAGCGAGAAATTATTGAACTTACAACTGATCATAAATTTTTTCTACTGGATGGAAATTGACCAAATTTGGTACAGTTTCTCTTTAGAGTGTATTGTTCACTTCTTGTGAATATCATATAACGAATTCATAAATTAATCTGGCTCAGGTCGATTAGCACTCAGTTTTCATCGAAGTGCTGTCAAAGCGTTCATAACGCTGAGATGCAATCTCGGTTAAACTGACAGCATTCAGTTTGAAGCGCAGGTTAAAACTATCTAGCATTACGGTTTACGGGTCGATCTGTCAAACTGCCTGTATCGTTCATAAATTTCGGGTTCGAGTTAGCACGAACCCAGGTTAATTTATGAATTCGCTAATAGTTGTGCATTTTGTTTCGGCCAAAATGGAAGCGAGTTAAGTGGAGACGCGTGAAAATGTTTTGTACGCTCATATGGAAAAACCTGCTTACTCACAAAACTGCGAGAGCAGCCAGATGGAAGGGCCACTTCCAGACGGTGTTGAATGGAAAGGTAAAGACGGAGATCAGCAGGAACAGGATAAGAATTGTGATCAACGGTCAAGCTATGGAGCCATCAACACAGGAGGAGGTTAAGAGTACCAGCTGAAAAACGGTAAGTCTGCACGGAAGGACGGTATAGGGTAAGGTGGTGCAGAATGCACCGCTTTAGCAAAACATCATTTTGCAGAGCAACGGCGTGTTTGTTCCACGTTTTTCAACCTCTAGAAGACTTTGGGATCTTTTTTACACTTACTCCTGGTGAAATTTCATAACAAAAACCAGTATTTTTTGTTATTTTTGATGATTTTCGGCAAGAGCCAAAATCATTATGTGAGGCATAACGCCAAAGCCCGTGGACAAAACGCACCAAGTTTGCCCAGCTAGGCGTTAAAAGCAACCAAAAAATGTACCATTCAATCACGTGTTGTATAAACTCCTAAAACTAGGCTGCCACAATGGCGGAAGCGTTCGTTATAGCGTTTGTTACAAACGCTTGTTTGCTGGGATACAATGGGTTCATATCTCAACATAATTGGCAATAAAATTTAATCATCTACTTTTCTCCAACTGATGTGTGATGAAATATTGTAAGTTAAACAATATACAATTAGGTTTAAGGCAAATTCTAAGTCCTATACAATACATATTATTGCTACATTTTTAATAAATAATCCGAAACAAAAGATGTACTGCAAATTAAAAATATTTTATAACTGTTCGATCCCGCTGTGATTCATTCTACCCCTGTTTTGTATTTTGAAGTTTTTTGCAATATATGTGAAAAATATGCATAGTTAATGCCGTTTTTGTGATGAATCATCGAGTATGACAGTATATCAATTAGATAGACTGTATTTATTATGAAATTTGCACACCGACTAGTGGTAAAAGCTTAAGAGAAAACCCGAATTAATCCACCTAGCGGCGTGACCTAGCCTTTCTACTGCCACAATAATCATTATTTAATTTCTCAGGAACATCTATAATTAACTTGACTATATTTTTAAATATCCCTTCCGTATTCCTCAAAATCCTTATTTGCCAGAAAAATTCACAACGTATTGCGTAGAATAATTATATTTTCTTTCCTCGGGTGCGTAAATACTTTAAGTGTCATTTATGTTATTTGATGAACACCTTATTTAGTTTTATAATCGGTTGGCCTTAACTTTCGAGTTTCAGAGCCACATACGAAACTTGTTTCGAACTGACAATATGAAATATGTGTTCATAGCAGATTTTTTGATATTTTTTTTTTGAGTGGTTTTTTAGTGGTTTTTTGGGGTAGATTTTTTTGATATTTTGATATTAATACCATGCGTTCGAAAGTTAGCATCTTTGAAAAACAAGAGTTCAGAAAAATTATTATTATACTTCGCTTTTTTCTTAGCTGGCGCTCCTTCAGATAATTATTTTTGCATGAAAATCAAAACTTAAGCTTCTTTTGAATGTACTTTCATGAAAAGATAGTCATTAACTTGATCACATCGTTTTTACAATGTTAGAGGGTTAGGAAAACAAGATGAGGTCGAAAAATAGTGCAAAAACTGCGCCATAAACATGCTTGAGAATGAGAAATATGATCAATATGATTTCCAGTGCTTGTCATTTTTGATTTATTAATAAAATATGATACATGACATAAGACATCTGTCCTTTAAAATGTCACTAACGAAAACAAATCTTACAAAGCTACTACCGTGCAACGTTTACTTCCTATTTTTCATATAACATTTCTAAGCTCTAGTATCTATGGATTGAAAAGAGCATCTATTAATGCGCAGAATTTGTATGAAATTTGTATAAATTTATTTGGAAAAATCAACTCACTAGTATTTTGATCCTATACACCACTATATGTACTTATATACTTAAATTAACTGCTTTTCTCCGCTTTTTGCTTTTCTTGTACAATTGTGAGTAACAGCAAGTGAAGAAAATGACTATTGAAATCTAAAAAAGAAAAGAAAAAACTTTTCGATTGAATCCCACTATTTAATATTTATTTGCGACAGATACGTAGTTCGCCTACGACGTGCAGGCTTCATCAGTGTCTTATTTCAAAGCGTATACGTATCTGTCGCGAATAAATATTAAATAGTGGAATTTACTGCCCATGGATGCATAGTCGACGTAACGACCAGCACCATGATTGTTGAGAAAACGCATTTTTATCGTGAAACAAAGCCATATAATCTTTGCTATAAACTTTTTCAAACGAATAATCTGTCTATTTAGTAGAGTTTATTAATCAAAAGAGGACTGATGGGGTTTCATGATTCATTCCTCATTTATTGTGTTTAAAAAATGCGAACGCCAGTTTATGCGAATAAACAGACTGTTTTTGAACGATTATTCCCATAACTTGGCGTCAAGCTACAAAACAAATAGGTTACTATGCTGATTGATTATGCAGGAAATTACGTCAAACATTAGCATTACGTGAAACCAATAGCAGAGTAACTCAATTTTCCTAAATTTCTCGAATATTTTCGAACAAACATATGTTGTTTGAGTATTGGGCATGTGAACAACATAGTTAAGAGTGCGTAGGACCGAAAAAGTACATTTTGGTCATTTTGGTTTTTACGTCAACTATGCATCCATGGGCAGTTTAGCAGGTAAAATTTTTCTTTTCTTTTATTTCAGAGTTCGTATTCCACTAAGAGGCTTCAAAAACTTCAGACTATTGACATGTTTCTCACTTTTCTTGAATTTCATTGCAAATTGTCATCACATACATACATACATACATACATACATACATACATACATACATACATACATACATACATACATACATACATACATACATACATACATACATACATACATACATACATACATACATACATACATACATACATACATACATACATACATACATACATACATACATACATACATACATACGTACATACATACATACATACATACATACATACATACATACATACATACATACATACATACATACATACATACATACATACATACATACATACATACATACATACATACATACATACATACATACATACATACATACATACATACATACATACATACATACATACATACATACATACATACATACATACATACATACATACATTGCACACATTGAATACAATCAACATTTGATTGATATGTTTTGATTTCACACGTAAACCGTTAAGGTTTAATATACGGTGCTTAAGTGTTAAAGTTTGAATAACTTTTGAATGAACCGCCCGATTTTCAATAACTCGGTTTCGTTTGATAGATCTCAGCAGTAATTTTTAAATAATAATAAAATGTGTGATGTTTTTCATTGAATTAATGCTTATATGTTACAAAAATATGTTTTAAATACAATTTTTTCACGCATACATACATACACACACAGAAAATGCTCAGTTTTCGAAACTGAGTCGAATGGTATATAACATTCGGCCCGCAGGACCTTCCTTCCATTTTCGGTTTTCCAAGTGATTTCTATACCTTTATACTATATATTTATATATAACCGTGATTTCTTACATGTGGAATGAGATCGCGGATAATCGCTTGATTTTATTGGATGGGGCTATGTTTGATGCTTTTACATTCTACACAATTATGAATTAGCGTGTTTTACACCAAAATAAAATGCGCATTCATAATTTTACCAAATAGTTTCCGCGTTTTTAAGCAATTAATAGCATGGGCCATCCTACCCCCCCCCCCCCCCCCCCCCCCCCCGGTGCGTTCTGGACAGTCTTACCCTACCGACGGAACTTTGTTATGTTTGTAAAAATATATTTGTAAATAAGGCAACACTGTTAACAAATAGAGCAAAACCGTTGTCGACGATATCGATAAACGATAATAGATTAGCGATTAATCGTACGCACGGTCTGTAGAGCCCCCCGGTTGACAATGCAGCAGAAACAAAAACGATCAGTTTCGGTTCGTTGGAGTGCACACCGATTACAGTGCGTACAAAATTGGCGGCCGAACATCTAGGCCATCTAGCAGATAAAAAGCTCCTGGAACATCGCTCCGAAAGGCAATAGAAAAGGGTAAATGTCATCGATATAGAATCAGCGGAAAAGGACTAATTGCGACCTACCTTTCATTAGTGACCGATCGACCACGTGTAACGTCAAAGTTTCTGTAAAAGCACGGTACTGATTTGTCGAAAGGGAGCAGAAGAGCTGATAAACCGCTCCAGCAGGAAGCGATCTAAATTCGAATGAAATACGTCAACCCCAATTTACAGTCTGAAGATTACATCGATCGGCAGAAGACAAAAACTCGTGCCGAGACAAAGATCTTTTAGGATTTATTTGGGACTGCAAGCGAGATAAGAGATCAAAATCGGTCCTGCCGTAACCAAAGAATCGCAACTGAAAGCACAACAGCTATATCTTCAGCAGAGAGGTTCGACGATCCAGCAGATCTTCCAGAAGGAAGGTTTTTATGCGGAGCTACAACCGACGTAGGACACCGTTTTTGTGCGGATCTAAATCAGACGTAGGCCTTCGTCTTTGGGTGGAGCTAAGACCGACGTAGGACACCGTCTGTGTCTGGAGTCAAGATAGACTGAGGACACCCTCTTTACGTGAAAACAAACATATTGAATTCACCGTCCTTGCCGAAAGTAGACAGCAGGTCGCTGACCGTAGGAAGAATTTGTCGCCAAGCACTGGCACAATAAATACGAAATAAGAATCGATACTTGGGCTGAGTAGCTACGTGGGGACGCCTGCCTGCGCCTTGATATGCAGCATTTGAAATATAAATAGTCGGGATCACAACTCCGGGAGGACCGGAACAACAAGAGCGTACATCTCGAGAGAAGGAGACACCGTGAGTAAAGAAAAAGGACTTCTTTGTAAATGCTAGCTTAAGACATAGAGGAGGTTAGAGTAGGAGATAACGGTTAAGGCCAATAAGGCAAGATGCCAATAAAAGATTAAAATGTGTATTGCACTTTAGTTGAGATTTTTGTGTTTTTCGCAATGTTTTGGAAATTCCCTTTTTGATAATTCAGCACCACGCTGAAGGTTTATAAAGTTAAATACAACAACTTATAAAAGCAAAGAGCGGACGGCTGTATACGAGGCAATTCACCGGATCATTGTCAGGAACTGTAAGGATGAACAAATGTCGGAGGAATGGTTGGTTGGATGGCCTTATTTGCCCTCCTATTAAAAACGGACATCGACTCGAGTATATAAACTATCAAGGCATTACAATGCACAATTCTGCCGATAAAGTGCACTCCCGCTGGCTATTCTGTAGATAGAGACCGTTAGCGGAGTCCTTCGTCGGTGAGTACCAAGCTAGTTTTCGTGAGCCTTGCTTCACGACGGCCTGGATGTTTACCAGACAAGCTCCGAGAGTTTAACTTGCAGACTCATCATCTGATTGTTGACTTTAATGCGACGTACGAATTAGTAAAACGAAACGAGCTGTAGCAGATAATGCTAGAATATGGATCTTCAACGTAATTAGTAACTAGTAACAGAAACTGAAATAAGTTTTTCTACACTTGATTCTCGTTACATTTTGTTCACTGTCACCATCGCATAGGGGAACTGTGGGTAAGACGAACAGGTTAAGAAGAACTTCTAATATAATACAGAGGACTTATAATTTATAAAACCTAAATACAGTTTACTTCAGTTCAATATATTGTTTTTAAAAGAAGCTAGTAAAATATTTAACAAAAAATGTTTTTCAATGTGTATTTCGAGTATTAAAAATGGTCCGAAAAAGTGAACTTTTTTAATGCTGCGGGTGAAACGGACAATGTGTGGGGGTAAGATGGACAGGTATTGTAAATCGCCCCAACTGAGAGCGTATTATTATTATTTTTGACCCTTAACAAATTAAATACGTAAAATATGGTGGTGTAGCGTGCAAACAGTGAAGGGGGCAGCCCACCCACTCCCACCAGGGCCAGCCGATCGAAAATTGTTTGGCAGCGGCAATATGAACAAACATTCCGAAAGCTATTTCATGCCTGGCCGCTGCTAATTTGTTTAAAGTTCACGTTTGCCGGTTAAATGTTCATTTATATACATGAGATATTATTAAGAAGCAAAATCAATAATTTTATTATAATATGTTCACTGACCATCTTGCCCACACTAGCAGTTGTCCATTTCACCCCATCATTATACATTTTTTTAAAGCGTTCACAATTTTTCATATGCAAATAAAATTATCAATTTTTCCAATGCAGACGTTACTTGAAAAGCTAATAAATCGAAATACTTCATGTTATGGGTAACATTTTACAATTAAACCTCTCAGAAAGCTTAATTTCGATGGCAAAAAGTTACATCCAAACGCAGAATCACTTTCCATTTTCAGTTTTTCTGTACTTTACCAAAATTTGAAAGTTCTAAATGATGATGGGAACGTTCAGACATTATGAGATAGCAATATGGTTGGATGCCCGTCAAAACATTTGCGAATTTTAATGCTTAACTGGTAGAATCAACCACTTGTTCGTCTTACCCACCCTGTTCGTCTTACCCACAGTTCCCCTATATGTAAAAAAGGAAGGTAGGAAGCGTAAAATTCAAGTCGGGTCAAAACTTAAGTGCTTGTAGATTTATTGAAAAATACGAAATGCAATATGGATCGCATTTAGTACTAGCAGTAGCTCACGTGCGTCTAATTGATAGCGAAACGGTGATACTCAACAGCGATAAATAACCGAACCGCGAAAATATGGCGTCCTGGGAGGGGCCTGGTTTTAGGTACAGACAAAATAAGACGCTTATGGTATTAGATTGGATGACGAAAAGAGATTTGCAACCCAACTGGTAAATTTCTTAATGAAGACCCAGGCTCATATTAAGCGCTGAAAACAATACCGAGCTTAGGCCGGGACGAGAGATTTCCTTCCTTTTCAGGTGAGAGTGAGCCAAGCGAAAATTCAAAGCTATATATGGGGACCACACCAATAAGCATCAAAAATTTTAAAAAAATATTATCTTCATTACCCAAAATTTAACTGTTTTCTCCTGGCCGTATACAAAATTATATACATCTGACCACGCCGCAGCAATAACTATAAATTATTGTATTACAATTAAAAACGAAGAAAGTTGTTCGTAATCCCATTATGTTCATTATGTCTCAATGTTTAACGTCCTTAATAATGTTTATTGCGTTTACACCATCATGTTCCGAACAGCTTTCGATCCGTAACTATTCGAAACATGATGGGATAAACGTTTTTTCTACGCGTACAATACAAATTATTATTATTAACGTTGAGACATACTGAACACAATGGAGAAAAGAACAACGATTCAACGGTAGAAATAAACTTTATTAAAATGAATGCCGTTATAAATTCACGGGAAAGCATACCGCCGTAAAATCGTGTTTCACGCAAAAATTTTCTCTTTTTTCTCAATATAGGTGGGTATTTAGAATTCGCGGGCCTCCTAGGTAGAAGTTCATCGGCACGAAAGCAATTGTCTTTTGCGTGCGTACGGCAAATACGACAGATGGTTTCGCGATGTCCGGCATCTTGAACAAGATGCAATTGAATATTATGCGCTACATTGATTTAAAATTGCATCCCATCCTTTCCATTGTTGTTGCTTAACTTCACGGAATGGCGGCGAGAAATACAAGCATTAAAGTCAATTACCACTTGTGTTTAAGCGGAACTACACGGAGGCGGAGCTATTAGCCCTCTTTAACTGTTCGCTAATGGTATTATTTCTTGTAAGTTTAAAATTCATATCGGCAATAAAAGGAGCATGGCACGACGACCAACGTGAGGATAAGATCCAATTATTATATATTTCAGGCGGCGGACCAGACGACTTTGTAGGACGTGTTTCTCGTGTGATGGAGAACTAATAAACTTTCCGTGTATGTTGATTCAAATTCAAGACTCCAAGAAAACGAACACTTCATGTTGGACAATGTTCTCTGGCTATGCTAATCACACGAAATGTAAATTAACGCATTTTCCTAACATGGTTTTTAGACTTAGTTGAAGTATAACTATAATTTTGCTTGGGTAATAAACTTAAAGCAAAAAATGGGATAATTTGTATTTAATGTTATTTAATTCGTTTGTATTATAATGCAACATTGTAAAAGAGCTGGGCAATTGTCACATGCTTTGCTTTAAGCACTGAACGAACCAGAACCCCAAAACATTGCGGTCGAACCCGCGAGGTGCATCATTGTTCCACATAAAATGTCGAATATAAACTGAAAGTGTCAAACGTAGACTTCACTGCTCCATGCTGGTGTTTCTTATAATAACTTAATTACACCACCAGAAAAGCCCCCAGGCATTCAAGTTTTCCACATATGATCTCACCTGCACCTTATTTCTGGTTCTACGGTACAATCTCCAATCTTCTGGCAAAGGGTCAGCAGAACCAGCAGCAGCGGCTGTTAATCAAAGAGCGCACTGCACAAAGTACAAGCTATGATTTGACAGCATATTTACGGTGAATACTCCGAAAAATCATCGTCAGACATCGCTTTAAAATTGCTTCTTAATGCCATCCGCGTGGCTGTCGTAATTTATCGACTTTTTCCTTGAAACGTATTATTAGAGCCGTCAGAATCGACCGCAAAGCGAATGCAATTCTTTCGTTGGCTATCATTTCACTAATGTTAACTGAAAGTGAGAAAAATAAGGCACAAAATGCGTGGATCCCTACCACTTGGAAGGTATGGTTATGCATGGATTATGCTCCTTCCATCACAATTAATTTTTAGTTCATGCTTAAGGGTTAGCTAAATCGAAAAAAGTTACACGTTCGGCGGATGACAATTCGTTACGGATGCATGCATGTTTCTTTAAATTGGACATTCGAGAAAAAATGCGTTCGTTTTGCCAAATTGAATTAAGACATTAGTAGGGCAAGCATCACAAAACTGGTGTCATTACGAAATACGTCTCATACCTACACGGTCACGAGCTTTTCCCCTGTATGAACCGACCCCAAAGGAGGAGAGAGGACTTCCACGTGCTCAGGTCACGTAACACACGAGAAATGCATCTTTCTCTCCAGGGGTGTTATTAATGGTGATAATGTTTTTACAACAAAATATGTTGAACTCGTTTATTTTAAGTGTAATGATATAGGGAACGAGCAGGCAATGTTAAAACGCGTAATCAATCAAACCAAGGGGAAGCAGCGTTGCTTCGCTGTTGTTTCTTAAAATCGAGCAATAAACACAAATGTATGCAAACAATACCTCACGATGCGACCCAGAAGCAGGGACGTTTCACGTCCTTTGTGAATTGAAGTAGCTTTTTTCGGAGTTTAGTTAAGCAAAAAAATGGGATTTGTAGGACTATTTCTGTTGATAGTATTTTCTATGGGAAGGACTATAAATTATTTCAAATTCTGATTTATATTACTTTAAGAATAATTCTTGCTTGATTTTTGAATAGGTCCTAACTACAAATGATAGATTCTCTTCATGCACCTTCTCTTTCGCTTATTACGGCTGCATAAAAACATTTCAATGCAATTTTTCTTAACGCTTAGCTAACTTATGACGCCGGCCACCATTTCGTGCAAAAAAGGTACCTTCAAGTGTGTTTGCTTCGACAAAGAGAATCTCTCATTTGCAGTTAGGACCTATTCAACAATAAGGCCAAAATTGCTTAAGGAAAGACGAAAGCTTTTAAATAGGCTTTGATTCTACTTTTCAGCTGTTGGCTTGGGATGGATCGACCTAAAACCATATAGTAATAGGTCGAGAAAAGCGAACGAAAAGAAATATTTTTTTTTGCTAGATTATAGTCACTTTAACCAGCTTGGGTCATTCGTGACTTCTGCGGGGTTGGGATTTGAACCTGGGTCCACGACGTGAGAGGCGTGAATGCTAACCACTACGCCGGCACTGACCCCTGAAAAGAAATATTGAAATGGATGTTGTTTGTAGGGTGAAGTAGTTTTTGGTGGCAAGAGTGATAAACTGGATGATGGAAAAATTTCGATTTGAGGCTAATATATTAGGTCGCTCAATGGCAGGTGGGACTCCAACCCACACTCTCTCGGTTGGTACCCGAGTGTTTCTTGCAATTAAACTATCGCCGCACCCTTATTACCCCTTCAGGTGCCTCAATTGATCAACCAAAAAATCAACGCAATCTGATTAACCAGGTACAAGTGTAGATACCCAAGTAACAATCCAATAGCAAATGCTCTGATAAAACTACTATAGAAGAAATGAATGGTATGGGTCCCATTTCTGATAGTAGTTTCATCAGAGCATTGCAAAACCTATCAGGCTTTATAATGTTTTTCGTCAAGTGAATTTTATCTTATTTGATTAACATTTCTAAAGTATGATTGAAGCAGACTTGAAGAAACACCCATAAAACTGCATTATGAATAAGTGTAATACACCTTATTAACGGACATAAAGGCTCCTTAAAATTTAACAATTCTTTTGACAAAAATTTATGACATTCTTCTGCAAGATTGGTCAATTCTAACAATACTGCCATAAAACTATCATAAAACCGTATATTCTTGAAAGAGAAAACATACTCTTAACCAAGTAAATTGTAGCGTAAACAACTAACCAAAATGAGCGTTTGAACCTGAAGAAAATCGAAAAAACATTGATCTTTCAAACGAAAATTACATAAAAATCTGCCTATTACGCAATATCTGTCTTACAACTGTTCTTTAAGAAGACAGTATCATAATCATAAATTGTGGTGTTATTTTATTTGAGTTTCAAGCGATTTTTAGAAGTCAATATAAATAGATATCGATAAAAATTATAAGTTTTAAAAGGGCCTTTGGAAATTTTCTTGAGAACCTTCTTTAGCATGGGCCTCCCAAGTTTTATAAAGGTTTTATGGCTGTTTTATCGCAGTTTTGTAGAATTACAAGTGCCGTTTTGAATTTGACTTCTCCCGATTCATCGATTGCTTCAACTTGTCAAGTTTCTCTTCATCGATTATCACCTGAAGATCACGCCGGATGCATACAAATTGGCATTATGGAAGCCCCCAAGCCTTCCAGCGACCAGCAGTTGTCCCTGTCCGGTGTGCTGATGTGGGCACCGGGGCAATTTTAATCCGAACATTAATCCCTCTGGTGTAATTCCGGCTTCCAGTTTGGGATCTCCACGTGCAAGGAGTTTTGTTTCGGAACAAATGACGCGGATGGTATTTGCGCGTACTATCAGAATGTGCGAGGTTTAAAGACTAAAGTAGACGACCTGCTTCTTGCAACTATTGATTGTAACTATCCGTTTTATGTTTGGACCCGCCTTCAACACTGTATCGTTGTGATCGTAGCTCGGGAAATAGTAACAAAAGTAGTTCTGATGGTATATTGATTGCCGTTGCTAGCTCACTGATCAATTGAAGGCATGGAAAATGCCTCGAACAAGTCTGTGTGGCTGCTATTATCAAAGACCAGAAGTTTTTGCTAGCTGCAGCTTACATCCCACCGAATAGAATTTAGATTGTTAGATTTATCGACGAGCATAACCTCTCAGTCCGTGAATTACGAGCCAAAGGGTCATCGGACGAAAGAACTCTCTCATTGATTGGCGTTGAATATAATCAATTTCTTGGTTAGACGAGGAGGATGGAGTACAGTGCGACAATTTCCTCCCACTTCCTGCTGCTAGTGCTGCTGTGGTCGATGAATTTGAATTCCTGAACTTACCTTGGACGAACACTGGACCTCGTCTACTACATTCCTGAAGAAGAGATCTCTGCGCTGCGGACCAAGTGACGCCTCCACTTCTACCAGGCGAGAGCTAGGGTGTATTAAGAATTCCTCTCCACTGTACACGGCCCTGGGCTACTCGGCGCCAATAAGTACTCGACACACGCAAGTCGGCTTCAGCACTTAGGGCCCCTCTATTCGTGGCGCCGGTGGAGTTTTTGAAGAGAACGGATTTCACTGCACCATCGTTTGGCATCCTTGTGACGTGGCCGGTTCACCGTATAGGCTAGACAATTCTCCCTACAAATCATGAGTACTGCGGGTGCAATTCAATTTGCGAACTAATATATCTTCTATCTATTCTATATATGAGACTTGTCTGTAACCAAAACCAGGCCCCTGATAGGGTGGCATATTTTTGTGATAAGAATACTCTAAGAGGAACAGTTTTTCCATTCCTTCTAGTGTGCTCTTGGACGGAACGAAATCACCAGTCGTTACCGAGTGTTGAGAATTGTTTACTAATCATGTTTCTTCTGTGTTCACCAGGGGATGTACCACATAGTCTTATGCTGAAAAAGCTGCATTGGGTATCCCCAGCGGTGCTGTTGATGAAGATTTTTTTATATCACACCCAATGACCAGCTGTAGACAAGAAGCTCCTATTCCCTAGGTCGTATTTTTACCAAATTGTTTGATCAACAGAAGTCTCCAACGCTGTGGCAACAAGCCTCCATGTTTCTTGTATTTGTAAAAGGAGAAAAGCGAGAGGCAGAGAACTATTGAGGTATTACCTGTCTTGCTGGATCAAAGCATTTTAAAATCATCGTTAGTAGTGTACTTCTGAACAGCGCCAAAAATTAGATATCAGTAAACCAGTATGGTTTTATGCTGAGTCGTTCTGTGGCGACTAACTTGATGAAATTCACAAGTATTTAGATGAATTTCACAGATGGAAGCTGGAATCAAATTAACGCGGAGTACCCAGATATTAAGGCCGCCACTTCTGGTCTTCCGCAAGGCAGTAACCTGGGGCCTTTGCTATTCATCTTGTACCTCAACGATATTGTTATTCTGCTGGATTCCGGATGCGCACTAATTACTAGTCGGCGATCTAAAGATCTATCTCGTTGTGAAATCTATCGATGAGTGCTACATATAAGAATTGCATCGATCAAAACAGAGACCTTGAAGTTCTGCTGGATAACAAGGCCACGTTTAACCAACAATATACTGATGCCATCGCTAGTGCTTCTCAACAACTTAGGTTCATCACAAAAATTGCTCGAAATTTTACAGATCCACATTGCTTGAACGCATTGTCACATTGTCACATAGCACATTAGTACCCCCCCTATTTAAAATGTCTGCATCATCCGAAAACCTCATAACCTGTGTTAGAAAGTCAGAATGGAAAGTGTTAAACGAAAATTTGTTTGTCTCACCCTGAGACATCTACCCCGGCGCACAGTGGGACGGCTTCAAAAAAAAAAAAAAAGACGGACATCAGCTTTTGCGTAGAAACTACTAAGTGTTCTGCATTTGTGTCTTCACAAAAGTTTCTTGATTTCCGAAGTACTTTTTGTTATACCAAAAAAATTAGCTTTAACGGGGTGGGTCAATAAATAATCAATTTAACTTTTTATTTAAAGCTGAAAATAAACAAAGCCCAGGAAAAAGTTGTACAAAATGTTACTTAAGGAGTTTTTGTCGAAGAAAGAAAACTTCTATCTCTTAAAGGAAAGAAGCTATAGTGCTACAAACTAATGTATCCCCTTAATACCACTTTTTTCAATTTTTTTGGTTATTTTCATTTTTACGCAGTTTTGATGTTCCACGACATTTAACATGCTATAAAATAGACCTTTTTGCTGAAAGAAGTGTAGCTTCTTGGATTTCGAGCTAAACTAGTCTAATTTCTCTAATTAAAAGGGCGCAGGTATCCGCAGCCAATCTCCACCACTTTATGTACTGCAATATAGTGTGTTTCATTTTATATGTATGTCACGGTGGATCACGGTGGAACATTTGAGAAAACTGTAAATGAAATTCCTAGTTTTGCATGATTTCTTTGTTCTGAATCAAAATATGCAAGAAAAAATATTGCCAAAAATAATCAACAATCACGCGGCAAGGCTTGCGATGTTTATTTGAGATACTCACATCCGAGCATTTTTATTTTTGATATATTTTTAGCATTTGCACCTAGCCCACCTAGTGCACCTATTTCGATTTCAAGGAAAAAAAATCGTGCGTACCAAGAATCTTAGATTTAAATTAGCATATTAATGTCAGATTGTTAGATGAATCAACTAAAAATGCACATACAAAATCGATAACATTGCGTCTATGGAGGTTCCTATTTGGTATGTTGAATTGAATTATTCCATATCACTTGTTCTATCTAATACGTTCTTCTTGTTTGATAGCCAAATTTCATTTTCGCTTGAACTCCTTGTCATTGATTACGGATCCACCCTTTTGCTTCAATTTGTCATTCAAAAATCGACCAGTATTCCTCAAACGGCATTAGCTACGGTAAATTGGTCGGATTTCACTCTTTGAAAACCCAAGTGACGCCATTGTCGTTGTACCACTGTTGGGTCGACTGCGTGCTAAGTCGGACCAGAAAAGTAGAGATGGTCGGGTATGAAACCCGATGCCGTAATTTTATTTATTTTTGATACCCGAACACGACCGGAATCCGTCGGGTACGGGTACGGGCCTGGATACCCGACCATCTTTAGTGTTAAATGTGATCAATAGAGATATCCGACCCGACCCGTACCCGGTTTCAAAAACAAAAATTAAGAACCCGTACCCGACCCGCACCCGCAATTTTTTTTTTTTCAATACCCGAACCCGGCGGGTACGGGTACGGGTGCGGGTTTCAGCTAAATTTTTCGCTACCCAACCATATCTATAGAAAAGGCAGTCAACCTCAGGCTGTTGCAGAAATTGCAGCCATCTCGTCTGAAACTCCACTTTCTGATAATTTTCCTTGTTCATGTTTTCAAAAGTTGCGTAAAACTTCAATTCCCGTCCAGGAATTTGTCCGAAATGGCAATGCAGCACTTTTTACCACCTATAGTGACGCAATCGTATTTCGTTAGCAATTTCTCGTAGATTCTTTGAGCGCTATCAAATTTTGCTTCCCGTTACGACTCGGCGCAACCTGTTCCTTGAAATTCCTTAAATCTGCCCGTTTTTTGCTTTCTTCATAGCAAAACTACAACTACAACCACATCAACTCCGGGTTCCGTTTGAAAAGATGCACCAGTTTCGAATAAGTTTTGGGAACTTTGATTTTCTGCCATTTCCTGGTATCCTATCGACGGTCAGACCTCAGACGTAATCCATATTTAAAATTAAATTAAATAAAAGAAAACTTTCTCCAAACTAAATTCTACTATTTTTATAAAATTAGTAAAATAATAGAGTTTAGTTTGGAAAAAGTTTTCTTTTACTTAATTTCAGGCTTCGATTTCAGGCTTCTACCAAGACGCTCCAAAAAGCTTAGGTAATCCATATTGTTTCATGACTCCACAAACCGTGGATTTGGGATAATTCAACAGTTTAGCTATCTCACGGACGGATAGGCCGGGATTCTCATTGCGAGCGTGTAGGATCGATTCGTGACGCGCTTGTTTGCTGACGCCACGATATAAACAAATGAACCTATCTTGATAACAATTGCTTATCAATATTCTATACACTCTTAACGTAATTCAGACAAATTTTTGAAATTGGTACATGTTTAGATTTTTAATTTTTTATTCGTCATTTTTAAAAATAAAATGCAATTTAAAGTGATGCAACTAGTAGTTGGAATCAACACAGATTAAACGTGTAAATTTTGAACCAAACCAAAGAAGATAATAAAAAAGGACAACCATCTTAACAAACACCAATGGGCGCAAAAAATTCAGATCTATGTAGGGCACGGGAGGGTATTTTCAGTCCATTAAGCGATGGAACCTATTTTTTCGGCCTATGGTCTAGTTCTAGTGGAAGAACAGGTAGTTTCGACGTTCTTTGAATAAAAAATAGTAGATTACTTACAGTCTTGAGAAAATAGTTATAATATATTAAAATTGTATGTCGGCAAAGTATTTTTATTGGCGAAAAAAAGGCAAATAGGCTGAATTTAGACGCCTGCTGAAAATACCCTCCCGTACCCTATCATCAAACAACAACAAATGGCCCTGCTTCGTATAAGCGATGTGTTTGCACAATTGAAGTGAATCTGACGTGAACTGTTTTACGGAATTTTCAGCTGCCAGCTGAATTAATCTAGAATTTTACCATGAAAACATACCCGTTTGATATTGTACAATTTATCGGAGCTCCAGTCGCCATAGAACTATCACGTGAAACAGTGCCGCCAATAAGATGACTTGGAATTTTCGTTTGTGTACCTACATTGCGCTTCAATTGACAACTTTCGTGAAAAGTGATGGACAAACGGTTGTCTCGGCTCGAGTGTCGGTCAGTACAAATATGTTTCTCACAAACTGTACACTGTAATGTTTCAATTACTAAATCAAGTTGAATTGCTTTTACAAGCAAAAAATAAAATACAATTTAATTTCGAATTTTGTAATAAAAACACTGGCAGTTTTCAACTGGAACAAAACATCATTCCAGTGTAATGTATTACAAGGCTATCGTCACCTTCGGGTCGAGAAAATATTGTGCAAACACAGACAAGCGTCTTCCAGCGCAACGGATAAGAGACGCGCACTAAAAACGCCTCCTCCTACTGAATAAGTCAACACGTTTTAACTCAAGATATGAACCAGCACCGATGAATGAATGGATGGATGGATGGATGCTACCGGAAACGTCCATCAAAAAACCCGTCGGTAATTAACCGGTAATGTTGATGCTTATTAGCCCTGTAAACATTTACCATACGACGCCGCGCCGAGGTACCTACTGCGGCAAAACTTTCCACACTTCGCAAGAAGTGCCAAAACCGCCGCGCCTGTCTGTCGGAATTTTAGTTTCAATGGGCGTATCGTTGATATAATCGGAAAACCGTACTCAAAATGTATCAAAGAAGGAAAATTGCACTATTTTAAATTCACGTCTAGAAAGTGTACAAAAGAATAGATTATTGGATGAGAAAGAGTCAAATATGAAACTGCAAATGAGAATGTTTAAATTGAATAATTTAATAATAGCGAAACTGTTTTATGTAAACGCTCTCGGTAATAATCTAATTCAAACTTGCACCCTCACAACAGCCACTGGAGCTGAAGGAACCTTCCGCTGTTGCCTCGCTTTGGACAAACGGTGATCGACAGGACGTTGAATTTCTCAGGTGGCTAGAAACCCTCGCTGAGCTGACCCAATATCAAACCGAATTACACGAAACGACATTCCGTCTGCTGCAGAACGCGTTAAGCGATGAGCGGAAATCTTTCGAATTTATTAGTATTCCTTCCACGGACAAAAAACTGTTGTAAGTATTAATCTGTTTATCGAAAAATTGATAAACAAATATAATTATCCGAAGGTTTTACTTTACAGATGGACTCCAAATGGCTTCTATGTATCTCTTACATATTTGCTGATTTTTCATCTTGCTATCATAATTGTTATTTTCTTTATCCTAGTATGCTTTCCAAAGAAATCTAAAATTCAGACAAATGAACCAAAAATGGCATTAAATGTATGAATGAATATTGATACATGCCAATCTAGTAGAGAATAAAATGTAAGATAAATAATCTATACCTATAAAGAAGGATTTCTGTCTGTCTGTCTGTCTGTCTGTCTGTCTGTCTGTCTGTCTGTCCTGTGTTCCTTATAGAATCAAAAACTACTGAACCAATCGGCGTGAAAATTTGCATGTAGAGATTTTTGGGGCCAGGAAAGGTTTTAGTGATGGTTAGAGACCCCTCCTCTCACTAAGAGGGGGGGCTCCCATACAAATGAAATACAAATTTCTGCATAACTCGAGAACTAATCAAGCAAATAGACCCAAATTTGGCATGTGGGTGTTTTCGGTGACAAGAATTTATTCTAGGGTAATTTGAGACCCCTCCCCTCTTTATAAGGGGAATTATAACTCCTCTCCCCTTTAAGAGGGGGGGTTTCCATACAAATTTCCTCATAACTCGAGAACTAATCAAGCAAATGGAACCAAATTTGGCATGTGAAGGTTCTCGAGGGCAAGAAAATTTTCTATGTTGAATTAGGACCCCTCCTCACTTTAAGAGGGGGGGCTCCTGTACAAATGAAATACCAATTTCCTCATAACTCGCGAACTAATCAAGCAAATGGAACCAAATTTGGCATGTGTGTGTTTTTGAAGACAAATTTTTTTTCTATGATGAATTTGGACCCCTCCCCACTTTAAGAGGGGGGGGGGGCTCCTATACAAACGAAATACAAATTTCCTTATAACTCGAGAGCTAATCCAGCAAATGGAACCAAATTTGGCATGTAGGTGTTTTTGGAGGCAAGAATGTTTTCTATGATGAATAAGAACCTGTCCCCACTTTAGGAGGGGGGGCTCCTATACAAATGAAATACAAATTTCCTCATAACTCGAGAACTAATCAAGCAAATAGAACCAAATTTGGCATGTGGGTGTTTTCGGTGACAAGAATTTATTCTAGGGTAATTTGAGACCCCTCCCCTCTTTATAAGGGGAATTATAACTCCTCTCCCCTTTAAGAGGGGGGGTTTCCATACAAATTTCCTCATAACTCGAGAACTAATCAAGCAAATGGAACCAAATTTGGCATGTGAAGGTTCTCGAGGGCAAGAAAATTTTCTATGTTGAATTAGGACCCCTCCTCACTTTAAGAGGGGGGGCTCCTGTACAAATGAAATACCAATTTCCTCATAACTCGCGAACTAATCAAGCAAATGGAACCAAATTTGGCATGTGTGTGTTTTTGAAGACAAATTTTTTTTCTATGATGAATTTGGACCCCTCCCCACTTTAAGAGGGGGGGGGGGGGCTCCTATACAAACGAAATACAAATTTCCTTATAACTCGAGAGCTAATCCAGCAAATGGAACCAAATTTGGCATGTAGGTGTTTTTGGAGGCAAGAATGTTTTCTATGATGAATAAGAACCTGTCCCCACTTTAGGAGGGGGGGCTCCTATACAAATGAAATACAAATTTCCTCATAACTCGAGAACTAATCAAGCAAATAGAACCAAATTTGGCATGTGGGTGTTTTCGGTGACAAGAATTTATTCTATAGTAAATTGAGACCCCTCCCTCTTTATAAGGGGAATTGTAACTCCTCTCCCCTTTAAGAGGGGGGGCTTCCATACAAATTTCCTCATAACTCGAGAACTAATCAAGCAAATGCAACCAAATTTGGCATGTGAAGGTTTTCGAGAGCAAGAAAATTTTCTATGGTGAATTAGGACCCCTCCCCACTTTAAGAGGAGGGGCTCCTGTACAAATGAAATACAAATTTCCTCATAACTCTAGAACTAATCAAGCGAATTGAACCAAATTTGGCATGTGTGTGTTTTTGGAGACAATTTTTTTTTCAATGATGAATTGGGACCCCTCCCCACTTTAGGAGGGGGGGTCCTATACAAACGAAATACAAATTTCCTCATAACTCGAGAACTAATCCAGCAAATGGAACCAAATTTGGCGTGTAGGTGTTTTTGGAGGCAAGAATTTTTTCTGTGATGAATTAGGACCTCTTCCCACATTAGGAGGGGGGGGCTCCAATACAAATGAAATACAAATTTCCCCATAACTCGAGAACTAATCAAGCAAATAGAACCAAATTCGGCATGTGGAGGTTTTTGAAGGCAAAAATATTTTCTACGGTGAATTAGGATCCTTCCACACTTCAAGAGGGGGGGCTTCTACACAAATGAAATACAAATTTCCTCATAACTCGAGAACTAATCAAGCAAATGGAACCATATTTGGCATGTGGGTGTTTTTGGAGGCAACCATTTTTCCCATGATGAATTAGGACTTCTTACCTTTTTAGGAGGGGGGGAGGGCTCTCATTCAAACGAAATACAAATTTGCTCATGACTTTACAACTAATCAAGCAAATGGAACCAAATTTGGCATGTGAGAGTTTTAGATGGCAGAATTTTTTTTCTGTGGTGTATTACGACCCCTTTCCCTTTTAAGAGGGTGGGCTCCCATACAAATGAAATACAAATTTCCTTATAATTTGAGTACTAATCAAGCAAATGGAACCAAATTTAGCATGTAGGAGATTTTTGAGTCTTGAATTTATTTTATGATAGTTAGAGACCTCTCACCCCTGTGGTAGGGGGATATGGACTCTCATACAAATAAAACAGAAATTTTTGCGAAACTCAAAAACTAATCCAACTCGAGAAATTCGAGACTCTTCCATAAAACATTAATCAATAACAAGACCACAAAAACTATCTATAGTAACACTAGATCATTCAGGACGAGTCGGTCGCGAGTGTTGCCGGTGACCCGCCGTCGGAAGCGCCGCCCACTGGGGGCTTGCAAAACTCGAGAAGTGACAAAGATCATCCGAGATTCATGATTTATGTACAACACAGGTTAATTTGTGGCAATACGAAGTTTGTCGGGTCAGCTAGTATGTCATAAATCTTAAGAAATATATTTGGTATCTTTATTTTTTTCGAATAGGTCACGAAATTGTTTCTGTTAATCAATTTACTTTCGAACTTAGCTTTACAAAAAAGATTTTTTTGTTCCAAATTACTCACAGCCTGACTGACACTGAATCATTTAATCACAGGTTTGCACGTTATCACAAGTAGCTTGTGACAAATTCGGTTGATTTATTCGTGCTATTCAAATTGAGTCGAAAAAAATACCGACAGCCGCAAGCATTTAAGGGAAGCTCACATACACCAAGTAAGTGAACAATTAAGCTCGATACGATGACAGTTTGAAAGTGTATTATCGTTAACTGAGAAAATAATGATAAGACCGCTGAACTGTAAACTTACATTAACATTATTCATGGGACGAATTAATTTGCAATTAATTTTGTTGTACGATTATTCTTCTCCCTCGGGCGTCGCATCCTTTTGATATATATGTATATATATTTTTTAATTTTTTCGCAACGACGAAGTCAAAGCACATTAAAGGCGGTGCGCCACAAAGTCCTGTCCAATGCACTGGCAATCGTCGGCAAACGTGAGCTCCGCCCAAAGGGAAAAGAAAAGCGCCAAACCGAACTGGATTACACACACCGAACAGTGCTCACACGCAGGACACTTAAAACGGTTCACACTTTGCGCGCATCTGCCAGTTCCGTTTTCGGGAAATCATCTTGAGTAAAAGTTCATTAGCAGTTACTACGTACTTAAGGCCATAAAATGCATTAAACAGGATAAAAACTTGACACTTGATGAAATCATGTGTGCCCAGGTGAATACCACCTTGATAGTTGAATACGTTTATTTCTTAAATCAGCCGAACATAACAGTTTCAATATTAGATTCAAATGCGGATAGTCTTCAATATTCAAAGCATTGTTCAACAATGTATAAAACGGATTAAGTCGAGGTCATTTCCAATAAATGCTTTAATGAAGTTTGCTTGAAATCATTCAAATACAACGTTTCCAACGTTTATAATCATTCAGTTTACAACGAGAATTTTGTTTTTTTTTTTTGTATTTTAAGACTGAAATTTCTCAGCAAAATGAAAGATTCAACTTTCTACTCTTTAAGAAAATAAAAGAACAAAGAAGTAAATGAATTTTTTTCTAAAAATGTAAATATTCCAAGTAAAAAGCAGTACAAAGGACGTACTGAGCATTCCAATTATCAAAAAATAAACTTCCAGATAGTGATCTCATCTCAAATTCGGTTATGCTGCTGCTGTTGCTGCTACCGGATAATTGAGATGCGTTAGAAATTTGAAGGGGCGACACGCACCTGCTGTCTATTTTGACAGCACTGGCTGGGCACGGTTGCCTATCCGTTGCAAAGCATTTCCTCCTCCTGAGCAGAAGCAGAAGTTGACGTGATAATTTAGCAATTGGCCAGCTTGGCATTTTGACAGTTTGATAACTGCTTTCAACGCTGGGTAAGCGTTATTTTTTCTGCAATTTGCAGAAAGCGAAAATGCTACTGGGTTTGAAAACCGTTTGGTAGTTTGACAAATTGCTTAACGGTCACGTAGTTAACGGACAAGTAAATTTTAAGTACCTAGCTATTTGCAACCCAGAATTTGACGATGATCCGAAATTAACCCAATCGAATATTATCAGCTTGCTACCGAATAAATGCAGCTTCAGGTTGCGTTTCAGAAAAATTAAAACTAATGTTGGTAGAGGTTTTTCCACTGGCAGCGCTTTTTACGTTCATACATCAGGTATAAATGGTCCGACAGTTCCGACCGACAAACAACACGTGATGATAAATATTTATAGGTTATCGGACAGCATCACTTTCGCCTGTGCTTTTCAAAAACATGAACTATCTTGTCGTTCGTCGCCAATCGTCGATAGCAGTAGAGAAGCAGCGCGCCACGGAACACGTGAACAAGAAATCGATCGGTAAAAGTCGAGGAAATTCGTTCCGGTAAAATTGTAAGCCATGTGCCGACGTCTTTATAGGCTTACACTT
The DNA here is from genome assembly GCF_943734655.1 of Sabethes cyaneus. Taxonomy (NCBI): domain Eukaryota; kingdom Metazoa; phylum Arthropoda; class Insecta; order Diptera; family Culicidae; genus Sabethes; species Sabethes cyaneus. The sequence continues at coordinate 181,256,598 of NC_071355.1, forward strand.
TTGCGGTCACGCGTTAGTGATAGCTTTTAACACATTTTTTGGAGCTACACAGGCTCGAAAGACATGTGGTAAAAGTGGCACTCTATAATAAACAAAACATAACAATATCAATAACACACCGACATCTGCTGTTGGATCTTGGAAGAGACTGTACTTAAAATACTAAAGCAAGAAGACAAAAATGTTCTATTCTTACTGTTCTTTACTTTTCGGAAAAACTCATTCGGTAAATGATGATATGTTTTTATCGAGAATAACTGAATCGATTTGCATACTATTAGCCTCATTTGGGAAATATCGGAAGTCAGTTTTTTGCGCGAGGGATACGTTCCGCGTGAACATAACCGCGCAAATTTATTTACCAAAATTAGCATTATTAAAAATTGCTCTTTTAGAATTCGCATTCAAACTGACTGTTATTTATAAGGTAAATAGTTTTAAGGTATTTGGATCAAAGATTTAACACCAAAAAATCCAGACAAACGATAAATGCCGCCATAAATTTATTTTACAAAATTAAATTTTATCAAAATTTCACTGAATGACGTTAAAAGTATATACAGGGGTTAGACAAAATGATCAGGACAGGCAAAATTTCGACAAAATTCAAACGGCTATAACTTTTCAAAATAAGACATTTGACACATTCCAGCGTTACGGGACACAATTAGCACCCATTATTACGATGTGAATCGTCTCCTGTTAACCAATTTTTTGGCAAATGCCTTGTAAAATAGTTGTTTAAAGAGTACTTTATTCTCCACTAGAATTCCACGGATTTGATGAATCAGAAACCGATCTGCATAGTAGGGATAGTGCTACCCGCATAAATGAAAACAATTGTGAAAATGGTCGTAACCATATCGCTATTAGGGTTTATTTCTAATTCCCGTCGTAGTAAGGAAAGCCACTCTAATTTTCATCATTTCTTAGGTGGATTTAATGCATACTCCAAAAGATCTGCTTCTGATTTGACTCAAACACACAACACACTTACCTACCGATCCCTGCCATTTGAACTCACTAAAAAGCGATTAGTAAAGCATTTTATTGAAATTACGCAACTGACTTTATTTCTTAAATTCGTCGTACCGTTTTAAAATCCGTCCATCAAAGGGTCTAGCCGGATTTCCATACAAAAAATGCCCTTGAACCTAATTAAATTATGCAATGATTCAAACAAAGTACTTGACCTGAGGAGCATTTTGGCAAATTTTCAGATCGTTAGACGCCATCTTGAATTAGTAATGGCGGCTAGAGAGAATTTCATTTTTCGCAGTTTACTCCGAAACCAATTATCATAAAAATTTGAAAAAAATCGCAGATGTTATACTCACTGCAGGACACATTTCCATTGTTTTTTGGAAATTTTCCTTGCGAATATCACAGTAAAAAAATCGAAAAAGTTTTCAAGAGCATTTTTTTCAGTGTTCCAAAGATGGTGCCGCTTATTTTTTCTATCAAATATTGTTCAATCAAATGTATACGTAATAGGTTTTTTTTAGATTTTTAGAAAATGTGGATGGCGGTCAAATTTTCTTTTGAAAAGTTCAATATTAAAATTGCTCTTATATGTAGTTGAGGAATACGTCAATAGGTTACTAAACCAACACACTGCTTACACTATTGGTAATTTATGATGGCTGGCAGTGCCTTTGAAATAAAAATTGTGTTTGTATTTGAAATTTTATGTAATTTTTATAATTTCACAGTAAAAAAATTGAAAAAATTACAAAAATATTAATGAACATTTCTTTCAGTGTTTCAGACATGGCGCCGCAGATTTTTTCATCAATAGATTACGAAATCGATTGTGAGAATTATATATTTTTCGATTTTTATTGTAAAACAAATAATAACTTGAAAGATTATATATTCTAAACTAATAGCGATCATGCGAGTGCTGTAGCATATCAGGGTCCATTTGCAAATTCGCAATGTTTCTTAATGTTCGAATCTCGGCTGGACGGTGCTGCTAGAGTCAGTGGGATCGTTGTACTAGCCCCGTAATAGTCTAATTTTTTTGTAATTTTTTCAAGTTTTTTTACTGTTAAATTGTAAAAATTACATAAAATTTCAAATACAAACACAATTCTTATTTCAAAAGCAATGCCAGCCATCATAAACTACCAGTAGTGTAAGCAGTGTGTTGGTTTAGTAACCTATTGAAGTATTCCTGAACTACATATAGCAGCAATTTTAATATTGAACTTTTCGAAACAAAAATTTGACCGCCATCCACATTTTCTAAAAATCTAAAAAAAACATATTATTTATACATTTTGATTGAACAATTTTTTGATAGAAAAAAATAAGCGGTGCCATCTGTGGAACACGGTTCGGGGGCATTTTTTGTATGGAAAACCGGCTAGACCCTTTTTCATCGTCCGCATTAAAACTAATAATAATGTTTACGAAGCTGGCGTGCATGTATTTGTGTAGGATGGCATGACAAATGTCATTCTGAAAAATTTCTGCTGGTCATGCAAGTTTTCCTGGCTGCAAAATAACGACAATACGTTGCGTGAGCTATTTTCATTTTATGAATGACGGAAATTGAAACGATTAGTCGACATTTTCTTCTTCGTCGCACGAAAAAACGTAGGAAATTTGGCTGCTAAGAATTCTTTAATGAAAAAAGGCATTTAAATAGATCTCACCTCACTTTGATTGACCGCATATGATAGTTAACAAACTAAAATATTAGAGAATAACTAATTTTGCATTATGTGTCATAATAAACGCTGATATATTTAAAAATTTGTGTTGGATAGGACGGGAATAGGCAATTACGACGATGCAGCAACATACCCTAATATAAGCAATCACAATAAATTTGTTGGTGTGTTTGTAGCTAATTTTTGATTTGTATCTACTTGAGAGTGCGCAATACCATTATAAAAGCATAAGTATAATTAATATCGCAATAAAACCTTATAAAATTCAAATAAAACCAAGCGTCTAAAAAAAATAGCATTCGGTTGGTGTCAAGCGCTGGGCTGCCGACAGGTAGTTTATCTAACCAGAACCTGCAGTAGTTAAAAAAAATAAAACTTAAGTCGCTTTTTACGCGAAGGAAACGTTCCGCGTAAATCCTGAAATTCGTGTGGAGCTCTGCAATTTCCAAGTACAGCTTCATCGGAAACTATCTATTAACTCCATACTCTAATGGATGGAAACTCAATCCCAAGAAGGTCATTGGTTTTATTAGCCATGTAGTACCTAATTGAACAACAGTCTTACTACAACCTAGCTCAACTCGTTCAATGAGCAATTCGTAAACTATGATACAGCAATCGTAGCCTGATACAACCCGAGCAGCAGCGAAGAGCAAAATAATATCAAAATGTGTTAAAGAAATCGAATAACTCATATCAAAATTTGGTCTTGTTTTGGCTGACATAGTTGGTAAAATAACAAAAAACAATGTTAAAATTTTGCTCCTTTAAGGCCAAAAGAATAACTACTTGTATTATTTGAATAACAAAGCAATAACATGATCGTTTAGAGTTCAGAGTTTAGAATAACATATTTTAGTATTATTAAGGTATTGAATAACAAATGTAGTAGCATATGAGATATTAAAAAATCATTTTATAAAATATTTATAATTCAAAAATTTCTTTAATCATTGAAAAAAATTTATGAAATATTTCGAATGTCATTAAGGTCGAAATAAGATATGATAACAAAATCAGTTATTAAACTCATCTTACACCCACTGTTTTAAATATCTACTAACTTACAAAATGTGTTATCAATGTATCTCCATATCTATTCAATAACAAAATATAGCATTATAACACAGTTTGATATTGTTTTTATATTATTTTGCTCTTCGCTCCTGCTCGGGAAAAGACAATCTCGAAATAGTTGTTCTGTTTTTGCACTTACGAGATCTTGATAATAAATAAATTTTATCGAGGTTATTGCCGATATCTCAGCTGTTTTGATCCAATTTGTTTTGCCGTACCCGCTGATAAAATCAAAGGTTGTAGCTGATCGTAAAAGTGATTCGAAAGAAAATTAAGCGGTTTTGTAGTTGAAGTGATGGCATAGGTCTCTCAACCTGTATCTCTAGTTTTTTACAATCGACGGAGAAGACGGTAGAATAAAATAATGAAACAAATGTGTCGATAGTATCCAAACAGAACGGGACAATGCGTGAAGGGGAAAGAGCGAAAAATTAGGCAAGGAAGGGTCATTGAAGCAACGCTTGTTAAGTTCGTATAACGTTCTTTACCTCTTTTCTCTTTTCTTTACCTTTCTTCGAAACGAACTATAATGTGAGCCAATTGTAACCTGATTCCCAACTCCTTCCCCCAAGCCCTGTGGAACGCAGATATTGGTTAACCTTTGATCCAAAGCGGACCAGATTTCAAAGCGGCACACTATGGGGCAGAACCCGAAAAAGCTCGGACAAAACCTCAAAATTTTTATTTGAGATATTCTATCAAACTTAATATTCTACGTATAGTAGACACATAATCTATAAGAAATATACATAAATTGTTTTAATAAGTAGTTTTTCAATAGGCATTAAAGATGGTGAAACACAGTGTAAAAAAATTTTGGAAAATGAAAAAATAAATATCATTTAATCTTTTAGTATCTGGCTACCATGCTGCTTAAAATTCTATACTTTTAAAGGACAATTTACATTAAAGGGATTATAAACTAATAGTTTAGGTGATATTAAGACAGATTTTTTACTAGTAGGCTTTGTTCTGACGAAGTGTTTTGGAACAAAATATTTGTTATTTTTGTCAATTTTCAACAGTGTGTAGAAAAAGATTTCCACAGATTTCCGCTCTGACACTACCATAAAATCACCATTCAGGGTGTTAACTAGTAATAAGCAAAAAATTAGCTGCTACTAGTTGCGATGTTCGGAGATATTCAAGTTTTCCGAATGCATGTTTTCCGACATTTTAGGCTACAAATTAGTAAATGCGCGCACCAGTACGAAGTTCATTCCTACTGTACGTTAAATAGTCATGCTTGTTTATGTAAGACACAGCATTTATTATCGTTATGAGATACATCAGAGTCGATAAGGGGAATTCAGCACATTGTAAAGGCGACCACTTAACAGCTTTTTCCCAATTAGATCTGTTTCAAGTCAAATTGGCAGTGTAATATATTCGGTTGGACTTTCAGCTCGATTGAACTAGCCTCCATTTTGTTTATTTAGAGTCGAGCATATTGATATGTGTTGGCAGGATAAACAGATTGCTATACTCTGTCAGTTACTCGTTATTTTTTGTGCCTTCTGCCAGGATTTGGCTGAGGCCGATGACAGCCTATCTCGCCACTCATATCCTTTTGCTGCGTATGGCCAAACTAATGAATTAAAAAAATTGCAGCTTATACTTCTTATTGCTGAGGATATATAACATGAAACAGAACGCACTAAACAAACACATTTGAGTTAATAAAATTTTAGCTACATTTCATTATTAATGCTTTAAAATTGACGTTTTCAACAAGTGGGTCCATTATATACAATGCAAAAAATGTTGCCATTACCGGACTCTCTCCATGCAAAATACACTAAAATTCCTATAATGGACCCGATCGTTATTCTATTGTAAACCACAAGGGTCCATAAAAGGAAAATGGACATTCCAATCTGTTTTAAAAAATCTGTAAAATATAGAGATTTGCAGCAGAAATTGATATATTTAGGCTTATTCGAAAGTTACTAATATTGTAAGTGCCATTGGTTGGGTGTTTAGCGTAACGAGTTCAAAATAATGTATAGAAAGGTCCACAAATGGTTGATTTACCCTATACCAGAATAATAATACTAAATTACTCTTGATATACAGATTGTGATAACTTGTATAGGAGGTCGTCAGACTACCAATTTCGACTACATACTTAAAAAAAATGTGTTTGAGTATTTAAAATATTTATAACTTGATTCCCGTAAGTCCTACAATTTTGGAATGTTCAGTAACTTTACGTAACTTTACAGGATAAACAACTTTTCTGAAGACACAATATTTCTAAAGTCATTATTTAAAAAGTTAGATCTCAACGCCCTCTATAGGAATAAAAATACAACTACTTAAAATTTACAGAAAGATGCGAAATTTGATAACAAACAATGATGCTGAAGACAATAAAGCTCTACGAAGCATATGAAAGAAGTTATGAGGTTTTATGCGAGCGCCGGGTCAATCTGCCCCACTGTGCGGCAGTGATCCAAAGGTTCACCAATAGCTGCGATCCACAGGACCTGGGAGAGAAGTTGGGTTCGAAACCGGTTATAATTGGCTTTCATTATAGCTTGATTCGACCCGCGAATGCTTCAGCTTGGGTAAAAAGGAACGTTATAAAGCTTAATAAGCGTTGGTTCAATGATCCTGCTTTATCTAATTTTCCATTCCTTCCCTATTTTACCTTGCCTCCCCTGAGATATTATGGAAACCTTTATTTCATTACTTTTTTCTATCGTTCCTCCTATCGATTATGAAAAAAATACCGTTATTTTAAATGCCCAACCTCATCACAATACATAAACACGAGGTTGGTTAAAACTTAGTGTCTCTTTTCAAACGAAACCCGAAGTTATCATCGAGAGATGCAGTGAAACCAACATAAGTGCACCCAAATCGTTTACGAAACGGTTGAAGAGCAATGGTCCGAGTACGCTGCCTTGGGGTACGCCGAAAGGTATAAGAAACGTTCGAGAGTGAGCGGAGTTCACTACATGAATACCGTGCGGTCCGTCAGATATGAACAGAGCCCTTCAGTAATTCAATCCGGAAGGCCTGTTTGCTTCAACTTGTCGAGAACCAGAATGTGTGGTACAGTGTCGAAAGCTTTTGTAAAATCGACGTACACTAAGTCCACTTGTCGTTTTGCTTCGATTTATCTTGATAAAGTAGAGATGTAGCACATCAGATTAGTAGAGTAAGGAGGGGTAAAAGTGCGATTCAATTATTTATCGGTGCAGATTCCGAGTATTTTCTACATTGGCATGGATGGGTGACTACTTTGACAGCTTAAATCTAACGTAGACTTTGGTTGCTTACGAAGCATAGTTACAGAGTTATGTGCAATTGTTATTTTAGGGCGGTTTTGATGTAATTTTTCGTTATACGGCAAATACGATATCAACAGGAGGATATTACTTGTTGAAAATTTGCAGCAGCGTTTTACATCACTCACATATTTGTTTTGAAAATACGGCGAAAATAATTTACAAAATATATTTCGCTTTTCCGTAATGTAATCTAACTGCGTCAAGCGCCTAGCGGGGTAAAAGTTCGATTCACGATCGGGGCAAAAATGCGATTCATGTACGAGGCAAAAATGTATAGCTAATTATATACAGTTTTAGGCACTATATTACAGATACTAGAAATGAAAGATCTGCAGAAAACTGTGTGCTCTACAGATGTTGGCCGAAGAAAAACAATGTGTTTCCGCTGATGAAACAAAAAACAAACGTTTGGAAAAGATTCGATCCAACGGAGGCTGCAATACACCAGCGCCAAATAGAAAAGGTGAAAATTGAGAATATTCCTTACCGAAACATAACGCAGATTGAAGATAATATGGTTTTGTTAGCTACTGCTAGGCTAATTTCATGGATTCTAGCTTCGAACTTTTGCCCCGCTACTGGAGTAAAAGTGCGAATTTGCACTTGATCATAAGAAAGAAGAATTTATGTTGCAAAACTATTACCGCAGATGATTTATAGTTGAATGTGAAGACATTGAGTTACTGCATCACTATAAAATATATTATGTTGTTGTCCTTCTTTATATCTCATGAAAATTGATGACAACTTCAAACATCGCACTTATGCCCCGCCCTACTCTATAGGTAGTTGTTTCTCATATAGTTTCTGGTTTCTCATGAAGCCGGGCTGAGTCTGAAAGATGACAACAACTACATTGTATAGCGCGCTGTGGACTAATTTTTCTAGTACTTTACTAAGGCAACAAAGTAGCGAAGCACCACGGTAATAATAGCCCCAAAAACGTGCAGGGTGAGTTTCACGCTAGACTGGCATAAAAGTGGCATAAAACTAATTTCTCTTAGAATCAGATCATACACAAGCGTAGGTATCCCAGAACATCACAACGATTGTCATTAAAATAAGTCAAAGTTGACATAAAAAATACTCACTGCTATACGTCCTCATTACTAATACGATTTATATTATCACGGCGACCTATTTAAAAAATTGTCTTTAATTGCCAAGAGAGCAGCCTATGAAAATGAAACAAATCATAACCGTTAGCTTTTTACGTTTCTGCAGCATAAATGACCATCGATTGCCGCGGGAAGATAACAGGTTGCATAGGAATGCCACAACATAAATAATACAGTCTGAATGAAATCACGGGGAATGTTGATGATGACTAACTGATACACTTCTCTAGTCATGCAGTCAAGAAATCCCGGTAATCAACTGAAAACACACGCAAACCATGTAGGCCGATGATAAGATAGTCTATCGACAGCATTGAGATGGTGCTGCACGAGTGGTGAGCCGTCTATAAAGAAAATAGTAACAATTTGTCCAACACTTTCGAAAACGTGCGAACAAGTACGCTAACAATTGAAATTGTAGGTTGAAATTAGTAGGTGTAACCATTTGTAATAATTATCTTCGCATCAATTTGACCATTATTCTGTTAATTTTACACAGAAGGCAAGCGAAAATGGTTATGCTTTCTGTAGAAATGAGAATTGGCGAAAGAAGCAATCACACACCTTGCCGAGACTGATTGCAGGTTAACGGCTTCTTTTTTCAGTTGAACCAAGTGGGTTCGGACTATGTTGCACTTGCGCGCCTGGCCGCTTCGTTCGGTCATTCTGTTTTCTTTTAGAAATTGAACCACATTGCTCATTAATCCACTTTTATGATACGTTGTCAGTCCCTCTAATAAAGGTTGCTATAGCGTTTGACGTAAATTATGTGCTTAGCGGGAATTTAACTCATTGATCGCACTTAAAGCTTACTTATGGATATTAGTTCGCAATAAAAAAAATAAAATTCATTGTGAGGACCATCCACCCAAAAGGTGTTTAGTTCAGATGATATTAACTGTTAATGAGGAAAATAAATGTTGTAAATCATGCACCGGTAGGCTGAAGGCAATGCATGACAGGAGCAACTCATTTATGGCAGTTAAGAGCTGTAAAATGTTATTGTGTTCGTGTGCTACAGCAGTTCTGGAAAAAGTGTTTTCGTTTTCGAAAATTGAAATTGTTATGAAAATACCTAGCTTAAAATGCTGTTCTTTTGCTTTTTTTTGAAATAATAAGCTTATCTAGTCTACCATTAATATCAATACCTAATTTTAAATGTTCGAAACTTCAAACAATCAAATTAAAAAAAATTAAGCATTAAGGATTGCAACCACCAGGAGAAGCGCTAAGTGATTCGAATCGAAACGGTTCCACATGTTACTGATGATACACGCCCGGTCGATGACGGTTACGATTAGGAGCTCGCGCAATATCGAGTGAAATTGATACTTGGCGCTGCTGGACACGCGCATATAAAAAGAGACTCGAGCTGGAACGAAGCGAAGGACCATACCATACCATACAGGAGTACGACCGCGGTTACCTACCTACAGGAATCGAAATGGAATAACGCAAAACGAAAACGGCCAAAATCGCTCACCTGCTTTTTCAGTATTATATGTTTACCCTTCCAGTACTTCATCATACCAAGAGCCTGGAGTGTGCTGACGATATCGTACGAATTGATAGCCATTTCCTGAAATCATAAAAGTTTTTGGTGAGGTTAGCGAATGTAGGTAGGTAGGTATATAATATTTAATCAAGATAGCGCAGGGTAAGGGATTCTGAATCCCCCGAATAAAAGAAAGATCAACCGAAAGAAGTAACCCCGGTACCCGAGGTGAATGTTATTATTTAATGCACAAGTGCCGGCTGGATATTGAGTGGTGTCTGCCTCCTGGAAGCTTCTGTCCTGCAAAGTTCAAATTTATCCGCCGAAGCCGATATTAACCGAAAATGTAATAGGATATAATGAACAATTATGTTTGCACTTGGATCCGCTTTTGGTTGGGAAGCATTCGGCAGCCCACCGCAGCAGCGGTCGGTAGTTGTGGGGTTTGAGCCGGCTGCGGGATGCATATTTTCAGTAACGAAATTTATAATCGATAACCTGGAGTAGTGAATAGACGTGACTACTTTAGTTTAAAAAAAGTCAATGCCATTTTGGTAGAATGTAAATTCAATTTTGTTTAGATTTAGTTTTTTCCCGTGCTCACATCATTGTAGCAGCACTCTGGATCCATTTCATTTCAATGTTTTGTTAATTTTGAATCAAATTGTTTGATATAAACAATTGTTTGAATATTTTATATATTTTTATCACGGGAGATTGGTCTGGGGGTACAAAATAGAATATGTTGTGAATTTTCCTTGAACCAATTCATAAAATTCATATACATATTTAATTCGTCTGCAAACTGATGAAAGAATTCCGTCATTTTGTGAATGTATCTCAAGAAAATGAAGGGAAAAAAGAAAAGAAAAACTTAGGAGTCTAATATATTATATACAAGTCTACCAAATCTTGAAAGGTGCAATCGTCGTACTTTAAAAGACGATGATCACCGAATTTGAGAAAGATGGTTTAGTGAAAAAACTAGTGCCTATTATACTCCGCTGAGAGCGCAGGGATTTAAAACTCCATTACTATGGGAATTTGAATTGGTGTTTTAAAATTTGCTGAAATATTTTTGTGAAATGTTGTAAAGAAAAGAAAAAAAATCGATGTTTTAAAAATCATCTGACGGTTACCGATTCCAAAGTTCTTAAAAAGCTAGATAAGGTTGACAGAAATAAGTCAAATTTTACAAAAATGCAGAAAAGTAACAAAAACCCGAATTAATTCACCTAGCGGTGTGACCTAACTTTTCTACTGCAACAATAATTTAATTTCTTAGTAACTTCTATAATTAAGTTGACTATTAAGTTGACTTATTTTTTATTTTATTCAGGCTATCGCAAATTATTTTTAAAGTTTTTAATTGTTTCTCATTTTTCTTGAATTTCAATACAAATTGGACACACATACATAGACATATGCACACATACATACATACACACATACAAATATACACGCATACATAAACACACACTTACAGCACACATATATTGAATACAATCAACGCTTGATCGATATAGTGTGGTTTTACACGCCTCGAAAAGTTTAATATACGGTGCTTAAGTGATTAAGTAGGAATAGCTTTTGAATGAATTGTCCGATTTTCAAAAACTCGGTTTCGTTTGAAAGATCTCAAGGTAAATTTTCAAATAATAATAAATTGAAGTATATGTCTCATTGCATTAATGCTTATATGGGGCAAAAACATGTTTTAAATACTTTTTTTTAACAGCGACCTATGGGACAACTAGACCTTTTATTTGACATTAAGAACATCAAAATCGGTCCAGCCATCTCTGAGAAAGGCGAGCCGCAAAAAAAGCGTTATACACACACACACACTCACTCACTCTCTCACACACACACACACACACACACACACACACACACACACACACACACACACACACACACACACACACACACACACACACACACATACCCACACACATACCCACACACACATACCCACACACACATACCCACACACACATACCCACACACACATACCCACACACACATACCCACACACACATACCCACACACACATACCCACACACACATACCCACACACACATACCCACACACATACCCACACACACATACCCACACACACATACCCACACACACATACCCACACACACATACCCACACACACATACCCACACACATACCCACACACACATACCCACACACACATACACACACGCATGTCCTCGATTTGCCGCGAAATGTGTCGAGGGGAGAGCGTGTGGAACGCCGTCACCGGCGTTGTAGCACGTTGTAGCAGCACCAATCCCGATTGGCAGACAATCTTGACAGACGCATCGGTGGAGTGACGAGCGTGACGGAGCAAACCAAGCTTGAACAGAAACACTACGAGGGCGGCCGTGAGAGGATAGATGTTATGTTGGTCACTATCTCTGGATCGGCTCGCGTCTTGATAGATGAAGTGGTAGTGTGGTGGCGAACTCGACGGAGTAGTGCTGAGCCCAACAAGAAACCCTGCGAGTGTGGTCGTGAGGAGATGGAAATCATGACGGTCGTCATCTCTGGATCGGTACACGTCTCGACAGGTGCATGAGAAGTGGTCGGTGAAGGAGTGAAGGGGAAGTGCAGTGGCGAACTCGACGGAGCAGTGCTTAGCCTAACAAGAAACCCTGCGAGGGTGGCCGTGAGGAGATGGTCAAGTCATGACGGTCGCCGTCTTTAAGTCGGTACACGTCTCGACAGGTGCAAGGAAAGTGGACGGTGAAGGAGAATGTAGTAGCAACAAGAATGGCAGAATCCTGCGAGGGTAAATGTAAAGAAGTGGATGTTATGACGGTCATCTCCGGATCGGGGTGTAGACACAGCCTCCCTCGAAGTAATACTTAACGGTAGTTCCGGGAAGGTAAAGGTCAGACGCCCGTGAGGTTTTTAGTGGGTTAGAGTCCCACACTGTGCCACGTGATGTAGCAATATATCATTAGTGTGCCTGGCACTGAGCGTTTCCTCACGTAAAAACACACACACACACACACACACACACACACACACACACACACACACACACACACACACACACACACACACACACACACACACACATACACACACACACACACATACACACACACACACACACACACACACACACACACACACACACACACACACACACACACACACACACACATACACACACACACACACACACACACACACACACACACACACACACACACACACACACACACACACACACACACACACACACACACACACACACACACACACACACACACACACACACACACACACACACACACACACACACACACACACACACACACACACACACACACACACACACACACACACACACACACACACACACACACACACACACACACACACACACACACACACACACACACACACACACACACACACACACACACACACACACACACACACACACACACACACACACACACACACACACACACACACACACACACACACACATACCCACACACACATACCCACACACACATACCCACACACACATACCCACACACACATACCCACACACACATACCCACACACACATACCCACACACACATACCCACACACATACCCACACACACATACCCACACACACATACCCACACACACATACCCACACACACATACACACACGCATGTCCTCGATTTGCCGCGAAATGTGTCGAGGGGAGAGCGTGTGGAACGCCGTCACCGGCGTTGTAGCACGTTGTAGCACACACAGAGAGAAAGAGAGAGAGAATGCTCAAGTTTTCGAAACTGAGTCGAATGCTATATGACATTCGAACCATGGGCCTTTTTTCCATTTTCAGTTTTCCGAGTTATTCCTACACCTTTATACTATATTTTCATATAGGATAAGAGCACTATAATTCGTCCTGATTGTTGGAGTGAAGGGCGAGAAGATGACGTATGCCGATCTGCTCAAGAAAATGCTCAAGAGAGACCCGGAGGTGAAAAGTGCGCCCTTCAAGGTGCTATTTGAGACAACGCTCGGTAGCGAAGTTCAAGTAAAAGCTTTGTCTCAGGAGACGATCGTTGAAGCGAAAAACCTGGACGAGGTCACAACAGAGAGTGAGATGAAAGCAGTGCTGACAAGAGCGCAATACCTGGGCGACGTTCCAATGTCTATTCGACTGCGGAAGGCATACGGCAGTAGGCAGGCGGTATCGATTCGTCTGTCTATTGCCGCGTCAAACCGGCTTCTGAAGATGGACAGAGTCAAGATCGAATGGGCGGTGATTAGTTTTCGAGCCATCTCCCGTGAACCCAAAGAAATGGCGAGATGCTTTAAATGCATGGACTTCGGTCACCAGGCGAGGAATTGTCCGGGCCCGACAGATCGAAGCTGTGCCGGAAATGCGGCAATGAGAGATGTGTTGCGAAGGACTGCAATAAGCAACCGAGGTGTATGTTGTGCAAGAAAGACAACGACCACGTGACGGGAGGCTTTAAATGCCCGGTGTACTAGAAGGCAAAGGCAGGCCTACAATAATGGAGGTGATTCAAATCAACCTCAATCACTGCGACACTGCACAGCAACTGTTGTGGCAATCGACAACTGAAACGAAGTGCGACTTTGCAATCATAGCGGAGCCGTATCGAATTTCCTCCGATAACGGTAACTGGATAGCAGGCAGAGCAGGAATGGCCGCGATATTGGTGAGGGGCCGATATCCCATCCAGGAGGTGGTTACAAGCCGATACGAGGGTCTCGTGGTCGCCAAAACTAACGCAATCTTCGTGTGCAGCTCCAGCATAGCAAAATGGACGCTGGAACAGTTCCGCCACATGCTGGACGAACTAACTGGAGAGTTCATTGGACGGAGACCAAGCGTCATAGGAGGTGACTTCAATGGCAGGCCAACCGAATGGGGAAGCAGATGTACGAATGTCAGAGGAGCCAGCCTAATTGAAGCACTAGCAACGCTCGAAGTAGAACTGAGCAACGTTGGAACCACCAGCACCTTCCGCAGAGATGGCCGAGAATCTATCATCGACATCACCTTCTGCAGCCCGTCGCTGGGAACCGACATAACTCGAGAGTGTGCGAAGAGTTCACGTACAGTGACCACCAAGCTATACGGTACACTATTGTCCAACGGAACCCCGTGGCAGCACAGACAGGAAGAATTCAAGAGCGGCAGTGGAAAATGGATGCATTCGACAAGGACCTCTTTGTTGAGGCACTATGAGCTGACCGAAGCGCTAACGAGAGCATGCGACACAACCATGCCGAGGAAGGTGGAGCCCAGAAACCGACGCGTCCGGTCTACTGGTGGAAAGAGTCACTCAACGCATCACGCGCTAACTGCAACAAAGCTAGAAGGCGCTTTCAGAGAGCAAGAAGTACCGCGACTAGAGAGGAAAGAAGAAGTGACCTCCGCGTTGCTAAGACCGCACTGAAATACGCGATTAAGCAGAGCAAGACAAAGAGAAAATAGAATTAAAGAACATCCAAAGAAATCTAATAAAAAGTCCTCCTTCTCCTCTAACAACTTTAAGCCGGATTGACCTGTGCCCTATCAAGAACATGTCTCCATTATGCTTGGTCCTGGGCTACTCTGCGCCAATACGTTAAGCGTCTCGACACCCGCAAATCGGCTTCAACTTGGTCGAGCCATATAGTAAGTTGGGCCACCCTATTTCTGGTTCCGACATCTGCAGAGAAGCACTCGACTGGAATCCGCAAGGACAACGTAGAAGAGGCAGACCCAGAGGCTCATGACGACGCAACTTAGCCAGCGACAACCGGGCTGTAGGCAAAAACCTGTCCTGGCAACAGGGAAAAGACATAGCGGGTAACCGTCGGTAGTGGAGATCGTATGCTGTCTGAAATCCACGATAATATGATGCCTCGGCACATTACACTCTCGGTATTTCTGGAGGATTTGTCGAAGTGTGAAAATTATAAATACCTACGACTTCAGACGACTTAAGAAATTAATAAATGGTACCCGAACTTGCCTCACAATAGATTGACCTCCAAAAACTTCAAATATATTGTGTAATCTAAATCCCAATTGCAAAAAAAACTTGATGTGTAATTATCAGGATCTCATGATCGCGTTCCCACCAACCCCCGGGCATCTTCTATGTTTCCTGAAACCGACACAAAATGAGGTGGCCCTACAGGCGTTTTGCTTTTAATAGGCAGCATTCACACGGCAGTGAAGTGATGCGATCAAGCCAACAAAACATAATCACGTAGAAGTGAAGAATTTTACATGAATCTCAATAACAATTCATCGATAAAATAATTTACTGTCCACTAACAGAAAACGTTGCCTTTAGGACAAGAAATAAATGATAATGCAGCGAAAATCACGTGTGGCGCTGCAGAAATATCGTGTGAATGGTTCTTTTACACGCACACTAGTGATCCGGTACGTATAAAAGTGATCCAGTGATCCAGCTATGTTGGCTTCACCTATTTTGTTCGCAAACGTCAAAGTTGCCACCGGGGTGGTTCCCACCGACTTCGGGTACAGAGTGTTTGAAAAAATCGTATTGAAATCTGTTGACGACGCGTGACAGTTAACAACACCGGTGTAATAATGTTGCTGGGAAATAACTGAAAGTTTACAAGTAAGCGCCATAGTAACCAGTCATCCAAAAACATACCGTGCTTAAAGTAAATCGTCATCGTTATGGACTTTTGGAATTTGAAAAGCATACTATTTTGCCCAAACTAAAAGTTATTTTGTTAAAACTGTCTTCACCTAATACTGCTTGTCAATTAGAACACATTGAGTACATTTTCATATGCATTATTGTCTTAATCAGTATTTTGAAATACAGAAAGCTAATGATGACTAATTTGTTCTTCGCTTCATTGACGACAAATCATAGTGTCTAAACATGCAATACGCTTTATGTCAATACAAAAAAAATTTCAAACGGCATTCAAGGCGTTTAAATGATGATTGAACTAATTGATTTAACGAATATTAAATGAATTTACATTGAATTTATGATACGTTTAAGAGAATTGCATTTGCTGGTAAAAGAGATGAAAAATGCATCGTCTTGATGTTACAGACAGAAGACAAAACTCCAGTTTTATCAAGTTTATATTTTTTGGATTCTTTCGTTCGGTGCTTGAATACAAATACTGAGCTCAAGAATTCCATCGAACATGTGCCAGCCTCTACTGCTGTGGTCACTTCAGCAGCGCGCTGGTGTCGATGCCCAAGGTCTTCCTGCGAGCCACATTCGCCATAGAAAACAAGAAGAATACGAAGGATCCAGTTTTGCCGGTGCGCGACAACCTTTAATGATGCTTATTATGTATATTTTTCTGCCTCGCTGTTTCTGGTGCTCTAATTTCAATTGGCATTAAGATGCCCCAGACAGCACGCAAAATGCGATAATATGCTGACAAAGAGGTATTCTGAACGTTTTTAGCACATATACGGAATGAATGATGAAGCTTTGCATGTATCAAAGTAGCTTATCTTTTTCAGCCGTTTCAAAACATATGCAAAGATCATTAAGATAAATTGCTTAGTGACCACACGGTCCTTATACGATTATATTGTTGCGATCTAATGCAGTCTGCTGATAATTAATAACCATCAGAACAACTAATCAAACCAAACGCCGCCTTACTTCGCGCCGTTGAAATTTTGGCTTGAAATATAATTAAACAATATAACCTGAAGACATGGCATGTACATAATTGAAAAAAGAAATATACGCGAGACTTGATTGGATAAAGAGGCGACATCAAACAGGATGTCTACATAGTAGTAGCATTATGCAAACTCGCAACTCAACAACAACCACAAAATAATTAACAACTGTATCAACACTCCTAACCAGTAAAGGCATGACTTATTGCAGAAGTATGCTAATTAAAAACTTTTGCCCGTCGGACCAATATCGGTATGATATCACCTTCACACCGCAATCACCAGGAATAATTTTGAATACAAAGTGTCCGAGCAAAGCATATCGGCGGCACCTGTCAACGACCTGGATCGAACTGAACGACAATGTATGCAAGGTAGAACCATCTGCCAATTATCCTGCGCCACCCTGTACGAAATTCGGTAATGACTTGCTGATATTAAGCCACCAATAATTTAAACATTACATTTTACGGCCGACTCTGATAACTAAAGTTTCCGCCAAAATGCATCGGATTTCTACGTACCACCGTACGGAGTACGGACATGAACCTCCGCAAGCGATCGCTACAAAACTTCCATTAATCACGCAAAAGTACAAAATTATGATCGGGAAAGGACTCAATTTCAGTCTGCCGTTTTTCGGACCATGTCTTGTCTCAGATTGCCGATGAACATCGGTCGCAAATTTCCTGCCCAAACATTGAATAAAAAATCAACAAATATCTATCATTATCATGACAACCAGTTTTGTCAGGCTGTAATTTTGCTTTAAATTTTATTTATGTTCTACCAATTCGGTGGTTCACTGTCATGTCGTCGAGTCTCATGGAATGTACATGTTAGACCCACGACACGCTTCAATGGGCTGCCACGTAAAATAAAAAATGTGTTTAAACCTGAAAAAAAGTATATGGTTCCGAAGGCCGTGTTAGGATAAAGTGGTACCTAATTATAAACCGATAACATATTTCATGTTTTTTACAGACTTCAGTTTATGATGTATTATGCGCAAAATATGCTCGAGGTAAATTATTTCTGATCAAAGAAAATATCTCCGAAAATATTGTACAATAGTTTTTTATGCTGATTTTTGCGCGAACATGTAGGCACTTCAAAAATCAATTTATGCAGCTATGGTTTGTACCTAGCTGTAGCGTACTTTGAACGGGAGCATGTTTTTTTATGATCTGGGTAGTTTGGAACAACATTTTTAATGCGAATAATTAGTTGTATTTTCAATGAACATGCTGTATCGTGTACATGTTGTGTTGAGTCAATATGACATACCCGAAATTAGATGTATTATATTGAATTATTAGCATCTGTTTACTTTCCCAATTAGAACTAATCATAATTATGAATTTGAACTCCCTGTCATATGAACCTGGATTTGGACTGGAGTCTCAATATGGATTTGAATCTCGACGACAATTAGGATCTGAATCTGGATCCAGAAATGAACCTTAATTTAGATTTGGATCTGTATTTGGATCTAAATCTGGACTTGGATCTGTATCTCGAGTTGGATGCGAATCTAGATCTAGATTTCGATCTGAATCTCGATCTGAACCTAAAGCAAGATCTGAACCTGTTTCATGATCCGGATCTGAATCTGGACATGGACTTCGATTTTGACCTTAATCTGAAATTGGACTTGAATCTAGAGATCGGTGAACGGCTCACGAGCCCTTTGAATGAATTTCGATTCACAGAAAAAAGTGCACGAGCAAATGACTCTCGAAAAAAAACTTCGAATGTAGACATCGAAAGTAAAACTAACCTTAATTTTCGAATCGCAATTAACCCATTTCCTCCCAGCGTTGCGAAAACGCAACGCACTTTCATTCGATTCTAGAGAAGGCCTGGTTTAAGATATCAACTTGGACCCTGAGAAACAAAGAAAGATTGGAAAAAAATCTAATCGACCTGTTTTTGCTCAAAGCTCAGATGTTACATGTAACATAATTACAGCTGAGACAAAACAACAGGTTTTGCTATTTTTCAGACAGTTAAGGAAAAATGCTCATAAAACTCGATTTTACCTCTATTAACGCCTGACCTATCAATCAGTGTTAGTAAAAATCGGTTGCTTGCCAAAAAAAACTTTGTTTCATAATTTTGATTATTTTTGTAATTTTAAGATAGGTTTGAAGCTTTGCGTTGCGAAAACGCAACGCTAGGAAGTAACGATATTCAAAATTTGCAACAAGAACGTTTGTTTTCGTTCGTTCGCTGCGGTGTTTCATTTGATGTCGTTGCTTTTTAGTAAACAAATGAATGCCAATCTTATCTTTCGTTTATTTAAAATATTCCGGAAACATTATAAAAGTTTACATAACATAGAATTCGCAGCTTCAAACACTGATGGCAGATGGAGAAGCCGTTGTGATAAGAGCGTAATAAAATTGTTAAAGTACCTTTGCCTTCGGAATATCTGGAGGAATTGAGTGATGGCAACGACAGTTACATGGGCCTAAATTTCATGTTACAAACTTTCCGGAACGTGTTGCTGGCATTTAATCATCTGCAATGACATGCATTTAGCATTCAAACTGCATACTATGCGACTAGTGCAAAGTTGGTCTCCAACCCAAATTTTTCGATATCAATCATAAAACATAACATGTAATACTCTAAGTCGTTCATTTAATCCTTATTAATACTCAAAATCACAAAAAAAATATCCCAAATTTTATTTAACGGTAAAAAAGTATGAAACATTCATATGCATAATAATGAAGGTATGCAAAAACGGTATACCCTTAACGCCCAGCGTTGCGTTTTCGCAACGTAGCGTTGCGGGACACAGGGTCAAAATTAAAAATACATGTCAGCGGCTTTTTCTTAGTTGACCTAAAAGAAAATTTTCCTGAAAGTTTCAACTTTCTATCCCTGCTGGGAAAAGTGTGGGGCTTAATGGGTTAACCAAATTGTTCACGAGTTTTCAATATGGAAAACAAGTGGACCGTGAATCATGAACCGTAGCAAAAAAATAAACGGTTCAGAGCGGCTCCTACAAAAATTGCTGTTTTGCCCACCATTATTTGAACCGTTCCGAATTATGGTGGTAATTGTCTAAAAAACTTAATAAAAAAAATTCCATTCAATTATTTTCTCCAAACCAAGTGTAGGTCTAATGTGTAGGTTATAAAGTGATTCAACATGAAAATACCTAAAAATCTCAAGTTTTGTCAAGATATGCGATTTATTCACCAATGTACATAGATCACTATGATTTCATATATAATTTATCTGCAATCCCCAAAACGTTCCGCAACATAGTGGATATAGACCACTATGTTGCGGAACGTTTTGGGGATTGCAGATAAATTATATATGAAATCATGAGATTTGTAAATGTCAATAAATGATGCAAAACCTCTATAAAATGGGTACTGGTGAAAGAGTATGACGATTATCGTGCTCTGACGCTATTTTGGAATTAGAGATGGCGACTTCCGGTTTTCTGAAACTGGTTGCACATGACTGGAAATAATGAGAAATTCCCATAATACGGCTATCAAATAAAAGGGTTGACCGGGTAGAAGTCGAATACTGTGATCCATCCAATGTAGTTTTGAAATTAAAAATAGTCGAATAGTGATTTTATTAACAAGTCGCATGTACATAGACCACTATAATGCAGAACAGAATGGTCATTCTGTTCCAAACCAAAAATTCAACATAAAAAAACATAGGTTGAAACCCTACTTTTTTGAAATTTTTATTGTTTGCTGAGAGTACATCTATGCAAAAGAATACGATTTATGCAAAAATCCCATTTTCGACCAAAATGGTCAATAGACCACTATAATTCGGAACGGCTCATTTGTGTATGGATATGAACTTGGATCTGAATCTGGTTGTGGATCTGAATGAATGTATGTCTTGATCTAAATATGTTTGAGGATCCGTGGAAATCCTTGGAAATTCTCTTTGCGGTACATGCTGCGCAGTTAGCCAGTTGACAAGAAGTAATCGTCATTTTCCAGGATGCTTTCAAGTATTGGCTGCGTTAATATAAGATTAAATTGGATTAGAACATTCAAACAGAATATGACAAAATCAGATTAAAATTGGAATAAAATAAAAATAAAATTAGGGCACAATATTATAAAATCAGAAAGGAATTAGGGCAAAACTGGGTCAAAATTAGAAGAAAGTTAATACGAAATTTGGACAAAATCGGTCAACATTAGGATTGAATCAAAAGAAAATTAGCACAAATTTTGAAAAGAAAAATTAGAACCAGATTGCGAAAGAATATATAAAACAAGTCCAGAAAATATATAAAAAAAAATTTCGGGACTAAATACAGATTAAATTATGACAGATTGAATTCGAAATTTTCAATTTTAGAACAAATTTGATTTGCGGTAGCCAGGCTTCATTCTCGGTTTTTTGGTCAGTAGATGCTCATTTGACTGCCGCACCTCAACTAAACAGAATTTGAAAAAGTAGTGTAAATGGCAATTGTAGAGCTAATTATTATCTACATTATTGTTGAAAAAAGTATAGTTTTATCTTTAGTATTTACGGCGCTATGCGAACCAAATGAGCGCTCTTTTTACTACCAACGGGGTAGCAGCCCCATAGCCTCATAAATACAAAAGATAGAACGATACTTTCTTCAACAATAATGAAGATAATAGTTAGTTCTACAACTGACCTTTACATACTTTTTCAAATTCTGTTTCGTTGAGGCGCTGCAGTGCATGAGCATCTACTGAGCAAAAATCTGAAAATGAAGCCTGGCGGTAGCCCACAAAAGCAGCTGCACACTACGAAAGTTCAAATTCGGTAAGCAGAATATAATACCAAGGCTAATTTTGCCCTATTTTCACCAAATTTAGTTCCAAACTACATATAAAAGTGAGCGTGTGTACGTTTTTTTTTTATTGATTAAAGAGGTTTTAAATTCATTCATCTCTAAGTAAGCACGTTTGTATGTTTGTATGTTTTTATGTTTGTAAGTATGTTCCACCATAACTCCAGAACGTCTTGACTGATCTCCACCAAACTTGGCACGCATATTCCTTGATATAAGAGAATCAGCACTGGGGGTTGATTAGAGGGGGGGGGGGTTCGCTACAGGGGAGGAGGCCATAACTTCGAAATGCCTGGACGTTTCTTCACCAAACTGGGCATACATATTCTTTGACAAAATGGTATTAGCACTGAAGTGTAGACAAGAAAAGGAGAGGAGTGGGGCTGGGGGTCCATAACAGGAGGGAGGCCACGACTCTGAAACGGTTCTTCATCAAACTTTTCACATATGTTTCTTGGCATAAGGGAATCATAGCTCAGGAGGTTAACAAAAGAGCGGGTCATAACAGGGGAAGTTCATAACAGGGAAGGCCATGACTCCGAAATGCCTAGACAATTCTTCATCAAACTTGGCATAAATGTTTCTTGGCATTAGGGAATCAGCACTGGGTTGACAAAAGTAGGGAATCCTTAACAAGGGGGCGGGGAGATATTTTTGTTTGTGAATATGAAGTTGTATTAGGACATGGATCTCGCTCGACTTAAGGGTCAACCAGAATACGCAGCATACGCGTCCGTTAGCGTTATTCTGACAGTTTTCCCATGGGTTAACTGTCAAATTGACGCTGCCGGATGCATTGACGCAGCATTCTGTTTGGCCCTTTAAGCTATTTTACTCCGACAATTCTCCAGAAATGTCGGGAATACAACGTGCCGACGTATTATATTTTCGGGGATTTCAAGGCAGCATACGATAGAGTCCAGTGTAAACAGCTATGGCAGATAATGCACGAGAACACTTTTTAGAACGAACTGACGCGGTTGATCAAAGCTAGTCTGGAGCGAGTGATGTGCTACGTGCGTGTTTCGGGGATACTCTTGAGTCCCCCGAGAGGGTTGCGGCAGAGGGATGGACTGTGCTGTTTGTTATTTAACATCGCTATTGGGGATGTGATCCGGCGAATGAACACGGCAACGAGAGGAACGATGTTCGACAAAGGTAGCCAACTCTTATCCTTCGCAGACGATCTTGACATTACTTGACACTTTGGGACGGCGAAAGCAATCTTCGCCAAACTAAAAACGGATGTTGGGGGGATTAGGCTACAAATTAATGAGTCAAAAGCCAAATATATGGTAGGAAGGGGCATCAAAGAAAACAACGTTCGCCTCCCGTGGACAGTGACTATTGACGGCGATGAACTCAAAAGTGGTTAACACGTTAATATATTTGAGATCTCTGGTCCCCGCCGACAACTATACAAGTAAGGAGATTCAACGGCATGTTCAAACTGGAAGTCGAGCATACTTTCGCTCCGCAAGACACTTCAATCAAGGTGCATACGCCACCACACAAAGCTGACGATGTACAAAACACTAATCCGACCGGCAGTCTAAGGACTTGAGACTGTAACGGATTGTTCCTTACGGAAGGCATACGCGCACTTGCCGAATTTGAACAAACGTTGTTGCGGAATATTTTTGACGGAGTACAAACAGATAGCAGAGAGTGGTTAGGAATCACGAGCTGCAGGCACTACTTGGAGAGATTACCATCGTGCACATGGCAAAGTTGGGGGACTACGATGGGCCGGCCACGTTGCAAGGATACCGGACGACTGTGCAGTGATATCCGTTCTCAAGAACTCCACTTGCACCAGGAACAGAGAGGCCCAACGTGCTAGTTGACTCGACTATGTTGAAGCTTACTTGCGTGTGACAAGAGGCTCAACAAATTGATAACGAGTAGTCCAGGACCGAGTACAGTGGAGAGTAATTCTTGATACGGCAAGAACCACCCCATGTAGCAAGAACTAAGAAGTTATTTCGTTAGTTTTATAATTAAAATCACCCTACTAACACAGCTGCTACGAAGTTGTTGTGGCAACTGATTATATGACTAATTTCAGTTGTAAATAAGTCACTGTTACTAGAAATACCAAAATTGTGTTGCTTTGGAATTTAGCTAATCAGAAAGATAAAAATTCTGCAATCTAAAAATGCAATCTGTAAGTAAATTGAATATTTGAACGGATTAAAATATTGAAATTATGGCCTTGGCACAGAACATACAAAACTTTTAGGTTCCTCATATAAACCAGCAAAAAAAATCATTATAGGTAATTGGCACACAGAACATTCGATCACAATCGATCGGCGATTCGAAATTTTCGCTCTAAAACACACACCTGCGAAATGTCCTTTATGCTGAGCGTCGTTCCAGGTCGCGAGCAGAGATACGCCAGTAACACATCCTTCCAGTAAGAGCGGTACGATATCAATCCCAGATCCGACAATGGTTTCTCGGGCGAGCCGATTTTTCCTTCAACGCGGGTCAGCAGGTAACCTAGTATCGAACAAAAAAAATAATGAGAAATGAAATTAGTGAAATTGAACGGCACGATTAGAGGGAAGTCCCAACACTTCTGACTTTCATAGTTCAAATGAAGCATCTGTGTAGATAATATGATAAAATCAACAAAAAAGACAAAAAATTGGTATGTGTGATTTTATAGGGCAAAATCGTTCATGAACACTGAGATTTGTTTGTTTTTATCTACCGCCGATTGAATTGATATGTTTCAGCTAATTGTTGGATCAGCATTACAATATTATTCGGTCGGGTACTATGGCATTTTTCTACAAAGATATTGAATTCGTTAAAAAACATAAATTGCACTCAATGATTCCTGTTACCCAGTAACGGAAACCGAGCAGTCCCCCTATACCGGACATCAAATTGTTTTACTTGGTTCAGTCAAATTGTTTTACTTGGTTCAGTCAAATTGTTCAATGAAATCAAGATTTTGCAAAAAATGAGATTGAGAAGAAAGAAAACATCACTTATACCGAACCAGTTAATATATAAATAAGAAAAAACAAAGAAAGCGATGATCAATTTTTCGCCGAAAACAGAAGAGCCTCGAAGTAGTGCATAAAAAACTATTGATTTTTATTCAAGGCAATTTTTCAAACATCTTTAGTCAACAAGTATGCAAGCAAAAAGAGATTTTAAACATTTTGACATGTATTTTTCTGAAATATAAGCCCTGCATGGGTTTATTTTATGATATCTATTAAGTGGTACTGGGAGACACAATCAATACAAGTAATGATATTCAACGATTTCTCATTTTGCTCCTAAAATGGTTCAGTAGTAATGCAAGTACGTGTAACCTATTTTTATTGGAAAAAGAGATAAAATAATAGTAAAAACAATATGTACAAACACTCCACAATGTATTTGGATGTTAACAAAACATGACAGTAACATTTGAGAAATACTACTTTGGAATATTATTCAATAGAGTGGCAACTAACATTGGAATTCAGTTAATGTCATATCATACATAATAATTATAACAGGCAATATGTTTTGGAGTTGTAAAACACAATAAACCCTCAATTTTGTTTTATGAATTCAACAAACTACGATTTTTTTTCCAAAGGCATCGTGCAAAAAATTATCCCTCTGTGGCTGGCGCAACCCAAAGAGAGCATCGCACCGTAGCTGCAGAAGTGATCCTCGAAAGCATAGCCTGAAGCGTCGTGAGCCGTACAAACACTTCGCTGTAGACAGACCGAAAAGTCAGCAGCGTACGTAAGGGTCTGTCGAAGAATCCTTACGATTTCCATCCTTGTTCGCTCAGCTTCATTTACGGCACTGTCGCAACCGGGTGCCGACAAACTGCCGGAGGATTGGAAATGTCGAGGCAGACAGTCGTGAACGACCGGGAAAAGGCGCAATACGTGGATACGTGGAACTGCCAGCCAGCAGTGGAGAGAGAGACGACAACGAACGACCCCAGCCGGGTAGTTTTCACTATGGATTTTTCATTGGCGAAAACGCCAGACATCAGTAAGAACCCTAACCTACACCAATAGTGCGCAGCGTTGGTGTGGCGCCCTTATTGCGTCGCCACACTTTTCCTGGAAAGCTGAAGGCCACCCACCTAAACGCTTTCCGGCAAAACGATGTTCAACAGCGTACTCCAATATGTTCCACCCGAGGAAAACATGTGTTGGTGTTCGGGTAGGCACCACACGCTCCCATAAGGAAGCTATTCCGTATGGAAAACGAGACGGTTCTCTCCTTCCTTTTGACTAGGAAGGAGCACAACCAAACTCGTGATGGTGTGATGAACAACGTCGTCGGCACGGATGGCGCATCGTTACATTGAAAAGTGTGGAAAACGCATCGTATTTGTAGCTGTGTGTGCAATAGAGCAAGAGCTGACGGAGGGAGAGAGAGAGACACTGAGAGTATTCCTGTTCCAAAATTCGGCTCAACAGATCGTTCATTGCACACCAGCATTCGGTTGTGATTTTTTAGGGAACGGGATGCAACAGACACACACAGGCTGGGCCTGGGAGCTCTTTTGGCAACGATCTCCCGATATCAGCTTTTCTGACGGCAAGGTGAACATCATAAAACAATTTGTCTTTTTTTTGTTACTTGGATTTGCGCATGTTTCAATAAAATTTTTACTGAAATAACGTTTAAAATCAACTTTGTAAACATAAGTAATGATTTCGACAAAGAAAAATCCTTTCCATGCTTTTTTTTCACTTCAAACGGAAAAATGAAATTTGATACTATATTTAGAACAAATATAGCATACAAGAGTTTCTGTGTATATCCTTTGATTGAAAATCCATACTTGAATAACGAAAGCATGAAGCTGTAAAAGTAAATGACGAATATAATCGTGTTCACGGGAGACTCTTCCAGGCTATTGCCCGCCGCCGGTAAGCAAATTAGTTATTTCATCTCATCCAAAAAACATTCGATCCTAACTCGCAGCACGGTTCGAATCACCCCAACCTGACACTGAAATGTGCTCCGAAATATATAATTTCGGGTGGGGTAGGTTCGTGCAATAAGTAACTCTTCCGGATGTGTACCGTACCGGTACATAACTATAACTGCTACAACAGTGCAAACACACACCTTCAATGCTTTCGATCCCCGGAAGCTTTCGTGTAGAACTTTGTGCAAGTGCTTTTCCTGGGGTCACTTGAGAACTTCCGCGTCGTTTATGTGGCCGCGGAAGGAAATATGTGGTCATTACCATTCACGAACACAAACACAGACAGATGTCCGCTATGCCATAAAATCGGGAGAGACCGTACGAGTGCACCCAAGGAACAACAACCAGCAGAATTGCGAAATCGAAAGTTCAAAAAACCCCTGAATCATCCCAGCGAGACAGGGGGCGCAACTGTGGGAAAGGGAAGCTGTAATGTCCCCAGATCATACCATAAATTTTCCCCAATGTGCTTACGGTATTGGAAAACACCGGAGCAATAATGCTGTGGGATGGGGTGGGGATGCATGCTGAGAGACAGAGAGAGGACAATGTTTTGAACACGCTATAACGCGATATTTTCAGCGCATATGGCGGTGAAAGAGCCGATTCAGTTTGCGATTCAACCCGACAGATGAAATAGTTAATGGATATAAGTGTGTATGTACGTGTTCGTAGCTATAGTTTGCCTCTGGCTGATGCAAATTGATATTGCCTTTCAATAATCTAAATCAAAAACGGTTTTGATGGAAATAGTTTTGACAAATATTGCGAGAGGGCATGAACAACAAACGAACTTTAGTCTTTGATTTCATTTCAGAAGCTTGCAGTGCAATTTAGAAGTACAAATTAGAAACAAATTGTAGCGTAATCGCCCCTCACCACCTTAACTGGCCGGGGTCCAAGCAAAATTTTCAGAGGCGAAAAATCTTAGAGTCGCACCTCACCTTTGTACAAGGTAGTAAACCAGAAGCGTCAATCCGTTAATACATGGCGAAAATTATGCGCGAAGTCCTCAAGGACCGACCACCATAAGATAAACTCGATAGTGTGAACTCTACTACCGTGACCGCCCCTAATTCTGCGCAGCTCCTAATTCTGCGCATTTTTCTTTATATAAGTATTTTTTAACATTGTGCATAACTATGATCATTGCGTTATTTTTTTATAAATGTCTGTTAAATATTACGCCATTATTCACAAATGGGTCATAATATTTGAGAGCGAAATAATTTAACGTGAAACTGAAAGTATTTTATATGGCAGAAAACATCGTCGTTAGCACCAACGCTAAGATTGTCCTGCTAGAAAATTAACAAATTTATGATCGAAATTCTTTGCAATGATCAAATTACCCAGCATAATTAGAAAGAATAATTAGTTTTAGTCATGTTTGAGACAAAAAGAGTGATTGCATGCATTGCTTTCCTTAGAAAAATGCGATGCAATAATGCGCAGATTTAGGCACAGATTTTTTATTCATGTTCCAAATTTTGCGCAGTAATGGATCCTACGAAGAAATCGCGAAAGAATACACAACCTCACCTAAATGGCTGAGTTATAGAGGCTTAAAGATTCAAGTAGAATCTTTATCTTGCATTGATTGGAATCCTGTGCTGTGTCTCGGGGTCCGAACCTACGAGCGCCAATTCATGAAACTATGTCTTCTATTTTTTTTAATGTCCAACCTCATGGGGCTGTCAGAGAGTGGGGAAGTAGTTTCTATATGAAAACACAGTTTTTAGTATTAGTCTAAACTGTAATGTTCAGTATGCAGAAAACCCGAATCAATTCACCATTCACGTTATCGAGAATAAAATATTTAACACGAGGCAATCAAAATAATAACAATATTCCTTTGCCACTCGGACAGCACAGGAAGGCCGGATGATGGATTTAATTATGGTAATGGCTAATGCCGGATTTTTAGGTGTGGTCTCACCGTATAAAGACATAAACAGCATGGCAGGAGTATTTATTTTCACTTTTTGGGTGCGCTGAATTAGGAGCAAACATGCGCAGAATTAGGAGCATTGACAAGAAAGTGCGCAGAATTAGGCACCGTGAATAAGTTTACACAACGAAAAATATACTCAATTGTTGGTCGACTTATAATACCTATATTTTTTACCAGATACTATAGACCGTAGCACTACACGTTGCTGCTATTCACGTTGTAAATTCAAATCTAGAATACTTAGAATAGTGGAAGAATCATAAAAATGTCTTAACTGCGCAGAATATGGTACGTTCACGGTACCTTCCAAGATCAATTTATTGATAACTAGCTGACCCGACAAACTTCGTATTGCCACAAATTAACCTGTGTTGTACATAAATCATGAATCTCGGATGATCTTTATCACTTCTCGAGTTTTGCAAGTCCCCCAGTGGGCGGCGCTTCCGACGGCGGGTCACCGGCAACACTCGCGACCGGCTCGTCCTGAATGATCTAGTGTTACTATAGATAGTTTTTGTGGTCTTGTTATTGATTAATGTTTTATGGAAGAGTCTCGAATTTCTCGAGTTGGATTAGTTTTTGAGTTTCGCCAAAATTTCTGTTTTATTTGTATGAGAGTCCATATCCGCCTACCACAGGGGTGAGAGGTCTCTAACTATCATAAAATAAATTCAAGACTCAAAAATCTCCTACATGCTAAATTTGGTTCCATTTGCTTGATTAGTACTCAAATTATAAGGAAATTTGTATTTCATTTGTATGGAAGCCCACCCTCTTAAAAGGGAAAGGGGTCGTAATACACCACAGAAAAAAAATTCTGCCATCTAAAACTCTCACATGCCAAATTTGGTTCCATTTACTTGATTAGTTCTAAAGTTATGAGCAAATTTGTATTTCGTTTGAATGGGAGCCCCCCCCCCTCCTAAAAAGGTAAGAAGTCCTAATTCATCATGGGAAAAATGGTTGCCTCCAAAAACACCCACATGCCAAATGTTGTTCTATTTGCTTGATTAGTTCTCGAGTTAGGAGGAAATTTGTATTTCATTTGTACAGGAGCCCTCCCTCTTAGAGTGGGGAGGGGTCCTAATTCACCGTAGAAAATTTTCTTGCCCTCGAAAACCTTCACATGCCAAAGTTGGTTCCATTTGCTTGATTAGTTCTCGAGTTATGGGGAAATTTGTATTTCATTTGTATTGGAGCCCCCCCTCCTAATGTGGGAAGAGGTCCTAATTCATCACAGAAAAAATTCTTGCCTCCAAAAACACCTACATGCCAAATTTGGTTCCATTTGCTGGATTAGTTCTCGAGTTATGAGGAAATTTGTATCTCGTTTGTACAGGACCCCCCCTCCTAAAGTGGGGAGGGGTCCCAATTCATCATTGAAAAAAAAATTGTCTCCAAAAACACACACATGCCAAATTTGGTTCAATTCGCTTGATTAGTTCTCGAGTTATGAGGAAATTGGTATTTCATTTGTACAGGAGCCCCTCCTCTTAAAGTGGGGAGGGGTCCTAATTCACCATAGAAAATTTTCTTGCTCTCGAAAACCTTCACATGCCAAATTTGGTTGCATTTGCTTGATTAGTTCTCGAGTTATGAGGAAATTTGTATTTCATTTGTATAGGAGCCCCCCCTCCTAAAGTGGGGAGAGGTTCTTATTCATCATAGAAAACATTCTTGCCTCCAAAAACACCTACATGCCAAATTTGGTTCCATTTGCTGGATTAGCTCTCGAGTTATAAGGAAATTTGTATTTCGTTTGTATAGGAGCCGCCCCCCCCCCCTCTTAAAGTGGAGAGGGGTCCCAATTCATCATAGAAAAAAATTTTGTCTTCAAAAACACACACATGCCAAATTTGGTTCCATTTGCTTGATTAGTTCTCGAGTTATGAGGAAATTGGTATTTCATTTGTACAGGAGCCCCCCCTCTTAAAGTGAGGAGGGGTCCTAATTCAACATAGAAAATTTTCTTGCCCTCGAAAACCTTCACATGCCAAATTTGGTTCCATTTGCTTGATTAGTTCTCGAGTTATGAGGAAATTGGTATGGAAACCCCCCCTCTTAAAGGAGAGAGGAGTTATAATTCCCCTTATAAAGAGGGGAGGGGTCTCAAATTACCCTAGAATAAATTCTTGTCACCGAAAACACCCACATGCCAAATTTGGTTCTATTTGCTTAATTAGTTCTCGAATTATGCAGAAATTTGTGTTTCATTTGTATGGGAGCCCCCCCTCTTAGTTGGGGGAGAGGTCTCTAACCATCACTAAAACCTTTCCTGGCCCTAAAAACCTCTACATGCAAATTTTCATGCCGATTGGTTCAGTAGTTTTTGATTCTATAAGGAACACAAAACAGACAGACAGACAGACAGACAGACAGACAGACAGACAGACAGACAGACAGACAGACAGACAGACAGAAATCCTTCTTTATAGGTATAGATAAAAAAAAAATAAAATCGATACCTACTTTATGTCAGGCTCGAGATAATTCAAAATATGTCATGTCTTAATTCAGGAAACTGTTACAGTTTCAGTTACAGACACGTGTAAACTGGTATTTACTTATAGGATTTTCAGTACTCAGCACAGCATGGCATGTATTGAAAGCAAGAAAATGATCTTCAAATAAAATTTCACAAAACATAAAAAACACATACTCATGTCATGTGCTGGACGATGTCGGACAGACGCAAGTAAAAGGTTGACTTGTGTCAGATGACGTCCGTCCGACAATTTTTTACCGGGTAGCTAATAAAATACAATGCAATACTACTTGTTAGCCAGTTCTGGCAAAATTATTGGTGTATATGGTGTTCCACTAGCCGCAATTTCTCGAACATTTTTTGAGTAGTATAGCAATAAGTGGCCGAGCATTCATTGTCGTGATGGAAAATTAGAAACTCGTGTGTAGTTACAACTTACGGCGTACACTTTTTCTGTCAATCGAAACCAATGTTGTTGGCACAGTTCTTGCGTAATGGTTTCCCAAATAACAAATCTAAAACCACCCTGCTTTATATGAATTTTCCAACACACTCAAAAGAATCGTCATATCAAACTTACATGAAAACATAGGTGATTCTCATCCAAACCGCTTACTGGTGGTCCCAGTAAATTTTATCAGCTTTACCATTAACTAGGAACTAAAGTCCATGTTAGTCACTGAAAAGAAGTTTACATTTTCACGGGAAGAGACGAGTGGATTTTTTTAAAGTGTAAGGTTTTATTGGGGAAATAACTCACATAACAGTCTCATTTATGTAGGAAACTTCAATCTTGCACGCAAGAGCCGTATAAAATACTTATGGCTATTGGCTAGCTAAAAACCCCTGTGCGCAGGTGCCTTTCGCAGTGAAAATAGTTTTATATGATTACTTTAAAGAATCTAAATAGTCATTACGAAATACTGCATTGTGGTTGCCTATAAACTCAAAATAGCAGGAGTGCAACATGTCCATGCATCATATTTTCGTGGATTTCAAGGCAGCATACGATACAGTCGAGTGCTAACACATGTGACATTGGCAGGTAATGCACTAGAAAGGTTTTCCAAACAAACTGACGCATCTGATCAAAGCTACCTTGAAGCGTATCCCCAGCAAACATTTTCGTACGTATATCAAAGTAACAAATATGATATATGTACCGATATATATCTAGAAAAATCGCATTCGATGCACGAAACCAGCATATGCGAACTGTTTTGGAGGCGATATACGTACTACAAATTATATGAAAACAATTCACATTCATAAGTATTTGTATACGATGAAATACGACATGATTAGTTCCATACACTCAAGTACTTTTTTTATACGGTTTGTTTTTTCGATTATTAAGAACGGGACAACTTAGGGACCATTTATTTATTTCTCAATACATTTGGGAGCGGCCCGACATTCGTTACGTAGTTTGTAAATGGTTCTTAAGTTGTACCGTTCTTGAGTAATCGAAAAAAAACAAACCGTGTAAAAAAAAGACTTGAGTGTAATGCTATACAATTCTGTGACGAAAATCGTATGTGAATCAGTTACTATCATTTTGTACGAATAAATGTAAACTAGGGTGCGCTTTATTAAGCTTTATGTCCGATTTCGAGTTTGATTAGCGATATTTAAGATGATTTTTACACATTATTATACGATTTGTGGTTTGCTGGGTCTAGTGCTGCCTGTGTGTTTCGAGGGCACTCGCGAGTCCTTTCGAATCCGGCAGAGGCTTGCGACAAGGGGATGGACTGTCCGGTACATTATTCAACATCACTATTGAAGATTGAGGATCCAGCGAGCGGGCATTAAAAGCAAAATTAATCCACGAGAGATGACATTGACATCATTACTAAAAACCTTGAGATGGCGGAGGCAATCTACACCAGACTAAAGGCGGTGACTAAGAGGATTGGGGTACAAATCAACAAGTCCAAAACCAAGTATGTGGCAGGAACAGGCTCAAGAGAAAACAACGCTCGTCTCCCACGGACAGATACATGGCACTCGGACACTTGACGTGGAGTGACCCATATATAGGGTTTATTTCTAATTCCCGTCGTAGTAAGCAAAGCCATTCTAATTTTCATCACTTGTTGGATGGATTTAATGAATACTCCAAAAGTTCTTGTGCTGATTTGACTAAAACACACTTACCTTCCGATCCGTGAACTTTGAAATCACTGAAAAGCGATTATTAAAGCATATTATTGAAATTACGCAACTGACTTTATTTCTTAAATTCGTCGTACCGTTTTAAAAACCGTCCATCAAAATTTTTCATCGTTCGAACTGAAAATCACAATGATGTTTATGAAGCTAACGCGCATGTATTTGTGTAGGGCGGCATGACAAATGTTATTCTGCAAAATTTCTGCAGGTCAGGCAAGTTTTCCTGGCTGTAGAATAACGACAATGGCTTGCGTGAGTTATTTTCATTTATGAATGACGGAAATTAAAACGATTAGTCGACATTTTCTGCTTCGTCGCTCGAAAGAACGTAGGAAATTTGGCTGGTAGGACTTCATTAATGATAAAAAGTATTTAAATAGATCTCAGCTCACTTTGATTGATCGCGTATGATAGACAACTAACTAAAACATTAGGGAATAACTAGTTTTGCATTGTGTATCATAAAAATGCTGATAGTTTTAATAATTTGTGTTGGATAGGACGGGAATAGGCAATTACGACAAAGCAGCAACATACCCTAGTAGAATTTAATTGGAAAGTTTTCTTTTTAATTTAATTACAGATTTCGTATTTTACTACGACGCTCCAAAAACTTCAGTAATCAGACTGGAAGGTTATAAAAGCGATGGATTTTACTCCCACATCTACCTATCAGGTATGCAATAGAAGTAACAAGTTCATACTCGAAATACGTGATCAAACGTGATTGGCTGGAAGCTTACGTAAAATCAACAAAATTGTTAAACTTTATGTAAAACTTCCAGCAGTTAGCTGTAAAAATCTATCTTTTTGTAAAAACCACAAAGTAAGCACATGTTTTGTGAATCGATTGGTATGCAAACCAGCAAAATCCGCACAGAACTGACTGAGTTATTGTCGTTGTGATTTTTAGTTCGGACGATGAAAAATTTTGATGGATGGATTTTAAAACGGTACGACGAATTTTAGAAATAAAGTCAGTTGCGTAATTTCAATAATATGCTTTAATAGTCGTTTTTCAGTGAGTTCAAAGTTCACGGATCGGAAGGTAAGTGTGTTTTAGTCAAATCAGCACAAGAACTTTTGGAGTATTCATTAAATCCATCCAAAAAATGATGAAAATTAGAATGGCCTCAGAAAACCCTACATATTACGGTTCAAGACCATTTCAGCTTAACATGGGTCGATGACCGATTGTGGTTGTTAATATGAAGCTCTTGATGATTTGGTTGAATTCATTAAAAATAAATAAAATATGTGGTTTATACCATTTTCATTCAATGCTTAGTACCAGGGGGGGGGGAAGGTTTGGTTAACGTTACGTAATTTAATGGAGGGGTTGTGCCAAGCGTTACTTAATGTTACATAGGCCAGGGAGGGGGTCAAAAACCGGAATATTTGCGTTACGTAATTTTTGCACCACGCCATATGGCGCGTTATCGAACGATATAAGGAAACATTGACGACGATTCGGGAGCCTCAAGCTAATCATCGGAGTGGAACTGTCGACCGGAAACTGCGTGGTATGATTTTAAAGACCATCAAGAGGAATCCCAATCTGTCGGACCGTGATTTGGCCAGAAAATTCGGTGCTGCCCATAGTACCGTAAGGAGAATTCGACTTCGGGAAGGAATCAAGTCGTATCGAGCTAGCAAACAGCCGAACCGAACTATACGAACTAGCCAAACCCGACCGGGTATTAACCAAGTTCGACGGGTGTCTTCTGATGGACAATGAAACCTATGTCAAGGCTGACTTCGGGCAAATGCCAGGTCAAAAATTTTACTTGGAAACGGCTCGGGGGATGTTCCAAGCAAATTTAAATTTATTTTTGCCGACAAATTTGAATGAAAATTTATGATTTGGCAAGGTTATGCAGCTGTGGCAGAAAAACGAAAGCTTCCGTTACAAATAAGACAATGACGTCGGAACTGTACCAAAAGGAGTGTCTCCAAAAACGAATTTTGCCGTTCATTCGATGCAACCACCATCCCGTGATGTTTTGGCCAGATTTGGCAAGCTGTCATTACAGCAAAATCATTCAAGAATGGTATGCAGAGAAAGAGGTCCAGTTTGTTCCGAAAGACCTTAACCCACCAAACTGCCCCCATTTCCGCCCTATTGATAAATACTGGGCAAACAAAAAGGGGAGACTCAAGGCAAAGGGAAAAGTTGTCAAAAACATCAATCAGATGAAGACCTGGTGGAATAAGACAGCCAAAACTATGAACGAAAGTGTGCGCCGCCTAATGAGTCATATTACAGGAAAAGTTCAAGAATTCCTTCGAAACCGTGACGAATAATTTTGTCCGTATTTTTTCTTAAAAGTATGAAAAAATGCGACATTTGTGTAAGAAAAGATCTTGAATTCAATAATAAATAACTAAAATACACGCAATTGTTTTTGTTCCAATACTATCTGAAGCAAGCTTTAGATTAACTTTTAGTGGATATCATAATTATATTATATATGCCGCAGAGCAACATTGCCCGGAGGCAACCTTTACCGAAACCGATGTCCGTAGCAATTTATACATTTGAATCTTTCAGGTGGAATAAAAGTTCAAGAAACTGAACTCTAGATTAAAAGATGAATGAAATCTAAAATTCATTGCGTCGTCCATTAGTTTTCATTACACTACACCTCATTTCTTCACAAGAGGTAATTGAGTGATTAATTAGTCCGATTTTAATCAACTTGGCAAAGAATTGCCCAATTTACATAAATTTTTATTCCAGCGGAAAAAGTTCTCACAGCACGTTCTGGCATGCCCTTTGCTTATCCGGCTGACTGGTCGTCGGCTAGCTGGCGGCACACTCACATGGAAACAATGCAATGCAATAACCCAAAGCGGACATTCGCCTTACGTGTGCGCTCTGTGGTTCCCGATACGTATAGATTGTTGATGGTTCCGAAAACGGAGTTCGCTTCCTTCCAATATCAAAGAAGAACAGCTGAAAAAAACACAGCAACAGCATTGCGCTCGGGCAGCTTGACCAAAAGACGCCAAAAAGATGGTACCTACAAATCGCGTTTCATTAGGAAGTGATGGTGCCAGGTTGCTTCTCGCACGGTCCCTCCTGCAGCTTATTTAAATAATACAATGTCCATAATCTGCTCGGGAGGTGTAGAGTGGCCAGTATTCTTCGGTTTGTTTGTCAGCACGAAATAAAGGAAGTCACTGATTACAACGGTTTGAGTAGCCAAAAATAATGCTCATAAAAAGTTTTATTTAACAAATATTTTTAAAATTTTCGGTCACACCACATGAAAAAGCAAGGTAGTTGATTAATAAATAACACAACGATGTTTGCATTTTGATGACACAATGTATTTTATTTTATTAAAATTCGGAAAGAAAATTATTAAGGTACATCCGATACCAACAAAGTCCAATTATTGGCAAATTACCCTAGCAGTCGGAGGAAGGGAAAAGTTTTAGTCAGTTCAGGGCAATGCTATTGGCGAACTGAATATCGCCGCCGTCGTTTGGTTGCCTAATTAAAAGTGCGAAAGAAGGAAGCTTTGCATGCGAAGCTTTAAAACAAATTGAATAAAAATATAAAACGTTCACTACCTCATGAAGAGTTTGCAACTGTGAGATTGTTGGAGGTTTTCGACAAGTAGCTTGAATTGCGTGTCCAGTCGCAGTCGTGTAACGTACGTTGGCTATGAATCATTCTAAAATGTTATCATCCTAAAATTCCTGTATCAAATGCTTTGTTGTTTACCTTTTTTGCAACCAAAGTTAATTAATGTGTCATTCAAAGAGGATGTGATGTTCATACCGAATGGCGCTTGTTGGTTTATTATGGCAGTTCTTTACGATTTTGGTAAATCACGAAATGCAAGTTTGGAAGGTCAGTCGCATCAGTAATTAGAGTTGATTTATGGGCCAGTAACGCAGTTTGAAAGATCAGCAATGAAAAAGAATCATCTTGTTTCGGTGCGAGTACGTTATTATACGAATGTAGAACTACACTGTATAACAAGTTTTTACAACAAAATCCCCTTTGAATACTCTGATAAATTTGGTTAGTAATTAAATAACATAACAATTAAAAAAAAACTTCCTATGAGTATTCGACTACCATGTATAAGCGAACTATTTACTCATTAAATAAAGATGAAAGTAACAAAACGTAAATAGCATTAATGTTAAATATACTGTGAAGATGTAAAAATAAATGAAAGATGTTCATAATTAATAATATAAACCTTGTTGAATCGAAAACAACAAAGATATATTCAAGACAGTCAAGTCTCTCTTAAAATCGACCAAATATCTATCGATTTTAATATATACACTGATAATAAAACTTGGTTTATAGTACGAAAACGAGCGTTTGCTTTACGAATTCTTTCGTTGTTTTCTACCACGAAGTAGATTCGTAAAATCAATCCTGATTTTTTTGTACTTAGTAACAAAGCTATATTCGTAGGAATTATTGCATTTTACAAAATGGTTCGTAGATTTTACGAAAGCACGAAAAGACTGTCGATAAATATAATACTAGATTTCACTATTTTCCGATAGGTGTCAGTATGCTACATTACCGACACCTATCGAAAAATAGCGAAATCTTTACTATCTCTGGAAAAAGCTGATATTATCGGGAATCGAACTGAGCTCGTTGGTCATACTTCTTTACGAACAGCCGACGACGCCGCAAACCACAGAACCACAGCTACTGCATACCAAGAAGGTTGCACAAGTCTATTTTCTCTACACTCTTCGCACTCTTCATCGTTTTCATCGATAATGATGCCAGACAACAAACGTGCATCAAATGTGTCTTGATGCAAGACAGCTACGAATATGCTCTCGTAAAAAATGCGAACCATTCGTAATAACAACATTTGCGGTAGACAATAAGCTTACGAAATTTTAAATGGTATGAAATTATTTGTACCAGCTACGAATATAGTTTTACGAATGTTTTTTCAAAAATAATACGAAATTATATTCTCAGTGTATGGGGGCATCAAAGCAAAGCAAAGACTAGGTGCTACATTCCGTTACCGGAGCTTGACCGTCTGTTTTTTATACGACAGACTTCGCAGCCAGCTGTTAGAGTGCAGGGCAATCGCAGGGCCAGTTGCTACGATCCTATTGAACTCTAACAGCCTCTCCCAGTCGAGATTCGAACATACGACGACTGGCTTATTAGGCCAGCGTCATACATCGAAACCAACTGGAAAGCACATATGGTGGCATCATCATGAAATGTGATTTTAAAATTGTTTTCTAGTGCTGTGTGAGCAGGATTTCATATAGATGGCAAGTATAGTAATGCCGGTTTGGTACTTCGATTGCAAAAAAGTGTTAGTTTAATTATTAGAAAATCGTTCAATCAAACTACCAGATTTAATAGTAGCGGTAAACGAAACTATTTAATTAAAAACCTCTCGATGAATTGGCATTACGATGCGATTATCTATAAATCTTAAGAGGATTTCAAATTCATTACGATGCTCAAGTCCTTCTCTGGCGGAAACGGTTCAAAACGCAATACCGCACCGGTGAGTATGAAAATTACATAGATTTTCCGCACATAAGTACGTCGTCACTCCATCACCATCGTGTCCTAGCCAGCCGGCCGTTTCGGCGAGCTGTCGTGTGACCGGTGCATCGGTGGCGCAAATCGGCCGTTATCCTTTGTTACTGACCGCGACTGTCGGCTGTTTCCTCCTATCTATCTGCAGATCTACAAAATCGCATCCTCCCCCAATTCCTCCGGGCCACCACCTTCTCGGGAAATCATGACCCGTAGTATCTATAGACTGTGTACGCCAACGACCGTGGTAGTTACAGTACGATTAAAAATAAAATATTGTGGAATTGTGGGGTAATGCAAACATAAAGAGACAGAGATAGACGGTCTGTGAACGGATAGAGAGATAGAGATGGAACGCGCGGCATTTGATGATGGTGTGTTAATGTCTATTTCTGCATCATTGTATTGGTTTTGGTTCGGTTCGTTGTGCTCTGGCAATTTTATTACATCCCGGAGCGTCCTGTGCCACTCACAATGTAATATGGTCGGGAGCCTTCCCGGTCTACATTCCGGTGTCGTCTGCTTCCCGGTTCTAGGGACTAGCGTTCGAGGAAGTTCGGAAAAAAGTGGCTAGTACATAGGAAGTAACGAGCAACGACCGCTACTGAGCATCCCAAAAAACGGGAGTCTGCCTCAACCTGCCTCACAAATAGTCTGGCAAGCTCGCAGCCAGCAGCACGCAAGAATTCCGGAATCGGTAGTGGGAAAGAACCGGGAAAGTTCCTAGTTCCGGACTGCCACCGCTGCTGGTGCTGCTGCTGCTGCTGCCGCGGCGTACTTACCGGCAAACGAGTTCAATGAACTCCGGTCCGCCCGCTCCGGGTGGCTCTCAGCCCACAATGTCTGACGCAGCCGACGTCTGGTTGACTTTTTGCTTCCCGCTCGCTTGATTCAATTTTCCAACTCTGTTTTCTCTACCCTGCTGACTGCTGCTTACCAATGGATGCTGTGGGGACTTATCGCAGTGGCGTAAACAAGGCTCAAATAGTAGGATTCGATTCGCCTCTATAACTGTATCTGATGGTGCTGAAGCTCGAAGAACCTACTTATAGCTTGTTTCATTAAAATCATTCTATACGTTTTGGATATATGAATTTTTATTTCATCAATATTAAATTCTTCTTGAAGATACTTTACTTTTAATTCAATTGTTATTTTTTATTCAAATTCTTTTTGAAACCACGATATTTTCAAGTTGTGTTAACAATATTTAATTTGTCTTGAAACAATAATCCTATTGTTTGAAACAAATTGGAACATTTTTCTCCGTAGGATCCTATTGAACAGTTAACCCCAATCAGATGTGCGACGATTTGTCAGTTCAGTGTCGTCCCCCAGGGTCAGGTACTAGAAACATTGGGCTCAGGTGGTCCTGTCATCTGCATTTAACCGATTTGTGTCTACCCCGAAAGAGGCTTTTGCATCCTATTTTTTGGTTTAAAAAAAAACTTAAGTTAAAATGGTGCGCTATTTTATCAGATACATAACAAATAAAACAGACTCTAGTACACTTCCGTGTAGTACATCCAGCGTATTCGCTCGCTACAGGTTCACAGATAAAATCACAGAAAAAATCTTTTTACTCTTGTGAGTTCACACGAGTAGCTCTCAAACCAGTTATAGGCAGTACCATATAAAATACAACTATTGAATTTATTGTTGGAGCAAGATCCCATTTTACCGATACGCGACGTCCCCGGCCCCTTGTTAACGCTTCTGTTCTAGGGGTAGCGGCAGCCGGAACAGAGCTCAGACTGTAGTAGCTCGTGGCCCGGAAGAGAAGTACTCGTCGACATGGTGATGCTTTCTGTTCTCAGCAGCAGCAAGCAGGCAGGAAGGAGTGAGCTCACAGTTTTCGGGTTTTATAGGAAAACATGTCGCTATTTGTTCGCTATCTGCGATGCTTTTCGTAACTTCGATACAATCGGTGTTCATCGCTTTTTTAATTTCGATATATTTTGTTTATTGTGTACGAAAACTGCTGCATTGTAGGAAAAAAAACAAGATGCGATATAGTCAACAGAATTTATATCAGAGCTCGTTCTTCAAACCAAAGAGGTAGAGTGTTCTTATTCTTATATTATTTTTGGCCACGTTGATACTAAGAGGGCAGACAAGCATCTTTTCCAGCCGAAAATTGAACGTACAGCATCGTGCCTAGGTATAGAATTCTGGATCAATATATTGATGGTTTTCATCCCGAAAAAAAACACGCTGTTTGCTGTGGGAGCAGTCATCACGGAAAAGCATCATCAGGGCATTGGCATCAAGTGGCGATTGTCCTCTTCCCAGTTATGTCCCCAATGAATGGTTGGTATGTGTGAGCGAAACCTGGGGACACTGCTGGTCACAGTCTGGAAATCAGACGGTTTGTTTTCGAGTGAATTATGCGAAAGTTGTAGACAGGTATGCTGTGGCGTGTACGTGGTATACTATTAATGGTGGGTCGGGAAATGGCATGTTGGGTTAGCTGGCAAGTTACGTACACGGGCCGTTTACGCAGATAGGAATAATTTCAACGAAAAGTTTTACAATTGTTTGCCGTAGGATTTGCTGAATCTTTTATTTATTGATTTTTTCAATCTAATCACGGAGCAACCTGAAAGTTAACTTCTTAATAAGAAGTTCTTATGTTAATAATTTCCCAGGATGAATCCTATTGGCTTCCAATAATATTACGTTTAGAACCCTTTACTTAATTTTACAAATTAAATGCACAATTTATACACTTCGTTTAGACAAAAACATATTTATATATTTATATGAAATTTCATACTCCAGTTATATTGCCATTCATAACACTATAATTATCAAGCCCAGGGGTGGACTGTTGTTGCACTGGGACTGTGATTTTAGGTAATTATGGACTTTGGAAAGAATTAAAAAACATGCAACCTTTATAGCCGTGCTAGCTGAGTTTTATTTGCCAAAAATAGAACCGACGAGGAATAGTCAGTTATAAAGGGTGTCCCACATCAAATTGTACCACGGAAGAAACACTGTAGAAAATTACCTAATTGACCGATCCTTTTCAAACTTTCAGACAACAAAATATAACCCATTAGGAAGCTTTTGGCATATTTGTTTCATTCAACTTCAATACCATAACCGTATGCTCGCACCTCACGCTTAACTCCACTCAAAAAGTTTTATACAAACTAGGTGCAGCTTCATCTATACAGAAATACACTTTTTCTTCATTTCTTCCTCAGACTTGACCTCCTTGGGGTGCTTCCGTAGTGCCTGCTTCATAATAGCCTAGTATTTTTCGATGGGTTTTAGTTCCGGTGCGTTGGAGGCGTTCGAGTCCTTGGGTACGAAAGTGACTCCGTTGGCTTCGTACCACTCCAATACATCCTTTAAATATTGGCACGTAGGTAGATCCGGCCAAAAGATCGTAGGGCCCTCGTTTTGCTTCGACAGAGCAAACAGATGCTTCTTTGGACACTCCTCGAGGTAGATCTGCCCGTTTACAGTCCTGGTAGTAACGGACGGCGCACTCCGTTTGTCACATGATGTATTTCTTGGCCAAATCATGTATTTCTTGGCAAACTATGAAAGTTTCTGCATCCTTACTTCCTCCGGAACATCAAACTTGTGCTGGGCTGTGAAGTACAGTAGCCCCGGAGGCTGCCGGAAATCCGCCTTGGCATAATTCTCATCATTCATGATAAGAGAGTTATGGATTTTCCAGGTGCTTGTGCAAAATAAATTCGTGACGTTGCTTTTCGGGTGACGCCATTTTCTCCAATTTTTGAAAACCTGACCTCGATAAAAATAGAGTGTAAACAATACACTACAAACTATTTCTACTAAAATTTTCAACAGAAAATACCCCGGACTGGGTATGGATAGTTTTCTGCAGCGTTTCTTCCGTGGTGCAATTTGATGTGGGACACCCTTTATGCGGGCCAATCTGTGTTTTATATAGTAAAATTCTGTTCCAAAATGAAAATTTACCCTCTGATCTTGTCGAAATTCCATGTTGTTTAACAATTTTACTAACCATATAATCAATGTGTCCGTTAACATTAAGCTTATCACCAATTAGAACTCCTAGATATTTATGCTGTTTTACTCTTTCTATCAACTCTCCTTAGATATCAATATTAAATTCATCCAATTTTAAA
Organism: Sabethes cyaneus; assembly: GCF_943734655.1. Lineage (NCBI taxonomy): Eukaryota > Metazoa > Arthropoda > Insecta > Diptera > Culicidae > Sabethes > Sabethes cyaneus. The sequence continues at coordinate 181,300,058 of NC_071355.1, forward strand.
TTCTTTTTAAATGATATAATCATCATTTAAGTTTTCTTAACATGCCGTTTTAATTTCTTGGTTTTAAGCAATTGAGTTATCTGAATTAATCCTTCTCTAATTTTTTGAACTGTTTCTTTTGGATTCCTTTGATCTAAAAAATATGACAGTATCATCTGTAAAGAGATTTACTTCACACGATCTTATCGCTGATTTCATATCATTTAAGTACAAAATGAATAGAAGTGGCCCCAACACACTTCCTTGTGGCACACCAAGAGGGACATTCAGTGGTGATGTTATTAGTTCACCATATTTACACACTTGTGCTGTCTTTTTTCCCAAATCCCAACTTTTTATCCCAAATCATATCTTTTTAATGTTTTTAACAGCAGAGAACGCGTGGTGGTCTCGAAGGCATATTCCAAATCTAAGAATACAACTATTATAGTATTAGTAGCCTCTAATATACGTTCCCATTTATAAAGAGGAAGATTTAATGCAGATTCATATAAATAGTTTCGACAAAATCCTGACTGTTCAGTGATCAGTATTTCATTTGAATTTAGATACGCAGTGATTTGTTCACGCACAATACTCTCTGAAACCTTTTCATAGACAGGTAGCATGTTTATTGATCTGAGATCCTCAGCTTTACCTGTACCTGAAACTTTCTATATCGGAACCACAGCTGCTTGCTTCCTAGTTCGTGGAAATTCTCCAAGTTTACATTATTTAAACCTGAAGAGTTCTTCAACTGATTAAATATCTTTTTGAAATTTTCCATGGTAATTGGTTCAAAAATATTCCACCTTTCATTTAAATCTCTTTGTATCGTGTTATCCTGAATATTTTCAACACAGTCGTGAATCTATGGCACACTGTTCAGCAAATATTAATTCAATTCATCTGCTATTACATTTTCTTTCCCCAGTATTCACGCCATTAAACTTTACTTATTTACTTACATTATTTTTACTCTTTCATAACGTTTTTAACACATTCCAGAGTAAACGACTGTTGTTATTTTTTTTCTTCTCAATTTGAGGCAGAATATATGGTATTTGCCCTGCTTACAGACTACGAATATTCGTTTCTCAAAACTCGATATTGTTCCCAATCTTGCTCTTCCCAACTAGCACTTGTAGTAACGGGAAGCACATTTAATAGTTTTCACCACAACTAACCGGTTTACACAATGTTCCAGGATTACTCCAAACACTTCCACTTACTTTGATCTCTGATTACTATGCACTTATACGCTGTATTGCATACCCCTTGCGCACACACAATTTGTTATTGCTGTTGATAACTTTCCCAATGTGCTGTTGTAGAGTTTCTCCAACTGGGAGAAAACAACCACTAATGCAGCCACAAATGAGAAATACACTGAGGTTATAATTTCGTATTTTTTTTTAAATATTCGTAAAACTATATTCGTAGATGATAAAAATAGTTTCATGCCATTTAAAAACATTCGTAGGCTTATTGTCTACCGCAAATGTTGTTATTACGAATGATTCGTATTTTCTACGAGAGCACATCCGTAGCTGTCTTGCATCAAAACCCATTTGATGTACGGTTGTTGTCTGGTAGCGTTATCGACGAAAACGGGTAGCAAAGATTGTATGAAGCGAAAATAGACTTGTGCAATTATTACCTGCTTGGTATGTAGTAGCTGTGGTTCTGTGGTTTGCGGCGTCGTCGGCTGTTCGTGAAGAATTATTACGAACGAGCTCAGTTCGATTCTCGATAAAATCGGCTTTTTCGGAGATAAGAGATTTCGCTATTTTTCGATAGGTGTCAATAATGTAGAATACTGACACCTATCGGAAAATAATGAAATCTAGTATTATTTTCATCTTGAGCCTTTTCGTACATTCGAAAAATCTACGAATCATTTTGTAAAATGCAATAATTCGTATGAATATAGCTATGTTATGTTCATATGTACGAAACATTCAGTACTGATTTTACGAATCTACTTCGTGGTAGAAAACAACGAAAGAATTCGTAAAGCAAACGTTCGTTTTCGTAATATAAACCAAGTATTATTATCAGTGTATTTGTAATTTCACTATACTCGACCATGGCTTAAACAAACTGCTTTTCTTCGTATAGATGTCCGATTGCGAATAATAGCAAGTGGATAAAATTAAATTAAATTAAAATTTTGAAAATTTGAAATGAAATTGCATTGAAAATTGACGATTATGTTTCATTACTTTTCCAGTATTTCAATGCAAATTGCAAATAAATTGTACGCACATACATCATACATACACACATACACATACACAGAAACATACGTACCTGAATGCATGCATGCATACATACATACATACATACATACATACATACATACATACATACATACATACATACATACATACATACATATATACATACATATATACATACATACATACATACATACATACATATATACATACATATATACATACATATATACATACATATATACATACTCACACATACAAACATACTTTGAATACAGTCGATCCTTGATTAGAATATTCTGTTTTTACATGTTTTGAATGGCTCAATACATGACGCTTGAGCGTTTAAGTTTGTATAACTTTTAAATGAATTGTTCGATTTTCAAAAACTTGGTTTCGTTTGATAGATCTGAGCCGCAATTTTCAAATAATAATAAATTGCAGAAAGTTTACCATTGCATTATTGCTAACATGTTGGAAAAATATGTTTTAAATACTTTTTTGCGCATTTTTTATGTAAATTTATTCCAACGCAAAATATTAAAACCTGTCAAAGTCAAGTTCATCATTTATAAATGAACGACAGTTTCAAATAATGAGCTGATAGTGTCAAAGATGTATTCAGCCATTGTGAATAAATAAGTAAATTTTTTATATTCCTGCCAGGAAAATCGTTCTAGAATGTTCCAGTTGATTATTCTGAATACTTAACCTCATTAAAGGAAGTATTTTACAGTAAGTTTTTAATCAAACTTGCTTCGATACGTACTAACATCGCTATACTGCCTGCAGTATTATACAGCTCCTTTGTTTACGATTTTATTCCAAGGTTGTCTAATCAAGTCTTGTTCTATACGAGCTAGACAAATGAATGGACAAAAAAATCGAGGGCCAATTCCACTGCACTGTCTACGTTCTGTCTGCCTATTCCAGGGGAATGTAATAAAACTGCTATCTTAATAATAACGATAATAACAATGCATAAATTTACTATATATTATTTTTTTCTCACAAACACTCGATAGTCATTCAAATGACGACCCTTTTGTGTATCTGTTCTCGTGTTCCCATGCTGGAACAGCTTTCTGAGTCCAAGAATCGACGACGACGACGACGACGACGTCGGCGATGGCCCAGACGTTCGCAGTCGTTTACTTTGGCCGATAGGTTCGTTGTCGGTCGAGATGCTAGAGGGTGGATGGCGAAGCTGATTGCGGCTCAACTTTCACTGTTGGACGACCGGTCTAGCCAGGAGAGCAGCTAACTGATGGTTGTTGTTCCAAGAGTGGGTGGCTCTGTCTGCCTGTTGTATCGTTCCGCAGGGGGTTGAAGTGATTCCCGTGGCGCGTTCGAGAAACGTTCCACTCGTCCCGAGCACGACGTACTTCGTCGTTGCTTGATGGTGGTGCACAAAGGCGAATATTTTTTGATTACCATTTTAGAAGATTTCCACAGATTCTGTTTTTCTATGGTTGGCGTGATAAAGCTAAGCTAGTCGCTAATACTGTGCTGTGATTAAAATAATGTTTGAGTTACGTGTGGAGAACAGCATAAATCATCTAACATTAATTGCAAATCGATTCTTGTATGAATGAGTATGAACAATTTTATGCTATGCTCTGATCAATGTGTATTGATTCGCCCCATCGTGGATGAAAGAGGGTGCTTTTTTAATGTCGATGGGGGAGTTTATGACATTTCAATATGGCGAAAGTAATTTATAGATAAATCTTATAGGATTTAATTAACATTGAACAATTTCAGAAATATCCTAAAAATAATAAGTAATTTTCCAAAGTCCAATGACTGCTCTCAATGACGATGGCTAACTTTGAAGACGTTTGGCAATGTTGGCATGTTAGGTACGGCACGAGAGAAACATGTCGCCGAAAAAAGGGGTGTTTTTTGTCAGCCCTCTGCCTTTACGTTCCCTGTCATCTCCGCCGCCGTCGTTCCGTAAATCACTCACAGTATAAATTTATCCGTCTAGACAGCGTGCAGATCTATAATCTGAAAAAGTCTCGATTTTCTTCTTTCTCTTCATTGCTATTACAATTTTGTTTTTCGATTGTGAATGTTATATTATCCACAGGTTATCAACGTAATGTGTTAGATTTATAAGACGGTTTGGATGTACAGCTTAGGTATAAAAAGAAAATATTACCAATTTGAGGCTTAAGTATCTTCGGAGAGAGCATCAATTCTTAATTGTAAACCATAAACGGGCTTGATCAGCGGATTATCTTTATCACTTTGGTTGAAAATAAAATGTATAAAATTAAAATAATAAAGCTAATTTTTGGAAACTTTTCTCTTGACCAGTGTTTAAGGTGACAACATTGTTAACACTTTTTTATTCGAACAAATTCATCACGTACACTAACCCACCCCGTGGATACTGATTTCATTCTACTGTTTTCCAAATTTGTCACCAAACCCCGGTGCAGCTTTCGCTATTCATCCGTAATAATGATACAAAATTTACGCTACAGCATTGTTACAATTATGACCAGCGGCGTGGCGCGATTTTTCATTTGCCAATGTGTCGTTAGTCAGATTTTAGATTAGCGCCGCGTCGAGTCTTTCCGTCGAGTTTGAGTGAGTCTCCATTCGCCATCCATTGCGACGAATGGTGGTAGTTTGGGGACGGTGTGCGTAAGGATAGACGAGAAACGCTGACAATCTCACAACACGACGTTTTGACTGTTATCGAGAAGGAAAATTCTAAAATGTTTGTTCAATGAATAGAAAAAACCTTCTTACAACAGTATTTACAATAATATTAAAAGATGCTATTCTATTTTTATCGGCTGTCAGTCTAATTAAATCAGAACAGGTTTTGTACTTTCTCCTACGTTTCGACTATATTTTGTAGTCTTTATCAAGGATTTCTACGATACATTGGGTGTTAGATTTGTTACAATTTTTTAATTTTATACGTACAATACTGTCTGTTCTTTGTCAATTGTCTTTGTTTAGTTAAAGTAACATGTCCTAAGTTATTTTTGTAGCACATCTGTTTTCCTGTCTGTTAAATTAAATTGTCGCGACCCCTTTACCATAGCACTATAGATATGCAAAAATAATATACCAGTTACAATAAGTGAACGTTAGACCGACAGTGCAAAGAAAAACCAAATCGCGACAATTTCATTTAACAGACAGGAAAACAGATGTTAAAAAGTAGTTGAAATTTTTCAAGAAATAACGTGTTGAGTATGAACATAAACTTTATTAAGCACAGACAGCACAGCAAGCACTAAACAACAAAATCTGACTAAATTATCAATTATGCCAAAAATTCGTGATAGCAAATGAGTATTACGCCAAACGAGCATTATGCCAAAAGACCGTTATGCCAAGTGACAGTATGCCAAACAGCATAATGCCAAATGACTTTATGCCTTTGGCGTTTATTGCATCCGAAGAGAATATTTTGAAGTATGTAATGTTAAAGATAAAGAAGGGTCAAGTTTTAGAAAAGACGTTTAAACCCAAGGCTTTGCTTTTTCTTGATTATTGTTTTTACGGAACAAACGGCCAATGAAAATATATTTGGAGTCTTCCCATTCTTAAAGATGTACCTAAAACGCTTTTGAAGAGCCTAGAATTTTCCGTTAAGTAATATTAAAAGTTCTTCGATGTTATTTTCTCTATGATGTCCCAAATATAGACGACACGTGCATGCACGGACTGACTACAGTGAGTCACTTTTCGTGTCTTGACAGTTGCAGCTCTGGAATAAGGAGGCAGGCAGGACGGAAAACACTCTGACGGGACGGAGCAGGATTGGATAGTATCGAACTGATGAACTTGATACATAAGTAGCGAACTTAATAGCCAATGCGGACAAATGTACGGTTATTGCAAGGCTATTTGAATTTTATTAAAGCCTAATCAAGCAACGCACAGTGGGCAAAATCGATCGAAAAAAACGTAACTTTTTGTTGCCGCTGTTTTTATGGCGTAAAAAGTTATTTTTCTTACGTAAAAATCACGAGAAATCGATTGGTGGTGTTTTCAACGCGCGGAAATGACGAGAAGTAGCCCATTTTGCCCCATTCACCCCTTTTTTCTATTAGTTTTAAAAGAATCATGTACAAACTCTCTCCAATTTGAGATTCTATGGTAAGGAAAGAAGAAGAACGTTGGGAAATAGGTATATGAACAATTTTATATTAACATAGTATAATCTAGAAGTCTGTTTTGCCCCATTTTCCTCAAGGTTTTTGTACTACAGGCAAAATATCAATTCGATACTTTTACCAGAGATTTTCAAGAAGGCCTGCCTGTTGTGCAAGTAGAAACAGTTAGAATATCGAATGACGATCAAGTTTTTCACAAAAATCTCGTGTAAGGGAATGTTTTGCCTTGTTTTACCCTACAATTTGCACTGAAATCTGAGAAAATATTGATCGCAAAACGAGCAACTGTAAAAGTGTTCCAATTTCGTTCAAATTTGGTGTGTTTAAAAATTTAGACCCATATTTTTTTATTGGACACTTAAGGTGCCCCTTTCTGGGTTAGAGTTGTCACAAAAATCGTCATGCTTTCTGATTTTACTTCATTTAAAACTTCATAACTATTGAACCACTGAACCGATTTTAATGACTTTTGTTTCAAATAAAAAATATTTTAATCAACTTTTAAGAAAATATATTTGACTGTAGCTCAAAGCATTCCGGACAACAAATAAATTGAAACTTCGAAGAAATAAAAAATAACAAACATGATGGTTTTTGAAGCCACCCTAATTTAGAAAAGGGCACCCTAAGCGTCCAATAAAAAAATATGAGTCTAAAATTTTTTGACTAAGAACAAGCACACCAAATTCGAACGAAATCGGATCACTTTTACGGATGCTCGTTTTCCTATCAATACTTTCTTAGATTTTAGAACAAGTTGTAGGGTAAAACAAGGCAAAACAATCCCTTACACATTTTTGAGAAACACTTGATCGTCATTCGATATTCTGACTGTTTCAATCTGCACAACAGGCATGCCTTCTTGTCTGTCTGTCCGTATGTTCCTTATAGAATCGAAAACTACTAAACCGATCGGCGTGAAAATTTGCATGTAGGGGTTTTTGGGGCCAGGGAAGGTTCTCTCGATGGCAAAAGACCCCTCCCCCAACTAAGATGGGGGGCTTCCATACAAATCTATGCCTATAAAAATGGATTTCTGTCTGCCCTATGTTCCTTATAGAATCGAAAACTACTGAACCGATCGGAGTGAAAATTTGCATATAGGTGTTTTTGGGGCCAGGGAAGGTTCTTATGATGGTTAGAGACCCCTCCCCCCTAAGAGGGGGGGCTCCCATACAAATCTACACCTATAAAAATGGATTTCTGTCTGTCTGCCCAAATGTTCCTTATAGAATCGAAAACTACTGAACCGATCGGAGTGAAAATTTGCATATAGAGGTTTTTGGGGCCAGGGAAGGTTCTTATGATGGTTAGAGACCCCTCCCCCCACTAAGAGGGGGGGCTCCCATACAAATGAAACACAAATTTCTGCATAACTCAAGCTAATCAAGCCAATGGAACAAAATTTTACATGTGGGTGTTTTTGGAGACAAAAAATTTTTCTATGGCGAATTGAGACCCCTCCCCACTTTAGGAGGAGGGGGCTCCTAAACAAATGAAATACAAATTTCCTCATAACTCGAAAACTAATTAATCAAATGGAACCATATTTGGCATGTGGGTGTTTTTGGAGGCATGAATTTTTTCTATGATGAATTGAGACCCCTTACCTTTTAGGAGGGGGGCCTCTCATACAAATGAAATACAAATTTCCTCATAACTCGAGAACTAATCAAGCAAATGGAACCAAATTTAGCATGTGGGTGTTTTTGTAGGCAATTTTTTTTCTATGATGAATTGAGACCCCTCCCCTCTTTAGGAGGGGAATAATGACCCCTCTCCCTACAAATGAAATATAAATTTCCTCATAACTCGAGAACTAATCAAGCAAATGGAACAAAATTTGGCATGTTAGGGGTTTTGGAGGCAGGATTTTTTTAATGATAGTTTGACACCCCTCATCCCTGTGGTAGAGGGATAAGGACTCTCACACAAATAAAACAGACATTTTTGCGTAACTCAAAAACTAATCGAACTCGAGAAATTTTAGACTCTTTCATAAAACATTAATCAATAACAAGACCACCAAAAACTATCAATAGTAACATTAGATAATTCAGCGCGGGACGGCCACAGGCCGCGAGCATTGCCGGCGACCTGCCATCGGAAGCGTTTTTCGCGAAATGGTATTCTGCGAAACTCTATATTTAGCGTTATGATCAACCGAGAATTGGTGTTCCGCAAAATGGTATTCGGCGAAATGGTTTGTAATGATAGCGAATATATAAATGCTATCCGCTTTATTTTATCAAGCTATTCAATGCGGGGAGTTGTTTTCTACTTTACTGTGAGGAAAATTTGTATATTAAAACACCCATGAACTCCCCAGAAACTTGCAAAACTCAAGATTGTGACAAAGGTCATTCGAGATTCACGATTTAAGTACAACACAGTTTAATTTGTGTCATTACGAAGTTTATCGGGTCAGCTAGTCTCTGATAAAAGTATCGAATTGGTATTTTGCCTGAAGTACAAAAACCTTGAGGAAAATGGGACAAAACAGACTCCTAGATTATCTTGAGTAATTCTTAAAAATAAGAATTACACTTTTAATACCTCGAAATAGTGGATCCCTCGTTCACCGAGGGGCCTAACAGTTTCAAGAAAAGTTCAATTTGGAGCAAACCTTGAAATATCATGTGATATTTCATAAATTTGCCATGAAACACCTAACAAATGGCCCGGTTCTGTAAAGAAGAAGAACAGGGCTTTCAAACGAGTAAAAATTTCTTGGAGGTCATCTTGGACTTGGTCGCCATATAGGATTTTATCAAAAAATCGCTGTTTTCATTGATCCCTCCAAGCGATTTTCATTTTAAGACCACCATTGGGATGCTGAGAAAAAATGTACAAGAAACATTCATAAAATTTTGTGTGCAAATGGCATTAACTGAATAAAACAACCAGTTATTTGTAGCAAGGTTCACAATTCATATAATTATTATGATATTTCTAAAATTTGCTATGAAACAAACTACAAACGACACGGTTATGTAAAGAGGAGAGAGAAGGCTTATGAACGAAGTGAAAAAAAATTGGCGGCCATCTTGGATTTGGCCGCCTTGTTGGATTTTATCAAAAATTCGCCGTTTTTGCCATGATCCCCCAACCGATTTTGGTTCATAGATACACGGGTACGAGCGAGCCACGTGCCCTGGCGGGTGTTGTGGGTTCGAATCCGGTTATAATCTCAGATTATACCTTGGTTCGACCCATGCACTTTCCAGCATTGGACAAAAGGTATGAGTCACAACAACAACTTGTTAAGCGTAGCTACCTATTACACCCCCCCCCCCCCTTCCTTTCCACTCTTTCCCCTTCATTCCCAAAAAATCCTTCTTCATTACTTTCCCTCACCGCCCCTTCATCAATTGTAGAACCATCGTTTCAAAAAATATTAATATATGCCTGACCGCATTTCAAGGTCATGACTAAAATCACAAGGTTTGGTCTATTTAGACTAGATGTTCTGATTAGACTGTAATGATCGAAACTAGATGTGAGACTATCTAATATAGGGTGTCGTGTGCTAGTAGTTTAACTGTCAAAACACTTGAGCGCAAGTCCCACTCAGCAGTTTCATCCAGTCTACCATTCTTCCCACCAAACGCTCCTCAATGGCAACCAGCAAATGAATTTCAGCAATTCGCTAACAGATGCTACTCAATGTTGTTTGCAAGTTTGATTCAGTAAAATATTTGAATGGAATCGAACTATCACGCACGCGGGTACAGCTAGTATTACTACATCCATCATTTGCCAATATGAAATGCATCGATACACTCAACATTCTACTGCTCCTCAGTGAGAAAATTGCATAGTATGCAGGTTGCTTATATTTCCATCTGTACTAAGAGAAAGAGGAGGCAAAACAAAATTGAAAAAATAATTTTGCTTTGAAAATACAAAACAAACCTAAACATTTTATTAAAATTCTCGACTTAAAATAACTGACACGATATAAATTCATTTCGTTGAAAATTTCATTCGCCTGATGTATTATTTTTCTAGGAAATTTGCACCCTTACATGAATGCACGAATTACAAAAAGACATAATTACACTAGTCAACTTGTACCACAAAAAGAAAAAAAAATCAAAATATATCTATCCACCCGTTCCTTCTTTTTTTTTCTCTATAGAAAAGTTTATTAACCGAATATTCATTACCATCATTTGCTTATTCTTGATTATTCTAACAAGACAACGTCCGCCGCCACAAATTAGTCCCGCGTTCTTCACTGGCCAAGTACTGCATTCCTCCTCACATTCATGTTCCACCTTTTTCACGCAAGTAATAAAAAAACCTAGCGAAGGATAAAAATAAGCAATTCGCGGAAACTAACAAGACAAACGATCAAAGGTGCGATACGCTTCTTCGGAAGGTTACGCAAGATGCGTATCTGCGATTGACGTAACAAAAATAAACATATTCCTCCAGAGAGGGAGACCGTTCCATGGATGAGAAACCGCAATGCCACAAATAAATAAAAACAACGCATGTTTGACCGATTTTAAGTCAAAAATGTCTTACCACCCTTATGTATTGCTAAATAGATAAAACAATTTTCGGTATGAAAAGATACTTATCTGAATCTCTACTAGATAAGAGTCAGCCAGCTGAAGCCACTAATCACTGAGCCACAATAATCGCGGTCACCTATAAAACAATTGTATTTTCAGCTAGGCGATCTCATTAACCATTTTAATGCACAAGTCTCTTAAAATTCCATTCAGGTAAAAGTTTCTACGAAATATATCTGCATTTTTTGCAATTAAAGGGTGATATCAATTACTTTTGTAATAACGTTGAATGTAATTTTACCGGATGAATCATATCTAACAATTCAGGCATTTTTTTCATTTTCTGCTTTACCTATACTTTTTTTACAGCAATGATAATTTTACGAGAACAGGTGGAATTGTGTCAATTTTCTGTTCAACAGTTCAACTTAAATGTTAATGGTATCCTCCATAGAAAAGATTTTAGATAAATTAGATTCCATTACGTGCTGAACCATTATAAAATTAATTGTTTAACTTATAATGACGCCTAACATTAAGCCACGATACACGTTCATATCATGCAGTATTAAGGCCATCGGAGGTGAATAGAAAGTTTCAACTAAGATAAAACATTTGCATTTCGTTGACAATCTAAATAGATACTGAAGTCGGAGCACCTGAAAATGACGGAACAAAGCAACCAATGAAATGACAAAACGTGATTAAAAATTCCTTACTAATTCCACCTTAATAGTGTTACCCGAAACTCATACCTTTCCACAACTGTAAAAATATAAACTGAATGATCATCGGTCAAAAAACTCAATGAAAGACGCGACTGACTGGTGCGGATGGCACCCGCATGTCACGTCTTCTAGCCATCAGGATGTGCCAGGTTCCCGAACCCAACCGAACCGACCCGTCCCGTGCTGTCCATGTGAGCGAACCAAATGGTAAATTAATTGAAGCGCGATAGTGCTGCCGTTTCAAAACGAAAAAATATAAATCACATTTGTACCTAATTAAGGCACATTTAATGTAAAAAAAATAACAATGCTCCAGAGGTATTCTATTTTTACGATCATATTATCGTGTGGATCGTTCCAGTGAACATGAAAGAAAAAAAAAGTATAGCAACTCAGCCCAGTGAACCCTCTCACTTGCTCGAACCGTACAGCGAGGAAAAAGATTAAACAGGTCTTTGGAAAAAGGGAGCATAAAAAAACTTGTCTGACCCGTGCCTACGCGCATACGCGTAAAAAGCAAGAAGATATGATAGTAATTAATTATTATTACATGATTCCTTAGTTCATACCTCAAATAACGATATCTATAATTAATTTTAAGCCACACTGAACACACTACTGTGACTAGCTGCACCAGAGTGTTCCGTTGGCTCTAGAACTGTCTTAACATGATTAATTTTTGTCTAATGAAAATACAAGCAAGTGACAGAAAGTAAAGAAACTGAATTTCAAAAAACCACCAAACAATCAACGGTTGGTCAATTTCCGTATTCGTAGTCGATTAAAACAGTCACACTGTACGCCGTCAATTTGGCAACAAACCGCAAATCCAAAATTAAGTATTGCAGAAATTGTAACACAAAAAAATCCCGATCGTAAAATGCTTGATTCTGCCTTTCTTCGAGACATTTTAACGATGAACTCACACGGAATGCACACACACACATGATGATGATGATGATGTCCAACGAGCCGCACGATCCGAATGAATACCATTTAATTACATAGGTAGCTCTGTTCACGCCACTAATTAGAGCCTCGAAAACGAGTCGAGTTTATGAACTTAATGAGCTGTCCATTGAGAAATTTGGCAGTTATTATCTGCTTAATATCTGTGGGAAGAAGCACTTCACGCGTAGGATTTTCCGATGCCGAGCAAGGCATTTTGGTGTAGGTAACACTTGGCTAAGTTGACACTAGTCACTTGCCGTAGCAGCGATTTTACCCAGATAGTGACGTTTACGGTGAAATCAGTATTCATAACAATGTGTTCCTGTCAGTATTATTGGAACATAGGATTTTCATATTTTAACGTAATTGTGTGTTCGTTGTCAAGCAAATGAGGCACACGGAAAGTTTTCTTCAGTACTTCAATTTGAACATTTTTAAGTAAAACTAATAATTTGAACTTATCTCTGTCGGCAGCAGCGTTGTCAGACTTTTCTGAAGAACAGTCCGTAGTTTTACTTTCTGCGTTTTATCACCGAAATAATTTCGTTGCAAAATTAAGAAAGCAGCAAGATTCTATCCAATTTTAGTCGAAACTAAACCTAGCTAGCTATAAAACTACAATAAAATAGTTAATAAGAGTTATTCTCGTTGAAACGGGGCCACCAATGACATGCGGTCTTCAAATATTAGAGCTTTTGTGCTCGATTGATTGAAAATGGTTAAAAATGAGAATTGCAACAAGCCCCTCGTTCGCCAAGGGGCCTGACAGTTTAAAAAAATGTGGAATTTTTACCAAACTTTGCGAACTATATCATGAAATATTTTCTAATTTTGCAATGAAACAACTAACTAATGGCACAGATTTGTAAAGGAGAAGATCTTGGGTTTAACCGCCTTGTTGGGTTTTATCAAAAAATCGCCATTTTCGCCATGATGTTTCCAATCGACTGCAATTTCAAGACCACCATTGGAAAACTGAGAAAAAATGCTGCAAGAAACATTTAACAAATTAGGCGTGCGGTGGCATTAACTAAATGAAACAATTAATTATCTGTAGCAAGATTTGGCGAAGGTTTTGGGTGCATTGTTTTGAGGTATTAAAAGTGCAATTCTCATTTTTTAACCATTTTCAATCAACCGAGTACAAAAGTTCTAATATTTGAAAACCTCGTGTCAGTAGTGACTCCATGTCAACAAGAATTACTCATAAAGCAAATTTATTGTGGTTGCTTGTATTACCCCGATAAAACTACTTGGCTGTGCCACAGCTCTTATAAACTTGCTATAAAGCTTGCTGCATTTAGAATTGGAACAAACTTTTGCTCATATTGTGGCGCTCTTGGCGGACGGATTTGGAAGTTTTTGGCACCCACGTGTAGGAAATTTTGTTAGCTTCACCTATGTATTTTCAACATTCCGCAAAACGACTATATTTTGTAAACAAACAACATGGAAGCCGAAAGAAGGCAAAAAATTATGCACAGTTATTTGGAAAATCCATTCTGGTCTGTATCTAGGCTAGCTAAACAGCTGAAATTGCCCCCAGAAACTCCGTACGGCACGATATCAAACGGTATAAGGAAACATTGATGACGATTCGGAAGCCTCAAGCTAATAATCATCGGAGTGGAACTGTCGACCGGAAACTGCGTGATAAGATTTTGAAGACCATCAAGTGGAATCCCAATCTGTCGAACCGTGCTTTGGCCAGAAAATTCGGTGCTGCTCAAGTGCACATAGTACCGTGAAGAGAATTCGACTCCGGGAAGGAATCAAGTCGTAACGAGCTAACAAACAGCCAAACCGAACCATGAAACAGAATAGTGTGGCCAAAATCCGTGCTCGAAAGATATACGACCGGGTGCTAATCAAGTTCAACGGGTGTCTTCTGATGGACGTCAAGGCTGACTTCGGGCAAATTCCAGCTTAAAAATTTGACTAGGCAACGGCTCGGGGGATGTTCCAAGCAAATTTAAATTTGTTTTTGCCGACAAATTTGCACGAAAATTTATGATTTGGCAGGGCATTTGCAGCTGTGGCAGAAAAACGAAAGTTTTCGTTACAAATAAGACAATGACGTCTGAACTGTACCAAAATCAGTGTCTCCAAAAACGAATTTTGCCGTTCATTCGATCCCAGCACCATCATACAGTGGTCCAAAAGAGCGAAAACTTTTTTTTCTAGTGTCTTTTACTTTCATTTTATTATTTATGGTCTTCAGCACTTTTGTTCGTATGAATATTTCCCTTAATCTAAAACTGTCAAAAGTTCGTCATCGCTTACTATAATGAAAACAAAAAAATAACTTTTTTTGTGTTAGGAAATATAGACATAGTTTCTTCAACAAAGTTGTAAATATTGTAAAAACAAGCAACTTTGCTGAAGAAATAAAATTTCTATTTTTATCGAGTGCTGAACTATAAGATATATTCTTTAAAATTTCTTTAAAAATTTATTTTTCATCCTTAACTTTTGTTAGTTGCATTTTACAAGAATACAATGTTCTAAGCAATTATCGAAGCTCTCAAAATACACGTTTTTGCAAAAGAGCGCAAATATCTTGGACCTTTACTTGCTGAGTTATCGCCTATTTAAGCTTTAAATTTCCATAACTTCACGAGCCAATGCACAGTGGTTCAAAAGGCGAAATACGTGATCGTGTGATATTGCGCCGAAACGTGAAGCTTTTCGCATGTAGTGTCTTTAGGAACATTTCTTGGTATAATAAGCCTCTTCTTGTGAGAGAAATTTTTGGGTGATTGATTCCCTTAGAAGTGAGATACGAAATTTATTTTCTCTTATATTCGAGATACAGGTGTGATACTTTCGGCAAAGTTGTTGTAAATATTAATACAAACAACTTTGTCAAAGACACCATACTTGTATCTCTTCATGGAAATTATCTATTAAGCGTTATTCGTGGACAAACCCTTTAAAACAGTTTTTAAACCCTGACTTATTCTGGTCAATTTTGACGTATTCATAGTGTTCTAGAAAGTTGTTTATCTTGCTAAAATCAACGTTTCTGTAGAACATTATTATATGTTATTTTTCAAAGTTTCGGAGATTTTGAGCTTTTTTGGTGAAAAATAGTACTTCTTTGAGCTTAAATATTTCCCAAGGTGGCAAATGGTGGCAGATCAAACAACTCCTACCTAAAAGTACAACAAAAACCCTGTAAAAGCAAGTGTCAATTGACTGTATCCGTTTGTACCCTCAAAAGTTATATTTGTTTTAAAAATCCATCTCAGTCATGTTTACAGAACAATTAAACTGTACTTCGGATGCAATAAGCGCCATTTTGTTTACGTTGACAATCTCTTTTTAACAAGTTAAGTTACCAGCAATTTTTTCGCCTATTTTCGAGTCGAAAATGAATGTAGACTTAAAATTATTTGACGCAATTAATAAGAGAAAAGCTTCCAAATAACTTACCTATGCCTATTTTGTTCAATTCCTTCGATTGATGTCTTTTCAAAAGAACACACTCTGGCTGGTACCGAATGACCGAAACACAAATGGTCGAATCACGAATGGCCGAAATCCAAATGGCCGAATTTCAACAACAGTCACAAAAGGCCGAGTCATGAAAGACCGAATTTTCTCGGAATGACTAAGTAAGCAGTACGTCATATATAGTTAATTATGTTAAATAAAGGTGTAGGTGAGACGACTCATCATCAAATGTTGTTTTGGAAAAATGAGGAAGGAGAAATCAATGCAAAATTGAATAGAATAGACTTAAGTTAGTTATTTGGAAGCTTTTCTCTTATTAATTGCGTCCATTTTAAGTTTACATTCATTTTCGAATCAGAAATAGGCGAAAAAATTGTTGTTAACTTAACTTGTTAGAAAGCGATTGTCAACGTAAACATAATGGCGTTTATTGCATCCGAAGTACAGTTTAATTGTTCTGTAAACATGACTGAGATGGATTTTCAAAACAACTATAACTTTTGAGGATACAAACGGATACAGTCAATTGACACTTGCTTTTACAGGGTTTTTGTTGTACTTTTAGGTAGGAGTTGATTGATCTGCCACCATTTGCCACCTTGGGAAATATTTAAGCTCAAAGAAGTACTATTTTTCACCAAAATAGCTCAAAATCTCCGAAACTTTGAAAAATAACATATAATAATGTTCTACAGAAACGTTGATTTTAGCAAGATAAACAACTTTCTAGAACACTATGAACATGTCAAAATTGACCAGAATAAGTCAGGGTTTAAAAACTGTTTTAAAGGGTTTGTCCACGAATAACGCTTAATAGATAATTTCCATGAAGAGATACAAGTATGGTGTCTTTGACAAAGTTGTTTGTATTAATATTTACTACAACTTTGCCGAAAGTACCACACCTGTATCTCGAATATATGAGAAAATAAATTTCATATCTCACTTTTAAGGGAATCAATCACCCAAAGATTTCTCTCACAAGAAGGGGCTTATTATACCAAGAAATGTTCCTAAAGACACTAATTGCGAAAAACTTCACGTTTTGGCGCAATATCACACGATCACGTATTTCGCTGTTTGAACCACTGTGCAATGGGGTGAAATGGGCCAAGCGGATTTATGAAATCAGTGCTTCACCTTAAAGCTTATGTCGAGTACTATAAACGTGTACGGGTTCCGCTTGTCCCCAACCACCCAAATGAGAGCACGGCAAGCATACGTTTTATGTGTTTCGCATTCGCTAAAGGCTCGATACACATCCATTTTTTATGTTCGTAGATAGACACATGGTTTCTTCGGCAAAGTTATGGAAAATATAAAGGCAAACAACTTTGTTAAAGAAATGACATTTCTATTCCTATCGAGTGCAGAGCGATAGAGCATTTTCCTTGGAAATGGAAATAAGTTCCACTTTTCGCCCTTTTGAACTACTGTGCATCCCGTGATGTTTTGGCCAAATTTGGCAAGCTGTCATTACAGCAAAGTCGTTCAAGAATGGTATGCAGAGAAAGGGGTCCAGTTTGTTCCGAAAGACCTTAAACCACCCAATTGCCCCCAGTTCCGCCTTATTAAGAAATACTGGGCAATCATGAAGAGGAGACTCAAAGCAAAGGCAAAAGTTGTCAAAAACATCAATCAGATGAAAGCCTAGTGGAATAAGACAACCAAAACGATAAACAAAGAAAGTGTGCGCCGCCTAATGAACCATATTACAGGAAAAGTTCGTGAATCCCTTCGAAACCGTGACGAATAATTTTATCAGTATCGCCATCCGGGGTGAGATTGTCCCACGGGGGTGAGATTGGGCCAAAAACCAAAAATGTTTATTTGTGAAAATTTATTATATCTATAGAATCTGGTGACCTAAATTCAAAATGACGATGAAAATAACATATTTATTCGTAACTTATTGGAATGGAACACAGATAATATTAGCAAACTATTTAGCCTAAATAGGGTTTCAAAGTTCACGATCAAAAATTCTCGGAAATAACGCTTGTAAAAAATGTCCCCCATAAACCAACCCAAACAAGAAATCGCATCAACTTGCTATTTTGAAGGTATATAAACTAATCAATTGGTTGGTAAACGGCTAGATAATGCGGAATATAGACCCCATAGTGGTCGTTAGCCTCTTATCCAGCAACTCCGATCCCGACCTCCTCGTGGTACCAGCCGGAATACGAGCAACCTTAGCGGAGATCGGGTAACCAACCCCGGTGGAAACTAAGGTCGTATACTAACCGGGAAGGAGGTAGTGAGTCTCGGCACTATAAGATGGCAGCCCCATCACGAGACTCGGTTGTGTTGCCCCAGTACGGCTACACACCTAAACAACACAAACTAACAACATTCAAGCATATTCGGAGCGGAATATTCGGCATCGACCTAGGCGACGAAATAAGGACGACGAATGGAGACTCGGGACTTGGAACTGCAGATCGCTAAATTTCGCAGGTTGCGAGCGGGTGCTGATTGAACAGCTGGAACCCCGCAAACTCGGCATCGTAGCTCTGCAGGAAATCTGTCGCAAAGGAGAGAAGGTATGGAAGATACGTGGCGGAAAGGCCCAGTTTTACCAGAGCGGTGGCGCTACCAACGAACTGGGAACGGGCTTTGTAGTGCTGGGCGGAATGCAGGATCGCGTGATAGATTGGAAGGCGATCAACGAGAGAATGTGTGTATTGAGGATAAAGGGCCGTTTCTTCAATTATAGCATCATTAACGTGCACTGCCCGCACGAAGGTAGACCCGACGATGAGAAAGAAGCGTTCTACGCGAGGCTGGAGGCAACGTACGACAGCTGCTCGTCACGGGACATCAAGATCGTCATCGGGGATATGAACGCCCAGGTCGGTAGGGAAGAAATGTATAGACCGGTGGTAGGACCCCATAGCCTGCACACCGACACAAACGATAACGGCCAACGATGTATAAACTTCGCAGCTTCCCGAGGCCTGGTGATCCGAAGTACCTTTTTCCCGCGCAAGGATATCCACAAAGCCACCTGGAGATCACCTGACCAACGTACAATGAACCAAATTGACCACGTTCTCATAGAGGGCCGGTTCTTCTCTAACATCACGAACGTACGCTCCCGTCGGGGTGCGGATATTGATTCTGACCATTACCTAGTAGCAGTACATGTGCGCTCAAAGCTGTCCACCGTATACCGGACACGTCAAAGCCGCCCTCCTCGGCTGAACATCAGGCAGCTAGATAACCCACAAGCTGCCGAGAACTACGCGCGAGTACTGAATGAGGCACTGCCTTCTTCCGAGGAGTTAGGTGCTTCAAACCTCGAAGACGGTTGGGGCAGAATACGCTCGGCCATCGGAGAGGCCGCTACCGCGGCACTAGGTATTGAGCCTCGGAGTACACAAAATGATTGGTTTGATGGGGAATGCCAACAAGCGGTGGAGGAGAAAAAAAACGCTTGGAAAAATTATCTAAGTATTGCCACAAGAGAGAACCTGGCCAAGTACCGACGAGCTAGGAACCAGTTGACCACGATCCTGAGGAGAAAAAAGCGCCAAAAGGAGGACAGAGATCGTGAAGAATTAGAACAACTATTCCGAGCTAATGACACGCGCAAGTTTTATGAGAAGGTGAACCAAACTCGGAAGGGCTACACACCGAAACCTGACATGTGTAGGGACGAGGGAGGGAATCTAATTACAAACGAGCGCGAGGTGGTCGACAGGTGGAAGCAGTTCTTCGATGAACACCTCAATGGCGAAGTCGCAGAAGGAGGCGGAACGGAAATTAACCTAGGAGCGCCCATGGAAGATAATGATGTCCTAGCACCTGATCTCCAAGAAGTCAAACGAGAAATCAGTTTGCTGAAGACCAATAAAGCCGCTGGGAAGGACCGCCTACCGGCAGAGCTTTATAAACATGGCGGGGAAACGCTAGCAAAGGCTCTACACTGGGTTATTTCGAGGATTTGGGAGGAGGAAAAGCTACCGGAGGAATGGATGGAAGGAGTGGTTTGTCCCATCTACAAAAAGGGTGATCGGCTAGACTGCTGCAACTATCGTGGTATTACGTTGGTAAACGCCGCCTACAAGGTACTCTCCCAGATCCTGTTACGCCGGCTGTCACCGATAGCACAAGGTTTCGTAGGGAATTATCAGGCGGGTTTCATGGGGGCTCGCGCAACTACGGACCAAATATTTACTATCCGACAGATCTTGCAGAAATGTCGGGAGTACAACGTGCCCACGCATCACATCTTTATCGATTTCAAAGCAGCATACGATACAGTCGATCGAGACAAGCTATGGCAGATAATGCACGAATACGGTTTTCCGGACAAACTGACGCGACTGATCAGAGCTACATTGGATCGAGTGATGTGTTTCGTACGCATCTCTGGGACACTCTCGAGTCCCTTCGAGACGCGACGAGGGTTGAGACAAGGTGACGGTCTATCCTGCATGCTGTTCAACATCGCTCTTGAGGGGGTGATCCGACGAGCGGGCATTGAAACGAGAGGCACGATTTTTACCAAGAGTAGCCAACTTCTAGGCTTTGCAGATGACTTCGATATCATAGCCAGGAACTTTGCGACGGCGGAGGCAATCTACGCCAGACTGAAAGCGGAGTCTAGGAGAATTGGGCTAAAAATAAATGCGTCGAAGACCAAATACATGAAAGGAAGAGGCTCAAAGGAAACAAATGCGCGCCTCCCACGGACGGTAACCGTTGACGGCGACGAACTAGAAGTGGTAGAAGAGTTCGTGTATTTGGGATCGCTGGTGACCGCGGACAACAACACTAGTAAGGAGATCCAGCGGCGCATCCAAGCGGGAAATCGGGCCTACTTTGCCCTTCGTAAAACGCTACGATCAGGAAGCATACGCCGCCGCACGATGCTAACAATGTACAAAACCATTATTAGACCGGTAGTTCTTTATGGACTTGAAGCCGTGACGCTGCTTACGGAGGACATACGCGCCCTTGCCGTGTTTGAGCGGAAAGTGCTGCGGACGATATTTGGCGGAGTACAAACTGAAAGCGGAGAGTGGCGGAGGCGTATGAATCACGAGCTACAGGCACTGCTTGGGGAGACTCCCATCGTACATCTAGCGAAAGTTAGCAGGCTACGGTGGGCCGGACACGTCGTAAGGATGCCGGACGACAGTGCGACGAAAACGGTCCTCTTCAACAACCCCACCGGCACCAGGAACAGGGGGGCCCAACGTGCACGATGGCTCGACCAGGTCGAAAGCGATTTGCGACTTCTGAGACGACTAGGAAATTGGCGACGAGTGGCCCAAGACCGAGTTGAATGGAGACGAGTGCTTGAAACAGCACGAGCCACCCCGGCTCTATGCTGCTGAAGAAGAAGAAGAATAAACTAATCATTTACAATGTATTGAAAGGTTATTATGCGTTGGATAAGTTTTGGTAACGAAAATAATATTTTTCGAAACTTTGTACTTTTCGAGCTTCACGGGGGTGAGATTGTGCCAAACCATAATGATCGATCCAATTTGTGGATTTCACATACACAACAAAAATACGTCAGTATACACCAGTACACTCACATTCTTTACTATTGAGCACAATATTTTGACAGATTAGATTGCATCATCCATTTTGGAGCAAACAGCATCATAGGTCTGCTAAATAATTTAAACTAATTTTTACGTTTTCTCTGGAAATTTCAGATGCTTTGAATAAACACTCTAATATAAGACGAATATATTATATCATGTATAAACTGCCAGTTTTAAGGACGGGGGAGGGGGGTGGAATGGGCTAAATGTTCTGTGGCCGCGGGTTCTCGAACGAAGTAATGGTTACTTTTGTTAAATGATCAAATAGGTATGCCCCCTTAGGATATACCCCTTCATATATCTCCCCCTTGTTAACCCTAGAAACGCTACTGGCTATATAAAGGCTGTCCATTGACTACGAACTCATTTTTAGATATTTCAGACCTTCCCGGGTTATTTTCGTTCATACTTTTTTAATGATGCGTTGTTTTTGGCCGACCCCCTGCCCCTGATAGTCCACTTAATTCATGGACGGCCCCATTTGAACTACTTTATACTGATATTTATGTATATTGTTCATAAATATGCTAATGTTCACTTTTTAGGTTTTTAGCCTAACTTTATGTTTTTGGCACAATGTCACCCCCTAGAAGGGGTGAGATTGTGCCAAAATTCATGCACTTCCAGTAAAATTAGGTTTCATTGTAACTAAACCATCTCTACGGTAGTTGTTAATTGAACAATTTAGTACATATTGACAGGTTTGAAATCAACTTAGTTCCTAAATTGTGTGTATACTGAGCTAAAGAACAAAAACATATGCTTTTTTGGCACAATCTCGCCCCGGATGACGGTATTTTTTCTTAAAAGCGTGAAGAAAATATTACATTTGTGTAAGAAAAGAACTTGAATTCAATAATAAATAATTTAAGTTATCTATTAAGTATTTATTTACACGCAATTGTTTTTGTTCCAATACTATCTTTAGCGTTAAGTGGGACGTAGCAATACAATATGGTATACCAAGACAAAAATTACTTTTTTGTAGTTAATTGTCAAACCGCAATAAATCTGTTAGTTTTATAAGGCTATCGATATGGTAACACTTTGACCAAACAGATCTATTGCTGTTATTATGAAGAATATTAGAGGTCAACACCGAAAATAACTACAGTCACAGGAAGCAACTAAAATGATTTTACTGGAAGTTGATATTGACTAATCAAATATATTTTTTCGTTAAAACAACTAACTAGTTTTCAAGAACTGCAAAACTTCGATGGGACGTTGATTTTATCCACCTATCATACTAAAATACATGATACACATACAATTTAAAGCGCATATGCTGCACAATTACGGAATGCTGTCAGGCAGCAAAAATCATAATCGGTTTTGTTGCTGCTTTCAGCGGAGCGTGATAGGATTTCTTGAGCTTATAATGCGGGCCACTTGGAAAGCAGTTTTACCGCGGTCATCAGAGTGTTGCCTGCCCAGTTTGCTCAGGGGTAAGATGCTGGCCTAACAAGCCAGTCGTCGCCTGTTCGAATCTCGACAGGGTGGTGCCGCTAAAGAGTTAATAGGATCTTTGCATTAACCCTGTAATTTTCCTGTACTCTTATAACCGGCTGCGAAGTCTGTATATAAAGAAGAAGTAAAGAAGTAAAGAAGGGTCAAGTTCTAAAGGACGTTAATACCCATGATTTTGCTTTGCTTTGTAGAATGTTCTAGTGGAGCTAGTAGTTTTATTTGCGGTTTTATGAAATTGTTTGTGAAAACCACTAGAGGAACGTAATAAAATTTAGATTACTGCTTGGGTATGCAGTTGGCTACTATTTTGAATGTAGTCAGAGCAGCCTAGTTCGCCATGTTTTCCAAGAAGAGTATCTTTCTTTTTTCAAGAGTACAAGGTTTTCATAGTTTTTTATGGCAGCAATCAATCTTACCTAAGAATGTCATAAAACTATTTCAAATCACCATATATATGAATTTTCACCTCTGGGGGAAATTTGAACAAAATTTGTTTACCAATGAGCAAAAAATTTACCAGCGTTTTTTGGAGGAAAGTAAACCGAGGAAAAGGCGTATGCGTCCTCTGCTGCTAGCATATTTGTCCACAAACTCTTTGAATCTTATGGTAGTATTAATAAGGTCGAAATCAAATTTACTTGAAACAGCAATTGAAACAACGTGGTGGTGGTGTCTTTCTAGAAGCCTAAAGTTTCGGAGTTTTCTATGAAATATTACGAGTATTTCCAACTTTGCTAACTAATGCCAACTGGATTCATTTTCCAAAATCATTTGGGAGGAATTATTAGAAAGGAAGGAATTTACAAACAAAAATTTACAAAAGAATAAAAGATGGGCCAAGATAGCTACCCTGCGGTACAAATAATTTGTTTATAATGTATCTTTTATATACACAATAAACAACAGCACGACCTCTAAACTATTCTATAAAACCAAAAATATGGTTTAAATTGAATTCAAATATGTGTCTCAGTTTTCTATACTTGTTGCCTTACTGTTCCCACCTGTTCAAGAACAGTGAGACAAAAAGACACTTTTACATTTGTGTTTATAACTAATTTAGCTTATAACCAAAAAGACTGAAACTTTTTTTCATGCAACTAGAAAGATGTACTTTTCAAATGGTTTAAATAGCTCGTTGGCAGCTATCACTAAAAAAAGTTAAAACTATTTAAAACAAAGTGTCTCACAGTACTGCCCATGGATGCATAGTTGACGTAAAAACCAAAATGACCAAAATGTACTTTTTCGGTCCTACGCACTTCTAACTATGTTGTTCACATGCCCAATACTCAAACAACATATGTTTGTTCGAAAATATTCGAGAAATTTAGGAATTTCTTAGTTTCACGTAATGCTAATGGTTGACGTAATTCCCCGCATAATCAATCAACACAGTAACCTGTTTGTTTTTGTAACTTTACGCCAAGTTATGGGAATAATCGTTCAAAAAACAGTCTGTTTATTCGCATAAACTGTCGTTCGCATTTTTTAAACACAATAAATGAGGAATGAATCATAAAACCCCATCAGTCCTGTTTTGATTAATAAACTCTACTAAATTGACAGATTATTCGATTGAAAAAGTTTATAGTAAAGATTATATGGCTTTAAACGTTTTTCACGATAAAAATGCGTTTTCTCAACAATCATGGTGTTGCTCGTTACGTCGACTATGCATCCATGGGCAGTGTAGACGTCTCTCCCCTATCGTATCTGAAGTACAAGAGCAGTCCAGTTAACCAACAAACAGAAGCTCGTGCCAATAAAGCATCGTTAAAATATTAAGTGTCAAAAAAACCTATGCTCACCGTTCTAAACCGACAAATCCCATTATAGTTAAATAGTAATTCATTTTTCCATTATCACTTCAAAGGCTCTATGTCGATGGAAATAAACGAAACAACAACGGCGAAAGGCAGCAGGAATTTCTAGCTGCCGTTCAGGTTGCCCTTTTCGGGCCTGCAATAAAACTAACAACTCACATAAAATAGATTGTTTTGTCTGCATTTGGTGATGCTTCGGAAGCATGAACAATGACTGAAAAGAAAACGATAATTGATGTTTACTTTAAACCGATTGTAACAGCTGGTGATAAAATGCCGAAGAACTTTGCTCTAAAATCTAACGGATATGAGTAGCGATTTCGGGGAGATACAGCGTAAACCGTAAATCGTTGATTCACACCCGATCAAAACGGCTTTACACAATTGTTACGAAAATGTGTTTTTGGTTGTTGTGATGTTCGTGAATTGTTTAAAAAATATATGAACGAGACTAAATTTGTGATGAAATTTACTTTCTTAAGAGGATTTTGATAAGAAAAAAAGTTCATTATCTGAAATTGTTTCTACAAATAATTATATTACTCGATTGAGCAAAGAATGATTTGTTTAAAATTCCATTAAACAATTATCTGCTGATGTAATTATTTTCAACGTCCGCTACTATAAAATAATGATTTCAAATTAAAGGCTTGAGGAATTATTAGGTAGTAAATAGTAATTACATTGCACTGCAGTCTTTAAAAGTTTCCACATACTACTTGTATCTCTAGAAATAACCACAGGGCTGCATAATTGTGAGTTCATTCCAATTAGTCGAGCAGAAAACCACAAAATTTAACTAAAAAAATCTCTAAGCATTCACAACACAATGACCTCAGATGCAGGAAATTCCAATCAGTTCATCAGCCGCGCAGATCTACCATTACCTACTCAAGCGCACCATCCTGATGAACCTCTCGAAGCAGTTCAGTCCTACGAGTTGTGATTTCGGGCAGAAACAAGTAGCTACGTTGAAGATATATCCCTAATTTCACGCTATATAGCAACCACCGAACGCAACGGGCTAAGTGGCAATAATTCTTCGCAAAATCCGCAATCCACCTCCCGAAAAAAAAACATCAACTGAGGCTCATCGAACTAACCTATGATAGATGAGTTTGTTGGCCTCTCGTAGCCCCGGCATAGCATAATTGAAAACTAGTGAGAAAAAAATCCTAGCGCTTCTTTGTTCAGCGTTCGACGCGTTCTACCCTCCAACTTAGAACGACCGAATCTACCCAAAAGTGTACATTATCGCTCTATCGTGAAACAGGCATCATGAAAGGGACTCTGAACTTATCCAGTGATAGTGTGCTACTGTCTCAAAAAATACCGAAATGATTTAATTGAATTATTCAGAAACTGGAATAACCTCCAATTAAGTTCTAGTTTTATTTATTCATTTTTTTTTTTGAGAAATTAAAAACAAATCAACTAAATTTGTCAAATTTTTGATTTATCTTGTTGTTTCACCGCTTTGATAAGTTGGATGCAAGCTATAGTCCATTTTAATTTCACGCTCTTGGTACAATGCATAAATTAGTCGTTGGTTTTATTAAAACAAACGCTCTATAACGAATAATTTTATTATCAAGTAGTTTTTTAACTTCTCTTTCGGTCAGAAAGGCAAACATGAATTTGCATTTTTTTTTCACCCATGCCCATACCATCCTCCTTGGTAAGTGATTGAACCAAGAAATCTGCTGTTTCGCACTAAACCAGTTTCGAAACACATTCTGGAAATTCTTCGCACTGCTTCTGGTTGATGGTTTTGTATCACAATACGTACAGGCTATGAACTGCAAATACTCGACCCAAATGTTGAAATTAATTCATCTATATTTCAACTGGAAGAACAAAAAAAAACAATTTTACTCTGGAACAACCTTTATTTCCCATTGAGGATGACGACTGAATAGTGTGTGCGGTCACCTCAAGGAGTTTCATTGCTATTCCCAGGCAAAGTTTGGTTCCAACCATAAATATATATTACGGGCCCGCCTGTGTTGCCTCGGGTTTAACTAATAGCGAATTCCCAACCTAATTTTATCACAGAACGAAAAAATGAAACTCACGTTCGACTCAAACTGAAGTGCATAAAAATAACAAACACGTAATAAAAATTACATATATTATTCCATCAAATAAAATGTACATAGCCTAAATCATTTTTACATCAAAGCCAAATGTAATTAATAACCCTACTTGTATGCAACTCACGCTACGATATTTCATATTGTGAAATAACGCCTAACATTCCATCATTTACGTAGTTCCATTTATGTATATTTCAAAAGACATAAATTTACACGATCTTTTCAAAAATTTGAACTAGTATATTATGTAGAATTTAAAAGCACAGAACAGAAATGAAAGTTCAAACATCGCGACAATCCAAAGGTAGTAACAATTACTTAAGATTAACATTGATTGTTATATTGATTACCGTTGGCTACGTAAATAAGACGTAAATGATTACAAAAGTAAACTCTGATTACAGTTATACACAATACTGGAAACCCCTTGCGTAAACGCGATTTGTTGTTGCTGTTGGTGGGTACTGTGTTGTACATAAATCATGAATCTCGGATGACCTTTGTCACAATCACGAGTTTCGCAAATTTCTGAGGTGCTCAACCTTAGATGATTCATTTTGGTAGTTACGTAACTATGCAAGCAAGGGTGGTTTAATATACAAACTTGGAATTTTTCCTCACAGTGAAGTAGCAAATTTGTTTTTCATTTGTATGAGAGCCCCTCCTCCTAAACAGGGGAGGGATCCTAATTCATTAAAAATAAATTCTTGCCTCCAAAAACCTCCACATGCCAAATTTGGTTCCATATGCTTGATTAGTTCCCAAAATAAGAGGAAATTTGTATTTCATTTATATGGGAGCCCTCCCCCCTCCCCCACTTGAAGAGAGGAGGGGTCTCAATTCACCATAGAAAAAATTCTTGCCTCCGAAAACACCCACATGCCAAATTTGGTTCCAATTTCTTGATTAGTTCTCAAGTTATGAGGTAATTTGTAGTTCATTTGTATGGGAGCCCCCCTTCTTGAAGGGAGGAGGAGTCATAATTCCCCTCCTAAAGAGCGGAGAGGTCTCAAGTCACCATAGAAAAAATTCTTGCCTCCAAAAACACCTACATGCCAAATTTGGTTCCAATTTCTTGATTAGTTCTCAAGTTAAGAGGTAATTTGTAGTTCATTTGTATGGGAGCCCCCCTCCTAAACCCCCCTCCTAAATCTTGCCGTCAAAAACCCCCACATACCAAATTTGGTTCCATTTGCTCTATCGAGAACTAATCTCGAGATAAAAGGAAATTTATCTTTCATTTGTATGGGAGCCCCCCCTCTTAAAGGGGGAGGGGTCATAATTCCCCTCCTTAAGAGGCGAGGATTCTCAATTTACCATAGAAAAAATTCTTTATTCCAAAAAGACCCACATTCCAAATTTGGTTCCATTTGCTTGATTACTTCTCGAGTTATTCAGAAATTTGTGTTTATGGGACCACCCCCTTTTAGGGGGTGGAGGGGTCTCTAACTATCATAAGAACCTTTCCTGGCCCCAAAAACCCCTGCATGAAAATTTTCACGCCGATCGGTTCAGTAGTTTCCGAGTCTATAAGGAACATACCGACAGACAGACAGAAATCCATTTTTTAGGTACAGATCGCGTGTATTCTACCGTCGCTAGATAGGCATGTAGAGTGAGGGCGTCCTATTACCAATATTGGTCCTATCTTTACTGCAATCATCTATATCTGTTATAATAAACAATAGGAATAAGAATAATGAATGAGACCAATATAGGCAATAGAAGTAAAAATAGCACCCCCACTCTATATAAAATGCAACAGATTATTATGGTGACTTGAAATTATATTGAAATACAAAAATATAACATGCAGATAAGTTTTACATACAAAATAGTCAACAGAGAGCGCTTGCGTGTAAACATACATAGATGCGCACTCTTATTTTAAATATATACTGTGACGGTGGCGCTGTTGCAAGATTTCACACAAAAAACATAACATTTTCCTAGATTCAGGAGAAAATTTGTTAGTACTTTAAAGAAGATAAATTAAATTTATCAACATGTGAAAAGGGCCTATGCGCAAAGCAGAGAATCTCTTCGTGTCTCTTTTTTTATCTATTATCACGACGTAAATGCTTTCCAATGCAATTTTTCTTAACGAATAGCTAGCTAATAACGCCAGCAACCATTTCATGTAAAATTTATTTGTTCAAGTGCATATGCATCGCCGTGATACACGAAAGAGAGGAGACGCGAAGAGAATAACTCATTTGTACATAAGCCCTTTTCACATGTTGCTCTAGATTTGTTCCTCGATGCTTGGTCTAAAAGTTGAGTTCAAGTCTAAGAATCTTTAATATTTTCTATTTTATCCTTCAATCTGATATCTGGTTTAGAGTGTGTCAGAAAAAAGTTCAATTCAATTTTTCAATTTTGGGTTTTTTATGAAAACTGCCTTCGTTTTAATTAATGATAAAAATGTCATTATCTACGAATCAGGCATTCAAAAATTTAATTCGTCTTCGACTCTACGACACATCATACTTTTAAATATATTTATTCAAAAGTTGGGTGCACTCTCATTCTGCAACATATTAGAAGTTGGTTAGACTTTTCTCCATTTTCAAACGAAAAGAACTCATAACGTTTTTCGTAAAGAAACTTTAGCCCTGATTGTTTTAATAAAAATATCTTCAGAACGGTTTTAAATCATGCAATGTCCAAAAGGGCACCGTAACTTATTATTTATCAGATTTGTTGATTATTTTGAGTGAATTACTTTTTTGTGTAGGGAGATAGAGATTTGGTTTCTTCGTCTTCGACAAAGTTGTAGAAAATGTAAAAATAATCAACATTGCTGGGAAAATGACAGTTTAAATCGAGAATTGAGGCGCCATTTACATTTATTTAAAAATAATCGAATTTTCTCAACCTGCAGCTAGTCTCAACCTGCAGCAAACTCCCCTACATAATCAAATGAAGCATCCAGATGATACTATTCCGGATGAAGAGGAGATAAAACCAACAATGGCAATTATTTGAAACAATCTGAGGTTGATATAAAATAATTAACTAACAGAAAACGACTTGAGTAGAAAGAGTATTAACGGATTCACTAATTCACGGAATTGCGTTATAATTGTCCCAAATTTTGTCTAGTCAGGGTTTTACTTATTTATTATACTGATTTAATAATACTGAACTGAACTAAATTAATATTTTGGAACTTGTGAACATAAGAAGCAAATCATTCATTCGTTGGTTGTACAAACCATTAAAGCACGAATCCTTCAGAACGAAACTATCCTTCCCGGGGTGTCTTCTCCTGGAGAACAGCATAATCTTGCATAGAATAACAGAATCGCATACAATAGCGAGATCCTTTCAACAGCCATAATCGCATTAGGGGCTAGTTATTGGCGCACAAAAAAGCGCCAACCCACCCGCCGTCGCCGTCGACGCCGCAGCCCCCGGCAACTAGCGACAAGCTAGCTGCTGTACCGTAGCTCAGCCAAAATCAAGATCAGGCGGGACCGCCCGTCAAACCTCAAACTCTAATTTGGGTGGCCGCACAATACGGTTTGCTTGTCGGCACCAACCGACTGCGTGCACAACTACTACGTATTCGGGCTCGGAGCGTTGCTGCCTGGTGCACTAGTGTGTGCACTAGTGTTTCCCAGAACCGGCAAAAGGAAGCAGCCAGCTCGGAATGCGTTTGTGTACCGGTCCGTGTCCGCATATACATGGAAATCCGAGGTCAAGCCAGGTCACAGTCAGGACATCGCCCTTAGAGCTGCTGTTCTTCACTACAGCCCGAGTTGACTGGGTTGCTACTGCTGCTGTAACGGATCGATATTATCGTCTCGATGCACAACCAAAACCAACATTCTGCAAATAGTTTTCGGAATATATTTAACAACATTTCCCTTAACCTGGTCTGGTTGGAGAGGGTTCTTGTGGTGATGCCAGGAGTGCATCACGCAAAAACCACCGAACCGCACTGCCATTTCCTTGCTCGCCTCTGGCACGGATCCGACGTCTAACCAGGGACCGAGGTGCAAGCAAGCTGAAGTTTAATATCGAATTTTGTTATTTCAGCAAATACACAAACACAACAACTCACCAGTACAGAGTGGTTGCGAGATTGTGCATGCACATATGAAAACCGTGCTTGTAATTTGTTGCACACACAGCGTACCCTACACGGTTGTAAATAGTAAAATATCAGCCAGTACAGGTAGAACGCACAGCACATATTGTGGAAGTGGCCATCCTCTCACAGAACACGACGGAAGTGACGAAATGGGAGGTCGGGAGGAGGAGGAAGCTATAGCTGCAGATATTTGCCACCCATCGATCGTCATCACCGGTAAACGGCCGGTACTGAACCTGACCGGGTTGGCTTCAGGGTCGCATGCCGGATGCATCGGATACCGGCGCACGCTGTCGGATGGGGAAAGTGGCACGGGCGGCGGTAGACACCGTGGAGCGGGAAACAGCCACACAGGTAATTGATAGAGTAAAGCGGGAATAGTTTACGCGCGCAGAAAATGCCCAAGCCGAGAAATTCTAAAACCTAATTCAATTCAACCTGTCAATGAGATCTAATTGTTTTTTTTTTCCTTGAGGGTGTACTAATTTTATTTCAATACATCAGAAATTTATAAACTCTTCAGATGTTGAAAAAATAGTGATAGGAAAATCTATCCTCTTAGAATATTAATATCTTTATAATATACAACACTTTTTTGACAGATAACGATCTGATAACTACAAAACGAAGCTTGTATTAAAATACGTATATGCCTCCCAGTTAGTTCCGAGGTATGACGCTGGCCCAATAAGCCAGTTATAAGTATGTTCGAATCTCGGCTGGGAGAGGCTGTTAGAGTCAATAGGATCGTAGCAGCTGGCCCTGCAATTGTCCTGTACTCTAACAGCTGGCTGCGAAGTCTGTCGTATAAAAACAGAAGGTCAAGTTTCGATAACGGAATGTAGCACCTAGGCTTTGCTTTGCTTTCGTATATGAGAAACGGCTTTCCTCTACAAAACAGGATGTCAATTCTCTGTGTTCGATAGACGAAACCAAAAGAAACAAGTCACATATTGTTATGCTATAACAGAAGTATAAAAATCGTAGAACTCGAAATCGAATACCCTGTACCGAATAATCTGTACCCGCCCAGTTAGCTTCGGGGTACGATGCTGGCCCAACAAGCCAGTCGCCGTATGTTCGAATCTCGTTTGTGAGATGCTGCTATAGAGTCAGTAGGATCGTTGCACTAGCCCCGTGATTGTCCTGTACTCTAATAGCCAACTGCGAAGTCTGTCGATAAAGAAGGGTCAAGTTCTCAACAGGACGTTTATACTAATGGCTTTGCTTTTTCCGAAATCGAATAGAGATCCAGACAGCCGAATTGAGAACGTCTGTGCTTATGTGTGTATAACTTTATGTTTTCGGCAGGACAGTCATACGGCAAAGCAAAACGACACTTATTTATTCTATGCCCGACGTTTCGATGTATTTAACATCTTTCTCAAGGAGTTCTACAACATAAAATAACATAGTTAACATCATTTCTAAGATATAACAATAGAACGTCATACAGAACCACGTATCGTATTTTGTCTGGTGGCTTCTGTAGAAGGTTTGAACTAGTCACATTGATAATTAATACTAGCATTAACCGAGCTTAAAATATAATAATGTTGAATACAAAATTATTATTAAATCGATTTGTGCCTAATGCATCGAACAAAGCCACCAGACAAAATACGATACGTGGTTCTGTATGACGTTCTATTGTTATATCTTAGAAATGATGTTAACTATGTTATTTTATGTTGTAGAACTCCTTGAGAAAGATGTTAAATACATCGAAACGTCGGGCATAGAATAAATAAGTGTCGTTTTGCTTTGCCGTATGACTGTCCTGCCGAAAACATAAAG
Source organism: Sabethes cyaneus (assembly GCF_943734655.1). Taxonomy (NCBI): domain Eukaryota; kingdom Metazoa; phylum Arthropoda; class Insecta; order Diptera; family Culicidae; genus Sabethes; species Sabethes cyaneus. The sequence continues at coordinate 181,332,935 of NC_071355.1, forward strand.
TTTGGAATCATAAACAGTCGATAGCTCCACTTCGATATGTGTGTATACGTGCAATGGTTTCTAATGTTTCTCGGAAATAAGTACACCAATTTATGTTAAGTTTAAAGTTGTCATTCCCTGCCTGTTTCCGTATGGACATTATTAATGCGACCAATATTTTGATCTATTGTGATCGTTCAGGTGTTGTTCTGTATTCCGCACTTCGTTCAGTCGTCGTCGTCGTAAGCACAGAACCGGGGTCGCCAATCCATCCCAGGCATCTCAGAAATCAATCTGGTCGAGCCATCTCGTACGTTGAACCCTCTGTTCCTGGTGCCGGTGTGGCTGTTGAAGAAGAGTACCGTTTTCGTCGCATTGTCGTTCAGCATCCGTACGGCCCACCGTGGGATGAAACCCAAAACTAGGTGGACAAAAGTAATTACGCCAAAAACCGTTAGTCCTACGTATATTGCATGTTCGGAGTAAATTTATTATTTTAACTTCCGCAATTTTTGGTGTATATGACATTAGGGCGACCATCACAGTAAGCGAGTGCAAAATATAAACTTTTTTATGGCTTAAGTCAGTTGAATAAAATGTTCAGCAAAGTTAACCGTTATGTGTGCGACAGGGTACCCGGGTACCTTTTCAGTTTTAAAATAGTTATAACTCATTCAATTTAAAACATACGTCATTGAAATTTTGCAACATCGTAAAACTCGTTGATCTTAAGTAATTGAGGTTTTTTTGGTGCATATCCATAAAGGGGTTTAGCAATGAGAGTCACTTGAATTTTTTTATTACGTAGGAGGGCGACAAGGGTACCCGGGTACCCATGATTTGCAATGCTCATAACTTTGGGTATCTTGAACCGATTTGGCTGAAACCAGTGGCATTTGATTCGTACATTTATCTAGTTTTGATTAGATAAAGCATTTGGCCATCAAATGACATGTAGTTCCCGGGAATCGGTAATTCCGGAGCAACGTCCGGTAAAACGTGGAAAGCCGCTTGTTTTGAAAGAATATCAGCCTTCAGTAAAGCTATTAGTTTTGAACTTGACATTGTGGACCCTTTTTTCATCTTATTATATAAATTGGTGACTTTAGATCGCATTGGCCATTCCAGAATTGGGTCCCTGTAGGATTACAGATGGCCAGTTGGGTGCCTAATCCAATATTAGAATTGGTTTAGCGGATCTTTTAGATGTTTTGAACGGATATGGCCAGTTTAGTACTGATTAATAATTTCGGAACTGGTACCAAATGTATAACGGATGGTTCTACGTTTTGAACGGTTCTGATAATGCTAAGCATTATCTTGAATCCTGCGGTATCATCTGTGACCCCGTAGAAACCATTTTCGAAATAACCAATCAAAATACATCGAAATGTAAAAAATATCACCTACCGAACTAATTCCAAGAACTTTGATACCCATATTGCTAGGTTTTACCTCCAATCCTGGACTGGCCACCCATGACCCCACAGGAACCTACTTCGGAATGGCCAACCTGATTCATCTCATTATATGAAATAGTACATTGTACGAATCTTTAGAGTTTTTATATCCGCATGACTGATTTTGCTGCAATACAATCATTTCTCTTCCTCACAGCGGACACTCTGTCGGAATTCCGGATTTTCGGGCTCCGTATGTCTTTTAGTGGCCAAATGGCCAAATGATTCAAAACTAGATAAATAAACGATTCAAATGACACCTATTTCGTCGAAATCGGTTTAAAATTGTTGATGTTATAACAATATCAATTTTGGGTACCCGGGTACCCTTGTCGCCCTGCTAAAGGTGTTTTTTTTGTCGCACACATAACGGTTAAAGAACATTAAATTTTAAGTAACTTTGCTAAAGAAAGTTCAATCTCTTATTGGGCTGGAGCTATTTAAAATTTTTTGGTCGCGGTGGACCTAAAAATTCCGGTTTTTTCTTTATATCTTCTTTCGTGTTTATTTCTCACAAATCATGCCTTCTAAGCACTTTCACACGCATGGAAAACGCACATTTTGTTTGAAGAAATCAAGTTGCTATCTCCTTCGGTTCCAAAGCTACAGGCATTTTTTATAAAAAATATGTTTTTTTCAAATGTCAATAACGTAAAAACTGCTCAAAAGCAGCAAATCAAATTTTGAAAAAATGTTTAATAATATATTGGCCACCGAAATTAATTGAGATCACATCGGTCCAGGTCGGCCCTTTTTTGCTATTGAAAACCGTATTGAATATTGAAGTAAAAATTACCGTTTTACTTACCAAAATCATAATTTTTACGTAAATAGAATGGATTAAAAAAGCGAAAATAAGTCTAAATGCTTGATATATTGAACCGTACTTGAATTTGCTTCCTAATTAGTTTATTTTCGATTTGTAACATGATATGTTAACAATATCAAAGTGTGTTATAAAACAGATATAATCTTGTTATGGCCTCCTGATCGGGTCACTATTGCATGAAAGTTAGGACAACAACAAGATATCGTAGATGTTTATCGTGGATAATGACAACCGTGGATGTTTCATGACAACCATGCTGTGCTTGCGAAAGAGACACACTGTTGTATGCAATACGTATCGAACGCAAGAAAAGTAAACCTTATCCTGTCACACTCTGTCGGCAGCGGCAGTGTCTGGTAGTTACCAAGGTAACGTTGGTAATTTATCAGTGGTAAGCATTGTACGCCAATCTTTCGGTCAAACCAAGCTAGTCGTTTTCTATTTTTTGCTTTTTGTCCTATTTGTTTAAGTTGCTGATAAAGTATTGTCTTTAACCAGCCGACTTGCGACAAACACATATTTTATTTTATACATGTAACATCAAACCAACCGCTTGTGAAAGCGACTTTTTAGTTATTCTGCTCATACCTGTGAGGCAAAATTTGTTTGTCCCTTTATTTTGTCGTCGTGATACATTTTGGTTGCTACGTATGTTTGTTTTATAGGCAGAGAATCGCTAAACCGGTTTATCGCTCTTCATTTTTGTTGTTTATTTTTGGGTATGAACAATTATATTTTGATTTCCTGCTAGTGTTGTTGTCCGCGGTCACCAACGATTTCAAAGAAGGCATATAAGGCGTGGGTTTGTCTACTTTGAGTCTTTTCCTTTCATGTATTTGGTCTTCGATGCTTTTATCTTTAGCCATATTCTCCTAGACTCCGTGTTCGGTTTGACATAGATTGCCTCCGTCGTTGCAAAGTTCTTCTAAGTCATCTGCCCTATCTGTCAGCAAAGTTACGATGCCCACTCGGAAATAACCTGGTACAGAGCCGTTGCGAGTATTTTTCGACTACCGTCATCCGGGGATACTTGCAACACTTTCGAACTTTGACTTAGTATAACTTTCGAAGTATACCGTTTATGTCCAAGTGTAAGTAGCCAAAACTTGTATAGTGGTGAGTACTTTTGATTTATGATTATCAGAAAAAATATAAGCTAAATGAATCTGTAGAATGAACCGAAAATAGGGGTGTTGCAAGTTACCCAGTAAACGGGGTTACTTGCAACACTTTTCTGATTTTGCGTTTCTAATGATTTTATATCTGATTTTAAACCGCGAATGACTATTTTGAGATATTTTGAACGTATTTGTAGTAAAACAAGAGATACTGGAGGCGTTTTTTTGTTTCCCAATTTCGTCTATCGCTTTTTTAAAGATATTCGGTGAAAATGCAGCATGTCGGCGAGCTCCAAATTGCCGTTTCAAGGCACGTGGAATTTTTCACAATTTTATTTTTTCTGGAGATGGTGGTAGACAAAATAACATCGTACAGATTCAAACTTACTTTGTACATACTGTCTATTACGATAATTTTCATTTTTACAAGTGCTGCAAGCCGCGCCATATTGGAAGTAACAACACGAATTCATCGTTTCTTCTCCAAGTTCAAAATATAAACAAAACTCAAAGCAACAAAATATAAACAAAACTGCATAGCAACAAAGTTGCTATTTGTTAGCTTATATGATGCACTTATTGTGTACAGGCACCAAACAATAAAAAATAATTCCATGTCAATGAACTGACGCAACTTTGCACATCCATTTTTCCCACTCTGAAAATGAAATTACTTTCCAATCGTATAAAAACAAGCAAAACAATTATGTAATGGATTAAACTTAACTAAACAATAGGTAAACATCCCTCCTTTAAAATGGCATAGGGTACAAATGGTTATGTTAACAAACAAATGCGTTAGAGCTGTCAGAAGCGCGATGCGCCAAAGTGTTGCAAGTAACCCCGGTGTTGCAAGTATCCCCGGATGACGGTACGTTTATGACGCTATGCTGGTAGGTGGTCTTTACCGGCGGCTTTGTTGGTCTTCAGCAACCCGATTTATCACATGACCTCTTGGATATCAGACGCTGAGATACTGCTATCTTCCATAATCATTTCTAGCGTTTCTCCTCCTTCTACAAGTTCGTGATTGAGGTGTTCTCCTTCTGATGCTATTTACTCCTCCGTATCAACTGATTCGTTACCCGTCGGTATTTAGTCAAATTTTACCTAGGGCAAATGCCCAGATAATTTTGCCATGTTCTTTTTGCTCTCCCTCGCTAATTGGCGTTTCCTATCAAACCAATCATTTCATAATACCGCAGTAGCGGCCTCTCCGATGGCCGAGCGTATTCTGTCCCAACTGTCTTTGAGGGTTAAAGTACCTCACCCCTCAACTAAGGTAGTGTCTAATCCAGCATTCGCACGTAGTTCTCAGCAGATCGCGAGTTATCTATCTACCTAATTTTCAGCCGACGAGAACGGCTTTGACGAGTCTGATATAGGTATGGTTGACAGTTTTGAGCGCACATATACTGCTACTAAGTGACTTGCCACTTACAAGTGCAGGTCTTAAAATGGCTGCACAAAATTAGAGCTTCCGAGAAACACCAACAATGCAATAGCGTCGTTAGTCGGTTAGGTCTCAAGTGACATCTAGTTCAATGTCAGCGCTAGTAACAATTCGATAGTAAAACGAACTAGAGGTACATCTTACATATGTTGAATGCTGGTTTTCTGTCGACAGTGTTAGACTTCAGCGCGGGTGGTACCTAATTCATTATTTTTAAATGCACCTTAAAACGCTTACTTTCAAACGGGTATACCCCATTAGGCATACGGACGTTGGGCATAAATACATTGGGCATAGTGGACGATAGGCATAATGTGCAGAAGGCATAATTGACGTTAGGCGTCGCCGTTAGCTTGCAAGAAGTCCAATCGACTCAGTTTAAAAAGGCATTGCATAAAGGGTGAGTCGGGTTTTTCCTTCATAATTTGATTACATTTCTAAGTAGCAATAAAATATCTTTTACTTGTTTTGATACTAGCTTAATTAGTCTAACATTATCCTCAAAAGCATTATTTTTCTCAATATTAGGAAATAGTTTTTAGCAAAATTCGGTCAACTAGGGACTCGACTTTTCGTGTTTCGGCCTTTTGTGATTTGGCCAACTAGGGGTTCAACGTTTCGTGATTCACCCAGATATAATTTTGAAGTGTGACAGTTTTTGTAATTCGGCCATTTGGATTTCGGCTATTTGTTATTCGGCTATTCGGTACCAGCCCAGTGAGTCGAAGCGAGGGCTGAGGAAAGCGAATAAACCTAGACAGATGTGATTTCTGCGGGGGGAGCATTTTCGACAACGGATCGCCGACCTGCGACCAACTCGCCCTGAATCATAAAGCCCATTATTCCTAATATCCGTATGCCTAACGTCGCGCACCCTTTTCGAACGCTAAAAAATATCGCACCAACCGCTCTTGCAAGTTCAGTCTTCAGGGCGCAAGGTCTCCAATTCATCAACCACAAATCTTTTCCTTTGTCAAGGCCATCTATTGTAGTTGATGATAAAATAGTCTCTTTCGAATTGAAATCACTCAAAAAAGGATTCGGCATCCCACAAAGGTCATTTTTATCACAAATTTTCGAAATTTTTCATCGTAAAAAAATGCACAAAAATGTTACCAGATCATTGTAATGTTCGCAGCTAACCAACGATAGTTTGAAATGACATTATATGTTGCTTAAATATTACCCGATTCCGTAAGTGTCGCTCACAAATCTTTGGAAACGATGGAGGTGCCTTTCAACGGGTGGCAACTAAAATTTGGAATTTTTTCGCGGCCCTTATACTCAACAACAAACAAGCTCAAAGAGAAATGAGAGTATGTATGTGTTAGCTCTCTCTCTCTCCTCTTTTTGTTAATTTTTTTTGCTTTGTTTATGCTTGCCCAGTTTTGCTAAAAATGGCGTCGAAACAAGAAGCATTTCGAGAGCGCGTTGTACACTTCTACGAACTGGCACAGAAATCTCAACAAAAAGTATTCGGTGCAACATTTAAAAAGCAAGTATGTTGCGGCTTCGACTGTTTACCATATCCTAAGATGTCCAACAACTATTCGCAAGCAAGGTAGTGGACGACCAGCAAATATCATGGACGCAGAAGGACATCGTTCTCTTTCTCGTTTCTTCAAAACAAGCCCTTTGGTTTGGTTATCAATTAAGATGCACCAGACGAATGTTTGAAGAAAATTTTTATCCCGTTTCTACAAAAACATCATGCAGATGGACAAAACGTGTTTGACAGGATAGAGCATCATCGCATTACGCCAAAATAACACAAACGCCCCTGAATACTCATTCGATCCCATTTGTTCCCAAAAACCACGTCCCGAAAAATCTGTTTCAGTGCGTCCAATCGAAGATTTCTTCGGGATTTCGAATTCCTTCGTATACAAAAATAACTGGAGAGCCACGAATTGAAAACAGTTGATTGGTAGAATCAATAGATGCATTCACAATGTTGACATGACGGCCGTACAACGCTGATGTTTCGACGTCAAACGGAAGCTTTGCTGAACAGCCGATTACGGACCGTTTTCAAATGTACACTATTTTTTTCAACAATCTTTAATTACGGTAAATCAGATCTTCTTCATGTATCTTTGTCTTTTTTTGACAGCTCGAGAAAAAAATTCCAAAATTTTAGTTGCCACTCGTTATATTACGGTTACAGGCAACCTTCTTCGATTTTGAAGTACGTTTCAGGAACTTGTTAGACTTGTGGATCTACTCATTTTTTTGCGACATTACTAAAAAAACACACTGTACCACGGAGACCGCTAGTAAATCAAAATTTCTTTTTCTCTTTCTTTGAAAAAAAGGGGGCGACTTAGAGGTTTTGTCTACTTGTTACTGTAAAACCCCTTAACATAATGCACAACTGTGCAGAACTGTGTCATACTATGACTCCTAGTAAATGCCAAAAATGTTTCAAAATTGGAATTTTTCAGTGCTTTAAATTTAATTTAATTCAATTTATTGATTTTGCTTGTGCAAAAGTTTAATGATTGGACTTAGCAGTCCAGTCGACGAGAAGCGTTTGGCATGATCTTTCTTCCCCTTAATTTTAAGGAGTTGAATGAAATTAGGTATTGTTACTGTTTCCATTTGATTTCTAGAAGTCTCTTTTCAGTACATGCTGCGCAGTTGACCTGCCCGTTGACAGGCTCGTTGATCGATTCAAGTAATCGACGTTTTCCAGTATACTTCTTTGCGTTAGAAATAGATTAGAATAACGTACCGTCGAAACGTCGGGAGGTCATCAAATATTTAGATTCAACGTTGTGTTTTTATCTAGACATATAATGAAGTCAGGCATCATTCGATTTTTTATAACGGTAGTCTTTCCAATAAACGAAGCAAACGATAAAAGAAAGTAACGAAAAAATTATGTTTTACAGTTAGATGGTCGAGGATTCGAGTTTGTTTCTCGGTGGCCGGATGCCTGAAGAGGTAATAAGACCGCCAGATATTGACACCCTTATTCTATATTCCGACGGATCAGTTTTTTTATTGTAGAAAAACTTCACTCAGAAATATTGTAGATAATAACTAGTTCTACAAATGCCCTATACATATTTTTTAATTTTGCTTGCTTAAGACGATAGTATCAAATAAATCCAAATTGAGTCAAGGTGATTAAGCTATCCTTGATCACAGCTGGTTTTAAAGCTATAACTGAGAACCGTGTATCTTTCTATATCCACTAACATGAAAAATACTTTTTTCGGTGAAATAGGCAGCAATTGGACGATTCCGTCCGTTCGTTGTGTGCACAGTTGCAACTCTTTTCACACAATAACGCTGCCGCCTATCTTGCCATAAAATTAAACTCTAAAGCTGCAGGCGTTGATAAAGGCCTTCAATTGACATAATTTTGACGTCAAGTGTGTCATTCATCATCCTGAAAGTATCAACCACAACGAACTCGAAAAAAAAGACTGAACTAAAAACAGAAAGGAAAAAAAACTCGGTGACGGCGAGACGCCCACATTACACGACTCAACCGCAATGACACCGCCGTTAATGACTGCGCGACCGTAAAACGGGAGCCACAATAATTAGCCGCCGCCGTCGTCGTCACAAAACATGTCTACTCGGGTCTACTGTTGTCATCCTTCGCCTATATGGGTTGCGCTCCTGTGGGGTGAAGACTACTGGGTAGGCATGCACTTTTTTTCATTGAACATCTTCTGATTACTCGCTACCATTATTCGCAACGACAACAACAGCAACAGCAACGAGCGCTGATGCACTGCAAAATATGTTTTATGTATGTATGTATATCTTTTGGGCGCAACAAATGTGTCACTTTACAAGTGTTCGCCAGACCACTACCGTATGCAACGCAGGGATCGTTTTTATTTCAAGTGGAGCATTCACTTTTTAGGCTGCGGTTGAAGAGTGACGGGTTGAAACAAAAAAAAAAGTAAGCTGCCATTTTTGCTGCCGTTGCGCTTCTTTCTTCTATTCATTTATAATTCAAACCAAAAGACTTCCGAAAGGAACTATAGCGAAATTATTAGGCTAGGTCAGCTCTACATTTAGTACCAAGTGCTTACTTAAGAGTGTGTAGGTTGCCAGGTAATAAAAATACAGAAATTATTAGTATTAAATACCCTAGCTGCCGGTAAAAAGGATTATCTAAAACAATTGCTGTGCTAAACGATAAAAATAAATATGTCACGTACAATTCATGCTGTAAATCGTATTTTCGAATCAATTTATTTACCGCTTCAGGGAATAGTTTTAAGCAGATAATTCAACTTACGATTTTTACTTAATAGGTACAATATTTGATAGAGGTTATGAATATTGCTGTAAGTTTTGTTTCTAGAAATGAGATCCTTTTTTTGTTCAAAGAAATAATTTATCTCGCAGCACATGGATGGCTCTTTGCATATCAATTATATAGCATCACATAGCTGAGTTTGAAAATCACATGATTGTTACCATACTGCATAGACAGTAGCTTATGTGAACTCCCTTTCCATTACTGTATTGCAACTAGTCTTATATGAACAGTAATGATCGACGATCGGATCGATCCTCGCTGCCGCTCGTTTATTTGTATCCTGATATTTCTACCTGGACTGCTCATTGCTATAATGGCCCGTTCATTGGACTAAGCGTTTTTCCTCAGTAACAATACAATTGTTACCTTAACGATGCAGTCTCTGTATACACGGTGAAACAGCTTTATAAGCAGTAGTGGGACTACCGTGAAATAATCGCATTCAGACCTTCCAAGTGCGCTAATGGCATCGTTAATATTATCTGTTTACACTCTGAACTGATTACTACCGCAATGGGTAGATGTGCAACGAAGTATAAAAGGAGAGACGGTTGTGGATTTGAATTGAATGATCTTGAAAATTGTTTCAATTCGCATTGATTATCAAACAACCCAATCACGTCCCTGGTAATCATAAGACTGTAATTTTCTTTGAAACTAAAACGAACAAATTGCGCTAAGTGATTTTACATACAGTCTATAAAAACATAGCACGCTAATAATAGTTTATTTGATAAAACAATGGTAATTCTAATGAGTTATTAACATAGATCTGTGCAATGACAAGAAGGGGAACCTGATTACGGAGAGATCGGGGGTGGCTAGGCATTGGAAACAACATTTCGATGCATTGTTGAATGGCGAATAAGATGGAGCGGTTAACAGAAACAGGATAACGATTGAGAATGATTGACAAACTTTGGACGAGGTTAAGAAAGTAGCGAGAGAGCTGAAAAACGACAAATCAGCTGAAAAGGACGGCATCCCGCCGACTTTTGAAAGTCGGGAGCGAACGGCTGTATTGTGCAATCCATCAGGTTATACTAAAGGTATGGACTGAAAAGGAATTACCTACGGACTGATTGGAAGGTCTCATATGCCCTATTTACAAAAAGGGCGATTGACTCGAATGCAGCAATTATCGAGGCATTACTCTCCTCAATTCTGCGTACGAAATTCTCTCCCGCATCCTGTTTCTCAGACTGAGGCCATTGCAGGAAACCTTTGTTGGCGAATCCCAGTGCGGTTTTCGAAAGGAACGCTTCACGACGGACCAAATGTTCACCTTGTGACAGATCCTCAATAAATTCCGGGAATTCAACTTGCCGACTTACCATTTGTTTATAAACTTCAAGGCGGCGTACGATTCAGTTAAACGAAACGAGCTGTGGCAGATTATGCTTGAACATGGTTTTTCAACAAAACTGATGAGGCTGATACATGCTACTCTTGATAGTTCAAAATCAATCATCACGAAATCTTATATGCTCCTAGGGTTCGCGGACGATATCGATATCATCGGTGTTAACCGTAGAGCTGTAAAAGAAGCTGCAAGGATAGGGCTTATCATGAATTCTACCAAAGCAAAGTATACGGTGGCTGTTAGAGAACGTGGTAGTCCTTCTGATGTTGGAACTGCGGTGGTGATAGATGGAGATACTTTTGAAGTGGTCGACGAATTTGTTTACCTTGGTACGTTAGCGACATGTGACAACGATGTGAGCCGTGAAGTAAAAAGGCGGCTAGCGGCTACTAACTGGGTCTTCTACGGATTACGTAGCCAGCTGAGGTCCCGAGGCTACAACTCCGTACAAAACTCGCGCTCTATCAGACGTTAATTCTCCCGGTGGTACTCTTCGGCCACGAAGCGTGAACGTTGAAAGAGAGCGACCGATGAGCTCTTGGCGTTTTCGAGCGTAAGCTCCTGTGATCTCTTGGCGGCATATTAGACGAAGGAGTGTGGCGCAGGCGCATGAGTCATGAAATATACCAAATATACAAAGATGCGGATATTACAGCGATTAAAATACGGCATGCTACAATGGGCTGGCCACGTAGCAAAGACGCCGGATGAGAGCCCAGTGAAAATAATATTTAACAGAGAACCCGACAGAGGCCGACGACTTCAAGGCAGACTCCGTACCCGTTGGATGAGCGCTGTTGACGAGGATGCTAGAGCAACGGGTGTTAGGGGCGACTGGAGAGTGGCAGCACAAGACCAAGTAATGTGGAGACGGCTCCTGAATTCGGCATTGATTCGATAAGCGTATTGTCGCCGAAAAAGTACAGATCGGTACTTCATAGATTCGGTAATCCATTCGATGATTCGGAGGGTTAAAATTTTTATTAATTATAGATTTTGATAACTGATATTTAAAAAGACATTTAAATTTTTTGTAGACACTAATTTACTCAAAAATAAAACATAATTATTTTATTATAACATTATTATAAGTTATTATAATTTTATTATTATAAGTTTTTTTCGCTTAAAACAAAAAAAAAATAGGTTATGAAAAGGGGGGACTAACAACTATTAAAGACCACAACAGAGGTGACAATACGCCTCCTTGTGGGCACCCTTTTACTGTTCTAATGGTTATAGATGAGCCTCCAAGGTTTGCTGATATCTCCCTTTTTGATAGCATTTCGCTAATCCAATGGATCCAATCCAATGGAAACCACGTTTCGTCTTAGCCGTAATCATTGAATTACAAGATGAATTATCAAATGCGCCTTCTATGCCAAGAAAGGCAGCTAGTGAAATTTCTTTCGCTTTTAAAAACTTTTCTAGTTTTTTTACGTCAGTTTTTACTGCTGTTATTGAAAATTTGCCTTCTTGATAAGCGAATTGATATTATCTCAAAGGGCCTTTGGCTACATAGGATGACTTTATATGGTCAGCAATTTTTTTTCCATTGTTTTTAACACAACAGACGCTAAGCTTATCGGCCTGAAGGAGTTTGAAGTTTTATCATTCTTATTAGCCTTCGGAATTAACGTGACCCGTACCTGTCGCCATAGTTGCTGGAGTATTTTCAATGTTTTCACATGTGTGCCTCCAGTGGATCCTCTTTGATCTTCGTATTTCCCTATTATAGACAGTGAGAGTTTGTTTATAATTCTCCCACCGTTGCACAATGGGCAAAAACGAGCTCCTAATCCCAAGAATTAGAAGCCGCTGGTTTGGCATCTTACAAGATATCTATTCCTATGTAAAAAAATGCAGGAAATCGATTGGTGATAGTTTCATCCTGCGCAGACTTCGGGAAGTGGTCCATTTTGCCCTATTATGCCCAAAAATCAAGATAAAAGTTAATTAAATAATATAGAAACTTCTTTTCCGCCCGCAAAATGAACCCAAATAGCATCCAAATGTTGTCAAAACATCAGAAGAATCAAATCAGATTCATTCCATACGGTGCCAAATGCAATAATAGTCCATTTTGCCCAATTCACCCTCATATACATAGATAACCTAATAAGAGCGATTAAAACTAACTCAAATGCAAAAACAGTCTTCAGAAAAAATGTGTATTTTATCATACTGGTGAACAGTTGAAAGCAGTAAATAAATCGTGTGCAAAGTTACTGTGTAGAATTGATTTTAAAGTGTACTTTTTAAGCAAATCATTATATCTCGCAACTAGTAGAAGATCTATAGTTACTATAGTCAGCAAAGTTGCTCATTTTAGTGTGTTCTACAATTTTTCTGAAGAAAAGTTTGTTTTTGGACGGATAAAAAAACAAAAGTTTGTACCACCCTGATAGATGAATATAAGATCACCCTAGTAGTTTAAAAAGATGCGCTGAATTTTATTGATAAACTTCTCTAAAGACACCATCGTTGAAAAATTACAAATTTTTTACGCAATAACAAATATAGAGTAAGGAACGAGTTAAGCAGTGTCACCTATTTTAATCAGTTGAAAATAAATGAGCCGAAAATGCACTTTTTTATTCATATTTTCAAAATCTTTTGATAGGATCATCTTCACAAATCACCTAACCATACATTTGATTCACACAAACACAATTCACTGGGTTTCCGACAAGAAATTTGATGAATTAAAAATTGTTGTCCAAAAACGTACATTTTTCAGCTGCTGAAGGCAATCGCCATCTCGCTACTAACGAATCCATCACATTTTTCAGCACTGATTACAACCACTCTAAAAGTCAAGCACTCAATTGTCACATACCATATTATTCACTCTCTTTTTCTCTATTATCTAAGGCTTTGTCACTAGCCGAAAGTTTTATTATTTTATAACAAAACTGAAAACAAATTCTGAATTGACGGAACCTGTTCACCAGTAGCAGCAGCTGCAGCAAAACTGATAGATTATCGTGTTGCCAAGATACTGTTTCGGTTCTGGAAATAAGAATTATAGGTTTGAAATTAACTGAAACCTCCAATGGTGAAAACGTGGTTCAATACTTTCAAGAGAATTGTATGTTCATAATTAATTTTTCTTTATTAAAAACAACAGAAAAGACAGCTTTTTCAATAATTTTCGAAGATTTTCTCAGTGATTTAATGAAGCAACGATGTGTTTCAATGTTATGTTATGAACAGCGAGTGAGACGTCAAACTCGCAGTTTCCCATAAGAACACTAGAGAAGAAAAGAGACGACGAATACCGTTTGCCGAACGGTGCGGTGAGTGTATGCCCCGATAAACAATTTAGACAGCTGGCATTTCACGCATCTATGCCGATACGCTATGCCGATTACGCATCAGATGCCGATTAGTAGGTCGCGGATAGGAACGCGAACTTACTGAACAGGGGGAAAAGTTCGAGGGATTTTGTACGGGGACGTGAAAAAATTCAGATTTCAGGATTGCTCAAAAAAGCACCTTGAGGGTGAAAATATGTTCGGTCTGATCAAAATTAGTTCCACCGCTCCAACTTTTAAAGCGGAAAATCAAAAGTTTAGCACAACAATAGTGTCTTCCAATGGTAACAGCTTGAAGAACTAAAGATAGCAAGAAGATTGGTATGCTGATATCCCCCACTTAGTCAACCCATCGCTTGTAATAAGGTAAAACAATCAGTGACCCGCTTAGACTGCTTAAAACCGGTTTTTTACCCTACGTGTTTTTGTAGATCAAGAATCAGGAGAGAATCAGGCAAAACGGACCGATTGCGAATTCATCACGGTACTAAATCGATGACATTCAACTCTCCTGATGTCTTTTGAATATACACTCAAGTTGCTTTTTACGCGAAGGATACGTCCCGCGTAAATCAATACCGCATAAAAAAACCGCGTAAATTCCGAAAATCGCGTAAAAAAAGTCCCGTAAATTCCGAAATTCGCGTAAAAAAAACTTTGTGGATTTCAACACTACGTGAAAAAATAGACGTTTTGAGCACATCCGCGTAAATTCCGAAAATCGCGTAAAAAACCGCGTAAATTCCGAAATTCGCGTAGAAAACCGCGTAAACTTCGAAAATCGCGTAAAAAACCGCGTAATCTGAAATTCGCCTAAAAACGCGTAAATTTCGAAATTTCCGTAAAAAACCGCGTAAAAAGCGACTTCAGTGTACTGGTGCTATTCGAGTTTATTCCCCTGTCTTTGAATTAGTTTTATCAGCTTTAATTAGGTTTTATTATGTATTTAGGGGTTAATTGGGCAAAATGGACTATACACTCAAGTCGCTTTTTACGCGACGGATTCGTCCCACGTAAATCAAAACCGCGTAAATTCCGAAAATCACGTAAAAAACCGCGTAAATTCCGAAATTCGCGTAAAAAAACAACATAAATTCCGAAATTCGCCTAAAAAAGCCGCGTAAATTCCAAAATTCGCGGAAAAAAAAACAAAGTTTCGCGTAAAAAAAGACTGTGGATTTCAACACTACGCGAAAAAATAGGCGTTTTGAGCACATCCGCGTAAATTCCGAAAATCGCATAAACAAAACCGCGCAAATTCCGAAAATCTCGTAAAAAACCGCGTAAATTCAGAAGATCGCGTAAAAAACCGCGTCAATTCCGAAATTCGCGTAAAAAGCGACTTCAGTGTACCAGCATTTCGCACCGTATGGAATGAATGGGATTAGATTCTTCTGATGTTTTGACAACGTTTGGAAGCTATTTGAGTTCATTTCACTGGTTGGGGCAAATAAGTTTTTATACTGTTCAATTAGCTTTTATCTTGATTTACCAACGGTTTCTAATTCTTGGGCTCATTTTTGCCCATTGTGCGTTGCGTGGTAAAAGAGACTTGAGTGTATTTATTTCGGTAAAACAACCAGTTTTCGAAAATTGTAAAATTTCAATGGCGCGTTAATTGTTTTAACCTTTCATATCAATATTTAATACGATAAAATTTAATGCGCATATGCTGCAAACCAACGAAGATTGCCCGGATTTGATTAAATATTCTATATTTTATTATGGTCGCTATGAGCCAAATCGATCAGGATGATCTGACAGTAAAACTTTAACTTTTCTGCTCACTGCTGTTTATTAAATTATGGCGATGGCTGTCAAGCAGGGAAAGCTTAATCGGTTTTATTGCTGCTGTCAGCAGAGCAGCGTGATACGACTACTTGAGCTTGATACTTGACGACTTGAAACCTTCTGAAGAGTGGACCACTTGGTCGGAAGGTAGTTTTATAATGGTCATCAGGAAGTTCTGATAGAGCTCATAGTTTTATTAACGGTTTTATTAAATCGGTCATGAAAAGCACTAAAGCACCGTAATAAAACTTAGAATTGTTCCTTGGGACGTTTGCGTTTGACCCCTACTGGCTTTATTAAGAAAGTAAGCTCATCATTTTGATGTCCTCATATTCTGCTATTCTGCTATTCTGCTCGAACGTGTTCTGCTCAGTCCGCTTCCTTATTCACGGACTGCAACTATCCACTCTATTCAACGCTATTGTTCAATGTTCGCTATTTTCTATTGAATAATAGTACCCGGTATAACACTAGTCATATCATTCGAGAACAGGAAAGTAAACCTTAGTAAAACAGTTCGTAACTATGGAAAGGCAGAACATAATGCGTGAAAGTCGAAGATGATTGCCTGGCAACCGGATGAAGTACGATCGGTGTTCCAGCTGCCAAATCACTGTTGTTAGTTCGCTGATGATGGCCATCCCATTCGTTGAGAAGAAAGCGGCGGCCACCACGCCGTACCGTGCGCTGGCTGGTGGTCGGTTCGCACGCGAGAAAAATCATGAGGACGTGAAAAGTATTAGAGCAATGGGAACTCCATGTCGACGCATCGATACACTGCAGGCAAACGATCTGATTATTACCAGAAGCTATGTGTGTAAGCCTTTTACTGTTCGGCCCCGTTCGGCTGACTGACGGGCTTGACTCAACGACCGTCGATATGTGAGAGTGTAGGGGAAACAATTTTCGCAGTTTGTCGTGCAGTATATTTGAATGTAAGGTTAAAAACCAGAAAAGTTAAAGATTTTAGACAAGTAGAATTATTTTTCTGGTATTCTAGTTTGGTAAAGCTGCGTTTACAGGGGTTAATACTGTAGCAAATTTTTAAGTTCATACAAACTTTACAGTGCTACAACAGCTTCTCCTAACCCGATGCCGATATGGGATGATGGTTGGGTTTGCAGAGTTTGTACTATGGTTGAGTTATAGCAAACAATTCGAAGACGAGCCGGGCTTGAATCGAACGCGGTCATTGACTGCTGTTACCGGCATCATTATTAGCCACTGCTAGTCAATCACCATCGGCATCAGACAGTTTGCTTACGCCTGGCAAAAGCTGTTTGCACTGCTGGCAACAGGGAATTTCAAATTTCCCTCCTTCCACCCCCTTCCCTCTCGCGCGGAATTAACGGGAAATTTAAAAAAATCCACAGCGAGTAGGTTTTATTGGACCTCTACCTATCTGTTGCTCTTTTTGTTTCAGTTTTCGCAAACGTGCGGATGCAAAATCAACGTCTGAATTACAGAGTCCGGGCTTGCTTAATGAGCTGAGACCGTTTAAAGTGGGTAGATTGTGGCTACATTGAGCGCCGTTGTGCTTTGCCGAGAGTTGCTCCGTAGTGGGCTTTAAATGTTTGAACAAATATGCTTCACATACCGAAATGGGAAATTGCAGTATTTACTTATTGCTCCAGGGAAGCACGCTTTTAGTCGAGCACTGACTGTAGGTTGCCTCAGCGGCAGACGGTTTGTTTTGTTTTGCCAATCGAACCGGTATCGGTATTGTAGTTAGTTAGCATTAGTTATTGAAAAATATTTCAGAAAGGGCGAAAATTTACCATGTCATTTTAAGCTTTAACACCAATTGTACAACTCTGTTACTAAAGAGAATTTTAATGACCGATTGTCGATATTATTACTGTATTCTACTGTCGTAAAATAAGTTTTAAACAAATTTAAATGCCTGTCGGACTGCAACAGAACGATAATCATCATCATTGTTTCCAGATCTTCATCAAACTATACAATCTGATATCGGTTGGTGTAGGTCGCATGCATACAATCGTTATCTCTAGGGGATGCATCTGTCGCCTCATCATACGTAGGTACCGCTGCTGCAGCGACTGCACTGGCAAAGCATTGCTCATTTCGGTCTCATCCCACCTCCGATGTTTAGATAACGACGGCGCGGAAATAGCATAGCGTCGGGCGGGATGGTTCAATAATTTTCCAAAAGTTTTTACCGACTAACATGGTCGCTTGACTATGGTCGTGAGATTTGGAGGTACGCCTCCAACGGGAATGCAGTTGCTACTGTTACATTTTTCATTGTGACCTCTTCTTCACTGTGCGACAGCGGCGGAGGGGAATATAATACAGTAACATTTCAATTTTGACACGTTCAAAACAATGAAACGTAATATTCTTTTAAGATTTAAATCGATGCGGTTCAAAAATACAACATTTCAAATTAATCATGTAAAACATGCTTTGATCGTGATAAAATCGAAACGCCACTGTATGTAATTGAAATTCAATTTTTCCGTTCGAGTATTCCAAGAAAATTTGTTTCCCCGGCCATTGCAGAAACCGGTATTCGTGCCACAATTCGGCCAATGGGAGGATGTACAGGTCAATTTTCGAAGGAGAACATTTCTGCAACCGACACGCAATAGCATCAAGGCATAATGGCAGTATGGTCGTCTTCGCTATTGTACGTCTGCATTAAAAGATAACTGCCCATTCTGCTCTCCGTACAGTGTACATGTACATGTTTCCATGTCAAGCCAGGTGGGCACTTGGCTTCCGTCCAGCGGGTTACTGGGAGTGGGTATTCTTCATCATTATCTCTCTGATGGGCTGGCTCCAGGTTTTGGAACTTACTGGTGATGGCACTTTTGATACTGCCAAATCCAACTTAGCGTGGTCAACATTTAAGAGTACCATATTTTAATGAGACATATGGCGGGGTCGCTCATTTACAATTATCTTGCTACTGTGGGACTGTCAGAAGTTGTTGAAATTTTTGATTGGTTGTTGGCCTGGTTTCTTATTGCCATGTTCTGTAGCGAAGTTTAGTTGAATCAGCTATTAAAATTACAATATTTTGCCTATCCAGGTGCGAATTAATTGGTAAATAAAATGTATAAAACATACTAAACATAAACAAGTTAAGTTGGAGTACCCTTACCAATGTTATGTGAAAAAAACATTTAACAGTTACACTATAGCTATAAACGATTAACCGGACAAGCAAATACAGGTAGTTGGCCTACATAAATTTCCATATTTTGTAAACGACATTTTTGAAAGCACCGCGAGAATAGCATAGGGTAAAGTGGTGCAGAACGCACCGCTTAAGCAAAACATCATTTTGTAGAGCAATGGTGTGTTCGTTCCACGTTTTTCAACTTCTAGAAGACTTTGGGATCTTTTTTACACTTATTCCTGGTGAAATTTCCTAACAAAAACCGGTATTTTTTGTTATTTTTGATGATTTTTAGCAAGAGTCAAAATCATTATGTGGGGCAAAACGCCAAAACCCGGGGCAAAACGCACCAAGTTTGCCCAGCCAGGCGTTAAATGCAACCAGCAAATTTACATATAATCACGTGTTGTATATATTCCTAAAACTAGGCTTCCAAAATGGCGGAAGCGTTTGTTACATACGTTTGTTTGCTGGGATATAATGGGTTCATATCCCAACATAAGGCTTATACAAATTTGAAAAAACGTTCATGTCGCCCCCCCCTTCAAAAATTTTCGAAATTTGAAGCGGCAAAAAAAAATAACGTGCAATATTATTATGTTGCATTCTTTAGTGATAAGCAGATATTTTACGGTACAACGAGTTTACATCTCTAAATTACCCAACATGGGCAAAGATAAAGTAATTATCCGGTTAGTCTCTTCCAGTTCCAGTTGACCTCGAGGTAAGACGCTGGTCTAATAAGCCAGTGGTCGTATGTTCGAATCTCGGCTGGGAGATGCTGTTAGAGTCAATAGGATCGTAGCACTGACCATGCACTGTCCTGTATTCTAACAGCTGGTTGCGAAGTCTGTCCTATAAAAACAGAAGGTCAAATTTCGATAACGGAATTAGCACCCAGGCTTTGCTTTGCTTTGCCGGTTAGTCTCGATCAACTTTCCTTCACCAACTAAGCTTTCTGATTCCTGCTACAGGTCACAGGCGACTATTGTGCTTACCTTTAAATCCCGACGCCAAAAATTGGAGTGCTTGAAATCAGACTTTTGGCTCCATTTTCTTTAAATTTTATTTCATTTTAATTCAACTTGTTTCAAAAGAACCGAATCAGATTGAGACATCAATTCACTAAACAATATATTCGTGAAATTTGGTATCGCTTTTGACGGAGATATTCGGAATTGTAGTGGGGCTATTTTTTGTTGTCACAGGTAATAGATGGATTAAAATAAAAATACAACAAATTAGACACTCCGGAATATCAGCTTTCAGTGCTTTTGGGACTCCAATTAGTCGTTTTATTCCGTAGTGTCCAAGAACTTACCCTAATTTTAGATGTTAGGGACGTAAAACTTACAATTTTACCTTACAAATACAATATTTTACCATGCATTGGATGCAGGTAGAAAGGATGCCACTGAATTGTTGGAAACTTTTCTGACTATTGTCATGTTGTGTTTATCATTGGGATCAATGGTGGCCCCGACCATAACATCAAATCAAGTCATGTTAAGATATATTGCTTTTTACTGAGCTTAATCTTCTTCTGCTTTAAAAATGGAGTTTTAGTATGAATTATGCTCAGGCAACAATGTGAATTTTATTATACTCTTATGGCGGTTTTAATGACCAATTTTGGTCTTAAATGCCATCATAAGATTGTAATAAAACCCAAATTCTTACTTGGGTGGAAATGTGCGAAACTGGAATTAAATTGGAATAATATTTTCATTGGTAGGTAGTCGTAACGGTTTATCTCTCCAAAAATGTCAATGATTCGCAAAATCCTGGAGCTTTCGACGAAAGATCTAATCATTTATACTGGTCTTATGACAGGACATTGTCCGAACCGCTATCATCCGAAGCTTTAAAAAAGCTCGGGACACCTGTTATGCCGATGTCTGGCAATTTTTGATTAAAGATCAAGATTCTTCTACAGAGGGCTGTTAGAACCCTTTATATTTGGAGAACAACTTCCACCGCAGTAGTGAACTTCATCCGAAGTGCATCACCGGCCTGGATCCTATTAGTCAAGCAATGACAATCGCTTCTGATAATGTTGCGTTTGCATCTTTAACATACAAAGATAAACACGTTATTGTTGAGAACCAGCAGGAATGGCCTGATATTCATATCACTAAGAGCTTGATCAAAAAACAAGCGGTTGGAAACGTGAATAGGGTCAGAAATTTTTTTCTCAACAAACGTCGGTAGCACAGCACATGCAACAAAAAGCAAAAGCGTGGGTACAAATGTCCTTAAGAACTTGACCCTTCTTTATCGACAGACCCCGCAGTACAGCACATGCGTTCCAAGAAAAAAAGTTGTAGGGAACTAAATTGCCATTTTTACAAGATGATTAGATTCCGATACTGTTTCGTGTTTACCGAGTTCTGAACTAGTAAGTGACACGGATTTGTATTATTCTATTCTTTATTCTAGCACATAAAGAATAGAATAATACAAATCCGTGTCACTTACTAGTTCAGAACTCGGTAAACACGATGAATGAAAAATTTTGAAGGTTCGTTCGGTTTGAACTAAAATTCAAGTACTGCACAACATTCTTGTATTAATATGGAAAAATAAACACTGGTTTCTTCTTCTTTGTTTAGTTATTGAAGGTTTGATGTTATTATTTTTTTCTTGACCGCCCCCTCCCTCCCTTGAACAATATTTCGAGAACATAAACTTTTTTCCAAATTTGTATAAGCCTAATTGGCACTAAAATTTATTCATTTATCTTTCTCCAACTGATGTGTGATGAAATATTGTAAGTTAAACAATGTACAATTAGGCTAAAGGGCAAATTCTAAGTGCTATGCAATTAGGGCTGTCGGTATTGGGTGCTTTTGGTGAAAACCGGTATTTCGGTATTGGCGTAGAAAATACCGGTAGTACCGGTAAAATACCGGTATTGGCAGATTATTCGGAATCAATAGAAATGTCGATGTTTTTCAGTAAATGTCTCTATTTTCAAACTTTAGTTTCAGTATTGTTCCTTAGCAAAGTAGAATTAAGGCAGATATAATACGCTTAGTGATTTATTTCCCTTGCTAGATTTTATTGCCAGCGCTTCCAACGATTGATAAAACTTCTACTTTCATCGAAGTCTGATAAACGGGTCTGAGCGCATCAGGAACTTTTCTTTCATTTTTTCAGATTAATAGTAGGGAAACCCGCTTTTAACTATTTTTAAATGTCCCGGTATTGTAACTTCCAGCATATTAAATACCCCGGTTTCCTATTGTCTCTTTACGAATTTTCCTGCATCCCCAGAGCAGAACCCTTGCATAGCGTCATCCTCTCCATCATCGTTCACAGATATCTTTTCTTTTCTATTATGATCAATCCCACTATTCGTAGAGCTTGGAAATTTTATCTGCTTGTTTGATCAATGTATTACTCGAAATACTTGAAAAATGTTCGAAATACTTGAAAAATATAGTCTTTCCTGGCAGATCCTTTAATGGCAAGAATGCCCAAAAAGCGGAAATATTCCCCTATTCTGACTAGGGTTCGGCATCCTCGAAACAAATAAATGAATCTGACTTTCTCTTACGTTCGCTTTATACATGGAGCGATTTGTTTCATTTGATGAACAAAACGTTTGCAAGCTTCAGCTGAAGTTAGTGACTATTTCAAATGACGACGATTGACAGTCAGGCACGATTTGTCGATGTTGCGTAGGTTAATTATAGCGCTAAATTGTTGGAAATGTTACTTAAATTCAATTCAGTTGCATTCAAAGTTGCTGGTCTTCTACTGAATATTTGATAGACATTTGATTTGACAAATGAAACTTTCAAATCGGTCGACATGATGAAGTGAAAACCGTTTTATTGAGGCTGATTGAAGCCAGTTTTAAAACGAAGCGGCGTTGCTTCAGTTGAAACTAAAGCTTCATTACTTCATTGTTGAGTAGTGATTTACTTATAAGTGACGTTGTTGGGCCCTGATCTAGTTTCCTAAATTCGTTTTTTGAGATTTGAGAATAATTTGGTGGTTTTTAGATATCAAGTTGTTCAAAAATAAATTGAAACGCGACGTCTAGTTCTTACAATGAAACTTTTTTACGGCAAAGATGCTTTACTGTGCCTTAAACGGGTTCAAGAGCTATAATTATTTGACACACAATTTTACATTCTTCATTGTTAGTAGTCGCAGAATCTCGTCATCATTAACACCAAGTTGTTTTTCTATGAGTTTTACAATCTTCCATCAAACTTAGTTCTTCTTCGAATAAGGAGTTTGAAAAAACTAAGATATTAGAAAATACCGGAAATACCGGTTTTTTGCTTTGCCAAAACCGGTATTTCGGTATCCAAAAATTGGTCGGTATTACCGGTTTCGGTACTACCGGTACTACCGGTTAGACAGCCCTATATGCAATACATAATAAATGGAAATAAAAGATGTACTGCAAATTAAAAACATTTTATAACTGTTCGATCCCGCTGTGGTGCATTCTACTCCTATTTTGTATTTTGAAGTTATTTGCCATTTATGTGAAAAACATGCCTAGTTAACCCTTTGTCCAAAGAAAGGAATATCATCTTCGATTTGAAAACTGGATACAACTCAGTTCATTTTTGACTGCCGTCTAGTGGTAACAGGAACGCTTTTTACACGGAAAAAATTATACCACTTTCAATAGACCTGTCAAATATTCTGGTATAAATTAACGATGTACGAGATAACAGGTTCACCCTTGTAAAGCGGCTTGTGTTTTGCGTGATTTTTTTTTGTAGATGTTTATAATTTTTTTCACACAACTACTTCAATCCTAACCAGAAGCAAAATGAATATACCTTGTGTTCGCACTTAAAATCGATCCGATACAAATCGTTATGAGCGACGGTCCCTCGCATAATTTTAAACTGTGAAAATAACGTACATAAATGTTACATTTAAAGTGACAGCAGTATGCAATGATTTGTTAATGAGTCAAAGTGTCAAATTGCGGTGAGCAAAGTTACCATAAGCACGTAAATATTTTTAAATACACATACACATGTTGGAACCAATTAAATCACTGTATCACCAATACACTCTCACATATGATTTGACAATAGCCCCATACTGCTGGGCCCATCGATGCTGGCTCCGAAACAACAATGGCCGCTCCATAGAATTTCTATGAAATTCTTTCCCGTCCAGTGCTTTTCACGTCTAGACTTCAACCACAGAAAAATGGCTATGTACCGGGGGTCGAATTACGTCCATTTAATAGGCTAAGGCGAATCAGCCGCAGAGCGTTACAGCCGTTAAAGCGGTCCGTCCCAGGGTAAGTCGTTGAGAACATTCCGTTCACCTCATTCATAGAAATGTTGTTCAGTCTGTGCCTTACTGTACCGCTGAGGTGCTGATCGTGTGAAACCTGTCAAACTCGTCTGCGCCCAGCCAGACTGTTTTGATCGTTTTGACAATAACAAACAATGGCAGGGCTGCCAATTTCTAACATTTCAAAATTTAAATGTCAAAAAGGTGGGCCACAGTGTGCCATGAACTGTGAAATGAATGTACCGCAATTGTAATCAATGAGGTAAGCTGTTCCGTAAATTGGACCTGCAACAATGTTCTGAGCGACTGACCCTTAGGTCCGTCTTAGCGTTCTTATCGGAGAATTGTACTTCGAACAAAGAGGCTCTATTGGTGTCAAATTTAATACACGTGTGCGTTAATATAGATGCTGATTGGTCTAGACACATGAAGTGATGAACCAAAAACGATCGGTGCCAAAAATGAAACGAACTGATCTATTGAACTTAGGGAAAAAACAAGCAGGTCCCATTTTGCCAAACGTCTAAGTTGTGCAATTTTGATAGGTAGCAGGTACCCGCTTAGGCGCGTCCGGCAGAAATCGAACAAAAATCTGGCAGCAAAAAACTTTTTCTGCTAGACATTCTGCCGGATTTCTGGTCGCCGTCACCCGTGAAAACTAGCAGAAATGACACATCCGATTCGGGCAGAAATTTCGCCTCGGTTTTTCTGCCGGGTTTCTGTTCGATTTCTGACAGAGGTTTCGAATAAAAACCGGTTTTGTACCAATTCAGCTTTCCCTCCTTTTTTGAAGGATAGCAGCAGCAGACTGTAGCACGAAGCGTGCAATAAATAGGTTGACAATTAAATTATACCTGCTTTGTCATGTTCCATATTATTCTCTTACCTTTTGCCCGAAACTGCAAAACAGATGAACCGCTTTTCTCCTGCCTCAAAGTGTCACATTTGACATAAAGAGAATCGAGCGAAAAATGAAGACTGGTTCTGTTCGATTTCTGCCAGGCATCCGAAATTTTCGTAAGCGGGTAGAGGAACAATCTGTATTCGAAAGTCCTTCCACTGAAATCATTTTATCTATTAACGGCTTCTAAGTTCCAAATCATCTCCGTTCCAAAGAACTGAAATCTTAATTTCAGTTTCAATTACTGATATGTGCCAAGCCGATATTTTATTTTAGATTTCAAAACAGTAAAATCTTTATTATACTGCATCACTTTTCTGATCCGATTATAATTTTTCAATAATATCTTCTTTAAGTTGTCATTAATAACAACAATCCGTATTATCCAGGTAGAACTGTAGAGCTAACGGTCAATTCAAAACATAGAAAAATATTATACCACTTTATACCACAGTCAAAGTGGCATAAATGTGCACGGTCTGAGAAACTTACTCGAAGTAAGAAAAAATCGTTACTGCTTTTTGCATTCCTTTTGTGGTCAGTTTTTGAATTCGGTTTTACTTGAAGTTGATCTTCCGTTCTGTGCTTTGTCTCTACACTGCACTATGGGCAAAAACGAGAGAAAAAACGGACGCAATTAAGATACGGCCTGCAGGCTTATAAAATATTGGTGATCTTGTGTAAAATTTTCCGGAGAATCATGTGGTGCCCACCCCTTTCCTGTTTGTCAACGAGAAGTGCTCCATTTTGCACATTTTCCCCTATTTTTAACATTTTTCACCCTTATTGGATTATTCCAAGCAAGGTTTTGAGAAAATGATAAAATTTTAAATGGTGACTTGGCGTGGGGAACCTTTTACAAGGAGGGGTTTTAGTAAAGAAAAGTCGGAAAATTCGGATTTTTTTAGATTTGGGACGTTTATATCACGAAATCCTTAACACCTAAAGCGACAGTTCCTTCTACAAAAATATGCGCGTACACGAGATCTTCAAAGTTACATGTGGCATTTTACAGGATTTGCCCGCTAGGTGGCGTTAATGTGAGAATAATCAACTTTTTTGTCTTAAATTTATGAATTCTACTCGTGTAAATCGTTCTTGCCCACGGAAAATTTGGGCAGAAAGACAAGCTTTGCAGTAAACATGGTCTTGTGACAGATAAAACCTATGGCTAATAGTGTGGTTCGGAATTTAATCGCTAGATGGTCCATTTGTTTTTATTTGTTATCGCAGCTTAGAGTACTGACTAGACTAGATGTAAAAATTTTGTTTACGGCATAATTGTTCAAATAGTTGAGACCACTCTATTCTGAAAATTTTGGTACAAAATTCAGTCGCCAGGTGACGCTAATGATGTATTCATTTTCTTCCGGTATTATGTTCAATTTTTGCGGATCGTTTTAACATACATCCTGGCTGAATCGGTGGCTATATAGTATTGCGAATAATTGTTACTAGTTTTATTTTGCGAATTAGTGTCGAAGACGACGACTTTTGTCGAAACAATATGTTTATATAGAATAAATAAAACAAATCAAAAAGCACACTAGCGTCACCTGGTGATTAAATACTGCACTAAACTGTCTATAATAAAATGAATCTAGTCCATCTGACCAATGCAAACTTGCATGCAATCAACTTGTTTAACTGCGACCAATATTTATAAAATGGTACACGTACACCACTTGGCGGATGAATTCTGAACCGTTCACCAAGGTTTTATCTATCACCGGACTATGTTCACTTCATATCTGGTCTATATAATCAACATTAGCGAGAACAAGAACGATTCACACTAGTAGAACCCAAAAAATTTGCGACCAAAAAAGATCTATTTTTCCAGATAAACACCACCTAGCGAGCAAACCCTGTAAAATGCTACAAGTAACTTTGAAGATTTCGCGTATATTTTTGTAGAAGAAAGCATCGTTCTAGGTGGTAAGCATTTCGTGACGTCAGAAATCTGAAAAAATCCAATTTTCCGACTTTTGTTTACTAAAGCCCCTCCTTGTAAAAGGACCACCCCGCCAAGTCGCAATTCATAATTTTCCCAGCTAGCATTTTCATATGTATAAAAAAGGTAAAAATCAGCATTACGTACAGATATATATATGCTAAATAAATCGTATTTCATGCGCAAAATTGGCACATCCGTATTATTTTGGAGGCGATATACGTGAATACGAATAAATTTGAGCGTTAGGACTATATAAGTATTGATATACTATAATATCCGATTAAGCGCGAGTCGCTCCGTACTACTCTACGATTTTGTGCTGAAAATAGTATGTATGTCAGTCATTATCATTATATACGACAAAAAAATCAACTTGATCCCCCTTTATCCAGCTTTAGTTACGATTTCGAGATTGTTAGGAGATATTTACGATAGTTTTCGTACATTGATATACGAGTAGGTGCTAGTTGGGTTATCATTCAGTGCATGAAATTACCTTTCTAAAACATTTGAAAATTTCCTATTTTCCGCTGAGATATAGCGATTTGAGTTTTGGGGTCAAATTGACCCCAATGTACAGACAACGGAAGTATTTTTTTGTACAGACAGAAGGTTAATGCCGTTTTTGTGATGAATCATCGAGTATGACAGTATATCAATTAGACTGTATTTATTATGAAATTTGCATACCGACTAGTGGTAAAAGCTTAAGAGTAAACCGTGATTTCTCGCGTAACTTTTCAAAAGGACCTAAGTAACACTGAGAGATTCTCTTCATGCCTCTTCTCTTTCACCTCCCACCGTAATGCAAATGCATTTTAAAACACCAGCTTTGCATGAATCTGTTGCTAGTGTCATTATCTAGCTAAACGTGAGGAAATTTTTTGTTGGAATGCATTCATGACGCCGTAATAATCAGAAGAGAGGGACGCCAAAGAGAGACTCTCAATGTTACTTAGGTCCTTTCGAAAAGTTACGCGAGATTTCTTACATGTGGAATGAGATCGCGGTTAATCGCTTGATTTTATTGGATGTGGCTATGTTTGATGCTTTTACATGCTACACAATTATGAATTAGCTTGTTTTACGGTAGTTTTTGTGTTTTCGTGTCCCTTTATTTTGCAACAGTTTAAGCTAGCAAATTGTTTAAGAATACATTTTAAATCCTCTGGATCGAACCGATTATTTCGTATGGACTATCGACCCACGCTAGTAGATAGTCCTGGATTCTTGCGGTCATTCCACCTACATTCCGTTTAGTAGCCGTTGGTTGGATGACGATGAGTTAGAAACGGAAGACGAATGAGGGAGAACTTTTGAAAACATCCCTTACTACAACCACAGGCAGGGCCGGGACGACCATTGTACACTGGCGGCAATAGCTCGACTGCGGCGGAGGCGAAAGAAAGAACACAACACAACACAAGAAAATAAACTGTTAAGCCCAGCGACAATGAAACAATAATTTCATGAACCTCGAACAGCAATCGGTGTATTTTGCGAACGAATGTTATAAAATTCCTATATTATAAAGTATAAAATTATAAAGTTACTATAAAATTGCTGGACACTTTATCTATCAAACGATATAGTAACAGTTATGTTTCGTTCAGTAGTATATAGTAACTATTAGCATTTGAAATCTTTCACTCAAATGTTACACTTCTATTTTTTTCACAAAGTGCTACCCGGCATTGTAAATAAGGATATTACCCGACGTCAAAATAAAAAGAATACTACAAAAGTGTAAGTACATGTCACTTTAACATAATGACTGGGGGGGAGACAAGCGGTACTACTACACGTTGATAGTTATAATACTTCCAGACGAAACACTGATTTCACGCCTTTACTTGCCCCATTTTGCCCTATAGGTTATTTAAGGACGAACCAAACTTAAATATGTGATAAATTTACAAGGAAATAATCCAGGTGATTTACGGTCTTCTACAAAACATGAGTTTTGAGTGTTTTGATAATTGCCTAGAGTAATGCATTCTTGTTCGAAGTAACCAACAAAAGTAAAGTATGAAAAACTAATTTTTAAAGAACTACGACAGAAAATGCTCTATTACTCTGCACCTGACGTAAACAGAAATCTCATTTCCTCAGCAAAGTTGCTTGTTTTTATACTTACTACAATATTTCTGGAAAAAGCATTTTCTATCTCCTAGCACAAAAAAGTCATCTATTTGATTTTTTCATAGTAAGTCATAACTAATTTTTGACACTTTCATACTATGATTCTACTACTAGTTAAAACTGAATTTCACCATGAAAATCATAAATTTGCATGACAATTTTTATTCAAATGTGATATATTTAAGTGTTCTGTAAGACTATTGTGCAAGCTGTACTCGCAATTGAAAGAATATTGTACAACATTTGATGCTTTATGAGGATGGTGATCGTTTCTCCTGAAATTAAAGTCAAATTAAACAATACCTAGTATATTTTACTCAATTCTAGGAACTGGCAAAGACAAGACACGTCAGCTTACTACCGGGAATCGAAACTTGGTTGAGCAAAATTGTATACTTTGAACACACACCCAAGGTGAAGGACCCTTCCTCAGGTGGTAGACTACGAACTAAGCACTACAACGCGTGCTGTTGATTTGGATTTGTAGAGTTAGATAATTATTTACCTTTGTAGTTTATGTAAGGCTATATTTAGGTCAACAACCCCTAAGGGAGCATATTTCGCTTCGCTACTGTTTTTGCAGAATATAACCCCAATGTGAGCAGACTGTAGTGTGCACCACTATGGGAAAATGCTGTCCAAAACAAGATTTAAACATAACAATGCACTTAAGCAGCAAAAATTGATATCCTGGTAAATAATACAACTTATAGTAGCGAGAACATTATTCAATTAAACATTTAAAAGAACGCTGCAGCAAATTGTCCCACAATTCGTTCGCGAAACTCCGAAGATGATTAGGTTGCCTGTCGTGAATGTTTTGAAATTAAATAAATTACCCGCCTTGGTGCCTTTCGTGAACTTTTGTTTTTCCCTATTTACTGAGCAACCGACACACGCAGAGGACAACCAACGAAACGTTGTTCCCTCGTCTTGTTAGGAAACACCGAAAAAAGGGTTTCGAACTGGCTCTTCAGCAAAAAAGCAAGGAAACCAGTGCAGGTGTACAGTTCATCACTTCAAAGCCGGATCAACGGAAGCCACGTTCTGAAAGAAACCGACCAAAACTGCCCCCGGGGGCAAGTAGAACGCAGTCCGTATAGCAGCAACGTAGGAACCGAGGGTGACGCAAATGATCGCTTATCAGTATCTCTATCAGTTATGTAGATCAGCGATTGACATCGCACGGCCACAGACAGCATTGTGTGCTCTGTTCTGTATGTATATCGTAATTCGCTAAATTAAAATGACACGTTCTACAATATGTACTTACTGAAATCTATTAGCAGCCGACCGTAGCCTTTGCGCTGGTAGGGTGGCAGGGTGAGAATGCAGGACACGTTGTAGTTCAGAAAAGAGTTTTTCTCCTGTGGGGATGAAAGAAACCGAACAACAGCTTGTTTAGTCATTATTACGTATGTCAGTAATTATATAATTAAAAGAATGATGAATACCGAAGTAAAACTAAGCAGCGGCGATATTTGGTGAATCATTGTTGAATTTTAACACTGCATACCATTTAATACTGCATTTCTTTGGTATGATTTCTACATACTTTTTAGATATCCGAATTGTGGAATCAAAAATCGTCGGTGGACACACCAGATAGCGAAAGAAGTAGCTTGCAATTCATTCATTACGAAGTTTGCAATTCATTCAATACGAATTTTTGACTATAATTAAACTTTATGCAGCAATCAAAAAGTTTTAGATAAATTTTACAAGATCTTAAAAAGACTAAAATAATAATAAGACAAAATCTAAATTAAACTCGGCAGCTCTTAGCGAACTATATAGATAAGGGAACCTGCTTTTTCATGAAATATTTATATATTCCCTCAAAAATCTACGAAGTCATTACTGCTGTTGATCATACCTTAATCACGTATAAAACGTTACCTTCCCAGGCAAACATAATTTACAACCTTGTCCGTTCATTTTTTGACCATACGAGGCAAACGAAAAAGCAAACTCCCAATTTGTCCTGGTGCACGATTTTTGAACAGCAGCTTCCTACACAATGTTTTGCAGAGAACTAATTTACATGCAGTTTTCCAGTCACTTTGTGAGGTGACAAGCACCGGGTACCATTTCAGGATTATTCCGCTAATGGATTATTTCACGGCCGTGCGTCATCCTTTTATACTTTGTATGAGCCGGAGAAAAGAAACAAGCAAAATGACACCCGGACTGCAGCAACATAAATCGTCGCTGTCGCGCTCGGGGCGGCCATCAGCCTTCACCACTTACACGGGCATTGAATAGGCTGCGCGTAATAATAAAAAAATAAAATGAATCAAATAATACAAGTAAATAAATTTTCTTTCATAATTAACTTGACAGCCACCCCTCACAGCTCTCACGAAACCGGTGGACAAAGTTCGTGTTCGTGTTCGTTTTTTTTATTTCATTTTTTTAGACGATGCATGGAGGACCGCAGATCGCCTGGAGTCACCTGAAATATTTTATTCAGGATCATCTCTCATATGTCAAAGGTGACTGCAGAGAACCATTATTGCTCCTCGAAAGACTGTTTCATTCTATCGCTCCCGCTGGCGCTGCAAGTTTGGGCGTTTACCATTTACCACGCCCTATGTAGTTGTGAGCTTCACAAAAGTGTGGAACTACCAGAAATTTAATCCCCGCGATAGGAAAGGTAAGCGTCCGTGAATATGATTCAATGTGACGAAAAATTTCCCTGGGAATTACTTTAAACACATTAACTAAAGAATAATTATTTGCAATTTTCTTAATTTAATGAAAAAACAAATTTTAATCAATCAATCCACAAAAAAAATCAATAAAAATTAGACAAATTTCAAATAAATTGAATTTTTGTTGTATTTTTTTACCAAATAAATATCAATACAACATGGCAGTCCAGATAATTTATTCAAATTGTGTTT
Organism: Sabethes cyaneus; assembly: GCF_943734655.1. Lineage (NCBI taxonomy): Eukaryota > Metazoa > Arthropoda > Insecta > Diptera > Culicidae > Sabethes > Sabethes cyaneus. The sequence continues at coordinate 181,364,867 of NC_071355.1, forward strand.
TTATTCTTCGAGATGACTTAATCGATTTGACAAAAGTTCAAAAATGCGTTACACTCAAAGTTTATTTCAATAAGACGCGTACATGACGTTTTCTGTTAAGTGTGCACAATTCATGGTGATATGAGGGGTTAAGAACAAAAAAGTGATTTAAAAAGGATTAACCACAATTAGTCTAGTATGGTAGAAACATCTTGATATGACAACTGTTTATTTCACTTATTTATTCGGTTATTAGTTTTCTTGCTCTGTCATTCCGGATCGTTTGGCGAATTCGCATGGAACACCTTGTGCTAAACTTTTTTTTTTTGAACAAAAATCACTGCTGAAAAGGTAGAGTATCAAATTGGTTAAAATTGCAAATTCTTTAATCTGATACCAACAGTAACCAATCAGTTTGCCTCCAGCGGTGCTGTATTTTACTAGCTTTATAGCAAGGCACGGGAAAAGTTCACATTCACGGCCCATTAAGTTGTATTTAACCGGCTACGGCAATTTAATTACACAGCCACGAATTATGTAGTAAAGTTGGAGAGTTTAGTTGCGCCGAACCGAGGTAGTAAATGGAAACAGACACCAACCCGGTAGCCGGAATCGTACGACTTCTCTATACAGAACAAATTGTTAACCAGGTTGTTCCAACAAAAATAACTGCGATACCGCGGGACTACCGGGCTGTTGTTAGGTCAGGTTTCATGGGAGTAAAAGTCTAAAACAGATTATCCAATTATAAACAGAGCCCCGTTCCGAAGTGGAACTTACCATTCACGATAGTGTGGCGACTTCATTCATAAAAATAAAAGCAGCAACCAGCACTTGAGTTTACGGTCAATTGTTCCAGAATGCCGTGAGCCATTCGTAACGCAAGGGTTCATTCATGAATATTCACTCTCACATATAGGCCCCGTACCAATACTGCATTTGCAAATGTTTGACTCTGTTTTGATTTTTTATGTATTGAATTCAAATAAACAAGATTAAAAAAACAGCCTCAGATCACGCACATTAGAAGGAACTAGAATAATTGCTTTGACTGAAATTTTGAATATTATCATTCATCATCATTTGCTTAAATAAAAATAAACGTGAGGCACATAATCTCGGTTCAAAAAATTGATAAAGGTTGACGGTTTTCCGAAGGTCTATGCGCTTCGAAAATGAACGTGTAAAAATTACGCATATGAAATCTCTTTAAAATCTAAGACACTTGGGAATGTTATATGGCTGCCAATGACAAAAATACCATAATTTCGTGCCATCAATTCCACTGAAGCCTACGAAATTTAGCAGTCAACTAGTGTTCAAAATGTGATTCATGCATAAAACAAATGCAACACACCGTACAAAGAGATATATTCCCGGAAAGAGATCACATTACAGATAGTGATTCTACAAGTAGCAGACGACGAACTCGAAAACAGCAGATCATGTGCAAAAATTAAGATGCTTTTGCACTTCAAAAATGCTCACGGCATGAAGCAAAATTATATAATAAATCACAGTAATAGTTTGTTCACCAACAAAAGCATACCTCATGAGACATCACGTAGGCGACACAGTAAGGCTTGTTCGCGACAAAATTTGGACACCCCTAAACACACACAGCTTCGGAAATACATTAAAAATGAGTGAAATATTTTGCAGAGTGGTAGACGTATGTCTGTTTTTTTCTGAAAATATAACACTTTTTTATATTACAAGCGCTCAGCGTAAAATGGCGAAGAGCAGGTGCGAGCAATTGTGTGCGGTTGCAATGAAAATCCGGATTTCTCGTTAAGAAAACTTGCAAATTTCCTCCAAGCACTGTTCACAGTGTTTTAAAAACGTTCGATACTCGCTTGACAACAGCTAGGAAGAAGGAAAGTGGAACAAAAACGGATCTGAGGAACCACCACAAGGATGCGAAGATAAAAAAAATATAACGGAAGAGACCAGATCTTTCTGTACGTACCATTTCTCGTAAAATAAAAATGTCGCCAACATTCGTGCACACTTCTAAGCAACGACAAGGCATGAAGTCTTTCAAGGTGAGGACTGTGCCAAACCGTAATGATAAGCAAAATACGACGGCCAAAACTCGCGCTCGTAAGCTTTATCGCGAATATTTAACGAAGTTTCCATGCGTTATAATGGACGATGAAACGTATGTCCTAGAAGACTTTCAACAGCTTCCTGATATGTCTTTTTACACTGCCATGAAACGGAATGACGTTGCAGAGCATTTTAGGACAAAGAAGAAAACCAAGTTCTTCAAAAAATATTTAGTATGGCAGGCCATATGCAGCTGTGGTCGAGCAAGCAAAAGTTACCTCACTACGGGAACGGTTAACAAGGAAATATACCGTGAAGAATATCTGCAGAAACGATTGTTACCGTTCCTACACAGCCATGATGTACCCTCGCTGTTTTGGCCTGATTTGACCTCCTGTCACTACGCCAAAGATGTTTTGGAATGGTATGATGCTAATGGAGTCCATATTGTTCCGAAGGAGGCGTATCCACCTAACTATCCAGAGTTACGCCCCATCGAGCGGTATTGGATTTTGGTGAAGATAGAGCTGTCCCAGCACAAACAACAAGCAACAACTATGGATAAATTTCGAAAATCTTGGACAAACGCAGCTAAATTGGTTGCCAACAAGTCTGCACTGACCCTCATGGCAAGGGTAAACTCCAAAGTTCGCCAATTTTTCATGCAGACCAAATAAGTAATGTTAATTTGTTTGATAATTATCAACGATTCACACATAAATGATATAAAATTGTTTCATGGATTAAACTTCTAGCGAATTTGTTTTATTGCAAAATTGAGGTGTCCAGATTTTGTCGCGAACAAGCCTTATGCACAGCCTTAGGCTATAACTTAAATTTTAATATTTATTTTGAAACGATGATTCTACAATTGATGAAGGGACGGTAAGGGAAAGTAATGAAGAAGAATTTTTTCGGGAATGAAGGGGAAGGGTGGAAAGGAAGGGGGGGGGGGGGGGTAATAGGTAGCTATGGTTAACAAGTTGTCGTTGTGACTCCTATCTTTTGTCCAATGCTGGAAGGTGCATGGGTCGAACCAAGTTGTAATCAGAGATTATAACCGGATTTGAACCCACAACACCTGCCAGGGCGTGTCGCTCACTGGTACCCGTGTACCTTTGAACCACAGAGGCGCTGGACAAAAGAAGTCTGCACAACCCCCCTTATTAACCATAGCTCGACATGGGTTGTTCTATTTTTAGACACACAATGTGCCTCTTCCTACACCTACTGTAGAAACCACCGACCGAGAAGTTTTAGTCTAACGTCTTTTTACTTTCAGGACGACGACACTATGCAGGCCCTTACGACTTGCAAGGTACTGCGTGTGACGCTGTTCGTCCGAAAGCGTGTTAGTCCGCGTTTCTCAGCGCGGTTCTTCGGAGAAAGGCTCCGTTCCTATGAAAATTGACCAAACTCGTGACTTTAGTCATGACCTTGAAATGCGGTCAGGCATATATTAATATTTATTTTGAAACGATGATTCTACAATTGATGAAGGGACGGTAAGGGAAAGTAATGAAGAAGAATTTTTTCGGGAATGAAGGGGAAGGGTGGAAAGGAAGGGGGGGGGGGGGTAATAGGTAGCTATGGTTAACAAGTTGTCGTTGTGACTCCTATCTTTTGTCCAATGCTGGAAGGTGCATGGGTCGAACCAAGTTGTAATCAGAGATTATAACCGGATTTGAACCCACAACACCTGCCAGGGCGTGTCGCTCACTGGTACCCGTGTACCTTTGAACCACAGAGGCGCTGGACAAAAGAAGTCTGCACAACCCCCCTTATTAACCATAGCTCGACATGGGTTGTTCTATTTTTAGACACACAATGTGCCTCTTCCTACACCTACTGTAGAAACCACCGACCGAGAAGTTTACCCCCCCCCCCCCTTCCTTTCCACCCTTCCCCTTCATTCCCGAAAAAATTCTTCTTCATTACTTTCCCTTACCGTCCCTTCATCAATTGTAGAATCATCGTTTCAAAATAAATATTAATATATGCCTGACCGCATTTCAAGGTCATGACTAAAGTCACGAGTTTGGTCAATTTTCATAGGAACGGAGCCTTTCTCCGAAGAACCGCGCTGAGAAACGCGGACTAACACGCTTTCGGACGAACAGCGTCACACGCAGTACCTTGCAAGTCGTAAGGGCCTGCATAGTGTCGTCGTCCTGAAAGTAATAAAGACGTTAGACTAAAACTTCTCGGTCGGTGGTTTCTACAGTAGGTGTAGGAAGAGGCACATTGTGTGTCTAAAAATAGAACAACCCATGTCGAGCTATGGTTAATAAGGGGGGTTGTGCAGACTTCTTTTGTCCAGCGCCTCTGTGGTTCAAAGGTACACGGGTACCAGTGAGCGACACGCCCTGGCAGGTGTTGTGGGTTCAAATCCGGTTATAATCTCTGATTACAACTTGGTTCGACCCATGCACCTTCCAGCATTGGACAAAAGATAGGAGTCACAACGACAACTTGTTAACCATAGCTACCTATTACCCCCCCCCCCCCTTCCTTTCCACCCTTCCCCTTCATTCCCGAAAAAATTCTTCTTCATTACTTTCCCTTACCGTCCCTTCATCAATTGTAGAATCATCGTTTCAAAATAAATATTAATATATGCCTGACCGCATTTCAAGGTCATGACTAAAGTCACGAGTTTGGTCAATTAAATTTTAATTTATCAAAGCACACACAAATTTTATTAAGTATCAAGTCTAACATGAAACATTCTGCAGGTTAGTAATACAAATCAAAAATAGAAATAGCAAAACGCACGAAAAGCCGGATATTCTTCCACTCACGCAATCACTAATAGGTTGGATGGATTCATACGCAGGTTAACGCGGCACCTGCTCAGCGAATGGCTAGGGTTGAAAAACTTTTAAACTATCCACGGCTTTGCATTTGATGAGTAGACTTGACGGAACAAATTAAATAAAAACCACTAACATGACAAGAGAAAGTATAAAATTTACACTTGTGAGTATATTGCTCCAATATAAATTTTCCTAAATATGTTTATTAAACATTCTAGTGCATAATTTTTCAAATCTTTACTCACAACTGTATATGTCTGGGAAGCAGGGCTTGTTCGTTCACTTTGACTCAATGTTGATTCATTTGACAGTACCGTCTCAGTCGAACAAAATTTGACAAAGGACATCTACGGGACATTTGTAGAACCAGTTATTATCTACAATTTTGCCGAATAAAGTTTTACTGTATCTTTTGTATTTACGGTGCAACAATGCTAGTACCTTATTAGTGACTAAATGAATGCTCATTTAGCTACTATTGACTAGCATTGTAGCATCGTAACTACAACAGATACAGCAAAATTTAGTTCAGCAAAATTATAGATGATAAATAGTTCTACAAATGTTCCATATACAACTTTGTCAAATTTTGCTCGGCTGAGATGGTACTGTCAAATGAATCAAAATTGAGTCAAAGTGAACGAACAAGCCCTGCTGGGAAGAAATGTAAAAAAATTGAACGAAGAAGATTTTATTGTTTAATTTTAAGTAAAATCTTATTGAAAGTTTTGTTTTTTAAATATTTCAGTTTTTTTTTGCATAATTTTATTTACATGAAGCGGTTAAATGCATGCACGGCAAATGATCGACTATTCAGCATAGCCATCAACAGTAAACAGCAATGTTTACGAACTAAGCAACATTACTCGTTTTGTAATGGAACTTCTGGACACAGAGTGCTGTTCTATTAGGTAATTTGAATAACAAATATGTGACCGGAATATTCGATACTACACCGCATTCAAGCGCACCGTAGCAACGTTTCGGAACACTACCGCGGTCAAAGGTTTCAACATCTACTACCAAAATGTCAGAAGACTCCAATCAAAAGTTGCCAGTTTCCACATCACACACGCAGCGCAAGGTCGTGATATGGCCTAACCCTGCAGCAATTACCAGCTACAGTCATTGTAGTAGTTCGACGTTTGTCGCTAAGCTGTTTACCCAACGGTTTGAGTTCCACAGTATCTTTGGTTAATGTAGACAGCAGCGTTAAACATCTTCTATACCAGTGCACTATGGTCCAGAAAGCCAAATTAGGTGGAAAAAATTGTTTACTCAGTAGTCGTTGATTTTAGACTATTTACGTCTTAGCAACAAAATCTTGATTTAGGATGGCGCTTTTTTTGGCATGAGCTATTTTAGGGTGACCCTTAAATTAACCAAGATCCAGAAATTATCTTCAAAACGAGACAAGATAGAGCGATATTCACTGCAGCAATTTCATAGCTTGAAATATTTTGAGTAATATTGTAGAAGACAAAATCCTTCTATCTCGAACCGTTTCCATATTAGGGCGATTTTCCTGAGTCAAGTTAGGGTGACCCTGCTATTTTGAGATTTTTCTCCATAACTTTTTTATTTTGCATTTCTCGCAAAACACTTCTTCAGATGACTTTTGAAGCTCAATAAGACGCAACTTTTGGTGAAAAAAGAAATTGGCTATCTATTTTACTTCTACACTTATATTAAATTTTATGATAAAAATAGGCCGTTTTCAAATATTAGTATCTCAGAAAGGTGCAAGCAGAATTAAAATCGGTTGATTGCGTTTAAAAGATCGTGATTTTTTGTGCATAATATCAAAAAATTGGAGAGTGGATTTTTTTCTATCTCAAATAAATCAACTTTGAATATGTGTGGTTTTAACATAATTGAGTATATAAAAGTAAACGAGTTGCGCCATAACTCCGGAAGGCCTTGACTGTTCTTGATTAAACTTAGCGTACATGTTTCTTGACATAAGTAAATCAGTACAGGGGGTTGACAAAAGCGGGGTGGTCGCTGAAAATGGGAGCGGGAGGTACAAATAAGTAAAAGTGGCTGTAATTATATTGCATTTAAACCGTTATAAGTTGTGTGAGTGGTCCAAATCTAAAAGAGAATGTATAAACTTAACCTCATGTTTGTTGACTTGAACTTTATAATGAGGTTAGACATTAAAAACGGTAGACTTTCCAATAAACAGAGGGAATGGTAGACAAAGTAATGAAATCATATGTGTTTCATAGTATCATGGAGTGGAACTACCTTATGAGAAGTTTAAATAGTTTTCTACCCGCGACGGGGATTTCCGTGATTCCCACCTCCCCTTTCATCAGAGGCCACCATTCTTTTGTCTTTCAGCCACTTGTACATTTGTTTTCGTTAAGGTTAAAAATCACAGGCGAGCGTGTGTGAAAAGCATAGCATCCAAAGCGTACTCCACTGACGCAAGCCTACGCCAAACAACTGCTGGCACTGTGTGCATACATTCTGCGTTCGTTCGTTTTTTATTTGTTAACGGAGACTTTAAATCATTAGATTCATTCGTCTCCTATATACATTCTGCTACCTGCACACTCGCGAGTGTACAGCCTCATATTAACTTTCTACACATCCCGCCCGCGAATCTAAAGCTCACGAGCTGTACATAGGTCGTGAGCACGAGCGGCACACTAGGTCGTATGGATACGGATTTTACTTTTCTTCTTCATTTTACACCCTCGCTTACACAGGCGGGTAAGTGTGCGGGCCAATGCGAGCGATGATAGGTATCAACTACTGGGTTGCAATGACGAGCGTAAGCAACGACCGTAGCTGATAACTAAATAGCAAAGCATTGCAAAGCCTAGGTGCTACATTCCGTTATCGAAACTTGACCTTCTGTTTTTTTATACGACAGACTTTGCAGCCAGCTGTTAGAGTGCAGGACAATTGCAGGGCCAGTTGCTACGATCCTGTTGACTCTAACAGCCTCTCCCAGTCGGAATTCGAACATATGACGGCTGGCTTATTAGACCAGCATCATACCTCGAGGCCAACTGGGAGGTGATAACTAAATACACTATGGCAAAAACTTGTCGCAGTGCATGAGAATATTAGCAAAGGAATCCGAAAGAAACGATCATGCATATGTGTTCGTTAGAAGTTATGACGCGAATGCGGTCTTCACAACACTACGTTTCAGTTTGCAAATTCTCATAATACAAAAAACAAAGCTTTTTTCCTCATTTAGACATATCTACCGCTTTCCTTAATTAGCTCTTCTCGGTCAGCGGCCCTTTTGTCTACAGCAACGCGTACGTCTCTCCGAAGATAATGAAAGAGACATAAAGTCTTCCTTATATTGTTCTACTTCCGTAGTTGTGACCTCCCATCTTTTCACACGCTCTTCATCTTATCTCCCAGCCACTTGTACAACTTCTAACAGACCAAATGCAAGATATTATTATTATTATTATTATTCTATATTTGAGAGGTTTTCAGCCTGTGGCTGGTTCGCCCCTTAATGCAAGATGATCGCAGCCACTTTTACTTATTTGTACCTCCCGCTCCCATTTTCAGCGACCACCCCGCTTTTGTCAACCCCCTGTACTGATTTACTTATGTCAAGAAACATGTACGCTAAGTTTAATCAAGAACAGTCAAGGCCTTCCGGAGTTATGGCGCAACTCGTTTACTTTTATATACTCAATTATGTTAAAACCACACATATTCAAAGTTGATTTATTTGAGATAGAAAAAAATCCACTCTCCAATTTTTTGATATTATGCACAAAAAATCACGATCTTTCAAACGCAATCAACCGATTTCAATTCTGCTTGCACCTTTCTGAGATACTAATATTTGAAAACGGCCTATTTTTATCATAAAATTTAATATAAGTGTAGAAGTAAAATAGATAGCCAATTTCTTTTTTCACCAAAAGTTGCGTCTTATTGAGCTTCAAAAGTCATCTGAAGAAGTGTTTTGCGAGAAATGCAAAATAAAAAAGTTATGGAGAAAAATCGCAAAATAGCAGGGTCACCCTAACTTGACTCAGGAAAATCGCCCTAATATGGAAACGGTTCGAGATAGAAGGATTTTGTCTTCTACAATATTACTCAAAATATTTCAAGCTATGAAATTGCTGCAGTGAATATCGCTCTATCTTGTTTCGTTTTGAAGATAATTTCTGGATCTTGGTTAATTTAAGGGTCACCCTAAAATAGCTCATGCCAAAAAAAGCGCCATCCTAAATCAAGATTTTGTTGGTAAGACGTAAATAGTCTAAAATCAACGACTACTGAGTAAACAATTTTTTCCACCTAATTTGGCTTTCTGGACCACAGTGCAGTGGTGCCCAGGCATAGGCATGGAGCGGGCCAAACGAGATCGCCCCATGAATGTCGCGGGCCGCAAATTCCTCTGGCCATTCCTGCGCATAACAAAATGCAAAATGTGCGGCAACAAAAACCGTTTTCTGGGAATTACCACAATATTTAAACCGGAAAGCATTCGGAACTACAAAATGCACAAGGCATTACGGCTGAATTTAGTGACCCCATGTGTCATCAAAAGAGTTACTCATAAGTCCACCATGTTCAAATCAGTCCGCGGGCCTGGGGGGGGGGGGCAGCCCCCCGTGGAGATCACCTCTATCTAGGTTTATTTATTTTCCAAGATCTACTGATCTCTATTACTTTCCTTAAGTTGGGTCACCCCTGCGAAATGGTACTTTCCACGAAAAGATTTTCCGTGAAATGGTACATCCCGCGTAAGGTTTTTCGCGAAATGGTATTCTGCGAAACTCTATATTCCGCGTTATGGTCAACCGAGAATTGGTGTTCCGCAAAATGGTATTCGGCGAAATGGTTTGTAATGATGGCGAATATTTAAATGCTATCCGCTTTATTTTATCAGGCTAAGCAATGGGGGGAGTTGTTTTCTACTTTACTGTGAGGAAACTTTGTATATTAAAACACCCATGATCTCCCCAGAAACTTGCAAAACTCGAGATTGTGACAAAGGACATCCGAGATTCACGATATATGTACAACACAGTTTAATTTAATAAACAATAAACAATAAACAATTTGTGGCAATACGAAGTTTGTCGGGTTTGCTAGTCTTTGGATAAATATTAAGGGTAACTCAAGAGCTGTTTGCATTGGTGTTGTCTATCTTTCTCTGTTTCAGTGAGGAAAATTGGAGAGTAGATCAACTCTACATTTACTGTATCCAAAATGATGATCCAAATGATTTTCTCCTGCTGGTTGGAGATTTTAATCAAACTGGGTTTAGCTGGAAGCGTTCTTTCAGAACATGTGTTTGTTGATCCTGTGGAATCTTCATTCATCTCTGCCAGTGCAGCACTTGTTCACTTGAGAGTTTACTGAATTCTATCCTAGAGACAGTTTGAAACGAGTTTTACTCCTAATGATTGTTGACAATAATGCGACTAGTCGATGGGACTTATTCTGCGAGGCGAGGGACGCGTAACTCGGCAAATTTTGATTCGCAGTCATACACGTTTCATTCGGTATTAATGGAGTCGAATCGAAGAGCGTGATAGTTTCAAGACGAATCATTCGCGAAACGTGATCCGATTCACATTACACCGCAATAAAAGCGAATGGTAGCACAATGAAATTTGGTCTACCACGTCACTCGCCTCGCAAAGTAGGTCTCAATGCGAATTATTCCGAGCAACTGAAGTCTTAAAAGGTGTCCCACATCAAATGGCATCACAGAAAAAACGCTGTAGAAAATTACCCAATAGGCCCAACCCAATTTTGAGTAGAAGCAGTTTGGAGTGCATTGTATACATTGTATATTTATCGATGTCAGTTTTTCGAAAATTGGAAAAAGTGGCGTCACCCGAAAAGGCACGTCGCGAATTGATTTTGGGCAAGCACCTGGAAAATCCTCAACTGTTTTATCGAGACATCGGAAAAAAAAACTCGGAATCGTGCACTATGAGTCGGCAGCTTCTAGCACAAGTTTCATGTTCCGTCCAGTAAAAGTTTGATGTTCCGGAGAAAATAAGGAAGTAGAAACCATCAAGGTTTTCCATGAAATACATGTTTTGGCAAGCGATCTGCTCATGTGGCAAGTGCGCCATTCGTGACTACCGAGACTGTAAACGGGCAGATCTACCTCAAGGAGTGTCTACAGAAGCACCGTGTATGTGTATCACCGCTATTCTATATTTTGTACGACTTGGTATTTCGAACGAAAGTTCTTTCGAACGAAATTCCCACCAGCAAAATCAAATGGGCAAAACATCTCGTTCGAAGCAAGTCTAACGAAATAAAGATTCGTTCGAAATACAGAATAGGGGTGATAAGCTTCTGCATTCTCTGTTGAAGCAACACGAGGGCCCTCCGAGCTTCTGGTCGGATCTAGCTTCGTGCCACTATTCAGGAGTGGTACGAAGCCAACGGGGTTATTTTCGTACCCAAGGACATGAACCCTCCCCAATGCACCGGAACTAAGGTCCATCGAAAAATACTGAACTATTATGGAGCAGGCACTACGGATGCATCCCAAGGAGGTCAAATCGGAGGAACACATGAAGAAAAAGTGGGTTTCCGTACAGAAGAAGCTGTATCCAGATGGGCTGGTACCGAATGGCCGAAACACAAATGACCGAATCACGAATGGCCGAAATCCAAATGGCCGAATTTCAACAACAGTCACAGAAGGCCGAATCACGAATGGCCAAATCACGAAAGGCCGAATTTTCTGGGAATGCCTAAATAACTATTCAATAAAAAACATGAATTGGCAAGCAGTTTAACTTTAATAAATAACTTTAATCAAACAAAAAACAAAATAAGTAACACACTATTTACTAAAGAGATTCAAAGTTCTATCTTCTCCAAAATGCAAATGATTTACGTTAAACATAAGGTGCAAGACCTATTTACCGTGTCAGTAGCAAATATTTCTTAGATGAATCAAGGCGATGATTGCATTTCCTAGGTTTACTGACTAGTAGGGATTATCCCTTAGTTAAGTCCGAACGAGCGGTAGCGAGAAAGAACAGCATGTACCCAACGAGTGAATGCGTGTAGTTTGCGGTGACGTCTTGCTGCTTCAGCCGCGCGAGATCTAACCGAGGCTGGCGTTGGTATCGAATGTTATTCACCATGGAGAGTCTTGGGCGCATCTTAACCATCACTGGGTAGTGGTCCGAGTCAACGTTAGCGCTTCGATAGGATCTGACGTCGATAATGTCTGAAGAGTGCCGACTTCGATCAAAACGTGGTCGTCCTGTGATTCTGTCTGATTTGGTGACCTACAGGTGTACTTGTGATGGATTATGTGCTGGAAAAAGGTACTACGTACGGCTATGTTCTTGGAGGAGGCAAAGTCGATGATAAGTTTTAGGCCCATTTCATTGGTCCGCTGGTGCGCGCTGAACCTTCCAATCACTAGTTTGTATTCCTCCTTCTGGTCGACCTGAGCAGTGAAATCTGCGATGACGATCTTGATACAGGGTTGACACATGCACAGATTATTCTGTGTTTAACAGATTTTTGAAAGCAATCGCCTGTACAGAATCTGTATGCATAGAATACAGATTTTCGCCAATTACACAGATTAAACAGATTTGAACTTTTACATGAGAGTGAAAGAGACGGAAATAGTCAGCAAAATTACTCTCCGTCTCTTTCACTCTCATTGCTTTGCATTGGACAGATTTTTGCACAGATATTTTTCCTCGCTGTACAAATGGCCAGATTTTTCCAACAAAAAACATAGACAATAGTTTAAAAAGGAATGATGCTGTGCCGTTCCCAGTTACCGACAAGCTCAAGGTAAGTAGAGCTTCAATATAATAAAACACTAAAGAAACCTGCAAGTCGTAGGCGAAGTACGTATCTGTCGTGAATAAAATTAATAGCGGAATTTAATCGGGAAAAAGTTTTATTTTCTTTACTTTCAGCAACAAAGATATCGATCCAATGAACATAGGCGGCAGAAAATTCACACAATAAACGACTACGCAACGCAATTGCAAGACGAAATTTTAAACTTGGCAATAGGCAACGCCTTGGCGGATGCCTTGCAGCTCAGTAAGTGGGGGGAGATGTAGTGTCACTCTCCCTTAATTTGCTCACCTATCGGTCATAAAGTAACCGGAAACCCCCCATTCAGTATTTAATTTTGTTTTGCATTATTTATAAACGTACGCTACTTACACGCCAATGATTTAATGAAAGGAGATATATAGTCTTTAATTTTACTTTACTTGCAAAATACAGTACTCACCCGAATAAAGCGGGGGGTTGTTCTGTATGCCCACGGCGATTGCATAGTTGTCCATTGATCAATAAAGTTGATTTTTGATACATTGTTAGTATCTGGTATAATCTAGTCAACTACCCAAACTCGACTTTATTGGTTAATGGACAGCTAAGTTATCACAATGGGCGTACAGGACCATCCATCGGCTTATTCGGGGGACTGCTGTAGATATTTCTAGTAAAAACGGATATTTAAGGTTCCCCTTTGCCGAAAATATGCGTTTCCTTTCAAATAAGAACAAAACACTGTGCGACTCCATTATATTATCGCAACTTCATTCCTTTAAAAACAAATAATTTGTACAATACAATTATTGTATTTTTTAAAACACAAAAAAACACATCTCTATTGTGCCTTGCAGCAACTTTACGAGTCCTAGGCAAATTCATATTTTATTAATAATTTTATTAATGAAAATATGCTTGTCAAGCAAGGAGGGGTGCAGTAGGGAGGCAATAACGAAAAATTGACGGTTCAAATTGCTACAAACATGTGTGGGAAACGCAAAAACTAACCATAATTTCCGCGTGAGAATCTCCGCAATAAATTTTTAATATCTATGTAACAAAATCTCAGCGTCGCAGAAAAACAAAAATTAAGATTTTCGGAATTTACGCGGTTTTTTTACGCGAATTTCGGAATTTACGCGGATGTGCTCAAAACGTCTATTTTTTCGCGTAGTGTTGAAATCCACAAAGTTTTTTTAATGCGAAATTTTGGTTTTTTAACGCGAATTTTGGAATTTACGCGGTTTTTTACGCGAATTTCGGAATTTACGCGGTTTTTACGCGGTTTTGATTTACGTGGGACGTATCCTTCGCGTAAAAAGCGACTTGAGTGTATTACAAAATTGAAATGAGGCATAAAATTTAGTCATAGAAAAAATGTTAGGTCAATCATTTTGTCATCAGGGCATCTAGACCCTTTTTCTTCAAAAGTAAAAAAGGGGATATTCGCGCATTAATTATTTTCGGAATTTTTGTTTTTGACAGATGATAACTTTTGAATGCATAGTTAGAATGTTGTGATATTATTATCAAAAGGTCAGGAAATCTATTCTGAACACATTTTGTATATTCTCAATTCGAAACAAATTTCATATGTGGCTCTGGAGTTCCAAAAGCGAAGGCCGTCTACAGACGGTCTTACCCGTTAGAGGGTTAAAAGGAAAATTTGTTATTTAAAAGCTTCATAAAAGTGAATTTATTATTCCATAGAATGAAAACAATTTATTGGATAAAACCTAATTAAAATTACTATGTATAATTAAAAGCAAGTAAAATGATAATTTGCCTGGCTAATAAAATCCTAATATAGTTAATAAAATTCCAGTTGATTAACCTAAAAGTGCTTAAACTATAGGAAAGAATCTCATCGGTGTAAAATTGTACTGAAAATTTTTAAGTTAAACTAATTCTAATAAATATTGTTAGTGAAATTAAAGTTAACTTACAGCTAAAGTTAAACCCATCAAATCGTGTTTAGCTACAGAAACAGTGCTAACAAGATGTCTCTTCCGCCTTACAGATGGTTGAGTAGCAGGAAATTTACCCGAAACCCAATACCAGTACCCATACCCGGCGGGTTAGGGTACAGAGAAAAATATTTTTTCGGATTCGGGTATTGCAATCGTCATACCCCGACAACCTCTATTAAACATATTGAAGGTCGGGTCAGTTCCGATACCTATACGCAACGGGTTAGGGTATCAAAAAAAATTTGCGGGTTCGGGCCGGATACATGTTTCTAATTTTTTCCTTAATCAAGTACGAGTCGGATTCGGGTATTCAAATTTTCATACCCGACCTGTCTACCAATCACTTCTACAGATGACCTGTTATAGCAGCACTTTTACAACTACGGAAGAATTTGGAATTATTCACTTATCTAGGTTTTATGGAGGTGAAGACAAAAAAACGAATAGATCAACAGTATTCCCAAAATTACGAATGATGAAATAACTCCCAAACAGCTCAAGAAAAACGTTTGTTTGATCACTTGAGTATAAGTCTCGTATGGCTCTATCGGCCACGTTATCCACGCAGCATCAAGCAACAAGATTCATTAAACAACGAGACTTCCGAGCGCTAGATTGTTAGACAACTCCAAACACGCTTGTTCAATCAGAACACACTAGCGAGCGTCGCGTTCTAGCTCGAAGGCTCGGCGACGTCTTATAATCCATTATGACATTGCAATCAATTATATTACAATGGCCATTACAAAATGAAACACTTGAGAAGTTGGATTGCCTATGGCTGAGACTTAGCCCTATTCCGGAACCTACAAGTATTAACTAGGTACATCTTTCATTCGAGTTTTCGATGCCAGACGGAATAACTCAAACCTCCGCCAAAACAGCAGCAGCAGTTTACGACCGAAAGCAATAGCCCTAGCAGCACCAGACAGTAGTAGAAAGAGACACCCAGCGTAGAGTTCACAATGAAGAAAGATTCAGCGGCCGTTACCGCTGCCATCGCCGCCGCCGTCAGCAAATATCAACATCATCAGCAGCTACGGTTAGAAGGGTCTAAATCGAATAGGGATAACACAAGTAAGAAGGAAAAAACCGGCATCAAATTTTATTATTCTGTTCCTGTTTTCCCTGCCTGTCCGTCTGCCGAGTCCTCACTCCAAACAGCTCAGAGTACAGCAGCATCCAGATGAACCGGCTTTGATGGTGGTTACGGACCCGGCAATCCATCCGTTCATGTAGCCAACAACGCCAAACGCCACCAACCGTTTATTAAATATATATTTATAACAATATATATCCGTGTCTAGATTTCCTGGTTCATAGACACATGCGTACGCATTCCCGGACCTGGAATCCCGAGACCATAGAAACGCCGAGATACATTCCCGGGGAACAACCGAAAAACCGAAATGCTGCCTCATCCCCGAACTGTCTCCCCGCCTGTAACTACAGCTTTCCGACAGCGGCCGAAGGCATCAGGGCGGCAAGCGTCGACATCCTCTCCAGACCCTACGGTCTGGCGGTGGCAGACGGTCGACACGTTAAAAGGGCAATGACCGAATTTCATACCGCCGCTGTCGCTCTCGTAGTCATCGTCGTGGTCGTCGCCATCATCGTCATCAACATTACCAAGACCAGTCCGATAGATGCCGTTGATGCCTCGCCTGCCAACTATCCACTTAGTATCGACAGAGCAGAGAGCATCTAACCGGAGCAACGACGCGCCCATCCCGAATCGGGGATCATTGTAGTCGCATTTGAATGGGGGTGAAAAGAAAGATAACTCTTCCGATACTACGGCGAGCTATCGTGAAACCGATTGCGTAGCAGGACAACAACGGCGCGACGGTAGTGATGCGTAGGAGGTAGCGTAGTGTGGAAGCAACGACGTCTAGCGTACGATGCCATCGCAGAACCTACCCGACACCATGATCCAATACAGTTGGATGTGGAAAATCCGTTGACGCGAGAGAGGAGTCGAATTGTGGGGAGCGAACATCAGCTACCAAACATCTCCCTAGCTGACGCACATACACAGCCACTAGCAGCGGGAAACAGGAGAAAGGACGACCAATAGATAGATGCCTGCGCACTAACACTTCCAGCAAGCCACCACGAACCGGGATTTATTATGTACCAGGTTGAACAACAAAAAAAGCCGAGATCCGGGAGTGACAGAGCACTCATTTCTAGTCAGATTCTAATATCACGTGGCACGCACGACCACTCATCATTGGTTAAATGTCGTGAATCTGAGCAAATAGTCACGTCTAAGTTTACTCGATGCATTACTACATATACTACAATTGATTTAATTAATTTATAGCTAAAGTTTGTTGAACGCAAATGCAAACATATTGACTTGAGCAGACATGTAAACAGAAACTCCTAGGTAATCCTTTCATCCCATCGAATCTGCAAAAACATTGAGTACCTCGACGGTCGGTGGAAGCATCCGTACCATTTGTTTACATGCTTAGGTACTAGCGTTCTGGTGAGAGTTCCACGTGCTTGCAGGCTCCAAACTACCGAAACAACACCTCCTGCTGATCCTGATTCCCATCGACCACGACACGGCTGATGGCAGCAGACGTCAACGACATCGTTTGCACCCCGTCGTCTAAAATGCATCAATGGTTATGGTTAGCGTGTCTGGCCGTCTGCTCTCATTCTCAACAAAATACACCACTTTCTAGCCCAAACCAGACCAGACAAAGTTAACACAACGAACAGGTTTCGCATTAGTATGGGTAGCCTTCGGATACATAGACGGTTCATTGTGTGGCAGGATCTGCGAGATATCATCTGGTTGCTCTCATCTGTGCAACACCTTCTCCCATTCAATCTTCCGCGAGACATTTTTCCTTCCGCCTCGACACCTTGCCCCGGAGGCCTGTCTGGCGTCCGCAGTTTTTTGCCAAACTCATCCTTGCTCAACGTCCTTGCAGTAACAGCAGGGGCTATAAGAGGGTTTTGGCTTCCATCTCGCTGCGCTCACAAGTGTGCGTGCGCGCGCGAATGTACTACGAAAGTGCCGTCCCGCTCGTTCTCCCGCTTAAATCACGCTATCCAGCCATCAACCGTACCGTATATCCGAATCGGAAAGCTGCTACCCCTTGAAAACACAAGCAGAAAGACAGTCAACAATTTGTTATCGATACAAAGCAAAATAACGCTGTACATAAGTTTGGGGTCGATGAAATTTTCATTTTGGCGAGACGCATCAGTGGACTATAAATTAGTAATCAAAACAAAGACAATATTCCGGTCATCTACTCCGCCGACGCGACAGCGGCAAATTGTATCCTCTTGCAATTTCCATAACATTAACCGGTAATTTCCTAATTCTCCACCAAATTTGTCATTCGGGTACACTGAATTTCAATCTACACTTAAACCCCCGCCCGATATCTTCATTCAGTTTCAGCATCCGCAGCATCCCAGACGGAGACAGCCAGTTCAGTTACGCTATAGACTCATACCCGCCAGATGACGATGCTGCCTGGCGACAGAGTTCAATGACCAAAACACTGCACCCGTTCACCCGCTGTGACTTTGCCGAAAGGCTGCGAATATGCAACCAGACACCGACACATTCACAGCCGACCAGAACTGGGACTCCTGCCCGTTACCATCGGTTACGGTTTTTCGCCAAAGCATGTCTAGTTCCTATCCTCCTTTAACGCACACACACAGGCTCTTTCTCTTTCTCGTTGGTCACCAATCCGACCGGATCGTCGGTACATAAATCAGATTGAAGAGTCCGAGCCCAAAACCGGGGTTCACCGTTTAAACTGGCCGCGCTATGACTATGACCGGTTCGCTATTCCTGCCATCGCATCGATTCAATTTGCAGGTGAATGAAGCACCCCTGTGTTGTGGTACGCCACTACCGACCGTACCGTACCGTATCCGGTAACTAAACACCACGTTTACCTGGGAGTTCTAACACATTTTGTGCCTATATTGGCGTTGGCCACAGTACTGCGTTTGATTGCTGATAATTATACAATTATTCGAAATATATGCAAAATAGATGGAAGGGAGTTAGAAACTCCCGGTCCCATCACTTTTGCGGAAAAATTAACATGAAGATGAAAATTCGATAGAAGCAAGGTGTGTTTCTATGCGACTGTGAACGACAGTTTGCTGATGCATATGAGGAATTGTGATATTTCATTATTTTATTCACAATTCGAATAATTCGACTAAATCAGGAATGGGATGCAATAGAAATTAGTTAAAAGAGGAAGAGATAAGGGAAAAGAAAATACAAAGATTTAAATGGAAAACAGGAAATATGAACATGGGGAGGGGTTTTTCATGTGTTTGAGTCATTCATGACTTTGCAGCGTTAAGATTTGAACCCGAGTGCTCTCCCCATCTCCTCTACTATATACAGAAAAAAGAAGGAAATAGAAAAGATAGGAAAAGATGATAAAGGAAATGATAAAAGGAAAGATAAACGAAGAAATCAAATGAAATAGTGAAATAATGGAAAGAAGTGTAAGAGGAAAACGGGAATAGCCAAGCAAATGAAGGGGAAAGACATAAGCAATATGTTAAAAAAACACCCGAAAAGTTAGACAGGATGGGAAAAAAGGAAATGGGAAAAATATGTAAAATCACAGACAGCACACTTTGGTCACAGTGAGTTTTTGGTTGCTTGGTTGCCTATAGTCGTAGTTATTATTTTGGCTGCGGCAAGAATATGTGACGAAAGTGTGCTACTTGCGTAGGACGGGAAATGGAAGAGCGAAATGCAAAAAGAAAGAGGAAATGAAAATGGGTACCTATGTGAAATCAAAAGAGAAATGAAAACCGAGAAAAAAACAGGAAAAGCAAAAGACAAAAAAGGATAACAATTTTGCGAAGAGAATGAAAAAGAGAAAGAGAAAATGAAACGAAACACAGCTTGAGGAAGAAAAAAAGATGGTTGACAAAATTAAATATTGTCTTACTCTTTTTTCTCTAGTTGTGTTTTGTGTACAAAGCTCAAAAGTTATTAAAGTCTGTTCCAAACTTCTACCAGCAAAAAAAAGTTTGATGCAATAAGTTGTGTAGTTTCTGAGAAAAAGGTACATAAAGTTTAAAAATCCTGTTTTACAGGAGCGGCGTTTTATTCCGTTGAGGTTGCTCAATCGTTTTTCGTCCACTTCCCGTGGTCAGGTCATTACAAACTTAGTAAAAAATAAGCGGAAAAGACTACCCAGTAACAAAAAGCCACTAAAGCCACTTGTTTTTACTTGAATTTTATAAAGGTTTTATTGCGATATTAATCATTACCTCTGGATTTATTGTGGTATTGCGCAATACCAAGAGGATACGAGTCCAAACACGCTTATACCTATAAAACCACAATAAACTGTTAATCAAGCAAATTTATTGTGGTTGCTTATATTACTACGTTAAAACTTGTTGGCTTCACCACGTCTACTATAAAGTTACCATAAGTGTGTCGTAACAACACATAATGGCGCACCAATCAAAATTGATCTTATCGGGGTTACTTGTCAAACCGGAATAAATCTGTTAGTTTTATAGAGCTACTAGCTGACCCGACAAACTTCGTATGGCCACAAATTAAACTGTGTTATACGTAAATCGTGAATCTCGGATGACCTTTGTCACAATCTTGAGTTTTGCAAGTTACTGGGGAGTTCATGGGTGTTTTAATATACAAATTTTTCTCGCAGTAAAGTTGAAAACAACTCCCCCCATTGCTTAGCCTGATAAAAGAAAGCGGATAGCATTTAAATATTCGCCATCATTACAAACCATTTCGCCGAATACCATTTTGCGGAACACTAATTCTCGGTTGACCATAACGCGGAATATAGAGTTTCGCAGACTACCATTTCGTGAAAACCCTTACGCGGGATGTACCATTTCACGGAAAATCTATTCGTAGAAAGTACCATTTCGCAGGGGTGACCCAACTGAAGGAAAGTAATAGAGGTCAGTAGATCTAGGAAAATAAATAAACCTAGATAAAGGTGATCTCTACGGGGGGCTGCCCCCCGCAGTGGCCGGCGCTTCCGACGGCAGGTCGCCGGCAACCCTCGCAGGGGTGAGGGGTTTCAAACCTTTATTAAAAAAATTCCTGCCTCCAAAACCCCCACATGGCAAATTTTGTTCCATTTGCTTGATTAGTTCTCGAGTTATGAGGAAATTTGTATTTCATTTGTATGGAGCCCCCCTCCTAAAAAGGTAAGGGGTCCTAATTCATCATAGAAAAATTCATGCCTCCAAAAACACCCACATGGCAAATATGGTTCCATTTGATTAATTAGTTCTCGAGTTAAGAGGAAATTTGTATTTCATTTGTATAGGAGCCCCCCTCCTAAAGTGGGTCTCAATTCACCATAGAAAAAAAAATTTGTTTCCAAAAACACCCACATGTAAATTTGGTTCCATTTGCTTGATTGGTTCTCGAATTATGAGGAAATTTGTATTTCATTTGTATGGAAGCCCCCCCCCCACTAAAAAGGGAGAGAGGTCATAATTCCCCTCCTAAAGAGGGGAGGGGTCTCAATTCACCATAGAAAAAAATTTTCCTTCAAAAACACCCACATGCTAAATTTGGTTGCATTTGCTTGATTAGGTCTCGAGTTATGAGGAAATTTGTAATTCATTTGTATGGGAACCCCCCCATCCTAAAGTGGAGAGGGGTCTCAATCCACCATAGAAAAAATTCTTGTCTCCAAAAACACCCACATGTAAATTTTTGTTCCATTTGCTTGATTAGTTCTCGAGTTATGCAGAAATTTGTGTTTCATTTGTAGGGAAGCCCCCCCCCCCCTCTTAGTGGGGGAGGGGTTTCTAACCACCATAAGAACATTCCCTGGCCCCAAAAACCCCTGTATGCAAATTTTCACGCCGATCGGTTCAGTAGTTTTCGATTCTATAAGGAACATTCGGGCAGACAGACAGAAATCCATTTTTATAGGTATAGATTTGTATGGGAGCCCCCCTTCTTAGTAGGGGGAGGGGTCTTTTGCCATCGAGAGAACCTTCCCTGGCCCCAAAAACCCCTACATGCAAATTTTCACGCCGATCAGTTTAGTAGTTTTCGATTCTATAAGGAACATAGAGACAGACAGACAGAAATCTATTTTTATAGGTATAGAAGATTAAAACGGTAACACCCTGACCAAACAGTTTTTTTGCTGCTATTATGAAGAATACCAAAGTTCAACACCAAAATCATTTTTTATGCGAAGCCATATTGCCATATTCTAGTATTTTATTTTAGCTCGCAAACAACAATTTACCAAAGCAAAGTGTTTTGCAGAAAGAAAGTTATTATCAATCGGTTTTCCTGTCAGAGGAAGCAACTAAAATGATTTTGCTAGAAATTAAGATTGACTAACTGAATATTTTCAATTTGTTAAAACAACCAGTTTTCGAAAATGGCAAAATTTCAGTGGCACGCTGATTTAATCGACCAATCATATCAATATGCACGATGAAATTAAATGCACACATGCTGCAAACCAACGAAATCTATACCTATAAAGAAGGATTTCTGTCTGTCTGTCTGTCTGTCTGTCTGTCTGTCTGTCTGTCTGTCTGTCTGTCTGTCTGTCTGTCTGTCTGTCTGTTTTGTGTTCCTTATAGAATCAAAAACTACTGAACCAATGGGCGTGAAAATTTGCATGTAGAGGTTTTTAGGGCCAGGAAAGGTTTTAGTGATGGTTAGAGACCCCTCCCCCCACTAAGAGGGGGGGCTCCCATACAAATGAAACACAAATTTCTGCATAATTCGAGAACTAATTAAGTAAATAGAACCAAATTTGGCATGTGGGTGTTTTCGGTGACAAGAATTTATTCTAGGGTAATTTGAGACCCCTCCCTTCTTTATAAGGGGAATTATAACTCCTCTCCCCTTTAAGAGGGGGGGTTTCCATACCAATTTCCTCATAACTCGAGAACTAATCAAGCAAATGGAACCAAATTTGGCATGTGAAGGTTTTCGAGGGCAAGAAAATTTTCTATGTTGAATTAGGACCCCTCCTCACTTTAAGAGGGGGGGCTCCTGTACAAATGAAATACCAATTTCCTCATAACTCGAGAACTAATCAAGCAAATGGAACCAAATTTGGCATGTGTGTGTTTTTGAAGACAAAATTTTTTTCTATGATGAATTGGGACCCCTCCCCACTTTAAGAGGGGGGGGGCTCCTATACAAACGAAATACAAATTTCCTTATAACTCGAGAGCTAATCCAGCAAATGGAACCAAATTTGGCATGTAGGTGTTTTTGGAGGCAAGAATGTTTTCTATGATGAATAAGAACCTCTCCCCACTTTAGGAGGGGGGGCTCCTATACAAATGAAATACAAATTTCCTCATAACTCGAGAACTAATCAAGCAAATAGAACCAAATTTGGCATGTGGGTGTTTTCGGTGACAAGAATTTATTCTATGGTAAATTGAGACCCCTCCCTCTTTATAAGAGGAATTGTAACTCCTCTCTCCTTTAAGAGGGGGGGCTGCCATACAAATTTCCTCATAACTCGAGAACTAATCAAGCAAATGGAACCAACTTTGGCATGTGAAGGTTTTCGAGGGCAAGAAAATTTTCTACGGTGAATTAGGACCCCTCCCCACTCTAAGAGGGGGGGCTCCTGTACAAATGAAATACAAATTTCCTCCTAACTCGAGAACTAATCAAGCAAATAGAACAACATTTGGCATGTGGGTGTTTTTTTTGGTGACAAGAATTTATTCTATGGTGAATTGAGACCCCTCCCCTCTTTATAAGAGGAATTATAACTCCTCTCCCCTTTAAGAGGGGGGACTTCCATACAAATTTCCTCATAACTCGAGAACTAATCAAGCAAATGCAACCAAATTTGGCATGTGAAGGTTTTCGAGAGCAAGAAAATTTTCTATGGTGAATTAGGACCCCTCCCCACTTTAAGAGGAGGGGCTCCTGTACAAATGAAATACAAATTTCCTCATAACTCGAGAACTAATCAAGCGAATTGAACCAAATTTGGCATGTGTGTGTTTTTGGAGACAATTTTTTTTTCAATGATGAATTGGGACCCCTCCCCACTTTCGGAGGGGGGGTCCTGTACAAACGAGATACAAATTTCCTCATAACTCGAGAACTAATCCAGCAAATGGAACCAAATTTGGCATGTAGGTGTTTTTGGAGGCAAGAATTTTTTCTGTGATGAATTAGGACCTCTTCCCACATTAGGAGGGGGGGCTCCAATACAAATGAAATACAAATTTCCCCATAACTCGAGAACTAATCAAGCAAATGGAACCAACTTTGGCATGTGAAGGTTTTCGAGGGCAAGAAAATTTTCTACGGTGAATTAGGACCCCTCCCCACTCTAAGAGGGGGGGCTCCTGTACAAATGAAATACAAATTTCCTCCTAACTCGAGAACTAATCAAGCAAATAGAACAACATTTGTGAATGTATTCAAATACATTCACATAAGTGCACGGTGATTAAAACCAAATCATAGAACAACATTTGGCATGTGGGTGTTTTTGGAGGCAACCATTTTTCCCATGATGAATTAGGACTTCTTACCTTTTTAGGAGGGGGGGGGGCTCCCATTCAAACGAAATACAAATTTGCTCATAACTTTAGAACTAATCAAGTAAATGGAACCAAATTTGGCATGTGAGAGTTTTAGATGGCAGAATTTTTTTTCTGTGGTGTATTACGACCCCTTTCCCTTTTAAGAGGGTGGGCTTCCATACAAATGAAATACAAATTTCCTTATAATTTGAGTACTAATCAAGCAAATGGAACCAAATTTAGCATGTAGGAGATTTTTGAGTCTTGAATTTATTTTATGATAGTTAGAGACCTCTCACCCCTGTGGTAGGGGGATATGGACTCTCATACAAATAAAACAGAAATTTTGGCGAAACTCAAAAACTAATCCAACTCGAGAAATTCGAGACTCTTCCATAAAACATTAATCAATAACAAGACCACAAAAACTATCTATAGTAACACTAGATCATTCAGGACGAGCCGGTCGCGAGTGTTGCCGGTGACCCGCCGTCGGAAGCGCCGCCCACTGGGGGACTTGCAAAGCTCGAGAAGTGATAAAGATCATCCGAGATTCATGATTTATGTACAACACAGGTTAATTTGTGGCAATACGAAGTTTGTCGGGTCAGCTAGTCTATACCTAAAAAGAAGGATTTCTGTCTGTCTGTCTGTCTGTCTGTCTGTCTGTCTGTCTGTCTGTCTGTCTGTCTGTCTGTCTGTCCTGTGTTCCTTATAGAATCAAAAACTACTGAACCAATCGGCGTGAAAATTTGCATGTAGAGGTTTTTGGGGCCAGGAAAGGTTTTAGTGATGGTTAGAGACCCCTCCCCCCACTAAGAGGGGGGGCTCCCATACAAATGAAACACAAATTTCTGCATAACTCGAGAACTAATCAAGCAAATAGAACCAAATTTGGCATGTGGGTGTTTTCGGTGACAAGAATTTATTCTAGGGTAATTTGAGACCCCTCCCCTCTTTATAAGGAGAATTATAACTCCTCTCCCCTTTAAGAGGGGGGGTTTCCATACAAATTTCCTCATAACTCGAAAACTAATCAAGCAAATGGAACCAAATTTGACATGTGAAAGTTTTCGAGGGCAAGAAAATTTTCTATGTTGAATTAGGACCCCTCGTCACTTTAAGAGGGGGGGCTCCTGTACAAATGAAATACCAATTTCCTCATAACTCGAGAACTAATCAAGCAAATGGAACCAAATTTGGCATGTGTGTGTTTTTGGAGACAAAATTTTTTTCTATGATGAATTGGGACTCCTCCCCACTTTAAGTGGGAGGGGGGGCTCCTATACAAACGAAATACAAATTTCCTTATAACTCGAGAGCTAATCCAGCAAATGGAACCAAATTTGGCATGTAGGTGTTTTTGGAGGCAAGAATTTTTTCTATGATGAATAAGAACCTCTCCCCACTTTAGGAGGGGGGCTCCTATACAAATGAAATACAAATTTCCTCATAACTCGAGAACTAATCAAGCAAATAGAACCAAATTTGGCATGTGGGTGTTTTCGGTGACAAGAATTTATTCTATGGTAAATTGAGACCCCTCCCTCTTTATAAGGGGAATTGTAACTCCTCTCCCCTTTAAGAGGGGGGGCTTCCATACAAATTTCCTCATAACTCGAGAACTAATCAAGCAAATGGAACCAAATTTGGCATGTGAAGGTTTTCGAGGGCAGGAAAATTTTCTACGGTGAATTAGGACCCCTCCCCACTCTAAGAGGGGGGGCTCCTGTACAAATGAAATACAAATTTCCTCCTAACTCGAGAACTAATCAAGCAAATAGAACAACATTTGGCATGTGGGTGTTTTTTTTGGTGACAAGAATTTATTCTATGGTGAATTGAGACCCCTCCCCTCTTTATAAGAGGAATTATAACTCCTCTCCCCTTTAAGAGGGGGGGCTTCCATACAAATTTCCTCATAACTCGAGAACTAATCTAGCAAATGCAACCAAATTTGGCATGTGAAGGTTTTCGAGAGCAAGAAAATTTTCTATGGTGAATTAGGACCCCTCCCCACTTTAAGAGGAGGGGCTCATGTACAAATGAAATACAAATTTCCTCATAACTCGAGAACTAATCAAGCGAATTGAACCAAATTTGGCATGTGTGTTTTTGGAGACAATTTTTTTTCAATGATGAATTGGGACCCCTCCCCACTTTAGGAGGGGGGGTCCTATACAAACGAAATACAAATTTCCTCATAACTCGAGAACTAATCCAGCAAATGGAACCAAATTTGGCGTGTAGGTGTTTTTGGAGGCAAGAATTTTTTCTGTGATGAATTAGGACCTCTTCCCACATTAGGAGGGGGGGGGGCTCCAATACAAATGAAATACAAATTTCCCCATAACTCGAGAACTAATCAAGCAAATAGAACCAAATTCGGCATGTGGAGGTTTTTGGAGGCAAAAATATTTTCTACGGTGAATTAGGATCCTTCCACACTTCAAGAGGGGGGGCTTCTACACAAATGAAATACAACTTTCCTCATAATTCGAGAAGTAATCAAGCAAATGGAACCATATTTGGCATGTGGGTGTTTTTGGAGGCAACCATTTTTCCCATGATGAATTAGGACTTCTTACCTTTTTAGGAGGGGGGGGGGCTCCCATTCAAACGAAATACAAATTTGCTCATAACTTTAGAACTAATCAAGCAAATGGAACCAAATTTGGCATGTGAGAGTTTTAGATGGCAGAATTTTTTTTCTGTGGTGTATTACGACTCCTTTCCCTTTTAAGAGGGTGGGCTCCCATACAAATGAAATACAAATTTCCTTATAATTTGAGTACTAATCAAGCAAATGGAACCAAATTGAGCATGTAGGAGATTTTTGAGTCTTGAATTTATTTTATGATAGTTAGAGACCTCTCACCCCTGTGGTAGGGGGATATGGACTCTCATACAAATAAAACAGAAATTTTTGCGAAACTGAAAAACTAATCCAACTCGAGAAATTCGAGACTCTTCCATAAAACATTAATCAATAACAAGACCACAAAAACTATCTATAGTAACACTAGATCATTCAGGACGAGCCGGTCGCGAGTGTTGCCGGTGAGCCGCCGTCGGAAGCGCCGCCCACTGGGGGGCTTGCAAAACTCGAGAAGTGACAAAGATCATCCGAGATTAATGATTTATGTACAACACAGGTTAATTTGTGGCAATACGAAGTTTGTCGGGTCAGCTAGTTCCTTATAAACCAAATCGTTCAGAATGATCTGTCAGTAAATCTTAAACTTTTCTGCTCACGGATATATTTTAGTTATATATTAGTTAGCGATCTTAGTTAGCTTTTGCCAGAAAAGCGAAAAGCAAAAAGCGAAAAGCTTTTTAAATTAAGCGATGGCTGTCAAGTAGCGAAAGCTTAACCAGTTTTATTGCTGCTTTCAAAAGAGCGTGATGCGACTACTTGAGCTAATAACCTGATTCTTATAGCGGTTATGAAAACATTCTGAAGAGTAGACCACTTAGTCAGAAAGCAGTTTTATAGCGGTCATCAGAAAGTTCTGGTGGAGCTTATAGTTTTATTAGCGGTTTTATGAAATTGGTCATGAAAACCACTATACAAATGTAATAAAACTTGGAATTGTTACTTGGGTAAAGAATAAAATTCTGAAATAAAAAACTGTGATATTTTCAATAATGTTAGTGGTTTATGTCCCCTTAACCCGAATCAGCCCAGAATTATCCCGTAAAATCAGTACAATTTTCAACTTTGAGATGCTATTGCATCAATATACGAAGCTCAAATACTTAATGTGATATTTTCCGACAACTGTATCTATTTACCTTCAAAAATGTGTCACACAATGATGAAAATATCGATTTGTTTTTATTTTACGGTGAAAAGTAGAAATTTGTCAAGTGATGTCATATGGCATCATTGGGATGATTCAGGTTAATGTGAAGTGGAAAAAGGAAACGAGGATGGGAAACAGCAAACAAAACGCAAACAAAAAGTAAAAAAAAGAAAAATAAGTGGCAAATGAAAGATCGTAAATGTAAACGCGAAATGGAAAGTATAAACTGAAAAAGGAAAACAGAAACAGAAAAAACAAAGGATTTTGGGGAAGAAAAACACGCGAATGGAAATGGGACAAAAAATGGAAAGGAAAATAAGATGGGTAAGGCCATTACAAATATTTAAAAAAGTGTTTGTCCCTCCGGTGTTGGGCCACTGAAGGGGGGGAGCGAAAAAAAAACAAAGAGAATTTTTTAATCGAGCAAAAAAAATGGATTTTAGGCATTTTTACTTAAAGTTTAAACGTGAAAACCAAATCTATTCTTGCTTTTAATAAATACGTTGTTATTTTTCATGCAAAAATCTAGGAACAAAAAGACAAAAAGAAAAGAAAATTGTTTTGGCCAAGTTTCGGAAATTCCACTGTTTGAACTTCCATTTCTATTTCGTGCTAGAAGCGTTAACTCAACTCGTACACTAATTTTTCAAGTTTTTCAGGCTGTAGAGCCCACAGATAATTGATTTTATAAAAAATATTTAACTCATATCCTACTAATTATTTTTTTGCTCCCCGATTTTTCAAGCCAATTTCCAAGGGGGGGGGGGGTGACAAAAACTTTGAAAATGATTTGCAATGGCCTAAATGGAAAATGCAAATGAAAATGGAAAAGGGAGCTGATAAAGAGAAGTGGAAAACGAAAATGGGAAAGGAAAGTGTCAAAGAAAAATGAGAAATGAAATCGAAAGCGGAAAAGACAAGCAGAAAAAGTAATTGGAAAACGGAAATGAGACAGACAAAAGATAAAGAGAAAAAGGGAAAATGAATAATGAGAATGGGAATGCGAAACGGGAAAGAGAAATAAAAGGAGGAAAAGGGAAATGGATAACGGAAATGGAGCAGAGATGAGGAAAAAGGAAGCTAGAAAACACGAGAAATGGAAATGAAAAAGACAAGTGAAAAAGAAAAATGGAATATGAAGGATGGAAATGAGAGAGTGAAATGAGAAAAACGAACGAGATACGGAAATAGAAAAAAGAAATGCAAAAGAAAATGGGACAGAAATATGAGAAAAAAGTAGGACAGCTAATGTGAAAACATTAAAAGCAAAATGGGGACAGGAAATTGGATAGTGAATGGGAATAAAGTGGGAATGACAAATGGAAAGGAAAATACAGGAAATATTGTGCCATGAATGGAAACGAAGAATGAGACACATGGTGACTAACAAACTGCAATGAAAGAAATAGTGTGAATAAAAGAACTATGGAACTTTGGACTATAGACTTTGAAATGTGAACAATGTATGGAACGGTATTAACAACAAAATGCCAACAAGAAAAGAGAAAAAACACGCCAGATTTGGCTTGGTATTTAAACATTGAAAGTTCAACAAAACATTGACATCGAAATAACCACGTTTTCGCCTCCTAAAGCATATGCCGCGCGTGGTAGCAAACACTACATACACTATATTCGACAAATTGTAATGTCTTTTAACCCGGAACTCACGAAACATTCGATGCGCGCATCATCGCATCACATAGAAGCGAGGACAGTAGCAATGGTCCCAAACTCGAAACCCGCCAAGAAAACAGCCGACAAGCGAGCAAGTCTGCTGCATGCTGCAGCTCAGTGCTCCGGATATCTCGAGCCCCGGAAACTCATACAAAAGCTCGGCAGTTTCAGAGTTTGTGCTGTATGTGAGATGGATGGCTGGGAGCGTCGTTCGTTTCAAAGGAGCAAACCCAGCATCATCGGGAGTATGTAAAAGAAACGAACTGGCAAACGACTGCACAATCCCCGGGAAACATGCTGCAATAACCAATACCCAAATTCGGGAATGCTTTTCTCGCCGTTAGATTTTTCCAAAGAAAAATTCTTCTCAGCAACAGAAATTATCAGGAACAGGGTGTGAGGCAATCGTCATCCAGTGAGGCGCTCTGACTACATAAGGAAGCAGTAAAGTGTGAAGCTATTTCCTGGTTCCGGGACTTATATTACGCTTCCCAGACAGCCACGGTACAGGGCTCCTCCTTGCATTCGCACATTCCGACCAACATACGACCTGGAAGCAGATTTTTAGCCATCATGATGCTGTCTTTGTCGTTGACCTCGACGGCTTTGATGTAATTTTATTTACTTCACGGTTCGCCATTCTAAATGACGGAGCTACAAAAGGATCGTGGGGTCCATGGCTCAGAGAAGAGTGATTGTGTGTAAACTTTCGACTACCCTACGGAAGGGAAAATGTGAAACTAACAGTTATCGCTTCGTTTGAATCGAAAACAAGAACGAGAGATTTGTTCGAAATTTTATCTCTTTGCCTCGAATCCACCTCCTGTACCGTTCGTTTAAATGGATGACTGTTCCCGAATAAACAGCAGGAAAACTGTTTTAGCGAATAGAAACGGATCATCCGACACGTAAACTTTTGTTGGAGAGCATCAAACGGTGTTGAAATTACGGCAACATAAAAGATAACTAATGCATTCAGAGTGCATTCTATACTTAGAGCCAAACTGAGCATCCTCGTGACGACAAAGTAGAGCTGATGCTTCTATTTGTACATGAATAGGCAACCTTCTATGAATGTTAAGCGCATTTAAGTCCTGGCTCATTCTATGAATTATTCAAAGTTTTGCTATTTGTGATTATCAGATATCGAACCATATGGTATTGGCCTGAATGACGTTTTAAGTGTAATTCGAAGATATTACTTAGATGAACAAATAACCATTCCATAACTATTTTGATTTCATAATACGAAATATTTGAATATGAATACAATGCGTGGCACTTGCTGTCAAAATGGCAGCAATGTTTTTTTTAATTAACTGGCTTTTCAAAGTTAATAATACAACCTAAATTAAATTGTGATTCCAATTGCTTGCTCGATAATAGGATGGTAAATGTTTGTTTTATAATGTTAAATCATTCTGTTGTAGGAATAGTAAGACAATTTTTCCAATATAAAACAAGATTGTTTAAGGTCTTAAGACAGAAAATACTTTGAGTGCTCAAAAACAAGATTTTTTTTAATAAGACATATACTGCCCATAAACGCATAACAATCCCATGTGACTTTCCACCACTTATGAGAACCACCTCGGAATCATCTTAAAATTATCTATTCTTTCAATATTTTAAACAAAAAAGTTATGTTTGCTCCCAAAATTTTGAAAAAAATATCAAGCTGTGTCAGTCCCATATTACAAATAAACGCATAACCACAGACTAACAGACGTAACACTGAAGCCTCATTCCATCGTCAATAAAAACGAACATTTCAAATTTTCGCTTAAGCCAAGACTCAAACAATAGTCGCTGCGCACGAACGCCGCTCGCCTGCGCTGGCGCTGATGTCAGACATTATACAAGTAAATTTATAGCATTGCTAAATTTATAGAAACCTACTCTGCGTAGCGCGAAGACTGCACCAGGTGATGCTAGTGTTTTTTCCTAGTTTTAGGGGTGTCAATGAAACGATGTTTTGTTAGAAAATTTTTTAAGTGTTACGTCTGTTAGTCTGTGGCATAACAGTCATGGTAGTGAAAATATATCAATAAGCATCCGTTTTTTGGAAATGCCTGGACCGATTCGACTGCAACAACTGCCAAACGGAAGATTTCATGGCCTAGAAGAACACTATTGAAGAGAATTTGGATCGGATGTACGGTTCCAAAGTCATAGTGGGAACAAGTTCCGGAATATATGGAACTTCAACATAGAAACACCTTGAATCACAACAAATCCATCATGTGACACCTGTAGCAAATGGAACAAAATTTTACACGTGGGTGATTTTAGAGACAAGATTTTTTTCTATGGTGAATTGAGACCCCTCCCCACTATAGGAGGGGGGGCTCCTATACTAATGAAATACAAATTTCCTCATAACTCGAAAACTAATTAATGAAATGGAACCATATTTGGCATGTGGGTGTTGTTGGAGGCATGAATTTTTTCTATGATAAATTGAGACCCCTATGATAAATTGAGACCTCCCATACAAATGAAATACAAATTTCCTTATAACTCGAGAACTAATCAAGCAAATCGAACCAACTTTAGCATGTGGGTGTTTTTGCAGGCAATTTTTTTCTATGGTGAATTGAGGCCCCTCTCCTCTTTAGGAGGGGAATAATGACCCCTCTCCCTTTTAAGAGGGGGGGGGGGGGGGTGGCTTCCATACAAATGAAATACAAATTTCCTCATAACTCGAGAACTAATCAAGCAAATGGAACCAAATTTGACATGTGGGTGTTTTTGAAGATAAGAATTATTCTATGGTGAATTGAAACCTTTCCCTACTTTAGGAGGGGGGGGGGCTATACAAATGAAATACAAATTTCCTCATAACTCGAGAATTAATTAATCAAATGAAACCACATTGGACATGAGGCTGTTTTTTGGAGGCATGAAATTTTTCTATGGTGAATTGAAACCTTTCCCTACTTTAGGAGGGGGGCTCCTATACAAATGAAATACAAAGTTCCTCATAACTCGAGAACTAATCAAGCAAATGGACAATATATGACATGTGGGTGTTTTTGGAGACAAGAATGTTTTCTATGGTGAATTGAAACCTCTCCCCGCTTCAGGAGGGGGGCTCCCATACAAATGAAATACAAATTTCCTCATAACTCGAAAAGTAATCAAGCAAATGGAACCAAATTTGGCAAGTGGGGGTTTTGGAGGCAGAAATTTTTTTAATGATGGTTTGCGACCCTTCACCCCTGTGGTAGGGGGATAAGGACTATCATATAAATAAAACAGAAATTTTTGCGTAACTCAAAAACTAATCGAACTCGAGAAATTTTAGACTCTTTCATAAAACATTAATCAATAACAAGACCACCAAAAACTAGCAATAGTAACATTAGATAATTTAGCGCGAGATGGTCACAGGCCGCAAGTGTTGCCGGCGACCTGCCGTCGAAAGCGCCGGCCACTGCGGGGGGCAGCACCGCGTAGAGATCACCTCTATCTAGGTTTATTTATTTTCTTATTTATTTATTATTCTTCTAATGACCTCTATTACTTTCCTTCAGTTGGGTCACCCCTGCGAAATGGTACTTTCTATGAAACGATTTTCCGTGAAATGGTACATCCCGCGTAAGGTTTTTCGCGAAATGGTACTCTGCGAAATTCTATATTCCGCGTTATGGTCAACCGAGAATTGGTGTTCCGCAAAATGGTATTCAGCGAAATGGTTTGTAATGATGGCGAATATTTAAATGCTATCCGCTTTATTTTATCATGCTAAGCAATGGGGGGAGTTGTTTTCTACTTTACTGTGAGGAAAATTTGTATATTAAAACACCCATGAACTCCCTAGAAACTTGCAAAACTCGAGATTGTGACAAAGGTCACCCGAGATTCACGATTTATGTACAACACAGTTTAATTTGTGGCAATACGAAGTTTTCCGGGTCAGCTAGTCAGCTAAAAATAGATTTCTGTATTCTGTTCTGACTGCCCGTATGTTCCTTATAGAATCGAAAACTACTGAACCGACCGGCGTGAAAATTTGCATGTAGGGGCTTTTGAGGCCGTGGAAGATTCTTATGATAGTTAGCGACCCCTCCCCTCACTAAGAGGGGGGCTCCCATACAAATCTGTACCTATAAAAATGGATTTCTGTCTGTCTGCCCGTATGTTACTTATAGAATCGAAAACTACTGAACCGATCGGTGTGGAAATTTGCATGTAGGGGTTTTTGAGGCCGGAGAAGATTTTTATGATGGTTAGAGACCTCTCCCCCCATTAAGAGGAGGGGTGGTCCCATACAAATGAAATACAAATATCCTCATAACTCGAGAACTAATCAAGCAAATGGAACCAAATTTGGCAATGGGGGGTTTTGGAGGCAGGAATTTTTTATCAAATTCTTTATCTATGGTGCATTGAGACCCCTCTCCTCTTCAGGAGGGAAATTATGACCGCTCCTCCCTATAAGAGGGACGCTCCTAATTTCCTTATAACTAAAGAACTAATCAACCAAATGGAACCAAATTTGGCATGTGGAGGATTTTAGGGGCATGAATTTATTTTATGATGGTTTGAGACCCCTCATCCCTGTTATAGGGGGATAAGGACTATCGTACAAATTAAACAGTAATTTTTTGCGGAACTCAAAAACTAATCGAACTCGAGAAATTTTAGACTCTTCCATAAAACATCAGTCAATAACAAGACCACCAAAAATTATCTAAAGTAACACTAGATGATTCAGGGCGAGACGGTCGCAGGCCGCGAATGTTGCCGGCGACCAGCCGTCGAAAGCGTCGGGCACTGGGGGGTGGGGCAACCCCCCGCCGAAATCACCACTGTCTAGGGTTATTTGTTGTTCTAGGTCTACTGACCTCTAATACTTTCCTTCAGTTGAGTCCGAACGAGCGACAGCGAGTAAGGAGAGGATCACCCCTGCGAAGTTTTACATTCCACAGCATCCATTTTACATTCCACAGCGTTTTCCAACCTAACAGCGTGCGAAATTTCGTAATAATAATTCCACTTCTCTTCACACCTGCCTTTCAAATAGCAACATGCCATGTTGAATAGCAAATTTGACAGGCACTGATTCTGTTTAAAGCCATCTTACGTCACAACACAAGTATGTCTGATATCTCACCCGCTCTTTTGACGCTTGACATTGAACCATCAGCGCGTTCAGTAGCGGTAGCACGTATAAGCTAAACCGTGTTCAAGCATAACTAACCACAACTCGTTTCGCTCAACTCAATCTTACGCCGCCTTGAGCTCCGCAAACAGATGATAAGTCTGCAATTTTTTCACACAAGAAAGTTCCTCTCTGCCCTATCAGTATCATTTGTATCCCTGATGACGATCTTTATATCATGTCCAGGGTGCTCTTCGTATGTCTGCTCGTAAAGCTAACGTAACTTGTACTTCTACCATCCTGTTTGTCATTCATCGCTGCGTACACGATACTCAGACTGTAATTGAAGAATTTGCCATACGCATTTAGGAGATCATTGATGCAACTACATCTAACAAAACAACACACATTATTTATTTCAAAAGGAAGCCACAACCTACGCCACAGCCCACAGGGTGTCTACTCAGTCTCGAAAAAAGAATTCCGTTTTATGGTTTTTTCCAATTCCTCCCAATCCATTACAAATTAATTAGAATCATTAATACTTTAATCCTTCTCTCTTACTTTAATGCTTCTCCCTTTAAATTTTTT
Source organism: Sabethes cyaneus (assembly GCF_943734655.1). NCBI lineage: Eukaryota > Metazoa > Arthropoda > Insecta > Diptera > Culicidae > Sabethes > Sabethes cyaneus. Next base: position 181,400,193 of record NC_071355.1, read on the forward strand.
AAAGAACTTGCTGGTATCAACCAGTTCCACAGCTAGACCCGACGGAAAATTACAAATAAGATATGAATTATCGTCATTTTTATGAATTCTGCCAAATATCATTTTGAATTTATAGTTCGGAGGTCCAACCAAACAAGAAAGAATTACAAAACAAGTTAAACGTACGCAAAAAAACAAAACTTTGGGTTTAAACGTCTTTCTAAGACTTGAACCTTCTTTATCGACAGACTTCGCAGCCGGCTTTAAGAGTATAGGACAATCACGCGGGCAGTGCAACCATCCTACTGACTCTATCTAGCAAGCACCGGCTATCCGAGATTCGAAAATACGACGACTGGTTTGTTAGACTATCAACTAAAATTTTGGAACTTTTTCGCGGCCCTCATGCTCAACAACAAACGAGCTCAGAGAAATGTTGTTATGTAAATGTTAGCTCTCTCTCTTCTCTTTTTATTAATATTTTTTGTTTTGTTTATGCTTGCCCAGTTTTGCTAAAAATGGCGTCGAAACAAGAAGCATTTCGGGAGCGCGTTGTGCACTTCTACGAACTGCAACAAAAATCTCTGCAAAAAGTATACGGCGCAACATTTTAAAAGCAAATACGTTGCGGCTTCGACTGTTTACCATATCCTAAGATGCCCAACAACTATTCGCAACCAAGGTAGTGCAAAACCAGCAAAAATTATGGACGCAGAAGGACATCGTTCTCTTTCTCGTTTCTTCAACAACAAACCCTCTGGTTTGGCTATCAATTAAGATGCACTAGACGAATGTTTGGAGAAAATTTTGATCCCGTTTCTACAAAAACATCATACAGATGGCCAATACGTGTTTTGGCCGGATAGAGCATCATCGCCTTACGCCAAAAAAACACAATCGTTTCTGAATACCCATTCGATCCCATTTTTACCCAAGAACCACAACCCGAAAAATCTGTCTCAGTGCGCCCAATCGAAAATTTCTTCAGAATTTTGAGTTCCTTGGTATACAAAAATAACTGGAGAACCACGAATTGCAAACAGTGGATTGGTAGAATCAAGAGATGCATTCGCAAACATGATATGAAAGGTGTACAACGCTCCTGTTTCGACGTCAAACGAAAGCTTCGCCGAACAGCCGATTACGGACCGTTTTCAAATGTACACTAATTTTTTTCAACAATGGATAATGTATCTTTCATTTCGGTAAATCAGATCTTCTTCCTGTATCTTTGTCTTTTTTTGACAGCTTGAGAAAAAAATTCCAAAATTTTAGTTGCCACCCGTTAATAAGCTGTATAGTTGTGCTTGACGAATTGCTATTTAATAGCTTTTTCGCACAATCAAAAACTAAAACCACCAAAACACCCCTGGGACAGAGAGGGTTAAAAATCCCAGAGGTTGGTAGAAACTCGCTGAGAATTCCAGGTTTTTCCAGAATAAATAAAAATCCCTCAACATTCCCGGGTTTTCGGGGCTTTTCAGGTAGTAGACACCCTGCACCTTACTTCACTTTACTTCAGTGACGCTGCTGGTCCGTTATCGGTCCTGCGCCGAACGAATTATGGTTCTTTAGTACTGTCAGTTCTGGGCTGCCGTTCTCCAATCTCATCAAATACCAGCTGAACGTCCTCGACAGCACGCATCCATCGGGTGAGGGATGTACCCCGAAGTCTACGTTCTAAATCTCTGTTGGAAGTAGGTTTGGTTACCTTTTTCGTTGGGTATTCTTGGGCCCAACCCATCATAGCCTGCCACATTGCAGATACTACCTATATCATTACATTATCATATTTGTATACTTGATACAACTCGTGGTTCATGCGTCTGCGCAATACTCCATTTTCAATTTGGCCACCAAGTATTAATCGCAGAATTCTACGCCCAAAACCCCAAGCGCTCGTCGTTCAGCTTCCTTTAGCGGCCACGATTCATATCCGTAAAAGATCACCACGAAGATTAGTGGTTGGCGCTCTACAGTCAGCTTTGTACGAGTCTGCAAACTACAAAGCTTCAGCTGGCTACGTAATCCATAGAAAGTCCGGTTAGCTGCGGCAATTCGTCCTTCATGGCTTCCATCGTTGTCGCATGTCAAGAACGTACCAAAATATATGTATTCATCCATTATTTCATATCGTTCTTCGTCCAGCTCAATCTCGGCACCAACATTATTTGGACTCCCACGTTCCCTACCAGCAACCAGCTACAGTCCCAATCTCGCTGCTTCACATTTAAAATTCCTCGTCCACTGTTCTACGGTTGATTACGATGAGATTATTACATATGAGATTTCGTCATGACAGTTTCGTTCCGTTCCATGTTTACTCTTCGTATTGCACCTTCTAAGGCAATGTTGAATAGCACGTTAGAGGGTTTATCCCTTTGTTTCACACTATACAGCGTCACGAAAGCGGCCGAGCTGTCACCCGCTATTCTGACGCATGATTTTGACCCATCCAGCGTAGTACGAATCAGAGTAACTAGTCTTGTCGGAAAATTATCCTCTAGCATTATCTGCCAGAGCATTCGCCTAAACCGTACGCCGCCTTCAAGTCCACAAGCAGATGATGAGTTTGCAAGTGCTACGCTTGGAACTTGTCTAATAACTGACGCAAGGTAAACATCTGTCCCGTCGTGGAGTGACTCTCACGAAAACCAGCTTGGTACTGGCCGACGAAGGACTCCGCCAACAGTCTCAGTCTACACAACAGTATACGGGAGAGCATCTTATAGGCAGAATTGAGCAATGTTATGTATCAATACTTTTTACACTCGAAACGACGTCCTTTCTTAAAAATAGCGCGAATGAGGCTATCCAACCTCTCCTCCGGCATTTGTTCTTCCTCGCAGATTCTGGCAATAGTCCGAAGAATTGCTTTGTACAGCCGCTCGCTCCCCACTTTTAGAAGTTTAACCGGGATTCTGTCCTTACGAGCAGCCTTATTGTTTTTCAGCTCACTGATTGCCTCATTAACCTCCTCTTGTGTTGATGGCTTCACAGTTAAGCCATCCCTCACAATTCTTATGATGTTCCTGATGATCTCTGTGTTTACCTCTCCATTCAACAGCGTCTGAAAGTGCTCTCACCAGCTACCTGCTACCACCATTTTATCAGTAAGCAGGTTGCTAGCACTGTTATAGCACATCACAGACATGGCCAAATTCCTGCAGCACACCGTTTTGTAGGAACTCCAGTTGCCGTCTGCTGCTCTGTTCTGACGTCTAGCCGCAGTAAGCACGCGACACCTGGCTTGGTTCTTCATATCTGTATTTCTGGCATTCCGCATCAAATCAGTTGTTATGCTATCTTCTACGCGTCGTGCCTACCACCTCTCTCGCAGTTGTTTCAATGGCACCATGAAGGTTCCTCCACAATCCACTTATAGCTGCTTTCCTTTCTTTTTGCTGTTCTGCGATTCATTGAACAAGCTTTCAGACATGTTCCGCTGCCACAGCACGTCCGGCAGTGCTGGGACGCTAAATTTTCAGGGTCTTAGTTGCTCGCGGCTTTCCACGAAATTCATCTTTCTGCTGTTTCAGGCACAAAGGTTTCTTCCTATATCTTTATTCAGTTGGCCTCAATGCATACTATTCAGCATGTTCGGAAATTGTAGCAACAATCTGTTCAAATTCTTTGGGATCTTCATAGTCGCAGAGTCGGGCCTTCGAACCAACACGAGTTATATATGACAAGTCCGACTCACCTTCTTTCTGAGCCAACCTTGTTAACTTGCGCCTCATTAGCATCACATCTGATCCTGACCCGAAATAGGACTTCAGCCTGGACATTGCATTTGCGAATGGAAAACGAATGACACTTGGATCGTCATTTGATGATTTTGTATTCCTGAAGATTTCGAGCAATTTAGTACCAGCCTTTACCTTGAACATGGTGAACTTAGTCAGCTCATCCTCTACTCCCGCCAATGCCATGGAGTCTACAAGAAGCTCTTTCCAAGCTTCAAAAGACTGGCGATGAATCTCACCGTCGTCTATTGGTTTGCATTCTGGTATGTTAATGGATGCGATGGAGTGCTGATTAATGGAAGTGAAAAATCTTGACTCTTCCAAACTTGGGATAGCTGTCAATCTGCGTGTGCTAGAAAATTGGGCTTCCCTTTCGACATCGGATCTATCAAGTCCCCTTCCTTGTTTAGCTCGGAGTTCCTCGTTAATTCGCTGACTTTGTTGGAGCTCGTCCATGAGCTGTGCGTTTTTAGCCTTTTCTGCTGCCAATTCACGAGACAGATCTTTGATTTTATACTGTTTTCCCACCGAAGTAGTTTCTACCGGGGTTTGTCGGGTCAAATCCTTCATGATGTAGCCTCGCTTCGGCATTTGTTTCGCTGTAATTTATAAAGTAAAATCTTAGCCAAGATGCTAGCAATGCGGGTTTTTTTTAAGGGGACGCTTCGCTCGCCATTTTGTATTTGTTGAGACCGCTCCGCTCAACCTTTTTTTTTTTTGTATTGCCGAGACCGCTTCGCTCATGCAATATTTTATTGAAATTGGGACCGCTTCGCCCAAAATCAAAGTACACTACTTGCAATATTTTATTGAAATTGGGACCGCTTCGCCCAAAATCAAAGTACACTACATGCAATATTTTATTGAAATTGGGACCGCTTCGCCCAAAATCAAAGTACACTACATGCAATATTTTATTGAAATTGACCGATTTGTCTTAGGACGGTAAGCCACCTAAGTATGTTACAGCCTTTGTTGTTTGATTATCACGTTGATGGAATATCCCTATTACGCAAGGAAGTTGTTACGGATCTAGGAGTTATTCTGGATGCTCAATTGACATTCAGACAACCTTACTCCATGATCATTAACAAGGCGAATCGGCAACTTGGCTTAATTTTCAGAATTGGAAAAGATTTTGAGGATCATGGAACCTTGCTGACCCTCTATTGCTCGCTGGTACGCTCAATTCTGGAGTTTGCCTGCGTTATTTGGGACCCGTATTACGACATCTGGGTGAAACGTATTGAACGTATTCAAAAACGTTTTATTCATCGTCTCTGCTGCACCCTGCCATGGAGAAATCCCGAGAGTTTACCACCGTATAATGATCTCTGCATTCTTTTTGGAATAAAACCCCTCGAACCGCGACGCAAGGATATAATATCTCAAATGGCCAACAAAATCCTGACCGGTAGCTACGATTGTCCCAGCATCCTCGCTATGCTACAGATATATTGTACTCTGCGCCCGCAACGTCATTTACGTCTTCTACGTGTAAACGTTCATCGCACGAATTATGGTCAACACGAACCCATCCGTCGACTTGCTTTGGCATATAATGAAAATGACAGTAATTTTAATTTTTAGTGTTAGTGTCTACTGCTGTTTTCTGTTCATTCAAATCATTGTAAAGTGTGTTTAGTTGTTAAGCGTTATATCAATGTAACTATGTGCATAAAAGATGCTGGGTTTTGGCGCCGCTTTGAAAACTGCACTTTCAAGGTGGCTTTTCCCAGCCATATTCTTTATTCATTAAGACTATGATAAGTCGGATGAAATCAATCAATAAATAACAAATAACCAAGTAGTTCATTATAAATAAAACATTAGTGAAATAAGTTTAACCACTGAAGTCCGTAGCATGGACCCAAGGGTTGTTTTGGGTAAATTTCAACAACTTTTGTTCAGGTAATACATCGAAAAACATTGCTTTCAGTTTTTATATAGCAAAGCATCTTGTGGTGACGCAAAGAAGATCAAACGTTTGAAACTGATATTCTGCTACAAGAGGAAAAAATTGGGTACATCTTTGGTCAAAGTTTTGACTTCAGCCAACTTCTAGCCAACAACCAAAAAAATATAGCAAACACCTACCTTGCTAAAGTAGCCCACCGTATGACATCCGTCGCTATCTGCCAAGGTCATCACATAAAACAGAAAAGGTTCCACATCATAATACAACGTCTTGTGATCCAGAAAAAACTTCGCCAACAAGCAAAGATTCTGACAGTACTGTTTGTGCCGTTTGCCGTCCACCTGCCAAACGCCGAGTTTGCCTTTGCGGTAGATCTGAAATCGTTCGGAGAAATATTACAAAGCTAGTTAGCCCATCGAACCAGAACCAATGCGCAGCACAAACCCACCTCGTCGCCAGGAGGATGCCTCCAAACACACTTTGCCGCATGTCGCTTCATTCCCACCTCGGACTTCTGATACCGTAGGCAAAATTCGCACAAATACAATTTCGGTAGCCGAGCTACGTCATCCGGGTAGGGACTTTGGTACCACACTTGCATACAGTGACGTCCCATCGAAATGAAACGAGTACCCTTTCCCGTCACCATGTCTTTCAATTCATTTTCCATGCTTTCACTGGCAGCCGCTTGTGCTTCCCGGAACAGTTGCAAATCGTAATCGGACACTATTCCATCCAGCATGGGCTCCAGATCAATTTCGTTCTCATCCCGTTCGACCATCGGTTTGGGCCTCTCAACCGGAGGTGGATTGGGTTTGAAACGCATTCGAATGTCACGAATCTTTTGCATGTAGGCTTTCTGCTCTGCCGTTTGGATCTTTTTAGAATTCTCATACACAGGAACAGCTTTCTTACGATCGTCCTCCCGTCGTTTGCGTTCTTGAAGAAAATCTTTCGTTTGCTGTGATGTCATGTTGTGATACATAGGACAAGCTTCTAAAATAAAGTGCCGCTCACATTGTCCGCCAAGATGACCGGTTGTTGTGCAATGTATTAATGGACACCTATTCTCTACCGGTTCCGGTTCCTTTTCCGGCTCAAGTGGAGCTTCTTTGATAACCGGATCTTTCTTTTTGCTACTATTTTTGGCCTTTCCTTTCGTTGGCACGATAGGTGCTTTTTTGACTGGGCTTTTGGAAGCTGACCGTTTAACGCTATCGGCGTCAGATTCTGTTTCCGAAGCATTTTTTCCGAGCAAATGTTTTGATTTCCTAGTGCTTGACGACCGCGTAAGCTTACGTGTCTGTTTGCCGGTACCCTCGGTTTCGGAATCAGTGCCGGCATCTTTGCCATCGACTTTCTGGGGAGTTCTCTCCAGAGGCCGCTTCATATTGCTGTTGGATTTCTTCAGTTGCTGTGCGGCGGTCGCTGATGGAGAGGAATCCTCCGATGAATCTGAGTCGGAATCGGACGAACCCGAAGAGGATGAATCTGTGGAGGTCGTCGTTGCTGATGATCCATCTTCCTCTGGTTTGGGAGGCTTCGGCTGGGCAGGAGCCGGTGGTTGTGCTTTAACCGCTGTTGCCGAAACCTGAGGTTTAACTTGTGCAATAGGTTTTGTAACAGGTCCAGTAGTAGTGGCTATTGGAATTTTGCGGGGACGACCTCGAGCTGGAAGTTTGTAAAAAATTATTAAAATTAATGTTTCAACTGAGATAATAAATTCTTACTTCTTTGTTGTTGTTGCGGTTGCTGCTGTTGATTTACATTTGATACACCCGGGGTTTTTCCACTAGCTGCAGGCTGATTTTTATTGGCAGCTGCTCCAGAATGGGCGCCTGTCGCACTAGACGCAGAGGTACGTCTATCCTTTACATCAGCCTTTTCCTTTTCATCATCCGATTCGGATGAGTTGACTGGCGAGAAGATGCTCTTTTTCTTGGCTTTCGTTGCAGCAGCCGACAAAGCCGGACTTGGTCCTTTCTTCGCAATCGGAGGATTGATCTTGGAAGGTTCTTTTGCTAACACGCTAGCTTTTGCTGCCGCCTTTGTCATTGGAGTTTGTTTGATTTGCTGTTGGTGTGAATGCTGCTGTTGTTGCTGTTGTTGTTTGATAACCGAGGGTGGTACCTTACCACCCGTAATTGGAGGAACTATCGCCTGCGGAATGTTTGCTTGCGATGCGTTTGCTTGCTTTTCCTGGGCTCTACGTTTAGCTGCTTCCGCTTGTTGCACCTTTTTCTGAACAACGGGAGGTTGAGCTGGTTTACTTTCGATTGCAGAATCATCATCGGTGGTGGAAACCGAGCCCTTCGAAGCTTTGCGCTGTTTGCTATTACCGCCTGATTTCGCGCCTGTTTTATCAGAATCCTTCGATGCTGTAGCTGCTGCTGCAGCAACCATTGCTTTAGATGCGGAAGCCGTCGTTTCCGAGCTACGACGACGAATTACCTTCTCGTTAGTTTTATTCGAAGCTACAAAACAAATAGCAGTATAAACAAATTGGAATAATATATAAATTTGTTTCAATTTACCATTGACATTACTGTTGCTGTGGTTTCTAGTGGTAGGCGCTTCCTGAGAACTAGACGAATCACTTTCACTGCTGGAACTTCCGGAATCACTACCGCTAGAACTGCTGTCACTGGAGCTTGAATCCGATGAGCTGGCGCTGCTGGACTCTGTGCTACTTGTGGACTACGAGACAATTTCATTACTAGTTACAGATAATTTCTTGCAATTGGACCTTTTACCTTTTTGCGAGGTGGCATTGTATACCAAACTACAGCGGCCTCAAACAATAATATAATAGTAAACAGAAACACAAAAACAATCAATCAAAACAAGATAGCTACGAAAATTATTGCAATTCGAAATAAAACGTTACAAACACAATTAAAAGCACAACACTTTGATTTCGAAGTCTTTTTTATTCCAACTTTATATGGAAATATTACTCCCGACACACAATTTTAGTAAAACAATACAAAAATTTTCACAAGAATCTCGAACGAACTTCAACTTTTCTGTTTACGCGTCCAACTTTGACAGCGGAGATGTAAATAAATTCCCGTCAGTGAAAATAAAAACTGAAACGTCAGAATTTTGATATCAGCAGGGTTGCCTGAAATACGATTGTTCGATAAACCACAAGGTTGACTAAAATTCCGGAGTGATTCGCGTTTAGGGCGATTGCGAAACGTTTAATCTTTTGTATTTATGGCGCTATAAAGTTGCAATGTCGTTGATAGCAAAAAAAGACCAATTGGGTTGCAGCCCCATAACGCCATAAATACAAAATATAAAACTATACTTATTTACTTTCTTAAACAATATTGCAGATAATAATTAACTCTACAATTGTCCTATACCGTGAAGTCACCATGTTCAAGACAGTGGCCTAATTCTGGACAGTAGCCAATTTTTCTTAAATATTTACAAAATTCTAGCTAATTAAACAATTTAATGACTACATCTGATGATTTCACATCATTAAAATGGATTAAATAGCTAGAGTTTTGTCAATATTTAAGAAAAATCTGCAACTGTTGACTGCGGAACACCTGCAGCTTACAATGAATATGAATATATGGTACTACCACCTGCCTTAGCAGAACATCCGTTCATAGCAATGAGCCTATCATGTCAAAAAGAGTTGAACATATTCAACGATTGGTCATGCTTCCCAACTCTTGTATGAAGGGCCAAAAGGGAATTGGTCGATAAGCAACATCACTTACACGTACCAGGGATTTAGAGAATCTCCTTCCAAGGGCTAAGTCACCTGAGACAATCGTTGAATAAACCGTCTTAATGCAGAATGACTCCAGCAGGTGGGGAGAAGAGCCCGCTCATTATCCACGATGTGTTGTTAATCGGGCCAAGATTAACCCTAGAAAGTTGACTGTTTCACTCTCCCTAGGCCCACCGCTTCAAACAAGTGCTCTGATGGTCCCTCCCTCTTCCCGATTCTAGTTTATTTATGAAATATGGTATATATGGGTAAAAATAGAACAATCTCACCAGCAGTCCTTCGAATGAAATAGAGTTGCGTCCTTTTAGTTTCCATAAATGCTTCTAATAATTAATTTAATTTTTCTTCTGGTATCCAATATCCATGTGCAGTATTAACACTCGTATTGGCCAAAGTTTTCACTATAAAGCAGTAAATGCTTCATAAGCTAAAACGAAAAAAATAATTAAAATAACTTATATTATGCTTACCAGATCGTGTGGCTCCACCGTCTGCCCAAAACCTCGATTATGAGATCAGGCAGCCGGGAACCACACAGTATCGCACCTCCTAGCTTGGCTACTCAATAGAGCATTACCGGGTATGGCCACGTGGAGGCGCTAGGTAGGGGGTTGGGATAGCTAGAGCTATATTAGACCCTCCTCATTTGCCTTCCATATTTCATACCCGGAACCCCTGCAGCTTACAAGCTCCAAAAATTGTCTGCTTTGCCACCGGTGTGAAGACCTCATCGTAATCGGTGCCGTTCTTCTGGGTGGCCTTGAGCAACGCTTACGGACGGCGAACCACACCTTTCATTCGCTCTTTCGGTAGTTTCTCATCCTCCAAAATCCTTGAAATTATCCAATGAAGAACAGTTGTTAGTGGTTCTTTAACATGTTTGTAGAATTCTGCCGGATGCCAGTCCTTGTCCCGGTCGGTTAAGCCGCAGCTAACCGGGGGATAAATCGTCGAAGATAATCGCACCATCCGAGGGCAGCCGTCCTTCCCTGTCTGCGTAAAACAACCAAGGTCTATCTCAGCCGGCACCATGCAGAAACAGAGATAGGAGGTAATGGACAAACATGATCGATTTGCACACATACACTATTTTGTCAGCTATTGTAAGCAGGGCTGTCCTGCACACAGTGCACCTATTTTGCTTATTTAACTGTAACACCTCAACCAAGCAAAATTCGAAAATGTTATGTGTGGGGCTTTTCTAGAGTCAATTATTATCCATAAGATTGCTGAACTAAGTATTGCTCTATCTTAAGTATTTACGGCGCAATTTACGGTGCACCAAGATCGCTCTCTACGCACCATCCAGTGTGAACTGTGTGAACAAGGACAGCCCTGATTGTAAGTCCATTGTTGACAATATTCGGCGGCTAATGAATCCATACCTATAAAAAAGGATTTCTGTCTGTCTGTCCATATGTTCCTTATAGAATCGAAAGCTACTGAACCGATCGGCGTGAAAATTTGCATGTAGAGGTTTTTGGGGCCAGGAAAGGTTTTAGTGGTGGTTAGAGATCCCTCCCCCCACTAAGAGGGGGGGCTCCCATACAAATGAAACACAATTTTCTGCATAACTCGAGAGCTAATTAAGCAAATAGAACAAAATTTGACAGGTGGGTGTTTTGGTGACAAGAATTCATTCTATGGTAAATTGGAACCCCTCACATCTTTACAAGGGGAATTATGACTCCTCTCCCCTTTAAGAGGGGAGGCTTCTATACAAATGAAACACAAATTTCCTCATAACTCGAGAACTAATCAAGCAAATGGAACCAAATTTAGCATGTAGGTGTTTTTGGAGGCAAGAATTTTTTCTATGATGAATTAGGACCCCTCCCCACTTTAGGAGGGGGGCTCCTATACAAATGAAATACAAATTTCCTCATAACTCGAGAACTGATCAAGCAAATGGAACCAAATTTAGCAAGTGGGTGTTTTTGTGGGCAAGAATATTTTCTATGGTGAATTAGGACCTCTCCCCACTTTAGGAGGGGGGCTCCTATACAAATGAAAAACAAATTTCCTCATAACTCGAGAACTAATCAAGCAAATGGAACCAAATTTGACATATAAGTGGTTTTGGAGGCAAGATTTTTTTCTATGATGAATTGAGCCCCTCTCCTCTTTGGAAAGCGAGTTATGACCCATCTCCTCTTTAAGAGGGTGGACTTCCATACAAATGAAATGCAAATTTCCTCTTATCTCGAGAACTAATCAAGCAAATGGAACCAAATTTGTGGGTGATTTTGGAGTCTTGAATTTATTTAATGACAGTTAGAGACCTCTCATCCCTGTGGTAGGGGGACATGGACTCTCATACAAATAAAACAGAAATTTTTGCGAAACTCAAAAACTAATCGACCTCGAGAAATTCGAGACTCTTCTATAAAACATTAGTCAATAACAAGACCACAAAAACTATCTATAGTAACACTAGATCATTCAGGACGAGACGGCCGCGAGTGTTGCCGGTGACCCGCCGTCGAAAGCGCCGCCCACTGGGGGGAGGCAACTCACGGCAGAAATCACTACTCTCTAGGTTTATTTGTTTTCCTAGGTCTACCTGGGTTTCCTGGAACGAGCGACAGCAAGTAAGGAGAGGATCGCGAAATGGTACTTTCCACAAAAAAGTTTTCCGTGAAATGGTACATTCCGCTTAAGGTTTTTCGCAAAATGATATTCGGCGAAATGTTGTACAATCATGGCGAATATTACTATCCGCTTTCTGGCTATGCAATGAGCGGACAGGGGAGTTGTTTTCTACTTTACTGTGAGGAAAAATTGCAAATTTGTATATTAAACTACCCATTCCTGGTAACGAATAAGCCTTAACGTAAGCAGCAAATCGGCGTATCTGGCATTTTATACTGCACGTTGTTGTATATTAGCTTTTTGACTGCATAGGTGTTGTAAATTGGCATCCAAAATTGTATTCAAATTCTTCGTGTCGGTAATTAGCTGTAAATTAGCATTGTCAGCCCTATAAGAAGGTTATCAGTAAAGTAGCTGTATATTTTGCCAAAATAGCATTTAAGTAACATTTAAGGCGACTTAAATGCTTAAATGCTACATTTGAATAGCATTGGTGATGCTGATTGGTTACCTGGGATGCTTTCATACTTACGTAACTGCCAATGAATCATCTAAGGTTGAACTCCTCAGAAAGTTGCAAAACTCGAGATTGTGACAAAGATCATCCTAGATTCATGATTTATGTACAACACAGGTTAATTTGTGGCAATACGAAGTTTGTCGGGTCAGCTAGTTAAGTCATAAAAGTATAAAAGATTTTCTCCTCAGATCTTAATAACGTCAATAAATTAAGTTTAGCTGCAAGTGTTCCATTAATTTTATTTTTTAATTATATCCCTTTATTTCAACAAAACTCAATTCATGTTAATTTAAAACTATTGGCTTTAAAATGTAGTTCAAAACTATGCGTGTGATTACGTCTATTTCATTCCATAATATATAACTCACCAGGTATGAAAAATATTCCTGATGATTATTTTTTGTCTCATAAACTAATGATCATTTTGAGCCTGGTTAGCAATTTGTATTAATTCGCATTATAATATGCTTTTTCAGTCGCAAATCTAGCAAAATGTAAGCAAAAACATTATAGATCAAACGATTTGCCTGTAACGTTATGTTATTTGAATCCGACAGCTCTTAACGTCCCCTAAGCTTCTACTCTTCATTTTGGAATCACAATAAAAGATCTTTTAAAATTTATCAGCCATATTATTATATTACACAATAATTGCGCTCGAACTATTTGTTTCATCTACTACAGGAAAGCGGCCTAACATAATTGCTTGGCAGTACATTGTATGTTTAGGTACGCAAACTAAGTTTTAACAACATTTTTTGTTTAATATACGATAAGCAGATTGATTTTTTGAGCTCTGTACAAGAGAGTAGATTTTTGTTAGCTTCCGCTGTTGACACGAATACTGAAAGCGATGAAGAGCAGACGTTTTATTTTCAACTCAATGCCCGGGTATCTTCAAAAGATTATTGATGAACAAGCGCATTAAACTAATCGTCCTGTTTTCCTACACAAACGATGATACTTTAAGTAGATAGTTCGCTCACAAACTCTCGACTCGACCAACGACCACTCTCTTTCTAGTCTCTAGCATTCAAAAATGTTTATTTTACTTTTTTCGATTCCTTTTTCTTGTTTTCCTTCTTTGATTTAGCCGAGTCATTATCAACGGCATTTTTGTCGGATTTTTTACTCTCTTTGGGCTTTTCATCAGGATGATCTTCGTAACTAAAAATAAGAAACAATAGTTTGATAATCGATTGAAGCAAATTAGTAGTAAACATTAGGAAGAAATACTTACGCGAAAAGTTTCTTGATATCACCTTTCAGTAAAGCAAGCAGCAGTGGTGTTCCTAAACAGGCAGGCACCAAGTACAACAACGCCGGTTGAGCGTGTTTGAACACGTGCATTACAAAGATTGTTGCGAGTAAACCGAAGAAGTAGGCAATAAACGTTGCGTAGAAGTAGAAATTACTCTTTCTCTTCAGGCTGTTATCGAAGCGCAATAGCAGTGCGATAAAAATCCCCGGAATGACGATGTCACCCAATCCTAGAACAGCAAAGTTCGACGCGCTCAATCCGTTGGTGATTAAATCCTGAGGAAAGACTAGCTTTATCGGCGCTTCGAAGGATTTTGCTACCGTAACCATCACGTTTGTACCGAATACCCAAAAAATGTCATAGAAGAAAAGGCCCCCAAGCAGAATGCAACCAGTAGCGATATTGTTTAAGTGTAATAATTCAACTCCATTCACAGCAAAGGCCAGCCCAAGCAAATTGTTGGCAATCCAATGTTTCTTCATCAGATACCAAACTCCGATGACCAACGAGATAATGAAGCAAACAATATCATGAGTAGTAAACTTGTAGTCAATCAAATATGACTCCTTGTCTCCTTTGACGCCTTCTGTAGGTCCTTGAATAAACGATAAGTGATATGGAATCTTCGGTATCGCAGCCGGTATCAAAGAACTTATAACCGGACTCAACAGATGCGATAACGCCATCACACCCAGGAAGAAGAAATAGCCAGTTAGTAGAAAATTGATGTTGTCCTTAGAAAAAATCTTGAAGAACATATACAGCCCAAACAGGGCACAGGAAGCCATAATAGGAAACATCATCGCATCCTTGGAGGTCATTGTGTCCGGTTTTTCACCCGTTTTTTGGAAGGTGCTCTAAAAATGTTAATCCAGTCAGTTTCACGTCACCACAAAAAAAAAATTCTAAGCGACTGCATTGAAACTTACCGTCTGCTCCTTATGGTGTTTGACGGAGCGCATCGAGCCGAAGAAAATGGGTAGCATTGCCATTGCAACTAGCGTTGCGTATGCCAGAGCCATTCCTTCCGGCGTGGAAGGAATCTTCGCCGTGCCATTAGTTGCTGCTGCGTTGGCGGTTTCAGTAAAATTCTCCTGCACTTGTTGGACCAGTTCTTCTACCACTTCGGACATTGCAACGACTCAATTTTCGGGAATATAGAGTTCAGGTAAGCAGGTGTCAACTTTCTCGATCTCGAGTAATAAACAGAGCAAAAACGTTACTAGTCGGCTACCCAATTCACGTTCATAAAATCTATTTTTCTGGCAAAAAAGTAAAACAACGGCAGGAGAAAACTAATAAGAGAACACGAGCTACCTTCCTATTCTACACCAAACTCTTGAAACTCGGCTCGCCGTTTTCTGATTGCGTGTCAATAAGCCCTGCCACAGCGATAACAAAAATCATGACGAAAATGTCAAATTACGGGCGAAAAAGATCTAAACGATCTAAACTTTGATTTATCGTACACACACGCTACCTACGTTTTGTGCAAATTTGCGTAAAATTGTTGCCTCTAACTGACATATGAACTTGCTGACGTTTACCCAAGCGTTTACCGTACGCACACATCGACGCGCGATTTGTTGTTGCCGTTGTTAAATTTTACATTGCTTTTAGACGTTTGTTTGTGTTTCACGCCAGTTATACCCCGGTAAAAAAACATACGTTTAAGTGAAAGACGATAAGATAAGTTTGTGAAGCCTTTTGCACTGGGCTGACTGAGCTAAGAAAGCTCTATAGAGCTTGCTAATCCCAGTGCAAAAGGCTACAAAAACTTATCGTTTATCACTCAAACGTATGTTTTTTTTACCGGGGTATAACTGGGGGAAAACAAAAACAAACGTGTAAAATCAATGTAAAATCTAACAACAGCAACAACAAATCGCGCGTCGATGTGTGCGTACGATAAACGTCAGCAAGCTCAATTGCAAAACGGGGTATTGTGGTGCGCTGCGCGCATTCCCTTACTGAACATTATGACGGCTGAAACAGTCGTGTTTCGAACGGTCGTAAAAACAGTCGTTTTCGTGCTTGAATGTTGTATTTATTTGAATTTGTTGAGTTCATCTGTTTTTAACTTTTCCATCACCATTTGAACTTTAGTACCCATATACGTATGTTCGTGACCGTCGTTAGGGTAGGCCGGTTACTAACGGGACTGGCTTCTTCACGCAGTTAAATAAAACACTATAGATTGTCCGACGGCAACCACCGACGGCTGCTACTTAGTGCACTAAAAACTGAATGCTATTTATTGATCACCATTTATACACTTGTAGTAAAGAGATTTCTTCCACGTTCAGAACAATAGTTACTTAGCTCCTGTGTATCACGTTCGTTCGAACGGACAATAGTCTTTTGTGACTAGATTCAGCTCTACAATAGAAGCTAACTGCGAGGGAATATTACAATGCGGCTTTCTGCCGCAACATACTCCCGCACCAAAACCGAAGGTTTTACACTGCGATGTACAAAACGAGAATGATTCTAGGTCTTAGCAGGAAAGCAAACATTTCAACTGACACGGAGTAGCCGGAATATCCTTAGACTGACTATCACTTGAACTGGCACAAAGTGGCCTAAATAACGTAACTGGATAATGTGTCCCTACAAAATGGCGCGGAGTGGCCGGAATAACGTGTCTGGATCTGGTGTCCTCACAACATGGAGCCGAGTGGCTGGATTATCAAAAACGAATTGGCACTGGGTGGCCGGATTATAACTATACCTGGCATCCTCACAAATTGGAGCTAATTGGCCGGATTATTACGATTGGACCTGGCGTCCTCACAAATTTGCGTCGATTGGCCGGATTATAACAACTGGATTTGGTGTCCACACAAATTGGCGCTTGGTGGCCGAATTATCACACATGAATATTTCTACTATGTAGATGGAGGCCTCTATGGCCGAACAGTAGGATTTCTCAAAAACAAAGCTTTAAAAAATATTCGGAAAGCATGTAACAGTAGTAAACTGCAAGATTTCATGGTGTCCCAATTATAACATCTTTGTTACAAAAAGTAAACAAATGAGAACTGTCGAACGGTTCAACCCTTGGTTCAACCAATAAAACAAAGAGAATCGAGTAAATTTCATAAAAGTGCAGTTGAAAATATTTTTTATAAATAAAAGATGTCATATTACTGAACGTTGGCTTGATAAAGTTGTTTTTGAAACCAGCTTAAATTTGACATGAAAATACAAGATTTTGATGAAAAAACTTAATTTTTTAAAAAACTGTGCCGTGTTGCTATATCTGTGCTAGAATTGCTATATCTTTGATTCCTATGTGAAATATAATTAGTTAAGCAATGCAAAAGGTAGAACAAATCAGAAAAAAAATTGCAGCAAAATATCCGTTTGATGTCAACCTATCAACCTGCCTTGTAAATGGAGTTGCCGCGTACATTTTCATGTGCATTCCGCATTACCAGCACACTCAACCAAAAAATTATGTGAATAGAACTTTATTCAACTTTTGTACAGCAAACCTGCAAAGACTGGACTCACAAGATTTGTGCCGGAGTTTTAAATTGTTATAGGATCTTTTTCTTCTATTGAGGCAGGTTTTAATAGATCATTTTTTCATGTCCGAGCATAGAGGACAGCTTTCGAATTGAACTAATTTGTATACAAAATACAAAATTAACCTTGCAGCGCAAATCTTGTTACTTTGTATTTTTTGCTGTTTTTCTCTACATTAAAGTGAAAATAGATGTAATAAATCCTATATTTTTTAGTATTATCTGAAAAACCTCAGGTGTCCGAGCATAGTCGACTTCCCCCTACCGATGAAACGAAATGGATGAACAACAAATGTCAGCGAGTTAGCTTCCTTCTGGCAAACGACCCAGACAGAATCTCTAACCGCAAACTGAGCACTTGCTGCGCTGAATACATCCTCGGATGCTGCAAGCTTCGGTGCTGTACAGACCTCCTACTACAGGCTGAATCCAAGAACCGGGGATTCAGAAGCTGAATGCTCCGCTCGGAGATTTGTTGGTAAAGGGCTGCGATATCACCTACACCGGCCTAGCTGAAGCGTCGTGAATGAAATCCTATTTCGACTATCGATATGCCGTACTTCCTCTGATACGACGAGTACAGCAGGGTTCAGCGGCATCGTCTCACTAATTGGGTGCCAAATGTACTACACTCCAGTAGTATAGTAACCCAGCAACACGGTCGATGGACTTGATGTCCCGTGAGTATACTGTTACTGTTCTAGTCACTATTCAACTACCGAAAATATTACGTGTTGCAGCGAACCCAGCGAACCGATAGGACGATCGATAAAACTGAAGTCCCGTTGGCAAAACGTTGTTAGTGCCATGGCTATCCTAGTCACGGCACCAATGTTCGTGATCGTCGTTAGGGTAGGCCAGTTACTAACGGGACTGGCTTCTTCACACAGTTAAATAAAACACTAGATTGTCTGACGGCAACCATCCGGCGGTGGCTGCTAGTGCACTGAAAACTGAATGCAATTTATTGATCGCCTTTTATACACCTGTAGTAAAGAGATTTCTTCCACGTTCAGAACAATAGCTCCTGCGTATTACGTTCGGTCGAACGGACAATAGTCTTTTGTGACTAGATTCGGCTCTATAATAGAAGCTAACTGCGAGGGAATATTACAATGCGACTTTCTGTCGCAACTTCTTTTAAATTTTCCGTTTTCAATTCTATGGATTCCAAACATGCCACTGTTTTTAGGTAATCCGCTTTCAGAAAGTTATCTAGAATAGTCCTTACGAGTCTACTAACCTCCGCACGTAGTTTGTAAATTCGCGGTGTTTCAGACTGGAATAACCTATTCAGTTGGTTTATGGAAGTATAAAATTAAAGAAATTCAAATATAGCTCGGTAAATGGATCAGAGAGTACACCAAGAAATTGTTTCATTTTGGAAACCGTTTCAAACTCGACATTGGCGTCTTGAAAGCTAAAATAAATTTTTAGCGATTCAAATCGGTTAAGAATCCGTCTGGCTACATCTTCCAGCGATAGCCAGCGTGTTGCGGCAGGATGAAGCATTTTTAGTGGTTTCAAGTCCATCATTTCTTATAACTGTTCGAACTTAGATGTTTTTAGAGGACTTGTGCTTAGAAACGAATAAATGTCCCGGCACATTTGTTCAATTTCCGTTGGTATTTTTTTACATGCATAGGATGCACACAATCCAAATGAATGGCAAATGCATTTTAAAACAAAGATATTTGGGCAATCGTTACGCAGACGGGTGGCTACTGAATTGTTACCACCCAGCATAACATTTGCGCCATCGGCCCCGAATCCATCAGATTTTTTCGAAATGGTACTGCATCTAAATCAAATTGGTGAACTATGATGGCGGCGTCAGCCTCTGCCAGCTCGAAGGAATTTTAAAAATAGTCTCTTAATATAAGGGTGTCACCATTCCAAAAATATGTTCTTGCAATAATAACCAATGCAATGTTTTTGGGGTTGCTATATCGGTCGACTCGTCGATCATAAGACTGAAATAGTTACATCTCATTAATTTAACTATTTCTTCGTAGGGTGTCTCTCCAAGAGCGTTTTTAATTATAGTGGATACTTTTGTTCAACCCAGAGTAAGCCACTTTGCCACTTTGGAATCCGTGAAGACCGTTTTAGACAGCTTCACGAAGTTTTTCACGGCCTTCGGAGGTGTATTCGTTTCAGCCACCCATGCGAAGATTTGAATTTCGGCGTCTCGGTTGAACTGATTTGGATGAACCGTGAGTAGAAACATTGTCTTTGGTTGCTTTTTGAAGGCTTTAAAATTGCTGTTTATCAACATGTACAATTTTTTGTTATTTTGTGCTTTTCAATCAAAATTGAATACAGATCCCACTTACCCCGATAAATGAGGTAAGTGGAATCTATCGCCATGATTTCGAAAATTCTACTTAGGTTCATTGCATGTAAATGGATAATCCTCTTTTGTAATCAAACCGTCGAAGTAATGCCACTGAAGAGTTTCTTCGCTGCAAGAATTTCAAAATAATCACAAGTATAGATTGCACAATCGAATAAGCCCTAACTATGCAATTTTAGGTCCCACTTGCCCCGGGGAACTTTACTTTAAAAAGATTTGCAAAATTTCCGACTTATTCCTAGAGTGAGTTTATATCATCACTTAACTTCAAATTGGACTTACAATTAGAAATCAATGCAAATAAGCCTTAAATCGGATTAAAAAGAATGATAATGCTGCTGAATGTAGGAAGCAATCGCCTGTACGTTTAATTTTGATCTACAAGAACGGTTATCGATTATTTTTTCCCTCGGAATTCTTTCCCTCCACAGACTGAAGCCATTACAGCAATCCTTTATTGGCGAAAGCCAGTGTGTGGTTTTAGAGAGGGACGGACGCTCCATAACAAATCACATTAACAGTCTATAGACTTCAATGCAGTGTGCGATTCAGTAAGACGAAATGAGTAGAAGTGAATTATGACTGAACGTGATTTCCCAGCGAATCTGATGAGGCTAATACGTGTCACTTTTGGTGGTTCCAGGTCAGTCGTCAAACGTGTGGGTGAGATATCGAAATTATTTGTGATGGTAGACAGTTTGAAACAAAGTGACCATCTGTCGAATCTATTGTTCTTTCAATTATTTTAATTCAAATTGAATTATCTGACTAGCAGATCATAGCTATGTTTTCTTTACCGCTCTATTGAGGAATACAATCTCTGCAAAGATTTTCTGTTCGTGTTTATTTTCCAATTCTTGAGCACACGGCTATTGGTTTGTTCCGGCCCAATCAGCAGTTTCAATAAATTATTGTTGGTTATTTGTTTTCTACTAACTAGTATGTTTTAGGCTATCATCTTCCACACACTCTACATGCAGCAGTGTGGGCATAGTATACGACTCGTATGGCCTGGTTTCTGCCTGTCTACTCCATAATGCATTTAGGGCCTTTAATTGAGAACTTCAGTTTGATAGTAGCAGTAGTAATAGTGTAGTTAGTCGGGTATCCCAATTTTTACAGATATGAATGCAAAAGACTCTCGTCGCAGTATAGGTATGAATCGGCTTTTTTTTAACGCTAGGAGAATTATTCGCACTTCAAAAGTTAGCGAAAGTTGTTCCAGTACAAAAGTATTTTGTAAATAGTTTATTTTTAGCTTCAATGCTGCTAATAATTTAATTTAGTTTTATTTTTAAGAAAGAGTTTCTGTCGAAAAAAGATGAAATATGTTTTCTATGGTGGCATACTGCTACGATTGTTCTGCGTTCGGTTGATCCTAAAGGTATCGCTATTTTACCGCAACTAGCGTTGTTTTTAGAGTTTAACGTTTGATGGCTCGTTTTTTTTTACTTTGTAGTTATGCATCAGATCACAAGGCACTCTAATTACTTCTCCTTTTATTTGGAAAACTCCAAAATCTTTATTCTGTTACGATTGCAATGGTGGCCTATCTATCTAACCTTGCTTTTGCGTATCTTCGTGTTCTTGCGAATATAATAAAATAACAATTGCAGGCTATCGTTTTTATTCTGAATTATATTTACGTACAGATGTAATTTTTCCCTTGTGCTTACTGGGACAGTGTTATTGTTAGTGGTAATAGTCATGTTTATTGTTTATTAAAATAATCCTACGAGCAGTAGTCTAGGTATTACGGTAGTCCTATTATAGATCTAATAAGGATATGTTGCATTGCTCTACTTTGCTATATAGTTATTTTCCGTGGGTGTTGCGAATAGTGCTTTATACGAAAAGAACGGATATGTTATTAGGAGAACTAGATCAATACTTTAAACGTTTTATGACGACTTTGTCGTGACGGTATTGAATTTACTTCATTTAATATTTTTTATGAGCGTATTTGCTTACTCCATAAGCATACGCGTGAACTGAATTATAAATTTAAGCATTGTTACGGTCAGAAGGGAAAGGCAGGTCAAAATGGAAACAGGACAAAACGGGTAGTTCTAGTTAGTGATGGTTTAAAATTAAACGGCTAAGTCACATTTAATGGAACTTCGTCTAACGTCTTCAACTTTTCTGCCACTTGATTTACGATTGCAATGAGTGTTGGAAAACTCACTGTGCAGTTACATGAAGTTTGAAAATATGCTTTCAGAATAAAACAGAGGAAGGCAAAATAATGAAACGACAATATTCGAGAAAAATGTAAAGATATCAACAGCATGAGCTCTATCTCAATCTACATTCTACTTTCATATATAAATAGGCTGATACTACTCATAATCCTCGTACACTGTAAAAACTTAGATTTTTGATTTAAGAAATCAGTTTAAAAAAAAGAAGAAAGAATTTACGAAATCAGAAAATTTAAAAGCAAGTTAATTGTCACTGCGAATTGATAACAAATAGCTAAAATAGGAAAAGTCTTCTAAAAGTGGCGATTTCGGAGGCGTACGAAAATTTTGAAATGGAAATTTAAAACAACTTAACTGGAAAAATAACAAAAGAATATTCCAAGTTTTGCTGGAGGACCAAACTGATTATTAAAAATGCTGAAAATAATACTCAACAAGCTGATTAAAATGTAAAAGATGCATTTAAAACTTAGCTGAAAACAGTGGCGACTCGTGGTGGTTTAGCTTACCTGTTCAACCAGCGAAAAATACAAATTAATACGCAGCTTTTTTTATTATCGAAATTCTATATTTTATTCATAAAACAAACATTAGGTGTATTCACGTAGCGCTTGCTATGTTGCGTAAACGGTGTATTTCGTGTATATGCTGCCGCAATTCGCATAGCAGTTCCGGTTTCTATGGAAGCGGCAGAGTAGCGGCAGTATAAATACGCAATACTCCGTATACGCAACATAACAAGCGCTACGGGAATACCCCTATTATTTAAATAACAACGGAATACGGCGGTTTACTTTACCAGCAAACCCGTCTCTGAATTTTAACTACGAACCTAAGACTTTCCGTTCAATTTACCTATTGAACCAAATTCAAGAATAACCACCACACGCACCACAAGCAATATGCGTAAGTTGTTCAATGCTAAAGATGAACGAGTTAATGAGAAAATTTTGCGAATAATGCATGCCATCCCCTTCGTACCAATACATTGTCCTGGTGCTAATCTCTAAAGCAACGTTCAAGCGTCGTATTGAACGTTTTGCTCATTAGCTTCGTAACTCGATAAAATGGAATCAAAGCGCAGGCCATAGGAATATGGGGTAGTAAGTTGTTCAATGCTGAAGATGAACGAGTAATGAGACAATAATGCGCCCGCGCCTTCGAGTAAAAGCTGTTTCACATTCTCTTTTTATCTCCTTCGTACCCAGAATCAACACCAGGAATAATGTGTTGGTATATGCTTGTGCATTGAGATCAAAGCAACGTTTAAACGTCGTGTTGAACGGTTTGCTCAGCAGCTTCGTAAACTAAACTAATAATTTACCGAATTATTCGTATTACATGTGCGTCGGTTCAAACGAAATCATGAACTAGTGATGAAAAAAAATTTTGTCGGGTTGAATTTTGTTGCCTGTCCTATGAACATGTTGAACATGCGGACGAGTCGCCACTGGCTGAAAATGTCCATCCAACCATCTTACATTTTTTGACTGAAGTTTTTGGAGCGTCTAAGTAGAATACGAAACCTGAAAAATAAATAAAAAGAAAACTATTCTATTAAATTAGATAAGTTCTCTTTTTATTTAATCTAAATTTCTTCCAAGAGAATGTTTAAAATTTGAAATGAAGCCTTTTTTGTGTTTCAAACAATGAATTAATTTAAAAAAATATGAAAAAATGATCTCTGGTACACTCATAGAAGTTAGCTCACATTTAAACGCGGCAGAAAATTTGTCCTGTGTCTTGCCTCTTTAAGAAATTGCCGAAATTTCTATTCTTGCTTCACCCTAATAATAAACTTCTGAAGATGGCAGCACCATACGACCTGCACCGTTGTTAGAATTTGTTTACATCATCATATTTGGAACCAGTGCGTCGTGAATCGATCCCCACACGTTCGCTTTGAGAATCCCGGACTATCCCAAAACGATGTGGAGAACATCTGATCATCGACAGAAAATACAGAAGTGGCAGAAAAGCAAAGATCTGATTCTAAAACTCATCCGAAAGTGGTAGTTGTTTTCAAATGGAAGCGAATCGTCATCGCGAGGTCTGGTAAAAATTGGCTGAGTTTCGCAATCCTATTTGCGTGAAACAAGGAAGAGGACTAGTTTTAGAAGTTTCAAGGTAAAAGTAGCAGTAGATTGTAGCGTGAAGCAAAGCTTGGATAACAGTAGTTATGAGAATTTGCTGAAAAATTACAATTGCATCGTTATGGATGATGAAGCCTACTGCATGGCCAAATTTCTGTACCAACATTTTTTGTCTTGTTTGATCGGTGAAGTGTCTCGGAAGACTGCAAAATAATAAACAAATCAAAGCTCCCGAAAAAGTTTTTTGGCTTGCGATTTCCACCTGTCGACGCTTCCTTAACTTGAACCAGGAAATTCGTCAAAAGTAGCGCATTCAGAATCCGTCGTAAAAAACGCCAGCACTGGGAGTACGTTTTGCGGAGGCGGAGAATTGCTTCGAGAGACACGAGACACGGAGAAGCTTCTTTAAAACGATCATCGGAATCAGGAAACGGACCATGCCAACTCCTGTTATGTACAACGACAAGGAGGGGAACTTGATTACCGAATGATCCAGGGTGGCCAGGCGTTGGAAACAACATTTTGATGTACTGTTGATTGGTGAACAAGATGGAACTATCAACAGAGATAGGGTAACAATTCAGGATGAAGTACAAGCTGTGGATCCACTAATTTTGGACGAGGTTAAAAAGCAGCTAGAGGGTTGAAAAACGGCAAAGTAGCTAGATGGCTTCCCCGCCGAACTTTTGAAAGTCGGGAGCAAACGGCTGTATTGCGCAATCCATCAGGTTATATGAAAGGTATGAACTGAGGAAGAACTACCTACGAACTGGTTGGAAGGTCTCGTATGCCATACTTATAGAAAGGGTCATCGACTCAAATGCACCAATTAGCGAGGCATTATTCTACTGAATTCTGCATACAAAATTCTCTCCTGTTTCCTCCTCATCCTGTTTCATACACTGAGGCTATTGCAGGAAATCTTTGCTGATGATCTTTGTTGATTATCAGTGCAGTTTTCAAGAGAGACACTCCACGATGGACCAAATGTTCACCTTGCGACAGATCCTCGATAAATTCTGGGAATTACAGGCTTGCAGACTCAACATTTGGTTATAGACTTCAAGGCGGCGTACGATTCAGTTGAACGAAATGAGCTGTGGCCGATTAAGCTTGAACATGGTTTTTCAACAAAACTGTTTATGCTGGTACGTTCTACGTGAAGTGAAAAGTTGGATATCGGCTGCCAACAGGGCCTTCCACGGATTACGTAGCCAGCTGAGGTCCCGTAGTCTGCAACTCCGTATGAAACTCGCGCTGTATATGATGCTGATTCTTCCGAAGCGTGGACGTTGAAAGAAAGTGACCGACGAGCTCTCGGCGTTTTTGACCGTAAGATCCAGCGAAAAATTCTCGGCAGCATTTTAGACGTAATGTGGCGCAGGTGCATGACCCACAAGGTATACCAAGTATACAAAAGCACGAATATTTTGAGGCGTTTAAAACACGTTAGGTTACAGTGCGCTTACCACGTAGCATGGGTCGACAAAGACCGACGACTTCGAGGCAGACTCCGTAGGATAATGGAGGTATTTTGGACCATGCGCTACGCGGTCTCTATTTTTATCCACCACGGCAAAATCAAATGTGTGTGAGCCAAAATAAAGACCGCGTAACACATGGTCCAAAATACCTCCATTACCCTACCCGTTGGATGAGCGCTGTTGACGAGGATGCCAGAGCAGTGGGTGTTAGAGCCGATTGGAGCGCGGCAGCCCAAGGCCGATAAACGTGGTGACGCTTCTTAGTCGCTAAAAAAAAGTAAAGTAAGTCAGCGCTTGCAGAAGATTTCACTACCTTTTCTGGTGCTAAGTAGCGTAAGGTTGATTGCCTTTTCTGGTCCGACTATCCACGGCAGACTGTCCCTATTCAAACTCAAGCAAACAGAAGTACAACGACAATGACGTTGTTGCCGTTCCTATAGAGTGGAATACATCGGAGATAAGGCCGATTGAGGAAAACAGGAGAAGAAACGTGGAACTGCAAGCGAAGAAATTCAGCCGAAAAAGCAATTTGACCGCTGGAGGGAAAACAGCCAATGCAAAGCCAGATTGGCCGTGTGCAGGCAAAAGTTCGTGCAACGTACTACGGTGAGAAGTAAAATTGAAACATCAATCTTACAATAGTCATAAAATTTAGCAATAAATACTCGATATAATGAAAAATAAAAAATGAAAGTAGAAATCCTAGCCATCATATCTAAAAATTGTCATTTTATATTTCTTTTCGTTGTCTCGCATTTCAATGCTTTGAATTTAACATCGATACCATTCTCGATTGCTTGCTTTATTTATTATTGTATAAAATGTTTTGATTTGGCTTATTCCTGAACCGAAAACATTCGTTCAATTTTGTTTAAACTGATTTTACGATTTGGAAGCATATAATGTGGGGAAAAATTGATGTATATTTAGTGTGCACGAGAAAATTTTACGCTCGCAATACACTCGCTGGTACAAAACATAAGAGAAGAGAGCAAACTATACGAGTACTTTTATGGAAGATAATCATTGTTACAATGATAAATAAATACATAGGAAACAAATTGGTTTTTAAAACTTTCTCCATTGGTATAACATTCATGACAAAATAATAAAAAAAACAGCAATACTAGCTTAACTAGTACTTCATAGCAACAGAGATAAAAAATAGAAAGTAAGTAAACTTACGCAGAATAATGTAATATAGAAATGTACCATGTCTGTCTCATTGCAATAACATTCGTGAGTGACCTGACCGTCTTTTATTAATACTTCAAAATTATTTGAAGCAGCAATTAAAGCTTCGCCCAATTTTAGTACAAATTATTATATTATTTGTCATAAAGTAGCAAAGAACGTTCTCCTCGGCCGGTTATAATCGGCTCTTCCCGTAGAGCTTGCATACCTGTGTGCCATAATTCTAATAGGGAAATACGTGACAAGATCGTCTTACAGAGCAATATGTTAAGTAACATGAAACCAAAAGATATTCCATAAAAAATGTAATCTCTTATTGTGGGTAAAAATGCAACCTGCGAAAATACATACGCCATTGGATCTCTGAAAATTGGATTAGATGTTAGAAAACCAAACACCTCAACGCCCCGAGAATATGTGAGTTTGGAAATTTTAATAAATAAAAATATCCGATATTTCAATATAAATAATTAGCCTATTCGAGACATTGCAATTGAAACCTTGCAAGACATGTCTACTTTACTTTACTCACAATCCAGTTTTCACTTGATCAGTTCAAAAAAGTTATCACAACATACGTAGTACAGTTTTGTTTTAATTTAAATTTAGGATGTTTTAAAATATAAACATATGCTCCTATTGATGACGGTCTTGTCTATTTGCCCAAAAATTTCTATATACGTAATTGTTATTCATAATCAATAAACATTGAATAATTCGATTTCAATTTTACCTAGGTTCATCACAGATGCTTGTGTTCTCTATAAACTAAATTTGCTTTCTGCAGCACTTCAGCGCGTCCGTTCAAAACGAACAAGTACTTGACCCTATTAAGACAATTCAGTAAGTCAGTTGCCCGTGGAAAGTCTGGAACCGTGGATGATCGCGTCGTGAAACCGACCAGGAGCGGACCTGACTTACAAACAACCTTTTGTTCCGAACACATTCCGATCGATCGGCGGTGCCGATCAACTGCTTTCCGGTCCCGCCGTGGCCGCATTTCACGACACGCTGTACGGCAGCAACGGATCGAAGTTTAGGAGGTCCGATTCACTAGTCGCATTTTTGTATCCCCAGGACTTCATTGCGGTTACACAGCTATCCTGAATTATTTTCACCTGCAATTGGTGTGGTACATAGATGTTAAAGAGTGGCCGCAAAACAGGCATATTATCGATTACTTACCTCTTCGAATGTGAGATCTTTTGTCCAATGGAAGGGTGCTGACTTTGAATCACGAAAAGTGGAGCTAACTCCTCCGATGTCCAGCTTCGTGTGCGTATCCAAGAACGCCTCAACGGATGGATCGAACGGAAGACCGTAAAATTCGAGAATCTCTTTGGTCATTTTGTACGGATCCAACGACAGGTCTTCGTAGCGGATGGCGCTGAAAACAAAATAGAAGTTAGGTAAAATCAACATTTGAAATAATAAAAAATTTTGCAGCACATTTGACGGAATGAACTTATTATTCGTTATTTTTATTTTGAGCTGACTAACAATTGATATGAAACATCCTCGATAAATGCAAAGATTCGTAAATCAAATCAAAGTAAAAGCCTTACGAATTAACCTCTTTAAATTATCATCCAGGCTTAGAGCAAGCTTTCGTACTGATTACTGTTTGCTTCGTTGAAATATCATATGGCTTGCCAACAGGTCATGATTGAAAATTGGGCTCAAAAAATTATTTCCCATTCATTGGGCTCCACTCTAGCGAAATCGAGAAATCGAAAAACGCTCAAAGAAGTTGTAGTAATAGCCCAATCAATTTGGCATGCAAATGAAATGGAAAGTGAAATGATTACTAGATTGAGTTATCAGCTTCACATTAACCTCCGTACCGCTGTTGGTTCCGTTTCGTACTCTCGCGAGATAAGTTTTTAGTGTTTTAGTTGTATGAAACTGTCAATAAAATTTTATATGTAATCCTATTGAAGACAAACCTTTGAACGAACTAAACGATATGTGTGTGTGCTTCTTTTATTTTTCATCAAGCTATAAACACAGGATTGCAAAACACTGCATTGTATTAATTTATTTGTTTCATTCAAAAGTTAGCCACTAGAAGTCGACGAAAGGCGCCGTTGACTGACTGGCAGGAAAAAGTTGATTTCCGCCGTAAACTACATATCAAGCCGCACATGGCCTGGAGTTCAACGTGCCAAAGTGTAACTCAGTCAGCCGCTGTAGGTACCTACCTACCATTAAAAAGGTAAGAGTGTTCACCGGGCATAAGTGGACAGCAATATAAAAGAAAACTGAACCAAGCATGGTTCCGACCTGCGTTGCCCTCGCCATTAACGAAACACTATGATAAAATCCTATCACGTGATATTGCTTTAACATGAAAATAGTGGTGTATTCTTTCTTAAATAATTTTGAAAGAAATATGTTCGGATAAATAATAACAAAAATAAGCTTTGCCTTTTTATTTCCACAGAAATAATTTAAATATTCTTAACGATATAACGATTAGCAATAGGTGAAAAAACAAAGGTGATAAAATTAAAGGAGTAGACGAATGGGATAGAATTAAAGGCGTAAAGAGTAGCCTTAGAACAAGACAAGGCGTGACGAGTAAAGAGCGAGAAATTAGGCAACAGCCAGATTATATGAGCTTATTAGACATAGTTAATTGAATGAGGTTCTATTGTTTTAATAGAAAATAAACATGTTTTCAAAAGGATGCCAAAAACATCGAAACGTAAGGCATAGAAAAAATAAAGTGCCATTTGCTTTGCCGATTGACTGGACTTTGCCTGTGTATTGTCATCCACAATTACAGGACCATTACATTACATTTTTGCATTACTTTGTACGCTTTTTTGTTTGTACCTCCAGGTACGACACTGGCTACACAAATTTATTTTTTAATGATATGCATCATGAGCTTTTAAGCGAAAATCACAGTGGTTTTACTATTAGTTCTTTACAGGAGTCCAAGCAGACTTGAAATTTCTACGTCAATGCGAATAATGTCAAAGCTAAGGGAAAGGATGTTTCATATAGAAATGTAGAACTTGCTTTTAATCTAAACATAATTCGTTTTCATTTGTATTGGAAAATGATATCCAACATCTGGCTGACATCCATTTTTATATTTCCTTTACAATACGTAGACGGAAGGAACAGTAGAAGTGAGTAATTAAAGAAACTTGTTGATAGTATCTTCAGGGTGAGACAAGACGTGATTGGAAAAAGCGGAAAATCTGGTAGGGGATGGCCATTTAAGCAACGCTTATTAAGTTTGTATAACATTCTTTATCCAAGCAGGGGGAACCGCGGGTCGAACTAAGCTATAATAGGAGTCAATTATAACCGGATTCGAAGCTAACTTTTCCCTCAGGCCCTGTGGATCGCAGATATCCTATTTGATTTGAACCAATCTGCAGCTCCCTTATAATCGTGCGACGTATTTCAAGTTTCATCAACACTGGCGGGTTGAGTTATTTTTAGACACAAATTGTGCCTCTTGCCTTCTCTGTTGCAGTCACAACCACCGTGGAAGTCCAATATTCGAGCAGTTTTCACGGTAACAAAGCCTGGGGCTTAAACTTCTTTAAATAGTTAACTCTTCTTTAGCGATAGACTCTGCAGCCGACTGTTGAAGTGCAGGACAAATACAGCACTAGTGCAATTACTCTATCTAGCAGCACCTCCTTAGCCGAGATTTGAACATACGACGACTGACTTGTTAGTCCAGCATGGTACTTCGAAGCTACCTGAGTATTTACAGTAATCGAGACCGTATAGATATATTATTAACAACGTAGTGAATGTTGATTTCTAAGGCGACAATCATATGCGGCTTACCGGAGTAAAACAGGGGCTTCGCATCGCATGGCCCCATGAAAAAAATGATCCAACTGCGTTAAACCGCATGATATTGGAGGCTAGCTTACGGGTCCGTTACGCGAAATTTTTCCTACAACTAATTGACTTTTCGTACTTAGACATAGCCTGATGCACAAAATTTCTTCAATTTACTCCGTTGTGGGCTACCGCTATCCAATATCTCGGACGCCGTGCACTCTCCGTCAGATTTTGCTCCACCTGGTTTAATCATCTGGCTCGCGCGTTCCTGGTCGTTATGTTTCTCCCAGATTTGAAACAAACATCATCTTTGCAGGGTAGTTATCCGGCATTCTTTCAACATGCCCTACCCATCGAATCCGTCCAGTTTTAGCCAAGTTTTGAATATTAAATTGACACATAGAGTTCATGGTTCCTCCTCCGCCTCCATACACCGTTCTTCTGTACACCACTAAAGAACGTTCCAATCAGTCGTCTCTCGATACGTTTCATTGTCTACGATACGTTGTCCACATTTCATACCCGTAAAGAACAACCAGTCCAATGAGCGTCTTGTACAGAGTACACTTTGTACGGCAGCTTAGTCTGTTCGACGGAAATTGCTTGTGAAGCACACGTCTGCGTGATAACACGCCTCCGAATCTCTCGGTTAGTTTTTTTGGGCGATGGTATCATATATAGTTTGGAAGTCAACGAACAAACGGTGCGTGGCAATTCTGTATTCACGGAATACAGGAGGATTATTGACTGTTCGTCAACGAAACCGGTTGGATAAATTCCTACTAATCTGCGGATAGCCGGCGGAAAATGATTTGAGACAGCACTTTGTAGGCGGCATTGAGAACGGTTATCGCACGATGGTGCTCACAGTCGCTCTTCTTGAAGGTCGAAGATGGAGACATATAGACCCATTTTCCGCTCCTCCGGTATCTCGGTATCTCAAATTCTATCAATTAGCCGGTGCAGACAAGTGGCCAACTTTTCTGATCCCATTTTAATAAGCTCCGCTCCAATGTCATCTTCCCCAGCCGATTTTTATTGTTCTTTAGCCTTCTCGCCTATCGTTGGGCTGACGCCTCTTCCCTGTTTACCTCACAGCCGCACATTACTAACCTTGCTGCCATAATTCTCCGCCTGGGTGCCATTACAGAGACTATAGATTCAGAGGCACTCAAAAACCACTAAATTTTGAATCATAACGGAGAGTTACCTCTATTTGTGATGGTACTCTCCGTTTTGATTCAAAATTTAACGGTTTTTGAGTGCCTTGTCGCCTCTGTAACCTATAGTCTGTGTAGGTGCCAAGGTGCCATTCAGGTGTTCGTCGAAGTGCTGCTTTCATTTTTCGGTAACCTTACGGTCGTCCATCAAAATACTGCCATTCGCATCCCAACGTATTCCAGCTGGCGCGGCACAAAGTCTTTGCGAGATATGTTCAATTTCTGGTAGAACTTTCGCGTTTCCTCAGAATAATGCAGCCGCTCCAACTCTGTATACTCCTGCTCTTCCAGGTAGCGCTTTTCTCCCGGAAGATTTGGGTTTGCTGCAACTTCTTTTATTTTTGTCTGTCTACGTTCTAACGTATGGCACTGCTACGGTCCTCTAGAGAGGCTCCGTTCGTAGTTTACGCGTAGTTTACGGCTACTTCTGGCTGCTTCATTCACGCAAGATTTAACCAAGGCTGGCGCTGATGACGAAAATTGTTCACAACGAAGAGTTTTGGGCGCATGTTAACCATCACTAAAGCTAAAGGGCCGAGTAAACGTTAGCACTTCGATAGTCGTTCAAAACGAGGTCGATCTATGATTCTGTCTGATTTGGTGACCTCCAGGTGTACTTGTGTAGGAGTCTATGCTGGAAGGTACTGCGTACGACCATGTTCATGGAGATGGCAAAGTCGATAAGACTTAGGTCCATTTCGCAGGTCGGCGGGTGTGCGCAGAACTCTCCAATCACCAGTTTGTATTCCTTCTCCTGAGCCCCGACCTTAGCATTGAAATCACCAATGACGATCTTGATATCATGCTTTGCGCAGCAGCCGCTTTCACGCTCCAACTGCGTGTAGAATTCTCCCTTGCCGTCATCGGTACTTCTGAGGGGAAGGCTGTGCACGTTGATAATGCTTATGTTGCAGAGCCGGCCCTTAATTCTCAACCTACAAATTCGAGGGTTGATTGGCCACCACCCAATCACCCGTTTCCGCATCGCGTGTGTTGCCGCAACTCTGGTATGGAGATGGTTTATCCATCTCCGAACGCACGTACCGTTGAGCCATTTCAGCACACGCTACGGCATTGAACTTACGGCTCTTCAATACATTGAATATGCCCTTTGGAAGTTCAAAGATCAGTAGTTCTACGTATCGAGTTTCCAATCCGTAGGCCCAATACCAATACGCTAGTGTCATATGTTACCAAAGGGCACGCTGGTAAAGAGAGAACTGGGACAGGAATCAGAACACAGTCATGACATTATCATTTGTATTCAGTGATTTAACATTTTGGCTTCTTTGGAGAAGTGAAGGGCATAAAAATACGCTAATCAATTCTTTGTAATAATTACGTAATAAAGTTTATTGCAACAATTCTTTGTCCCAAAATATTAAGTACGTGGCTCACGGATTGGGCGGACCCAGCAAGGCGAAATCCATTTAGTACGTCATACAAATTACAACCAAAATCAACCCCCCTCACCACTCCCCCACAGTTTGTGCGACCACGTTTGCGGTTGCAAAGATCTTTTAGGCATGACAGTATCAGTAAAGCCTTAATGGAAAGTTCATACTAGAAGAATAAATCAGTCCTGTTCACACATCTATGTTAAACAAAAGTTATCATTCAAAAAAATTAACTATTTGTTGTAAAATACATCAGTACGTTAATTTTATAGAAGGCTTCAATAGTTGTATCTTCAAATGAAGGCTAAATCATAATTATAATTCCCCGAATAAATTTTCCAATTGAATTTTTTTCATGTGACGTCACATAACATCATACCCTCCCCACTACGTCACAAATCGTCACGATTACGTCAACCCCTCCTCCCCCTTATAAGCGTGACGAACTTCATGGATGGCCCCCAAGTCAGGTTAGGAGCACCGTAGGACAAAAAAAATTACTAGAATTCGTTAAAGCTCCTTCTTGAATAAACGATTAGCTGAAAGAACGGTGACTTTTTCATTCAATGCTTATTAGTTTTCCATGGTGGGGGCTTGATAGGCCTGCAATACAAGGGCTGGGAGCGTCCCAGTCAAACAAAATTCGAAACAGTGATGCATAGGCCAATTGTAGAGTTGATTATTATCTACAATATTGTTGAAGAGAGCGCAGTTTTATCTTTTATATGTATGGCGCTATGGGGCTGATACCCCGCTGGTAGCCAAAAAAGCACTCTTTTTGCTACCAATGGCATTGCAGCTCTGTAACGCTAAAAATACAAAAGATTAAACTATACTGTCTTCAATAATATTGTAGATAATAAGTAACTCTACACTTGTCCTATAAATCACTTTTTTGAATTCTGTTTGGCTGAGGCGCTGGAGTCAAAAGAGCAAAAAAGAAGTAAAAAGAGCAAATCAATCTTGCTACAATGATGTAAAAAAATCTCGCACAACACCTGGAAAATTCAGCGTGGTCTACATCAAAGTTGGTTAAAGTGTTAAAAATGCCAAAATCAACAGTATGCGTAATGTTCTGAAGGGTTATAAGGAGAACCTAGATGAGGAAAGGCGACAAAGAACTTTCCAGAAACCCGGAAGTAGGGACCGAGAGATGAGGAGGAAAATATTGGAGGTGCGTTAAGTCTGGATCCTGGATTTTTTTCTCGGGATATGACTAGAAGTTACGACAGCAACTATCAAACCACGCGGAATATCGTAGCTCGAGGCTATAGGTCTTACAGTGCTAGTAAACATCCGAATCGGCAATTGAAGTAGATTACCAAGAAGTGTGCTAGGTGTTTGTACGGGTAAAAAACGGATTTTGCCATTTATTCATAAACATATAGGTTACGTTATATTCTGGCTTGATCTAGCTAGCTGTCACTACTCTAAATTGGTGCCAGAGTGATATGCAACTGATAATCTAAGCTTTTTGCTAAACAACGACTTCGACGAAACGGGGGGACAGTCAAATGTGCTATAAAGAAATTCGTTCAAAGTGGAAGAAACATGCTGATTCCGTCGTATCGTCAACTGTGCAGGGTATGTTGAGTTCTATTAAGAGAAAAGTTTGGGATTTTATCAGAACCAAAGAAGTGCAATGATGTAATACTGTGACACTTAAAGCTGAACAAAAATACTGCAATCAAGTCATTTATATGTTTTCACTCCAGTCCCGAATTAGAGGTCGTTCTAGGCGTCCAGATTATCTCTTAGCCAGGCTTTATCATGACGGATTAACCTCATAATTCTAGTTATCAATGCTATAACTATGATCAACCTGTTGGCAAACACAATTGTGAGAAACGTGCTGCTCGACTCACAAATGCTGATACCTGGCAAACCGAGTGTGTTCTTGATGTTCGTATTTCCAGACTTCGGGTCACTAATTTTAATACTGATATATTTTTTATTTTACTAACTTTTTACTACAAAAATTTCTTTTCTATTTGAATTGCTGACCTCAAGATTTTAAAAACAATCTGATTTACATCATCATACATCATCTGCAGTTGATTGCAAAAAGGTCCAACTAATAGTCGCTTAGCAATGGTACGTAGGGACTGCTAGATGGATTAGGATTGTAGGGGTTTCCTTCTTGCATTTCTGCAGTCAGGTCTTGTCGGTCTTTAAAGCCTACAGACGCAATTCAATTCGCTGTACCTATGCCGCAATGCCAATTCAGAGAGAGATTGCTGAACAGATTGATACCTTTCACTTTCGCATCGGCAGTCACATGCGTGTCGAGAATAATTCAATAAACCGTTGTTCAAGCCGCATTGTATACATATATTTTAAAGTCGATGCGGGGCTCTTTTACTATGCATTGACTTAGAGCTGCTTACCCGGCGCCGCGCCGCCAGGCATCGACGCGAAAGCGGTGCATGTTTAGGTGGTTTCGAGGAGATATCTATGCTATTTTGCACGCGTTATTTTAATGCTAGACAAACTGTGCGAGTCATGACTACTAATGGAATGATTACAGTCTACTGGGGTGAATTAACATTCAGGATTTGGTATGCCTTTCGAGTATTTACTGTTTTGTAACCAACCAGTCATGATGAAAAAAAAAACAATGGAGATAACCTCTTGCTAAAAAATACCTTCGGAGCGAGTGTATGATGTGACTGCAAAGTAATAATAATAATGCGATTATACTACTCACGGTAAAATCAAAACAAAACATCCCGAGATGGATTTGATCAAAATATGAACTTGTTATACCCAACTGCTTTATCATGATTCTAAGCATAACGTGATCATGCACCAAAAATCCCCTTTTAACAGAGGCATAAAAAAAATCTGAGATTATTAAACTCCAGAGATATATGAAAACTGGACAACAAGTCGTATCTCAATTTTGGATCAAACGTGCGTAAAAACAAACAAACACAATTAGGTACATTGCTATTAACATAAGTACATTGATTCTAAAAAATGGCTAAACACTTACCGGAACCTTGTCGGATACATTTTTGTCAGCTCGACGGCCGCTTCGTAGTCGAGCTGCATATCGTTGCAGACCGTCGGCGGATGGTCACAGTCCGGGCGACCGGGACACCACACTCGATGCTTGCGCGACTGCAGTGACCCCCGGGGATCGCGGATCAGTAGGATAACGCGAACGTTCAAGCTGCGAAGGAAGAAAAATATACCGACGTTAAATATGAGCGCTTGGTGAGTCATTTTCGATTATGAGCAAAGGTAGAGAGAGAGCTGTTCAATTTGGGATAGTTCAGTTGTCATATGTTTGTCATATGCAGCAACAAAGCCAATGTTTCAGCCGACATAATAAATACGATGACCTCCTGCTGCCAACGCAACGCACGGAAGCAGATAATCATCTAATTGGTCGCTACACATAAATAATCTGTTTTTGTCTTTCGGCTTTTACCATATGGAGAGAGCGAAACTAGTGTGTTTGTAGGATGAAGCAGAGTTAGTCTAGTACAATATTGCAAATTTGTTATTTCAGTTTATTTGAAAATTTTCCATCTGCACAATTTCTTGTGAATTAAATAGATCACCTGATTTTCACAGTGTTTCTAATGCGAAAGTAATCGAATGACAAATAACCACCGCCATAATAGAAATTCGACGCGGGTGACAATGGTAACGTAATTAGATACCGCTTCGAAAGACATTTCCAATCCCATTAGCTCGAGCATCGCGGGAAATCCAACCATGATTGTCACGATCCGGAAGGATGGCGTAATTCGACACCAATCACCACACGATGCTCAACGAGCTTTATAGTACCTAGCTGTTATGTAGGTACTGGATCATGTGTTATTCAGACTAATCTGCCTGTCTATCTGTCGCTTAATTGGCTGTGCAATTAGGTTGCAATATATGTATATCTGTTTGATCAAATCTCCGCGAGTAATAATTAAAAATAGTTTTTATAGAGTTATAATTGATTTACATGGAACACCTGGTTATATTGCTAATAAGCTTATGATTACTACTGAAAAATTAAAAATTTATATAAAAGGGAAAGGGCACAATAAATGTATCTAACTATTGGATGTTGTTACAACTAATTGTAATTTTTTTTATGTTGTTTAGTTTATGGAACTAATGTCAGTACAACGTCAATTTAAGTAATCTATTTTCTCAATTACTCCACACATTATTTCGATATCATTCCTCACTATTGGAGCATTTTAAAACGAAAGATAACAACAATTACCATTAAACCAAAACAGCTCCCCTAATTATAATTATCCGTGTCAATCGTTCCAATGTTGTTTGTTTGTTTGTTTGTTTATTAGAGACACTTTACAACTTTCGGTGCATTCGTGTCTGAATCGTTCCAATGATAGTCGAGTTAAACATCTGTCACGGTCTTACAGAGTATATTTCTCATGACTTTCGGAATCAGATTAAACTTTTTGTGACCATTATCTTCGAACCATGAAAATCACAAATTTATAACTAGCGGGGCGTCATAATTGAATAAAAATAAATCAGGTTCCAGTCATATCTCTTATTTCTCAACGAAGAATTCTGATGATGTTAAAAAATACAGCGAAAAGACACATTTTATCACTGATTTTAGGCACCGGTGGTTCATATTCTAGCAAAATCGATTGAGCGATTAGAACATTTAAGAAGCATCAGCCTACCAATCGGAAAGATGGCAGCGGTAGAAAATGTGGCACCACAGACTTGGAGAATGCCAGAAAGGTAGTTGTACATTCAAGCGTAACCCAAGAAGAAGAATCAATTCGATTCCGGATGTGAAAAAAAGGCAAAACATTGTAAAAAGGCAAAACACTACACTACACATGTATAAAGTTCGAAAAGCACCGAACCGGAGTGACAAACAGAACATGGCAGCCAAAACTCGCCCAAGGAAGCTGTACAGGATAAGTAAAAATCGTACCGCATAGTGATGAATGATGACCTACATCAAGTCCGATGCCAGACAAATGCCGGGACATGATAACACCACGCTGTAATTTATAAAATATTTGATGTCTTCAGTTCCGTCACAAATTTCTGTGTTGTTTTATTAAAATCAAATATTTCTTCAGTTATTTCAAAGGTCCTAATGCAAGCGGTGATAAGTTCTTGGTAACCAAACAACGTGGGATGTTAATCAGTTTGTAAGAGGTCACTAGAGCGAAAAGCAAGTTACGAAGCATGGAGATTTATGAGAGACAAAAGCGTCGGCCAATATATGTCACCATTCATCACTTTCGCCATAAAAATAGATGCAGTTTACGACGGCGCTCGAGCGTATTGATAACCGGTAGACGGCAACGGTCTGGATACGCCGTTAGGTTAACCGGACCACTCCAAGGAAGTACAAGTAGTGCGAGTCAGACAAATCTTTTCTAAATACGCTTAATCCTCAGATTCCAAGACAATTGATGTGAAACCCAAACCAAATTGCTGGTTTCCAATAGTGGACAAACCAGAAAGCAATAAAGAGCTTTTAGGCAGTGTGGATCCTTATAGTCACGGGCAATTTTGGAGATAAAGCCAAGCTGACGTGTGGCTTTCGATATCAAAGCGGTATGATGTAAGAGAAAAAAAGTAAAGCTTCAGACATTGTTATCGTCCACGTTTCGAACCTCTAAAAACAGTTTTAGATCATTAGCATATACCAATTGGCAGCCAGATGGTAGTAAAGCCGTTAAAGAATAGCAAGAATAATAAGGGGCCCATGTTGCTTCCTCGCGGCACTTCTGAATTATTGCGAAACTGCGAAGATATGCATGCACCGAGCTTAACGCATAAAGTTCTTCCGCGTAGTGATGAACTTAACCACTCAACGAATCGACAAGAAGCTCTAAGTCGCGGAATTTTACGCAGAAGTATTCCATAATCAACTCGGTCGAAGGTGGTTTTTAAATAAGTCAGCGTATATGACATCAATTTATGCTTCCTGTTCCATTTTCGAGATACACATTAAAGCAAGCTCCAGTAACATACTCCCACGATAACACAAAGTGTCTTTACATTGCGTAGAGACTCCCTGCTTCAAGAAGACGTAATTTTGCTCTTAATTTTACATGAGGAATTGGGGATTGCTTGCTTTAAAACGCTATGGCTCAGGATTGGCACAGAATATCTCGTGGTTCGTGGTGATGAGTTATTCTTAGAGTAAATTAACCATTAGTGGACCAGTTAGTACTTGAGTAGTTTTCTTCCATGAATTATTTTAAACTGGTAACGCTAAACACGCAAGCAATGGTACTTACAATACGAGTAACTTTCGATTAAGCCTAAAAAAATATCAATTTATGTTGAAAATCTCTATATTTTGCACATTCTTTAAAACAGATTGGAATGTCCGTTTTCCTTTAATGGACCCTGTGGGTTACAATAAGATAACGACCGGGTCCATTATAGCAATTCTAGTGTATTTTGCATGGAGAGGGCTCACTAATGGCGACATGGACATGGACATGGATAATGGACTTGTTGAAAATATCGAGTTTAAGGCATTAATAAGGCATTACAAATATTTAAAAAAGTTTTTGTCCCTCCGGTGTTGGGCCACGAAAACAAAGAGAATTTTTTAATCGAGCACAAAAAATATGGATTTTAGGCATTTTTACTTAAAGTTTAAACGTGAACACCAAATCTATTCTTGCTTTTATTAAATACGTTGTTGTTTTTCATGCAAAAATCTACAAACAAAAAGACAAAAACGAAGGAAAATTTTTTTGCTCGAGTTTCGGAAATTCCACTGTTTGAACTTCCATTTCTTTTTCGTGCTAGAAGCTTTAACTCAAATTGTACACTCATTTTTTGAGTTTTTCTGGCTGTAGAGTCCACAGACAATTGATTTTATAAGAAAAATTTAACTCATATCCTACAAATTGTTTTTTTGCCCCCCGATTTTTCAAGCCAATTTCCAAGGGGTGGGGGGGGTGACAAAAACTTTGAAAATGATTTGCAATGGCCTAATTGAATGCAGCTAAATCTCTATAAACTGGAATGTGTGGTATGTTTAGTACTTTCTGTTTCATGTCATATTTTCTCGGAAATAAGTAGCACAAGCTAATAAACGCCGAAACTGTACCCGAGGTCCATTATAGGTAAAGGGTCCACTGATAACTTACCCTATGTAAAAAAATCTGGAAAGCACAATTGAGTCAAAAGTTTTAATATGGAATTGAACTCATTGGGAGAAATACGTAAATTTAGTTTTCAATTCGAAGTAAAAACGATTTGATTCCACTGCGTCTAAAAAATATTATTTTTCCGAATTCTTATGGCAATATTCTTTGATAATGTGAAAATAGTTTATTTCTTAAATTTAACATTTTCAGAGATATAAACTAAAAAAATAAGAAGATTTGAAAAAAACTGGTTTTTCTTCAAAAAAGGAGGTTCTGCCATTAATTGAAGGAAGGTACAACCGGTTCCAAATTTGGGATTTTTGCTTTATGACCTAAAACAAACAACCTGACAAAATTTCATTCCAATCTGAGAAGGTCGATTACACGTTGGAACTTTTTTTTTGATCATTTCGCGTCTTGAAACATTATTTTTAGACTTTAATTAAATATTCAATAACTTGAGAATGGCTAAGCCCAAGAAAATCTTTTGATGGGATCATCTTCACAAATCACTTAACCATACATTTGATTCACACAAACACAATTTACTGGGTTTCCGACAAGAAATATGATGAATTAAAAATTGTTTTCCAAAAACGTACATTTTTCAGCTGCTGAAGGCAATCGCCACCTCGCTACTAACGAATCAATCACATTTTTCAGCACTGTTTACAACTACTCTAATAGTCAAGCACTCAATTGTCACATACCATATTATTCACTCTCTTTTTTTCTATTATCTAAGGCTTTGTCACTAACCGAAAGTTTTATTATTTTATAACAAAACTGAAAACAAATTCTGAATTGACGGAACCTGTTCACCAGTAGCAGCAGCTGCAGCATAACTGATGAACTATCGTGTTGCTAAGACACTGTTTCGGTTCTGGAAATTAGAATTATAGGTTTGAAATTAACTGAAACCTCCAATGGTGAAAACGTGGTTCAATACTTTCAAGAGAAATGTATGTTCATAATTAATATTTCTTTATTAAAAACAACAGAAAAGACAGCTTTTTCAATAATTTTCGAAGATTTTCTCAGTGATTTAATGAAGCAACGATGTGTTTCAATGTTATTTGCTTTGACTACACTGTTCTGAGTCGGACCGTGCGTACTGCTATGTTTACCTCTTTTGTTCTCCCACCATCCTTATGAACAGCGAGTGAGACGTCAAACTCGCAGTTTCCCATAAGAACACCAGAGAATAAAAGAGACGACGAATACCGTTTGCCGAACGGTGCGGTGAGTGTATGCCCCGATAAACAATTTAGACAGATGGCATTTCACGCATCTATACCGATACGTTATGCCGATTACGTATCAGATGCCGATTAGTAGGTCGCGGATAGGAACGCGAGCTTACTGAATAGGGGGAAAAGTTCGAGGGATTTTTCACGGGGACGTAAAAAAATTCAGATTTCAGGATTGCTTAAAAAAGCACCTTGAGGGTGAAAATATGTTCGGTCTGGTCAAAATTAGTTCCACCGCTCCAACTTTTAAAGCGGAAAATCAAAAGTTTAGCACAACAATAGTGTTTTCGAATGGTAATAGCTTGAAGAACTAAAGATAGTAAGAAGATTGGTATGCTGATATCCCCCACTTAGTCAACCCATCGCTTGTAATAAGGTAAAACAATCAGTGACCCGCTTAGACTGCTTAAAACCGGTTCTTTACCCTAGGGTTTAGTGCTAATTCCCGTCGTATTAGGGAAAACCACTTCAATTTTCATCAGTTCTTGAATGGATTTTAAAGAAAAATTCAAAATTCTTTAGTTTTTGAGTTACGCCAAAATTTCTGTTTTATTTGTATGAGAGTCCTACCCCCTACCACTCAGTCATGCACAATCACTTTGACTCAATTCACATTCATTTAACAGTACCGTCTCAGTCATGCAGAATTTGAAAAAGTTATATATGGGATGATTGAAGAACTAGTTATTATCTACAACTTTTCTGAATAAAGTATTGCTGTATCTTTTGCATTTACAGTACTACCACGCTAGTACCCCTTTATTGATTAAATGAACGTTCATTTAGTCATTGGCGCCTAGAAGAGATTTAGCCCTCCCTATAAAAATGGATTGGGCCGACCAAATGGCGAAAAAACTGCCGGAAAAAAATGCCACCCCCTGGAAATGAGCGCTAGTTCCGCTAATGCATTTAGTCACTAAAGAGTTACTATCAATGTAGTGCCGTAACTACAAAATGGGTATGAAATGGGGAAGGCAAATGAGCGTCCAATATAGCTCTAACCATCCCAAGCCCCTACCTAGCGCCTCCACGTGGCCATACCTGGTAATGCTCTATTGAGTAGCCAAGCTAGGAGGTGCGTTGCTGGGTGGTTCCCGGCTGCCTGGTCTCAAAACCGCGGTTTTGGGCAGACGGCGGAGCCACACGGCCTAGCTAATAGGTAAGCCTAATAAGTTATTTTAATTATTTTTTTCGTTTTAGCTTATGAAGCATCTCCTGCTATATAGTAAAAACTGGCCAAAACGAGTTTTAATACTGCACATGGATACCAGAATGAAAAATTAAATTAACTTTCAAAAATTAAAATT
The DNA here is from genome assembly GCF_943734655.1 of Sabethes cyaneus. Classification (NCBI taxonomy): domain Eukaryota; kingdom Metazoa; phylum Arthropoda; class Insecta; order Diptera; family Culicidae; genus Sabethes; species Sabethes cyaneus. Next base: position 181,442,932 of record NC_071355.1, read on the forward strand.
AAATAAGAAGCATTTATGGAACCCAAAGGACGCTACTCTATTCCATACGAAGGACTGCTGGTGAGATTGTTCTATTTTTATCATTTATACCACATTTCATCTTAATATCATATCATATATTAACAGTATTATTATGGATATCATAAATGTGGAAGGCTGGATGACGGAGTGGATTGCCAACCTGAATCCTTAAGGTCTGAAGCAAATATGGCACTTCTCAATTCAAAACAAACAAATCATCACGTGGGTTAAAGTTGGTATAGCGAAATTGATTATTACATGGAAGGATCCTAATGCTGGAAGGCGACTCTTATAACCCCGGAATGCGCACAAGTGCCTCTGCTTGTGGGTCCGCCCAATCCCTTTTGGCCCTTCTGTAACAGCATTAGTGTGAAATTCATTTGATAATCAAATTTGGATCTACTGTAATTCTACCCACATACATTGGCAAGTCCTTGAAATGATGGTGGCTTTCCCCTACTACTACTACTACTACTACTACTATGTAGTGCCGTAACTACAAAAGGTACAGCAAAACTTTATTCAGCAAAAGTGTAGATAATAACTAATTCTACAAATGTCCCATATAAAACTTTGTCAAATTTTGCTTGGCTGAGACGATTCTGTCAAATGAATGTGAATTGAGTCAAAGTGATCGTGCCATTCCAGCCCCCTATCACAGGGGTGAGGGGTCTCAAACCATCATGAAATAAATTCATGCCTCCAAAATCCCTCACATGCCGAATTTGGTTCCTTTTACTTGATTAGTTCTCGAGTTATGAGAAAATTGGTGTTTCATTTGTATAGGAACCTCCCCTCCCCCCTCTTAAAGTACCTTAGTACCTTAGTCTTAGTAAAAATTTCTGCCTCCAAAAACCCCCACATGCACCATTTGGTTCCATTTGCTTGATTAGTTCTTGAATTATGAGGAAATTTGTATTTCATTTGTATGGGAGCCCCCCCCCCCCCCCTCTTAGAGGGGGAGGAGTCTCAATTCACCATAAAAAAAATCCTGCCTCGTAAAACAAATGCCAAATTTGGTACCACTTACTTCATTAATTCTCGAGTTTGTGTTTCATTTGTATGGGAGCTCCCATTCTTAAAGGAAGAGAGGACCTAGAACACCATAGAAAATATTTCTGCCTCCTAAAACCCCCACATGCCAAATTTGGTTCCGTTTTCTGGATTACTTTTCAAATTATGCAGAAATTTGTGTTTCATTTTTTATGGGAGAGGGGAGGGGTCTCTAACCATCATAAGAACGTTCCCCGGCCCCAAAAACCTTTGCATACAAAAGTTCACTGAAATTTCACATCGATCAGTTCAGTAGTTTCTGAGTCTATAAGGAACATACAGACAGACAATTCATTTATATCGTTATAGATTTATATTGGATAGAAGGGAAATATGTGGTTAAGACGAATCAGTAACAAACTCTAAAAAAATGGTCAAAATGGTGCATAGAATTTGATTTTGCTACAGTTTTACATAAGTAATGTAAAGTTCAAATTGTAAAAAGCAAACTTGTCGGCCAGATGCCATTTAATTCGGTTCCGTGTCGTGCGAACATATTCACTCTTGTCTGCTTTCTTACTCCTCAGCTGCGGCTACAACCGTCGATGCACGAAATTTGGGTTCACATTAGCAAGTTCATGAGTGCAGAATATGTAGCCTGTTGGCAACGTTGTGCGATAAGAAAAAACACGATCGAAGGTGTAGCTTGTACAATAAATTTCCAAACGGCGATATTTAAGTCGGATTCCCACTGGTGGTGTCCAAGCCAATATAGTATAGGAAAGTATAACTCAGCAGGTTGGAAATCAAGTAGCGCATGAATGGCGATACATTGCTTTTTTATGTCCTGTGACTAGTCTGTACTTTCCATGAAGTCGGGACTATGTAGTCCAAAGTTTCTTCTTCGTTTTTTTAAAGCAGCAGTAGCCACACACTTATTGTATGTAATGGTCGTCCGTGCCTGGGAGTAAGGTTATCACACGGAAAATGTATAAGGAAATTGACCTTGAAAGTTTTTATTAATTTGCACTATCAAACGAAATGAAAAATAATCTTTTTTGGAATGCGAATTATCAAAATCTGTTCTGAATTTAAAGAGCTATTTTAGCATACAAAATCTTTCATTCTTTCGTAAAGCTGGCCTAAATCTAAACCTTGGAATGACACCCTGCTATAAGGCGTACTGCCAGTACTCGCTTAACAGTCCCATTTATATAAGAAACTCCATAGAAAAAGGGACTATTATGCGAGCAGCGGCAGCGTAATTCTATGTCAAAAAATATGCTCAATGGAAAATGAACAATTGCGTGGTACCCAACATATCAGCAAAATTTTCATTCCAATCAAAAACAGTTGAGACAAAAACGGTTTTCACAGCCTTTTGAACTGAAAATGCTCATTAAAAATTGTTTTAAACTCGCTGCTGAAATATTTATCTTCGAAATCTTGAGCTCAACTTGTGCTGCACACAACCGTTGTCATTCTAGTATTTATTCCTATACAATGAACACGTGATGTAGAAACGCACGCTAAGCTGATTAAACGATAGGCTGAACTTTGATAACCCCGTAGCAAGGCACTATTCAAACGAAACTGCTTCTGCTGAATAAATCAGCGTTTTATGTACGATGTTTCGCAAAACCAATGTCATAAAACAAGGCATTGTCATTAATCTCACGAAATAAACTACTTTCTATGCAGCGATAGGGATACTTTCTGATTTCAGTTTCTAATTGTATAGTATTCGATGGTCATGCTTTGATTTTGCGTCGTTTCTTTCGCTAGATGAAACATACAACATATGTACATACATGAGCTCAAATTGTTTCTATAGAAGTGCCAGTAGGAAGTTGATAACGGACCGCCCGTAACCTCAGTCAAGTGATAAAAGATTGTAGCAAGAACTAAAATCACACACGTGTGTTTGTGTGATATAATTTTTTCTAACATTTTAAAATGTATGTCTCAAATCGTGTTTATAAGACCATGCCATTGGATACCACTGGATTTGAAATTACCTACAGTTGGGAGATTTTGTTTGAAATCCAAATTACTTCAAATAGTTTTTAATTATTTTATTATGAATATTTCACAGAAGCGAATGGCATGGTAAAAAGCTTATAGCATAATTTTCAACTAAATACTAGTCAGCAAATCATAGAGGTGAAGTATAGTCTCACAAATTCCCGAAATCGTCGTAATTTTGGTTTAGGCTGCACGACCGATAATTCCATCAGGCTTATAAATATACAAAATATTAGGCAAAACTTCTACAGCCAAGCAAACAACAGCTGATGCACTTGAACAGTAGCAACTAGTACTACCGGACACAATCTCGTACACTTTCGTTGCTATTGTCCGACCCAAGTTGCATCTCATTTACTCTCAGTGGACTTGACTCGGGGTGGTTACCGCCGCTCGACTCGACACAGACACAGCACAATCTACAATTGTAATGATCTGCATAAACGAACCAAAACTGTGGCCGACTGCTAAATGTGCAGCAGTTTTTTTCTATAGAAGCGTTGAGAATTGAAAATAAATGCCACGAATTTTTAGTTTCACTGCAGCTGAGCCTGAGCCGTACTACTCTTGGCCGCTTGCTTGCGTAGACCGTTATCATTTTATAGAGCATGGTTGTCGCTTGTAGGCTAGAAGGAGTGAAAAACGCCAACTGAGCGGTGACTGTTATTTATGTGATAATTTCTTTTGAGTTATACTTTTAAGCCTGGTTGTAAATCTAAATAAAACATAAATGATATTCTTTGGAGAAAAGTAACCACGTACTGCAAATCGCACAAAAGTGAGAAATCGTGAAGTTTATTATTTGTTTGTACGGGACTATCAGTTTCTCTAAGCTATGCAAATATTGTGTAAAGTAGATTTGTTTGTATTGTTGTTCAGCACTGTAACCTGCAGTATGTACCTATGGCAGCTACTATCACTGCCACACCAGCGCAGCGGCCACCGGTTGTTTTTGGATTACCATACTTAGCTCGGTTAAACCTGCATCATCTGGCGGCACCAAGTAGCCGAAGGGAAATTTTACTCGAAATAATTGTCTGACGAATGCAGCGCAATTTCTCATACTACACAATGAGACACCGCACCGGTTGGTAACATAAAACAGTTGGGTTCTTTGGCCTGTATACGTCACTCTGGTGGCTCCATTAACCTCTCCCCCTTTAAGTTGGCGTACAATTTTAACATGATTATAGTAAAGTTTGCTTTTTCGCGACTGGTTTTATATGAATTTTGTAGTTTATCCGAAACAAAGCCGTCACATAAATACCGACTTTAGCGCATTTCTTTATATACAATTGGTAGCGTCAAAGATTTGGTTTGCTTAACACAAGTGATTGGGTTTCACCACGTAGTTTACACGGATTAATACACATGTAACAAGCCCGCGATTCACCAGCGAATTACATGGTGACCAAAACAGTTGCCAGTACGTGCTTTTAAAGTTTTCTAAACGGGTTGTCAAACTTTTTCCTCTTTGCAAGAGACTCTGCAACTTTTGATGGATTGATTCAAGGATTGGATTGAACTTTTGATGATGATTCAAGATGTTTCTATACTTTTAATTATTGAAATGCATCACCTGAATCAACGTTCTAAGGATACAGTTTAGCTTGCGTCGGAATCCAAAATCATTCCGGGGTTTCGTAAAGACGAAAAGAAATAGCAGTCCATCCCATCCAACGTGGTTTACGATGACAGAAAATCTAGGAGTAAAACAGAAGCATGTGATTTCTATGCGAAACATTTTACTTCTGACTTTCAAGACGAACAATCGTCCGATGCTGACGGCGAACTTGCCGCGTCTAATATCTCACTGTGTTCTGTAGACTTGGATACATTTAAAATTTTCAAAAAAGATAAAAGTTAAAAAGATCTTACGAGGAGAATTTCCTGTGAACTGGAACTGTCACACGTTTCTGTAGGAGGGTGGTGGATGCGGATGGGAAGAACGCTGCGCGGGCAGCCAAGATGCGCAGTGCCACACGTCAGAACGTGGAAAGACACAAACACAAGAAGATGCAGCGAAACCAAATCTTCCGGGAGAAAAAGCGCTACCTGGAAGAGCAGGAATATGCAGAGTTGGAGCGGCTGCATCGTTCTCAGGAAACGCGAAAGTTCTACCAGAAACTGAACGGATCCCGCAAAGGCTTTGTGCCGCGAGCCGAAATCGATTGGGATAAGAATGGCAGTATTCTGACGGACGATCGTGAGGTGACCGATAGGTGGAAGCAGCACTTCGACGAACACCTGAATGGCGCCCAGGCGGAGAACCATGACGGCGGGGAAAGCGATTTCGACGATGCAACGAACGAGCAAGAGGTCCCAGCCCCAACGATAGGAGAAGTTAAGGAGGCCATGATGCTGCTAAAGAACAACAAGTCAGCTGGGAACGATGGCATCGGAGCGGAGCTTATTAAAATGGGACCAGAAAAGCTGGCCGTTTGTATGCACCAGCTAATTATAAGAATTTGGGATACGGAACAGCTACGGGAGCAGTGGAAAGATGGGGTTATCTGCCCAATCTGTAAAAAGGGCGACAAGTTGGACTGTGAGAACTTTTGAGTGATCACCGTTCTGACTGCCGCCTATAAAGTGCTATCCCAAATCATTTATCGCCGACTATCACCATTTGCGATCAAATTTGTGGAAACTTAACAAGCCGGCTTCGTCGAAGGTCGGTCTACAACGAATCAAATATTTACACTGCGGCAGATCTTCCAATAGAGCCGTGAATACAGGGTTCCCACGCACTATTTGTTCGTTGACTTCAAAGCCGCATATGATACTATCGACCGGAAAGGACTATGGAAAATCATGGACGAGAACAGCTTCCCCAGGAAACTCATAAAACTGTTTAAATCTACGACGGATGGTATACAGTGCTGTGTTCAGATTTCGGGTGGATTCTCAAGTTCATTCGAATCGGACGGCATTCTGGCGGATAGTATTCGGTGTTTGAGCAATTGGAGAGCGGTAGCCCACAACCGAATTACATGGAGAAACATTGTTCAACAGGCTTTGTCTTAGAACGGTAAGCCACAAAAATCACTGTCGGATCTAAAAAGCAAGTATACGCTTAACCTGAGCAATGAGCAATTCACAAAGAATGACCAATTTTTGCTGGTATCGAATTGCTATGCCAAAAGACCCCTTGACGCATGCTTCGAAGCTGAGTCTACTACTACTCGGTTTCCAAAATATCCCTTCGGTATTGACATCTCTAATATCGACGGGACGATTCTCAACCGAGTGAACCATGTAACGGATCTTGGTATTCTAGTGGATCCTAAGCTTACCTTCCATGCGCACTACATGTCGATTATTTAGCTACTCCTATAATTAGCTACTCCGACTATTAAACCACAGACTAACAGACGTAACACTTCAAACAAAATTTCTAACAAAACATCGCTGCAATTACACCCCTAAAACTTGAAAAAAATCAGAGGGGTTGTATACAAGACCCGACCGCATAGGTGACGTAGGATTACGTAAGTCTCTTTGTAGCGTTAGTAGGATGTATCCATGTATGTAATAATATGATTCTTCAAGTATACAAGCTACATACGTAACGTTTATCAAAGTAGCAACATTGCATTGTCGCCCGAAACCAGAAAACTTATTTCCGCCATTTGTAGGTCGTCTGCAACGGCGAAAAATTCAACCCTCGTTGCCTCATTGCCTGTGTTATTATGGTATTAACTGGGCAAGAAAATATAATAAACTCTTCAATAGTTGTGTGGCCCTTAAAAGAACCGATTGTTTGAGTATCATAACTCCAGCTTGCAATAAACTTGCACTAACACATTTAACGTAATTCTCTATTCGGTAAATTGGAATACCGATAACCGCAAACCAGGCACGGCTTGTTGCACCGGACCAACCGGAAAGCCTCAACAGCTATGCGATTGACGAAGCCGTTCATGTATGCTCCTGAGTCACGATGAAATACCACTCCAAGTGGCCAGCTGCAAGTGACGTTGGATTATTCTGATCATTTTGTTGTCGCGAGAAGCATATTTCAAAAAAAAAAAATATTAATATATGCCTGACCGCATTTCAAGGTCATGACTAAAGTCACGAGTTTGGTCAATTAGCATATTTCCTGCCAATTCCAGAACTTCAGCAGCCAGATATTTCATCACGGCAGCGAAACGAGTGCTCCAGCTCCAACACGCTTAGTATACTTTCCTTTCCTCAGCAGCCGATGAACACGACCGACCGGGAACTGCAGACGTGCACGAGTCGCGCGTGACTTTTGTTTGCCCTTGATGCTTCTTCCTTTGTCGCGTCCAGACAATAAGATGCCAATAAGATGTTGGCAGTAACTCAGCTAGCGTTTGAATAATGCTGTTCGCCGGCTTACCTCGTGTTATGTACCAGAGCAAGCGACAAGAATCGGTCCCGCGTATTTTGCATGGTCCTTCATTCTATCGTCTACGTTAAATAAATTGAGATTTCAATCTGCACAAAAGAGCAAAGTTACCAGTGAGCCGTTCGCCTTTTGCTGCCAAAGAAAAATTACGTTACGTATTATTACTGTAGCATTGGTGATGGATAAATTTATGTTGCTAAAGAAAACCAAGCGAAAACCTCTAAGTTCCAAGTTTCCTAGGTTTCATCAATTACCGAAAACCATTCGTTGAAGAACGAACAAATTCTTATATGAAGATGCAAAAGATGTTACTAAAACTATTTCATTTTTTTAAACCCATGGGTTTATGCATTTTGACGCTTGACCGAACACATTTACTTGGAGCTGGTATATTTGTTGGCTGCTTTGGTACCTTCCGAGACGGCCAACTCAACCAGCAGCAACAAGCGAACAGAAGCGCGAGAGGTGATCGGTTAAAATTATTTGATAGGAAGCGAACAATTAGAATCAATCGAATTGAATTGAATATCAATGAGCGAAAGATGAAGATTTAACTTCATGAACATATGTTTTGTCCTTAAAAGAACGATTTTTCGACGTGGTATTTTGGAAATTTAAGCCTTCTTTTCCGTCTTCTTGGGCAGCAACAAAACAGTTTGGATGTTCGGAAACACACTTCTCTGAGCAGTGGTGCACCGGACAGCAATTTATTTAACTCTGCATCGTTGCGGATGGCCGGCTGCAAATGACGATAATTCTGGTCAGTTCGTTGTCGCGAGCAGCATATTTCCTGCCAATTCCAGAACTTCAGCAGCCTGATATTCCATCACGGCAGCAAAACGAGTGCTTCAGCTCCAACACACGCTCAGCATATTTTCCTTTCCTCAGCAGCCGATGAATACGACCGACCAGAAACTGCAGACCTGCACGACTGCGTTACCGCTCGTGTTGCCGTTGGTGGTACATCTCAATAAGGAATTTTCAAGTCAGTTAGCAATTAACGAGAAAGGGTAGGATTCCATTTAATTCTCTTGTAACTTTGTTATAGTAGAACTAAATGGAACTTTACATCAACTTTCTCGTTGATTCCTGAATTGTACCAAGACCAGGAAAACTTATTCGATAATAATTGGAAATTATTCCAATCAATCACAAAGCGACAATTTATAGTACGACCGAGTTAGTTATTTTCAATTTTTCAATGACGCGCATTGAAAATCAATAGGTTTCTATATGTTCAATATTTTTCAAATCGATTTTCCGATCAATTGGTGTAAATATCTTGGAAATCTATTGAAAACTGACTGACTTATAAGCCGAAGCGTGAAATCTTTGCTAATAAATAAATAGGTTAAGCAATTTTTTTTTTGCTAGGGGGGATTTAGACTACTTTGTCCAGGTGAGGTTAAGCAATACTTCGTACCCTCGGGATGAACTAATGCCACTTAGACCAGAAGCTAGGCTGCAATAGGCTAAGGATATAGCACTGCTCAGTTGGCCTGGCCCTTGACAAGATAAATGTTAGATTCATGTAATGTAATGTAATCGTCATTTTCCAAGAATTGGCTGCGTTAGTATAAGATTAGATTAGATCAGATCAACTGTATGTACCCTTAATTTGTACACTCCAGTGGTCTTCTACGCGGAACGTGGTATTCGTTTTATTGCCTGCGACTCCTGGTGCGTAATGGTGGAGACTACTGCATGTCTTAGTTAACCGTTTCCTGCGATACATAATTCGAGCTTGAAGCCCTCACACTTGGATTCGAGTGGACATATCTTGACAAGCCATGGCAAATGACAGTCGACGGTGGAAAAACTTGACTTCATCTCTTTGTTCTGTCAAACTGGCGCACATGGACACTTAAGTAAACATTTAAATTTTTTCTTTGGCTTTGAATGAAAATTCCTATTTTCTCCGGTTTTAAGACAAAATCGTCAGAAAAATTATTATTATTATAAATAAACAAGTCTACTGTTTAGTGCTATAATGTGATAAAAACTAAGAGAATTCATTTATATTTTTAAAATAACTCGTTCATTGACCAACTAATAAACTAATTAGTACTACTACCAAAAAATTGAAATCTCTTCTCCAAAGATTCGAAAAACCTTTTTTTGGATGCAGAACTAATTTAAGATGTATCCATATTGATCGTTCAAATGACAACGGGACCTGTTGCAGTCTTGCTGCTAATACCGGTAAGGAAAATTGGACAATTAACGCTGGTGCTAGTTAACATATCAGTGCTAATCAATTCAACGCGGCTAATTACTTCTAGAATGTAGAAAAACATACAAAACAAAACCGATACCGAAAATGCCGTTTGAAATTTGGGATGGAACCGGACCACACAAGGCAAAACTACATTTGCTTGGATCGCTAACTTTTATCGGTGCTAATAAATGTTAAAACAATCAATAAAATCGAACTAATATGGGTAGTCGATTATGCATTAAACAATTCATAAAATAAGGAGCACGGAGTTTCCGAAGATCAACCAAAATATGAAAATAAATATGAGTGTATTAATAGAACATTCCGAACAACTAAAAGTAGGCAAAAAAACGTTTTCCGTTTCTAAAAACAGGCGTTGGCCAAACAACCGAATGACAATTGCAGACCTACGTTAAAGTAGTAAATAATGGCGAGTATTGTGGATGGATGGACGATGGACCTATGTTAAAGTAGTAAATCGAGGCGAATGTTATTAATGGATGTCAAATGTCATTTTGAAATTTAAATTGATGAGACAGATTGTAAAGAGATTATATAATCAAATTTGCAAGAAGACTTGCAAGAAAAAATTGATCTTCTTAGTTCAAATGACTTGAAGATAACTTTTCATTAATACCATTATAACTTACTAGCTGTTCGTTAAGGAAAAACTTGATCGAAATCGGTCAAACCTTTCTCGCCTAAGGCACAAGCAGTCAAACGGTGAACTTTTCTTCTCGAGCACAACTTTATAGCTCTTAGAAGAAACTCCCTTGCCAGACCGATGTCCCTGATCTCATTGTATTTCGACATGCAAACCGTACGTCTTGGCAGCAGGTTATTATTTATTGGACCTACATAAAGCATGTCAGAGTCGAAGACAGAGAGAGACAGCTAGAGAGTCATGGAACACTAAAGGAACCGGTTCATCACCTCCTCCGCCAGCAATGGCTGGTGATTATGCCTAGGTACCGTAAAAAGAGGTTGCGACTGTAATGGCTGAATGACTTTTATTTTTTAAATTTATGTAGGTATCAGAAAAATAGTGCAGAAGTCAAAATCATATCGCCATAATTTAGAATCAATTTATAGTTAATTTCTCGTCAATAAAACAGCTTAGTATGTAATGACATTCAATGCCTACAATGCTTTCGGTCCTCTAGTCTAGTAACAATGGTTACTACCGCGAAGGAATCATAAATCATAGTGAAATACTCGTCATACTGACATTGGTTTTCATGATCAAAAATATGTCAATAATGCTTGTTGTTTAAACAGGCGTTTGTCAAAATAAATCCTCTTTTTATTCTATATCTTGAACATGTAAAAAGCTATCACATACGTTGAAACTGTGGGAAAATGTCTCGCCAACATGAGTAGGTCTACCTGCATGCACAACACAGAATAAAACAGTTTTTTTAAATCATTACAATCGTATCAACGACGACAACCATAAAAAAATTCCGTCAACCGTGCACTTGTGAATGCATTGTTGTGATGCGACCTTTGCAATGACTTTACATCCGCCCACGGGCACGTACAGATCGTTCTGTAAAAAAAACGTGTATCGGATTTATTGCTACTATTTGATATTTCACCTCCAATACATATCGGAAGAACAATGCTGCAGAGTCGTGTGAAGCAATTGATGCGTGAAAATGTAAGCTACATACTCTTTTATGCTTTGTGTTTCAATTGAATTTTTGCATGTAACGATACAATCGATCGATACACGAATTGTTCATTTAATTCAATTCATTACATGACATTGATATTTGGTTCGCCAGGTTTGGTGCACGTGCGAAAAGTCGCAATAATTAACGAGACTGACGAAGTGAGGGCACCGTTTTGATAAGAGATAGCGTAAAAAATTCAATAATTTAGTGATTGACCACGAAATTTGTATAACGTCTTCATAAAACACCACTTTACCAATATCGCCACACTTGTATATGCCTCACTGATACGGATACTAGGTATACAGGGTGTTAGGTACCTTGATGCAATTGTTTCAGGGGATGATAGAAGACCTCATTTGATGAAAAAAATCCCCCTACGCCCATGGTCAAATCTCAATTGTTACAGAGTTATTAAGCATTTTTGGGTTGCGGTTCTGTTTCTCTTAAATTGGCTCTCGTACAAACTCTGTACGATTCTGTTGCTTTCAATCGAAAGCTAAGAAATTTTTACACTGAAAATTGGCTTAAACCTCCTACTTCATAAGTTTAGAAATTTTTCAAACGCAAAAAGCTTTAAAAAAAGTATTTCGCGTTTTCATCAATTTCTCCTAAAAATGCGTGGTAAAGTGAAGTGCTTTCATCTATCCATTTGAAGCTCTGGTTCCGTCGCACATATTGTTCTTTGATGTGTAACCTCTACCTCTTTTAGTTTTGTTGCAATTTAATTTTGTTGAATGTTAAATTAGTATCTGAAAACTGTACGAATTCATACATCACGCATAGCACACTAAATCATCGCGTGCGACGGACATTGTCGTCGGCTATCGTCGCATTGTCGTCCGACATCTTTACGACGTGTCCGACCCACCGTAGCCGCCCGGTATTCGTCAGATATACGATGGAAATGTCTCCAAGCAGTGCCTGTAGCTCGTGATTCATACGCCACCGTCACTTTCTACTTTCAGTTTGTACTACGCCAAATATCGTCCGCCGAACCCGCTCGAATACGGCACGGCTTCAAGTCCGTAAAGAACTACCGGTCCAATAAAGGTTTTTTACATTGCCAGCTTCGAACGGTGACGCTTCTTGATCGTTGCGTTTTGCGAAGGCAAAAGTAGGTCCAATTTCCCACTTGAATGAGCCGTAGGATCTCCTTTCTAGCGTTGTTATCCGCAGTCACGCGTCCCAAATACATGAACCCATCTACCACTTCTAGTTCGTCACCGTCGGAGGGAGGCACGTATTTGTCTCCTTTGAGCCTCTTTCTTTTATGTATATGGTTTTCGACGCATTTATTTTCAGCCCAATTCTCTTAGACTCCGCTTTTAATCTGGTGTAGATTGCCTACGCCATCGCCAAGTTCCACGCTACGAAATCAAACTTATCTTCAAAGCCTAGGAGTTTCTTACCTTTGGTGAAAATCATGCCTCTCGTTTCGATGCCCGCTCATCGAGTCGCCCCCTCAAGAGCGATGTTGAGTAGTATGCAGGATAAGCCGTCATTTTGTCTCAGCCCTCGCCGTCTCTCAGAGTGTCTCTAAAATGCGTACGAAACACATCACTCGGTCCAATGTAACTCTGAACAGTTACGTCAGTTTGTCCGGAAAACCATGTTCGTGCAATATCTAACATAGCTGGTCTTGATCTGTATCGTAAGCGTCTTTGAAATCAATAAAAAATATGTTGCGTGAGCACGTTGTACCTGTATGTATCGAATGGTAAAAATTTAGTCCGCAGTTGCGCGAGTCCCCATGAAGCCCGTCTAAGTCCCTACGAAACAACTTTGTGCTATCGGTGATAGCCGGCATACCAGAAACTGAGGGAGTATCTTACAGACGGCGCTCACCAGCGTTATGTCGCGATAATTGCAGTAGTTAAGCCGATCACCCTTTTGTAGATGAGACAAATCACTCCTTTCATTCATTTCTCCGGTAGCTTCTCTTTCTCCAAAATTTTGGAAATAGCCCAGTCTACAGCCGTTGCCAACATTTCTCGGCACATTTCTCAATTTTTGTAAAGCGGTCCTTACGAGCGGCTTTCTTGGTCTTCGGTAACCCAATTTCTCGATTGAATTCTTGGAGATCAGGTACTGGGAATCGTAAATTAACTTCTGTTCCACCTTCTTCTGCAACTTCGCGATTAAGGTGTTCATCGAAGAACTGCTTCTATCTGTCGACCACCTCGCGCTCATTTGTGGTTAGATTCCCTCCCTCGTGCCTACGCATGGTTTCGGTGTGTAACCTTTTCTAGATTAGATCACCTTCACCGTAAAACTCGTAAAACTAATTGTTCTAATTCTCCACGATCTTTGTCGTTTTAATGGCGCTTTTTACTCCTCAGCATCATGGTCAACTGGTTCCTTGCTCGTCGGTATTTGGTAAAAATCTCCATAGTAGCAATGCTCAGATAATCTTTCCGAGTAGGGAACGTATGTTCGTGATGTTAGAGAAGAACCGGTCACCTACGACAACGTGGTCAATCTGATTTATTGTACGTTGGTCAGGTGATCTCCAGGTGTCTTTGTAGATATCTGTGCGTGGGAAATGGAGTCCGGTCACTGATCTATACATTTCTTCCCACCGACCTGGGCGTTCATATCTCCTATGACGATTTGGATAGACCGCTGTACGTTGCGGAGGTTGCTTCTTTCTCATCGTCGGAACTGCCTTCGTGCGAGCAGTGCACGTTGGTGATTCTGTAATTGAACAAATGGCCTTGTATCCTAAATAGACACATTTCTCACCTTCGATCGTCTTCCAAATCTATCACGCGATGCTGCATTCTGCTTAACACTACAATGCCCGCTCCCAGTTCGCTGGTTGTGCCACTGCTCAACGGTGTATAACACGCGTAGAAGTCGTACACCACGACCCAACATCAAGCAGCTACGAGACACCGGAGTTGCACAGGAACACGCGCGGCAGCTGGAACCAGCGCTACCAACGGAAGAGCAACTTGGCGCAGCAACTCTTGATGATGGTTGCAAAGGCATCAAGGCCGCCATCGGTAGTACTGCTCTAGTGGCACTAGGTACAATGAATCCGAACCGAAAGCACGATTGGTTCGACGGCGAATGCGAGCAATGAGTGCAAAAGAACAAGAATGCAGCACGTGCGAGAATGCTGCAACACCGTACGAGGGCGATTGTGGACCGATATAAACCAGCACGGAACAGGCAAAACCTAGTTTTCCGGAGGAAAAAGCGCCAACAGGAAGAACGAGATCGCGAGGCGATGGAAGAACTGTACCGTGCTAACGATAAGCGGAAGTTCTACGAGAAGTTAAACCGTTCGCGCAAAGGCTATGTGCCGCAGGCCGATATGTGTCGGGACTCAGACGGTAATCTTCTCGCGAACGAACGTGAGGTGATCGAGAGATGGAAGCCGTATTATGACGAGCACCTTAACAGCGATGTAGCTGAACATGAAGGTGACGATATGGCAATAGATCTTGGAGCACGAGCAGAAGACGACAGAATACCAACCCCCAACCTCCAGGAGGTAGCAGAAGAGATCGGTCGGCTAAAGAACAATAAAGCGGCTGGGGCTGATCAGCTACCCGGCGAGCTGCTGAAATACCATGGTGACGCACTGGCTAGAGCGCTGCACTGGGTCATTATCAAGATTTGGGAGGAGCAGCTACTATGTCGTCGATTATCACCATTTGCAAAGGAGTTCGTGGGGCAATATCAAGCGGGATTCATCAGTGCACGTGCCACAACGGATCAGATTTTCGCACTTCGGCAACGTACCCACGCATCATTTATTCTTCGACTTCAAATCGGCGTATGACACGATCTATCGAGATCAGCTATGGCAGATTATGCACTACTACAGATTTCCGGATAAACTAACGCGATTGGTCAAGGCGAAGATGGATCGAGTAATGTGTGTTGTTCAAGTATCAGGGGCAGTCTCGAGTCCCTTTGAATCTCGAAGAGGATTACGGCAACGTGATGGGGTTTCATGTTTGCTGTTTAACATTGCTTTGGAGGGTGTGATAAGAAGACTGGGGATACACACGAGTGGCACGATATTCACGAAGTTCGTCCAGCTTCTTGGTTTCGCTGACGACGTTGACATCATTACACGTACCTTTGAGAGGATGGCGGAAACGTACATCGGACTGAAAGCTGAAGCCAAACGAATCGGACTTGTCATTAATGTATCGAAAACAAAATACATGAAAGGAAGAGGTTCTAAAGAAGTGAATGCTGACCTCCCTTCCCGGATTCATTTAGACGGTGATGAAATCGAAGTGGTAGAAGAGTTCGTGTATCTGGGCTCACTGGTTACCGCAGACAACGACACCAGCAGAGAAATACAAAGACGCATTATGGCAGGAAATCGTGCCTACTTTGGACTCCGTAGGACGCTGCGGTCGAACGAAATTCGCCACCGCACGAAATTAACAATCTACAAGACGTTGATTGGATCGGTAGTCCTTTACTGCCATGAGACATGGACTATGCTCGTGGAGGACCAGTGCATTCGAACGGAAGGTTCGAATCCATCTACAGCGGAGTGCAGATAGAAGACGGAACGTAGAGGAGGCGAACGAACCATGAATTGCATCAGCTGCTTGGGGAACCACCCATCGCTCACACTGCAAAAATCGGTCGCCTGCGATGGGCTGAGCACGTCGTGAGGATGTCGGACGACAGCCCGGTTAAGAAAGTTCTCAACAAAGATCCGACTGGAACGATACAGCGGGGCGTGCAGCGAGCAAGATGGATCGATCAAGTGGAAGGCGACCTGCAGACCCTACGCAGACTACGTGGCTGGCGAATTACGGCCATGGACCGAGTGGAATGAAGACGACTTCTTCGTACAGCAGAGGAAACCACGGCCTAGAGCAGATTAAGTAAGTAAGTATAGTTTTGGCTATGCCAAGTTCCTACCTAGCGCCTCCACGTGGTCATAGTCGGTAATACTGCAATTTGAAATTAAGTAGCAGCTGAGTTAGGAGGTGCGGGGTCCAGTGGTTTCCGGCTCCTAATCTTACAATTATAGTTTTGGGTATTCATCTTCTCATCATCATTAATCTATATGATGGCTTAAGAAAGAAAAATCAACGATCTCCGGTAGTTCTCTTTTCATATTATTGAAACCAATTATAATTTTCTAGGACATCCAGGAAAATATTATTTGAAAAAGTTTTTCACAAAATTTTCCTCGATGGTAGAGACCTCAAAGAAAAACTCGGAACTACGTTATGGAGGTTTTAAGAAATATTTTTTTCTTCTTCATTCATCATCATCTTATTCATTCACAGTCTTTAGTGATTAAAATTTTACGATAACTTTTATTGTTGATCCAGGGCTGTGCCCGAAAACGACTAAAACGACTAACGATGATACATGATCGGCCCTTTCTTGCTTTTAAATTACTCAGCTAGTCATTGAGCCCTTTGTTTATCAGAAGAAGTGTTATATGATCGCTATCTTTTATTGATATGTTTTACCTGCAAATTTTCAATGCACGGGCTTTGTCACGAATCGAGGCTTTGAATTGTACCTGAGCCTTTGTAAAAGTTTTATTCCTAGCATCAATAATAGCACTCTTCAGAAGCACTACAAGCTGAAATTTTATTTTTGTTACTTTATGTAAGCTCAGCCCTTGATTCAGATGATTCTTACCATTAGATTTATCTTCACCAATTAGCCTAGTAATCTTAGCAGTCATTAAACTCGGACTATATTGGGCTTTAAACCGTATCTTAAGATAAAGAAAAGATGTTAAGCAGGAGACCTGAATCAAGATAGGTGTGAGTGGTTTTTTCTCTGTCTGCCTTAATCTGTTTGAAACAAAACAACTGCAGATGAGTTTCTTACGTGTAAAACAAAAGCCTGCATAGGGTATTTGTTTCTGAAAGAATAGTATCTGGAGATGATTATTTTCAAAACACCGAGCTATCTGAAATAACCATACAAAAACTATAAATTTTCTTTCAAAGAATCAGCAATGGAAACCCAAATCCTAAGTAGGTAACCAACTTGTTTTCACGAATCAGTGTAAGCTCAAAGCCATGATTGTGCTAGTAAAATAAAAAACCCGAATTAATCCATCTAGCGGCGTGACCTAGCCTTTCTACTGCCACAATAATCATTATTTAATTTCTCAGGAACGTCTATGTATAATTCACTTGACTATATTTTTAAATATCCGTTCCGTATTCCTCAAAATCCTTATTTGCCAGTAAAATTACCAACGTATTGCGTAGAATAAGGCCATTACAAATCATTTTGAAAGTTTTTGTCCCCCCGCCCTTGAAAATTGGCTTGAAAAATAGGGGGGCAAAAAAATAATTGGTAGGATATGAGTCAAATTTTTTTTATAAAATCAATTGTTTGTGGGCTCTACAGTCTGAAAAACTCGAAAAATGAGTGTACAAGTTGAGTTAACGCTTCTAGCACGAAACAGAAATGGAAATTCGAACAATGGAATTTCCGAAAATCGTCCAAAATTTTTTTTTCTTAATTTTTGTCTTTTTTTCGTATATTTTTGCATAAGAAACAAAAGCGTTTGTATAAGCAAGAATAGATTCGGTTTACACGTTTAAACTTTAAATAAAAATGCTTAAAACCCATGTTTTTTTTTGCTCGATTAAAAAATTCACTTTGTTTTTTTTTCGCCCCCCCCCCTTCAGTGACCGAACACCGGAAGGACAAAAACTTTATAAAATATTTGTAATGGCCTAATTAAATTTTCTTTCCTTGGGTGCGTAAATACTTGTAACACCTTATTTAGTTTTATAATCGGTCGGCCTTAACTTTTGGGCTTCAGAGCCATATACGAAACTTGTTTTGAATTGACAATATGAAATATGTGTTCATAACAGATTTTTTGATAATTCATTAATACCATGCGTTCAAAAGTTAGCATCTTTGAAAAACAAGAGTTCAGAAAAATTATAATTATACTTCGCTTTTGAAGACAAAGGATATCGACAACAAAATGATTAATCTCAAAATTTTGCTATTAGTTTGGTTGGCTTCAATTTTGCGATATATCTGAATTAGAAAAAATAACTGAATAGAGCATTAGATATGAAAAAGAGAAATTGAACTTTTTCTTAGCTGGCGCTCCTTCAGATAATTATTTTTGCATGAAAATCAAAACTTAAGCTTCTTTTGAATGTACTTTCATGAAAAGATAGTCATTAGCTTGATCGCATCGTTTTTGCACGTTTTTACCCGCTAGGGTTAGGAAAACAAGATGAGGTCGAAAAATAGTGCAAGCTGCGCCTTAAACATGCTTGAGAATGGGAAATATGATCGATATGATTTCCAGTGCTTGTCATTTTTGATTTATTTGTTGAAACATGATACACGACATAAGACATCTGTCCTTTAAAATGTCATTAACGAAAACAAATCTTACAAAATTACTACCGTGCAACGTTTATTCCTATTTTTCATATAACATTTCTAAGCTCTAGTATCTATTGATTAAAAAGACCTACATGCTTAAATTAACTGCTTTTCTTCGCTGTTTGCTTTTCGTGTACAATTGTGAGTAACAGCAAGTGAACAAAATGACAATTGAAATCTAAAATCAAAGAAAAGAAAAAACTTTTCGATTGAATCCCACTATTTAATATTTATTTGCAACAGACACGTAGTTCGCCTACGACGTGCAGGCTTCATCAGTGTCTTATTTCAAAGCGTATACGTATCTGTCGCGAATAAATATTAAATAGTGGAATTTAGTCGGTAAAAGTTTTTTCTTTTCTTTAATTTCAAATTTCGTATTCCACTAAGAGGTTTCAACAACTTCAGACAATTGATTCAGAAAAGTGAGAAACATCTTTTCTTGAATTTCAATGCAAATTTAAAAATTGCAAATTGTCATCCCAAGTAACAATTTGAGTTTTATTACACTCTTATGATAGCATTCAAGACCACAATTTTTCATGAAAACCACCATAAGAGTACAATCAAACTCACATTGTTGCTTGGGATCACATACATACATACATACATACATACATACATACATACATACATACATACATACATACATACATACATACATACATACATACATACATACATACATACATACATACATACATACATACATACATACATACATACATACATACATACATACATACATACATACATACATACATACATACATACATACATACATACATACATACATACATACATACATACATACATACATACATACATACATACATACATACATACATACATACATACATACATACATACATACATACATACATACATACATACATACATACATACATACATACATACATACATACATACATACATACTTACATAATACATACATACATACATACTTACATAATACATACATACATACATACATACACACATACATCACACACATTAAATACAATCAACATTTGTTTTGATTTCACACGTTTTAACGGTTTAATATACGGTGCTTAAGTGTTAAAGTTTAAATAACTTTTGAATGAACCGTCCGATTTTAAATAACTCGGTTTCGTTTGATAGATCTCAGCAGTAATTTTCAAATAATAATAAAATGTGTGATGTTTTTCATTGAATTAATGCTTATATGTTACAAAAATATGTTTTAAATACTATTTTTTCACATTTCTTTATGTAACTTTCAAACTACAAGCCCAATCGTCATGAAATTTGGAAGTTAAGGGTTTGCAAGGCTCCTCTTTCATATGCAATCAATTTTGTTCAAATCGGTTAAGGAACCTATGAGATAATGAAGTCCCATATTTTTCATATTTTTATACATAACTTTTGAACTAAAAGTCCGATCAGTATGAAATTCAATAGCGACCAATGGGACACCTAGACCTTTCATTTGACACTAAGAACATTAAAATCGGTCCAGCCATCTCCGAGAAAAGTGAGTGAGATTAAAAGCGTCACATACACACACACACACATACACACACACACACACACACACACACACACATACATACACACACACAGAAAATGCTCAGTTTTCAAAACTGAGTCGAATGGTATATGACATTCGGCCCGCAGGACCTTCTTTCCATTTCCGGTTTTCCAAGTGATTTCTATACCTTTATACTATATATTTATATAGTAGAAAGGCAAAAAACGTAATTGCAGTTATCGATTCCTTTTGCGTGTTCCGTTAATATGGCCGGCGTTTAACAGTATGTTTGACGTTTAGCTGTACCACTTGCCAAAGTTGTTGTATCGTATGTGTTATACAACACCGGCCGGCAATCTCTACAACTGACTTGTTAGTGCAGAAATACATCGTATATAGAATTCACCAGTCAATTGACGCATGTGCCAACCTAACATAGAAATACACATAGAATTTTGACATTGGCATTGCAATTATTGTTCGTTTTCATCAAAACGGCACCATTTCCAGTTTCTGTCGGAGGTTAGCAGCAAGATTTTGTTCGAAACAACCGACATTAATTATCGGTTGAGTTGAGCGCACTTGGCGGAGGAGGAGGAGGAGCCGGCAAGCGTTATTATTTCTGATCTGTATTGCTAAACCGGTTCCGCATGCCACCCAACTATCTGTACATGCATGCTCATCATCACGAACAGTGACTTGCCGCTTGCTTGCTTGCTAGACCGGTTTAAGCGGTACAGCTGTTGTTGTCTTCAAGTGTAATATTTGTTTTAGATGTCAAGGTACCGTGCTTTGCTACTTAAATCAGTGTGGGAGTGAGATGAGCCGCAATCAATTCCACCTGATCGTTGTAGGTCGCGGTTGTGAACGTTCTCGGAATAATGGATATTTTAGAAATACCAGTTTGGTACTTTACGAGTACATATATCAACAATCAAAATTGCCTCGTAATTAAACAATTGTACGATGCATCAGCTTAGACGAGAACCATCAATAGAGGAAGCTTTTCAAAAGTATTGAAACTGAACTTTTGCTAATGAAAATACTACTTGTAAAACACTAAATGTTAATCGGGACGTATCAAGTCTGGTGAACATGACGGGTTGAGTAAAACTTCCCAGTCATTATCCCACAGATAGTTTTGACGGGCTAAATATAGGCACACTACATACTATCATGCTTCCAATTCACTTATTTCCAAGTTTTTCATTTAATATAGTAAAAATAACCTGATTCTACACGTTAAAAATTACAGTAAAATAAATTAACATTAACGACAAACATATCACTTACTAATCTTGAATACATTCCTATTAAATTCTAACTATCTAACCTATAAACTGTTCGATTGTTACATCACAATTGCTTCAATGCAGGGTAGAACCAGGGACTTTTCCATGGTTCCATTTCTATCAATGCTGATTAGGAAACATGAAGTCTTTACAGTTGCAAATTATAACGGCACTAAATAAAACCATTATGTGAGACCCTCTATAGGTTTATTTTTACACGCATTGTCGAAAAAAACAATAAAATAAATCGATGCCGTGACTTCTTGAAATTGTGTCACTTGCTCAATTACCTGCACTATTTCGTACGGCGAAAAGCCATAAACCTTATAAAAATCTAATAAAAACTGTCCCACTTTTCGTGGCATCGTTTGTGCCCACTATAGCTAGAAGAAATCCCTCCGCTAGCGGTTTTGGCATGAATCATTTCAAATGTTCCTCTTCGTCCTTCGTGTGCATACCCAGCCACAGTAGCTTCACAAGCTCTCCACTAGCATATATGGATTCATGCCACATAAGCCACGAGGTAGAACCATTTTTAGCAACAGCAGTAGTGGTACTAAACTAACCCCGAGTACATCGAAAAGCGTGTGAACCCCGCGAATCTTCCGCATATGTTTGCCCGCCGCAAAAATCTGCAATGCCGATGGTCATTGCCCAAGCTGCACGCTATAACGTTAGCGAATTTCAATTTCCTTCACTTTCCACCATGCTGCTGGGGCTGCCGACAGCACCGTGTGGCTCCGGTTCTCACAGGAGAAAGTCTTGCATTATTAATTGGAACGCTCTCGATACGCCCGTAGTCATGAGGAACACCCATTGGCTTCCGCCTGGTTTTGGACTGGCAGTGGAAAGTTGATTGATTGAAGAAAAAAAAGGCTTGCGTACGGGCGTGGTATGAAATATGCTATCATCTGATAAGCCCAATTGTTCAATTGATTGGACGAATTTACATTTTAGTGATAAATTTGGAACTTAAAGGAGTGTAAACGTGCAATACTGCTTTTTCCTTACGTAAAACCAAACGTGGACATAATGTATCGTTCGAGTCATAATTTTCCTATTTGGATTGGATGTTTTATCAATTTCACTAGCCAGCCTAGAATAGGATAGATTCTCGGTACTAGCAGCTTTAACGTAACCTGCGGTTGTCTCAAACGTTGTAAATCGAGTATGACTTATTAGAAATGTTTTTTATGTAACACGGTTTCATGGTATTAATACAACCAGGGTGCAAGTACATAAATATTCTGACTTCTGAGTAGCTTTGGCATGCATTATTGATTTCAGGTCGAACCACGCGCGTTGGTTTATCATTTATTGCTTGTTGTAAAGTTAGCTAACGGGGCTTATGTACTGAATTAAGGTAACAATAAATGACGTCAATGTATAAAATGTAGTATAAACCAGCCAATTTATTTACTGAATAATGATGTGAAAGCTATTAAAACAATGAAAGTATACAATTTACAAATCTAGCCTAAAAAAGTCATCATGAATTTCGACAAAATTTACATGTATAAATGTATAATCTATCAGTACGTTACCAGGTGCCAGACCATATTGGTTTTGAAATCATTACAAGATATGTACCTATATCATACTGTATGTTCTTCTAACAGCATTAAATATATAAGATAATTTGTCACATATTTATTTAACGACCGGCGAGCTGAATACCGTACTAAAACATTCAAACGACACTGCTGCTGGTAACGGGTGGCAACTAAAATTTTGGAATTTTTTTCTCAAGCTGTCAAAAAAAGACAAAGATACATGAAGAAGATCTGATTTACCGAAATCAAAAATACATTATCCATTGTTGAAAAAAAAATTAGCGTACATTTGAAAACGGTCCGTAATCGGCTGTTCGGCGAAACATTCGTTTCACATCGGAACAGGAGCGTTGTACGGCCGTCATGTCAACTTTGCGAATGCATCTCTTGATTCTACCAGTACCAATCAACTGCTTGCGATTCGTGGCTCTCCAGTTGTTTTTGTACACCAAGGAACTCAAAACCCCGAAAAAATCTTGGATTGGGCGCACTGAGACAGATTTTTCGGGTCGTGGTTTTTGGGTAAAAATGGGATCGAATGGGTATTCAGGAACGATTGTGTTTTTTTGGCGTAATGCGATGATGCTCTATGCGGCCAAAACACGTTTTGTCCATCTGCATGATGTTTTTGTAGAAACGGGATCAAAATTTTCTTCAAACATTCGTCTGGTGCATCTTAATTGATAGCCAAACCAGAGGACTTGTTGTTGAAGAAACGAGAAAGAGAACGATGTCCTTTTGCGTCCATAATTTTGGCTGTTCTTCCACTACCTTGCTTGCGAATAGTTGGTGGGCATCTTAGGATATGGTAAACAGTCGAAGGCGCAACATATTTGCTTTTTAAAAGTTGTACGGCATACTTTTTGCCGAGATTTCTGTTGCACTTCCTAGAAATGTACAACGCGCTCCCGAAATGCTTCTTGTTTCGACGCCATTTTTAGCAAAACTGGGCAAGCATAAACAAAACAAAAAATATTAACAAGAAGAGGAGAGAGAGAGCTAACACATACATACTCTTATTTCTCTCTGAGCTCGTTTGTTGTTGATTTTAGTTGCCACCCGTTAGAAATGTGTAAAAATGCATCAAAGAGGCAACGTTAAGGTTAAATCGATTTCCAAAACCGGAAAACCAAAGGTCGGGAAATAATCTAACAAACCTCAAACACCCTAATCTTTTTAACCTTTGTTATACTATAAAACAAAGGTTTAGGAATGGGTCGAAAAACCAGAAATAAAACCAAGTGTCATATACCTATCGAAAGGGTTCGACGAATTGAGCAATCTCTGTGTGTGTAGAGTGGATGTGTGTGACGCTTAAATTTAGTCGTCTATTTCTCGGAGATGACTGAACCGATTCGTTCGCAATTACTCTCTTATAAAAGATGTTATTACCTAGTAGATTGCTGCTGAATTGTTTTGTAATCCGATATTCCGTTTAAAAGTTATAAGTGAAAATGCGAAAACAGCGTAACACGATGTGCTCCGGAACCGCTGAACAGATTTCAATCATTTTGGTATCAAATTAAAGGTCTCATTACAGTTATATTTTATGCATAGTGTCATAAGAATGAAGCAAGGAAGTTCAAATTCAGATAAGTATGATTCAAATGTGTTTTGACTAGGTGTCAATTAGTCGAACGTATCTCAGAGATGTCTAAACCGATTTATGCGCTATTAGGCTTGTTTGAATGGTAATATAGCCTCATATATTGAAGATCTGTAAAGAATGAACTCTTGGAAGATGGAATGTAGGGCAATAATGTTACATTCAGGTATAAACAAAAAACTAAACAAAAAAAAATCCCCATTTATATGGTTATATGATAGAAACAACGTTGTGAATTTTCATCGAGATGAAGGGTCATCGCCAGCTCATCAGTGATTTAAATGTCTTCAGCTGGTAACTCTCTCTTATCCTATTCGCTCGCGATGAATTGCCGACGCAAAAGCTGGCGAGAAAAATATGAATTGATTACACTCGCAAATACTCGCTCAGTATCTCTGTCCCACACTCATTGTTCATCAAGCTGTCAACAAGCCGAGAATGTATTTCGCAATCAAATCATATCAAACGTAAACAAGCATTTTGTCAAATTACAAAAAAAGTTATTGCTCGATCAAATACAAAACGTTTTTCGAGTTACGTATGATAATTATGAACTTGTCAAATGTCAAGTGTCAACAAGATGTGCGATGATTTTTATACCAACAAATAAACAAAAACAAAAATGATCTCCATTATGTTGTTAAGCATTTAACTCCGAAGCCTAATATGCTTCAGAAATGACGATAAAACCTGATCACTAACAAGCTCGAAATGTGAGTGCCTTAAAAAGAAAATAGCGTCTCATCAGCGATCTCAAAGAGGTCGGACAGCTGAAGACTAATAGACAAGGACCGACTTCCAGCGGAACTCTAAAAAAGTGATAAGCAACCACTTGCAACGGCACTTCATTGAACAATTTCGAGGATTTGGAAAGTGAAGACATTACTGGAGCAGAAGATACTACTGATGGAATGATGTTGTGTTATCTGGGTGGAATCTGATCAATGCCACCTATAAGGGGCTCTCCATAGATCTTGTTACGTCGTCTATCCCTAATAGCAAGAGATTTCGTAGGGCAGTTTCAGGCAGCCTTTTTGGGGGCTCGTGCACTACGGATCAAATTTTCACACTTCGACAAATTCTCTAAAAATTTCGGGAGTACAGCGTACCCACACATTTTATTTTTGTAGATTTCAGGGCAGTATACGATAGAGTCGAGCGCGAGCTATGAAAGATGCATACATGAGAACGGTTTTCCAGACAAACTGACGTGACTGATCAAAGCTACCCTAGAGCCAGTTATGTGCTACGTGCGTGTTGCGGGATCTATGTGATTTCTGGTCACCGTCGATAAATAACATGAGTAAGGAGATCGGCGATAATCAACTAGCCATTCCATCAAAGGCCAAACTTCTCAAAAAACAGTGCAAAAATCAATTAGATATCCTTCAAGTACATTCGAAATTCACAATTTATATTTAGTTCAATTTGCGGCATCACGAAGTTTGCCTGCTTTACCTGGTAATATAAATAAAATTTGTTTTAAACACTCTTCTTCCACATTTCTTTGAGTAACTTTTAAACTACAGCTCCCAAAGCAAAACAGCAAAGCCTAGGTGCTACATTCCGTTATCGACTTGATTTGACCTTCTGTTTTTATACGGCATGCTTCGTAACCAGCTGTTAGAGTACCAGGGCCAGTTGTTACGATCCTATTAACTCTAACAGCCTATCCCAGTCGAGATTCGAACATACGACGACTGGCTTATTATGCCAGTCATACCTCGAGACGAATTGAGAGGAAGTCTACAACTCCAACTATCATCAAATTTGAAAGTTAAGAACTAGATGCCTCATAGGTCTGCTCTCGTTTTATTTGGAATTGATTTTGTTGAAATCGAATTTCAAACCATTAGAAAACAAAGTCTCGTATTTTTATACATTTTTTAATTAAAAATTTAATCAATATGAAGTTTAATAGCGACCTATGAAGCATCTAGTTCTAACTGGTGGCAACTAAAATTTTAGAATTTATTTCTCAAGCTGTCAAAAAGAGATAGAGATAATTGAAGAAGATGCATTGTCAAGAAAAAAAATTATGAACATTTAAAAGACGTAAACGACTGTTTGGCGAAACTTCCGTTAGGTGTCGGAACAGAAACGTTGTACGGCCGTCATGCCAACTTTGCGAATGCATCGCTTGATTCTACCAATCGACTGTTTTCGATTCGTGACTCCCCAGTTATTTTTGTACATCAAGGAGCTCTTTTTGAACAATCTTCGGTTGGGGGACACTGAGGCAGATTTGTTAGGTTGTGTTTTTTGGCGTAATGCGATGATGCTTTATCTGGCCAAAACACGTATTGTCCATCTGCATGATGTTTTTGTAGAAACGAGATCAAAATTTTCATTCAGCATTCGTTCTGGTACACATCTTGATTGATAGCCAAACCAGAGGGCTTAGAAATACCACTCTCGGAAATACACTCTGTGTGTATTGTGGGGTATACCCTTCCTTCAAAGCTTCATCTACTTTACCCACTTATTCCTCACTGCCAGTACTATCCCATATTATAGCCGTCCGGGGACTCATTCGTTCCTCTGACCAGTACACTTAACTAGAGGAGGGACTTCAAGAGTGGGTAAATTTAGAATTGATGAAGGAATGAAGCATGAAGGAAAAGTAAATGAGGTGGTGGGGCCTGAGAATAAACCCATGCTAAAGTCACTGGACATCGAATAGCTTGATTCTACTAAGATTCGAACCCACGACCACTTGCTTGTCAAAGCAGACTCGGTAACCTTGCGGCTACGGAGCCCCCCCTATTGTACCGTATACTTTTTGCCGAGATCTTTGTACAATTCGTAGAAGTGTACAACGCGCTCGCGAAATGCCTCTTGTTTTGACACATTTTGAGCAAAACTTGGCATAAACAAAACAAAAAATACTGGCAGAAACCGCAGAGAGAGAGAGAGAGAGAGAGAGAGAGAGAGAGAAAGCGTTTGTTGTTGTGATAGGGCCTCAAAAAAATCCAAAATTTTAGTAGCCACCCGTTAGACCTTTCATTTGATACTGATCATAAAAATCGGTCCAACCATCTCCGAGAAAAGTGAGTGATGTTGAAAAGCGTCACATCACACTCTGGACCTCCAATCAAAATACGAGTCCAAAATTGGTGTTAAGAATTCGTGATAGAACAATGACAGATGTCAGAAACCTGGTTCAAACCTTGGCGCCTAAGTCTATGTTAAACAACACACTGCGCAACATTCGATGTTTATACACAAACGCTCTGTGTTGACTATGTTGTATATAGTTTATCTGCGAGATCTGTATATATAATCGTACGCTGTATTTTTACATTTCGATATAATTTAAATCCAGATGATAACTGCTGTTTGATTTAAGCGCTCTCTAGCAGCGAAATGAAGCGTGCGCTCTGCTGATAGAGATTGCTAATTTGTAATTATTTTAGTGGTTTTTTTCCCCCAGCTTGATGAACTCTACAACAGTACCGTAGGCAAACCACCAACAGGAAGAATAAATCGCGTGTGCGCAAGGGGTTTCCAGTTAGGTGTATAACAGCGTAGTGCATGTAAAGGCAACTGTTTTTTTAAATAGCTGCATCGCGGCATTTAAGTATTGCTGCAGGTGTTGTACAAAACCATACAAATGTGAAAACTATGATTTTTTTGTACAACACCATCTTTTAATGCCTGGATGCAAATGAAATTAATTAAAAGTACTACAACAAAGAACTACTACAAAGCATAAACATTATTGAAAAAAACACTGGCAAATGGAATGTATTAGCAGTTTTCTTGACAGACATTTATATTTTCCGGATCGTAAGATTTGGATTCAACTACTATATTTATATAGTAGGGTAAGAAGGGGTAAGAAGGCCCGGCGGGGTAAGAGGGACCACATCGATTTCGTCAAGAAATCCTGAAATTTTCTACAAATGCCCCAGTATGTTTTGTTTATTAACCTATCTAAACACTTTCGAGACAACCTGTGGCACTCGGCCGTATCCAACGTCAAAACTAGAATTAAAACAAACTTTTCGTTCGCAGTGTCTTCATGCGATATAATTTCAGCAGCAACAAATTTAAGGTTTTTCAGCAAAAAAAAGCTAAGTATTTTGACGTTTCTCTTACCACTGACTTTAATTGGGCAATTCTTGTTCTGCGTGTGGCGTAAAATGTATATAAAATAGTACGGATTGAGAGATAAATGCAAAATAATGTAAATTGTTAGGTAGGGGTAAGACGGGCCATTTTTCACGGGGTAAAAGGGCCATACGTCATAGTGATCATAATTGCCTAAAGTTTTTCTGTTTAGTATCTTAATAGATTTTAGAAATATTGAATGAAAAAACCAACCTTTTTCCTGTTAAATTTGACTAACTATTTTATTATTCTGATGGATACGCATTTCGTTTACGACTTGCAGGCTTCATCAGTGTCTTTTTCGACATAGAGTACACCTGTAATAAAAATTATCCCTGAATCTGAGATCTGTCTAACACAGAGCCTCTCACGTCAAAAGAAGCCAACAAGTGCCATTCGAATGACATAATCAATGTAAATTTAGATCTAACGAAATCAAAATTCGATGATTCCAATTCACTTAACGTTGCCTTCTTTACCTTCACCTAAAGTTAATGGTATTCGAAGAGTAAACGTCCTGCTGACAAATCAACAAAAATAACGCCAAGAAAAGAGTAAATAAAAACCAGTAGAGTAAAATAACGTCTACTCTTATTTTCAAAATTGAACTAGTAGTAAAGTTCCTTCTTTCAGCAGGTGTCTAAATGAAACTATACCTTCTTTTAGCATGTACCTAAAAACCCCTTAAGAACCTGTTCTTACTTAGTTAATAATATTGAAATTGTGTTTACAACTCAAAGAAACCTTCAAATCTGCCACAATCCGCCTTATTCCGCCATGGTCCGTCTTACCCCTTTGGTGGTCCTTCTTACCCCGCCTGATTGTGAACGAGTAATTTTTAGACGTTTCGAAAATTGATGAAAAATCACGGAAAAATAAACTAATCAATTCTTTATATAATTTTTAATGGTAGATAAATGGATGCCTTTCCATGTGTGGAACAAGAAAATGTGAATTTTCGTACACATTTTATGCTAGCAATTTATTCGCTTAGGGGGGCCGTCTTACCCCGTCTTCCCCTACGTGGTCAGAACCGAAAAGAAATCCGCAAAATTATATACTGTGTAGTATTTGATTAAAGGAATAAGTGAGATAATAATTTTAAACAAAATGGCGGCTTCTCAAATACAAAAAATCGTATTGGTAGATGGTTCTTCTATTAATTACTAGAAAATATTTTGAAAAAATTTGTGTTTAAATTTAAAGTGGCGATCCATGTTCAGCCATTTTCGAGAACTCGTGCTCACCGACTTTGAGATCACAGCTTTGGGAAACACGCGTTCGAAGATTCGCGGTCCTTCAATCGTTCACATCGTTACAAATGTGCGTGCAACTCCGTAGCTATTGTAAATATTGTATTAAAATACACCTCGATCGTAAAATAAAATGCTTAACAACCGGGAACCGAAAATTATCGGACATTCTTTCCCGTTTCCAAATACCCATCATTTTGAATAAAGTTGCTGGTACGATTTTGTTTCGAAAATTTGAAGGTAAAACTACGATTCCAATAATAACTAACGAATGAAACAGTTAAAAGTTTAAACTCTTTGGATTGTCTTATTTATTGATTATGATCGCGGCAAGTCAGATCACTGCATCGAAAAGTGTAACCTGTAGCGTCAAGCTAAGACAAGACACGACAGCGGCAATCATTAGTTGAAATAAGTTAGGATTGACGACCATGAAATTAATAAAAATTTAACAAGAATAAAAAAATTCTTTGTCGTGTGTTGTCTCATCTCCCGAGCGGTTTTTAATTTGAAAATCGTGCAATTTTTATCCATCACGAAGTGTAGTCCCCAAACCATAGGCATTATGTTGTGTCATCAACTGTTTAATTAGGTATTGGTACTTTTATTGGTTTTACTTTTGTCAATTAAAAGCAAACGATGCCACGTCTGCACACGTTTGCCTGAGCTTCAGAAAGGAAAAGATTCCCCATTGAACATCCTACAGTGCTAAGTGTGGTATTATTTATTTATTTATTTTATTTGGTATTTAAATACCTATAACAATTGTATAGTTTATGTTTATTAATAAAACCACACACAACTATTGGCTTCAGTCTGCTTTGTTATGAGAACATTTTCTGAACAATCAATTCGCTGAACAGAGTTACTCAATACATAGTTGCTTAAGTTTTGCGTAGCTATACGCGAGATGTTCGAAAAAATATGCACTTATATTGCAGATTGCAAGAAAATTTTTAGCACAAAAAGTGCGTAATCGCTCATAAAAGTGCTATTTTACGTTAAGTTGTTTCGGTATCTTCAGTGCACGTTTTCGTTATATTCCAAGCAAATAAATGCGCTAAAGACATCGACGCGATTCAAGCTAAAATAGCACTTTTCTGAATGATTACGCACTTCGGATGGTTAAATTTTCATGCAATGTTCTTTCCTATCTCGGATTTGCATTGTTGGATAAATTCATTTCCATTCCTTTCTATTTAATATTAGTTTTAATTTAATAGTTATCAATTGTCGGAGGTTGAATTTTTCGTTTTATCTTTAGCATGAAATTTTACACAAAACTGTAAATTAAAGTTAAATGTAAATAATTTTCGTAAAACCACGATTTGGTTTAAACAAATATGGATCAATGCGAAATCTGTTTGTTGATATGTTGATAACTTATTGATTACGTTCCCACATCAGCACAGCGACACCATTCGAGTTTGTTATCAAATTAACATCGTCCATATCTCTCACACACCTTAGATAGTTATTTAGCGTTACAGCGTCCTTAACAATCAATGTGAAATACATGACATATACAGAAGTTTGTATTGAAGCGACTTTCGGCATGACAAATTACATCATTCAATGGGAACAGGAGCTAAACGATTGAGCTTTCTGGTCAATCAATTCACTTAACAGAATAAGGCAACACTTAATAATAATGAAAATTTCATTCAAAACACATGCAACGTGCTCGAAATTGCACGCCAAGAGCTGTTCTGTCATATAAACTTTATGTCAATTGCATCACATAAAGGTTCAACGCCCTTTCGGTTCCACGAAAAAACCATTTTATATAACCAAAAACCAATCAAGGTACGTACGGTTGTATGAGACATTGAAGTCGAAACCGAACACAAACAGCACTTACCTTTTGTCCTCCAGCAGTGGCGTAACCAGCGAGGCCCTGAGGCGCACCACTTTCATACTCTGCAGCGGGAACAGCTTGCAGAACGCTCCTAGGAACTTTGGCTCATAGCAAAACTGCGGAAACAACCGACAGTGTCGCCACAGGCGGGTATTGTGACTGAAGAGATAATTGTGAGTTTTGCCAAACTCAAGATAGCTCTCCATCTCGGTATAATCGCACTTGAGCAGGTGCTTCAAATTGTGCACCGCGATCCGATCATTAGGCGGCCCACGGATTTGGACGATGTCAAAATCGAGCAGCGGTTCGTAATGGTAATAGTTGCCGGGCATCGCATTCAGGATGTCGCCCAGAAAGGTGGAACCCGACCGCCAGGTAGTAACAATAATGCTTCGCACCGGTTGGCCGTCAGTTTCGGGGGTCAAATCAGCCAATTTGGTGGCCTCGTTGTTATATAGCCCGTTAGGATATTCGAATTCGATCATTTCGTCAGCAATGCGCGATCGTTGATAATTGAGGATATCATCGATTGTGACGGTGGTGTTTTGCGGTGTTGGGATGATCGGATTCGTATCGTATGAGGAACCTGCGCTGTAGGCTTTCGATCTGCAAAGAAACAAGTAGTATGTACGAGGTGTGAGTGTGAGTACTACAAGGCTACAACATAAACGAGTGCGTATGTGCTAATTTTGTGTTCCATCGCTTTAACCGAGTGTTATTTTTATCACCAACCTACGCGTAGTTTGAAACTAACGCGCAGATATAATGCACAAAACAACGGGCGTAAATACTTGCGGTTGCTGACATAAGAATGAGAAAACAAACCGCTGCCTCAAATTTACTCGCCTTGTCAGGCTCTCGATATTTGATTACATTTTTTTAAACTTATTGGAAACTTATGTCTTATTAATAACGGTTCTTGGGGATTGTGGTGTTATTCTATTAATCCCAGATGTGATAGGGTTTGACTGACAAAAACCTTTGAAAAAAATCTGCTTTTCTATCATCATCTGCTTCCAATCTGTGACAGTTCCATGAAGTCTGCTTTGATGTAAAAGACTGAATCTATTAACTGAAGTTCCTGGTAGATTACAAAAATTAAAGAAAGAAAAGACGAAACTTTTTTCCTGCTAAATTCAAAAGTTTTTCAATGCAAATCCGAAGTTCCACAAACTTTAAAGAAAAGACGTAAAAATTATGTGCCCGCTCATAGACGATAAAACTTTTTTTTTTGCTTATTAATTCGTAACATTGTAATTTTAAAAATGAACGAAAAACTGACAGGTGGTCATATGTTGTTTAAATAAATCCTAAACAACGACCTACTTCAAAAATCTATAATCTCATGAACTAACCATCCTAGTTTCAGTTTATTTTTATCTTTAGCTGGTATCAAAACATCAATTAAGATCATAAGCCCGGGAAGGGAATAAAAATCAGAGGGGTTGTGTACACGACACGACCGCATATATAGGTGACGCAGGACTACGTAAGTCTCTTTGTAGTGATAGTGGCATGTATTCATGCTTGTAATCATTCGAGTCTTCATGTATACATGCTATATGCAACATATATACATGCTACATGCGTTGTATGTAACATTTATCAAAGTAGTAACATTGCATACGTTCAATTCTCAAAAGATTGTGCATTTGAAAACAATTTAACAAAATCAAGAACACAAACTATTGCTTTCCTGCTACCTTACTGAAATTAAAGATTGTTTTTATTATCTATGGTTTCCCACGTTGAAGGGATTTTACTAATTCAATCCTATTTTATCAACAGCACATCTTTCCACTACACTTCTAATGAAACGGCAAGCATGCGTATTCATACAGAGTCGTATTATAACCGAACACTACAGCTGTAGCACATTTTTCACACACAGATTCACACAGCTATCAAGTTTGCCGAGGTTTAATCGTCTCGCAGTAAAGAATTTGCGATACGTTGGGACAACGTTCTTGTGTCATTTTTTCTGGCACACTTCCCTAACACAGACATCAAATTGGACTAGGTTTAATCGCGTTCGTAAGAAATCTGTTGGTACGAGGGGGCTTTATCACTCTTTCTGGCATACTTCCCAAGCAAGGACATCAAAATGGTCTAGGTTTAACCGCGGTGTTAAGAAATCTTGTTGGAATGAGGAAACTGTCATTTGTTTTGGCTTACTTCCCAAGCACAGATATCAAATTGGTATAGGTTTAGATCATCGTAAAGAATCTTCCAACCAATCACGAAGTGAGAATTCTGGTAAAACATAGGTTCATTATTTTCAATTTTTCAATAGTTCAACATCAAGAATCCATACTTTTCTTCATTTGGGTCAATTCTTAGAAGATTTTCCGATCGATAGGTGTAAGAATATTGAAAATCGATCGGAAAACCGCTGAGCTGTTAGCGCTCAAAACCTTTCATTTTTCGTGACGCTCGCATTTTTCGATTTTTTGGAATGACACCCTATCTCAAAACTTGCCGTAAGACGTAGTCCTACGTCAAAAACTGTTTGACTAACTTTGTGAAAATTTTCAGACGCTGTAGATAAGCCTAACATTAATCTTTCATACCTGATTAAACCAAGCTGTGAGATAAGACGCTATATAACGACATATTTGGTTCAATACCACTTACAAATGTTTAGCATTATCAAGCTTCGTGAAAAAAACGAGTTCTACTCATTTTCATTTGTACTTTTAAATAGCATGCATTAATCTCGGTTTTGAAGTATGTCGAGTTTTACTGAAAGTGGTATTCTGCACAAACTTTCCCGAATCCTTTCTTATTCTGTTCTAATAGATACATAAGATGCACCAACATCAATGGATCCGGAAGACTCAAAATTTCTTTTCAGAAATTTTACACCTTTACAGGTTCGAAAAAGTAAAAGGTGCATTCTTCGCTGTCTATGCTCAGGAATGTGGTTTTATTCCTAGGCTTAAGTAATGGGAGCATTTATTCCATCCGCTTCATTAGAAGAATGAATGTGCCTGAATGGTGCAAAAATTTTGTTCATTTACGAAAGCTTTTAATGAGCAAATCAACAAGTATAAATGCAATGTTTGCAAAAAAATTTCTACTGCATTTCAAAGTGGAAATATTGAGACTTCGCAGCCGGCGTACTCTAACATACAGGACAATTACGGGGCTAGTGCAAAGGTACTACTGACTCTATCTAGCAAGAACCGCCTAGCCGAGATTTGAACATACGACGACTGACTTGCTAGGCCAGCATCGTAGCTGAAATGAAAGCCAACTGGACGGTCAACTACTAGACATGAATGACATTTTAAAATTGATATTCATGTTTCAGTTGCTGTATGACAAAGAAAAAAAATCGAAAGAATTTTAGTATAGATGAAAGACGCTACGCTATATGCTGTTCTATGAATAAACAAATAACATTGTCGTTCGATGCTTACCCGTAAAATTTGTGAGCATTCAACAGCCGCAGATTCGCATTTCTTTCCCGTGGTTTGAAATACTCCGTCGCGTAGCTATTAGACGTTAACCGGTGGCTTGCAAATAGTAGTAAAATACACAAACCGCTGACGGCACATACCCCGATTAAATTGATGCGGCGTGACATTATTTCCTCTTTTTCATTCAACCACTTTCTCCATTCGCAAGCGCACACATTAGCGGAAAACAAAAAACGAACAGAAGCTCTTGCTACACCGTTTGCCGCAGCACAAACACTTTCTGAATTTTACAATTTGCAGATTTATCAGTTTTCGCCTTTACACTATTGTTCAAAATACACTATACTTTGTAGATCCATATCAGCTCAGCTGGAAAATATTTACAATACAACCGATTATCAAGGTTTTGGTTTTTCGCGAACTCAAAAATAAAATAATACGGATGATAGATCTGAGGCCAGTATTTGCCTATTTGTACATTCACTTTTTATAGCATTACCATAATCTTCAAATTAGTTACGTTCACCACAGAGCCAATAAAATGACCTCAACACATTAACATTTTCCGCACGAAATTTACACTTATTTCATCCAAATAAAAACATTCCATTTTCCCGAACTAATATGAAAAAATATGCTCACTAAAATGCTGCACTGTGTTTTACCTATAGCCCGTTCGTGAAATACGAAGAAAAAAATCAATGACCACACACATTCATTCCGCGAATTAAAACCACATCGATAATTTTTGCGAAGATGTTGAAAGCGCGGCGGATAGAAGCAAATTGATTGCATTGGCCGATTCCTGTGTTTTTATTTTCCTATCCATTCGCACAAATTTATGCTGCGCGAGCATTAATGAAAACCTCTCCTCGCTGACAGCGCAAACTGTCAATGTCAATCATGGCAATGCTGGTGAGCAGAGTTGCCAGAATTGCATCAGAGGTCGTTGATAAATTGTCGACTAACATTTGAAAAGAGCGGATAAGCCAACTGACAAACAGAACGAGTGAGAGTTCATTTTCCTATGCTGCTCCAGCAAAAAATAACTCTCACTCGTTCTGTTTGACAGTTGGCTTATCCGCCCCTTTCAAATGTTGGTCGACAATTCGATTCATTTTCGATTCAACCACCATAGGAATGAAAAATTATACATGAATAGGTAATAAAGAAAAAGGGCAGTTGAATTTTGTACCCGAGTACCGAAAACGACAATCTCGGGGCAGGAGGTGGACCAAATTAATTCCTTCGAAACTATTTTCGCTCCCACTGTAGAACAAGAGCTGGTGCACCATATTTTGGATATGGAGGTTCGATGTTACGGAATTACACTCGTGAAATCAGAAGCCTCATATACCAACTGGCAGAAAGAAACGGAAAAGTTTGTATCTTCAACACCAAAACACAGCTAGCTTAAGCGTCATCCGAAACTTTCTTTGTGTGCTCCAGAGGCAACCTCCGCGGCTCAATTGGCTTTAAACGGCTAGCGGTCAATAGTTTTTTTACTAGTTAGAGGCAGGAGTCAGAGGGGTGTTTGGAATTTGTTATTGCTGATATATTTAATATAATATTTATTATTCCTACTGCATGCTTGCAAACAGAGCTTCAGCGAGGGTTCCAGCTAATTCGTGTTGACAACATTAATCGATCTCTTGCACACGCATAGAAATTCCCATATGTGAGTACGGGTGAAAATCTGCCAAAATGTTGCAATCTCTTGCACTCTTTAACAAATTCCTATTCTGCTTCTCCCCTACAGTAAACTTTTGGAGGTGGCAGCAGCGTACGTTCATCAACGCGAATGTCAAAATATTATCGTGCAAGCTTCTCCATAGACCTTTCCAGTTATGTGTGTATTGGTGCTTGAAAATGAGGCAAACAACAACAGTAAACAAAAGAGATGCATTCCTTTGTCACCAAGGTACAGAATGAGTTTCGTCTTCCGCTGGCTTAAATACCAGCAAATTTTCAAAATATGTGCTTGAATTTGGAACAGGATGAAAAATTTGACCGAAATATGTGCTCTGCAGTGTGGCAAACGGAGAAACACAACTAGTAATCGATATTTTTCGGTTTGTTCCTCCAGCATCAGCTGTTCCCCAATATGAGGTAAACATCATGTATATACACGCGTATTTCGGGTTCGCTAGTATGGGTGCTTGAGATGTCAGAAAGCTCTATATATAATGATAATTAATATCTGTTTAAATATGGTTTAAGTGGATCAAATCTGACTTGGTTGTCATAATGGCAACCATGCAGACTGGAGATTCTGCGGCGGGCAATGGTGAAACGTCGTAAAGCCCGCCGAACGTGGCCCTTTAGAATTGCGCATCGTACACTCTTAATAATTTTCGCATCAAAAATACGAAAAAATGCATATTTGACGAGCAACATTTTCAAAAGGTCCAATCTGCAAATGAGAGATTCTTTTTGTGTCTCCTCTCTTAGGCACATGTTGCTATATGCACAGTCCTACTTCGGGCGAAAAAGGGCTGCGCGTATAACTACAGCAGAACAGTCGCGTCGTGTTGCAAGTCGTTGGCACTCTGGCGGTACCCTTACGTCCAGCGCCTCTATGGTTCAAAGGTACAAGTACCAGTGAACCATATGCCCTGGCGGGTGTTGTAGGTTCGAATCCGGTTATAATCTCAGATTATAGCTTGGTCCGACTCGTGCACCTTCCAGCATTGGACAAAAGGTAGGAGTCAAAACGACTACTTGTTAAGCATAGCTACCAATACCCCCCCCCCCCCTCTCCTCACCTTTCCGCTCTTCCCCCTCCTTCACCAAAATTTCATTTCTTTCCCCTACCATCCCTTCATCGGTTGTAGAACCATCGTTTCAAAAATATATTAATCTCCATAAACTATTTATGTTATTTAAAAGACTAGATCGAGAAAATAAAATCATTGGCGGAACTAACGCTCATTTCTAGGGAGAGCTATAGCCCCGAATTTTTTTCCGACCGTTTTATTGGTCGGCCAAGTCAATTTTTCTAGGGGGGGGGCTAAATCTCTGCTAGGGGGCCCCCTGGTTCCGCCAATGAATAAAATACTCAGGAGAAAACGGTAATGTCCCAAATTTATGCTTGCACAAATATCTGTATTTATGGCAGCTTTGATGAATATTAATCCCAACCCCTATCTACAAGAAAAACGATAAGCTGGATTGTGAGAATTACTTTAGATTATCAAAGGATGTAGATATGCCAGTCTTTGATTACCTCATACATGAGTAAAAGTGGTAAAAGTATGCCATCAGCACTATCTACTGGCGACAGGGTTTACTAGACTATCATAGGCTTTGTATCGCCTTCTCATTTTACAGAAAGAGTTAGTATACCCAACAAAAATTTTTGTTGAATAGTAGCTAATTCAACCGTTGAATAGCTAAATACCGGGTAACAGATGCTTAATAAGCGCTAAAAAATGAAAATGTAAAAATGAAAGTTTTCGTTAATTTTCACTAAATCGTGATTGACAAACAATCTTCTTAAGAAACCCGTACAATTGCTGCATCGTTTATGATCAAAATCCGCTTAAAATTGGAAGTGGCATTAGCGTTCAAAATTTTTCATTCTTTCGTGACGCTGGCTTGACTCCAAATTTTGGATTGACATCGTGTCGTAAGACGTAGTTCTACGTCAAAAGATTTCAATATTTCCACCATGTTATCATGTTGCGAATAATCCTAAAATCAAAATAGCAACTTCGTTAACGTGCATTTTGAGAGTTTATAACTTTGATATAGTGATCGGAATTAAAAGCAGAAAAAAAGTTATGTTCATAATTCCGATCAATCATTTTAATGGAACAAATTCCGCAAATTACCCATATTTTCAGCCAAATATGGTATAAAACGGTTATATATGCTTATATCTATTTGTTATGATAGAATACCGAAGAAGGTAATATGTTTCCGAGCTGCTATGATCTTAGCAAATTTGATCGTGCGCTTAGCTCTTCGGCTAAGAAAATACATTTTGATGGCTTTTTTTGCGACTGCCTGCCGTATTTAATTTATTTTGAAGTGCTCGGTTCCCCAAAGACAGTAATGTTTCAACAATTGACACATAAACACATAGCACAATAACGGAGCATACTCATTTACTACAGATTTTGGCTCAATTTTTTAAAAAATGACTTGGCTGAGTGATCGGAATTAGGAGCTGATCGCAATTATGTGCGGTCACGGTACATATATGCGACAGAGCGGTGTTCCACTCACATTCGTGCAACGACAAATGAATCCAAGAAATAGTCTATTCGGCCCGGGACCTTTGGACTGCCTTAAATTAAAAAAGAAGAAAGCTTATCCAATTTAATTCTACTATGTATATTTTATTCACGACAGATACGTATTTCGCCTATGACTTGCAGGCTTCCTCAGTGTCTGTTTTCGGTTCAAAAACAATTTTCGGTTCAAAAACAAAATTCTACTAAGACGCTCCAAAAACTTCAACCTTTGGACTGGTCAATAGACTTCAACGCGCTGATGACCTGTGCTACGGTGAAAGTTGGGCATGTCATATGTAATCGTAAGATGGCAAAGGGTTTAGTTCTCAATGTTCTATTTTTGCTTAGCCAGATTGGAAAAGTAATAAAAAACAACATTTATTTTGGGAATGTTGAATTGTCTAATCTTACAATGATTCTGGATTCGCTT
Organism: Sabethes cyaneus; assembly: GCF_943734655.1. NCBI lineage: Eukaryota > Metazoa > Arthropoda > Insecta > Diptera > Culicidae > Sabethes > Sabethes cyaneus. Next base: position 181,482,892 of record NC_071355.1, read on the forward strand.
GCTTGCCGTTTTGAGTTAAAATATTTTACTATACTTTTTGGTTGATTTAATACCTCTGTTCAACTCGTCCGCTCGTCCTCTTCGCTAGTTTTGCTAGGGACTTCTGTTCTATAAGAAATTTTCTTACGACCGCGACGTCGGGCTTTAACAGTTTGACAGCATTGTCAAAGGATGTTTACGATCTGTACGTATGCGTGTTTGTGCAAAAGGTATTTGAAATCTAATTGATGATATAAGAAATTTTGAAACTTTGGGGTGCGGTATACTATGCTCAGTTTATAGTTGAAAAAGATTTGAACCGAAAAAATGTTCAATTTTGCCCAGAAAGCTGGTGGTGTCATGAACCGGAAACCGGACTAGTTCTGCGAGAAAAATGAATGTCTAAGTTCTAAGGTTAAAAGGGAAATACTGCAAAATATAATTTCTATTTCAAACAGGTTAGGTAATTTTGCATTGAATTCGTGAATTAATAAAAATTGAAAAAAACTGTTTTAGCCTATATGCTGTCTAGACAAACGAAACCAATTCTAGAGATGTAGTTCGTGAAACGAAATGGTACTATTGTCACTATTGTTTGGTACTGATAAAAATGCAAACAACTTTTCCCGTCTCAAACCCTCCTGGAGCTGGTTTCGGTAATACAATTTTTGCTTTGTTTTATATTTTTATCTGACCAATGTTCGTGGATGTCGATTTGTCTTTTTTATGATAATTTATTAGTACGATGTTGCCATGATTTCATATATAACAATTCTATCTACATCCGTTTGCTGTGTCAAAACCGTAATATGTATGTTTAAATATTGAACTGGCTTCCTGTTTCCAAATTGTTTTTTTATACCAGTCACCTTTTACACTGTATGAGTTAATTTTTGAACAAACTGGAGTATGATCGATTTCTAATGATTTTGTTTTTGCTCACTTACAGTTTAAATGTTCAAATCACATTTGAAACGGAATTTTGTTTCTGTACCCTGTAAAATCATGGTATGTAAATGGAATAATCGCATTTTTTAGTTTTAAAGTTTTGATTATATATTTATGAAAGGAAAAGTGAATTGATGCTTGCGATTTGTTTGTTAATGCGAAGTCAATATAAAAGTTGAGAAATGCTTTTGTGCTTGTGCAGAGAAGCGAGTTATTTTTTTACATGTTTCAGGTTCTTCTCATCCAATGATTTGAACTAAATTAATATTTATTTCGAGGTTCAAAATTTATTCTAAGTAAATTTAAGGTTGCATTAAATAAATAAGGTTCGTACGTGTTTGTTGCTTTCAATTTTCATTGCTATCACTAAAGACGACTATCGTTTCAGGATAATTCTTTGGCAGTAGTTCTTTCTATTTATTGGTATGTTATTCTTCTTTTTTGTAGTTATATAAATCTTTCTACAACCGTCTTCAAAACTATCTAAAACTATATTTACATCCGTATTGTTTGTGGTTTTGTGAAACTAAGTCGCCATTTTCTCTTGTCAGTTGTGGGACATTCTACGCTTATTAGAATGCTTTGTTCAACTTCTAGATAGTCTAATCATTTTTCACTTTCGTGTTAAAGCCTTTAATTTGCGTGGCGTGTAGCGTCAAGGAAAAAGTGCTCTGGCTTTGGAAATAAACGAACACTGTTCTAGCATCTGCTTCTTCTTAATGTCAGAGAAAAAAAACAATAGTTTTGTGTATTCCTCTACCTATAACTGTAAATTAGCTCATCAAGGTTTACTAACTAGTCAGATGTCTGTCGCAGCTTTCGCCTCCTCGAGAGTCGTTTTAAATTTAGGTTGGCCGTACTTGAACTTTGGTTATTCCATTGTGCGCTTGTGACAGCTCTCGTACGAGGGAACCATCTGGTTCAACAATGACAAAATTTCTTCTTTATCCTTGGTTTTGTACTTCCGTCGATGAATAGTTTTTCATTTGAAATTATTTTACACACCACAATTGTATGTAATTTATGCTATTGATGTGTGAACATAAAATGTTGCTCCAGTGAATATACCTAGGATTTTTTTAAACTATTTTCGAATCACTTTCTGCATTTGATATTCAATTCAGAATTTAGGCAATTGAAAAAAATAGCTAAATACCTTTCGTATAACATTAAAGACAAATTTGTATTTTTGGGAAAATAACAAAAGCAAACGGACATGACCCACAGAAGAAAATTCTTTCAAAAACAACGTCAGATGTTTTTTTTTGCTTGCACACTAACACCCTCTGTTATACACATTTCGAAGCATGCACATTTATTTTGAAACTGGAGCTTAAAGCTGCAACACTTGAGTTCCACCACGTGGCCATATTAACGATGGAATTAACGCCAGAGCCGCGTCTGTTTGTCTTTGACATTCATTTCACCCGTTGTTACCAAAAATACATAACTTATGAAAGGTTTCTAAAATTTCGTCAGTTATTTTAATTTGCTTTTGATCGCAATTCCATATTCAACGAAATGCTTATTTGAAAACGCAGTTCGACTATAGAATTAACACTTTTTATTCTGATTAAACTAGTTTAATACTTACGTACAGCAGTAAAATGTGGGAAAATTAATCAAGGCAAAAAATTACAAAAGCACTGACTACCCTTCTCTCTAAGCTTTGTCATGCATTGAAACTTCGTAAGATTTAATATTGGAAAGCATTTAGCGACAGTCATTCTGACTAGTTGATAAACTTTGCTTTTTACTGTATTGCTAAGCCAATATCTGGATCTGGACGCGTTCATTAGGAATAAGGATAATTCAACCTGTAAAAGTAATACTCTCTGTTTATGGGTAGGTAGAAACACTCGTTCGGGATCGTTTTAATACCATCTGGATTTTATGCTTAGTAGAAAAAGTTATGATAAATTATACAAATAGATGAGTGTATGCATCAATCAGAATATAGAATTCATTTTGCATTGCACAGTGGGTTCGTAAAGCAGAGCAAATTTTTGTTGGATTTATTTCAATCTACTTATTGTCTTTAAACATATCTCATTTTATCTCGAATCAACTGTTTGCCTGTTCAAAAAAAAGAAAGGCCAAAACAAAATATTTTCGTTTAAAACCGCCCTACTCGTTAGTCTTCTGAATTCAAATCAATACAGGAATTATAGAGAAACATAGTAAGGTGTATCAGCTCACAACACTCCTTGTAATAATTCCACAAATAGGTTGCGTAGAGTGTATGTGTATATGTAATGATATTTTGTCTTAAATATGGACGGCAGATAAGATACTCCAAAACTGACCCTGTTAGGCATATTTCACTATCGTTTCAACCAAGAGTTTCAGATATATAGATGAAAATATGAACTAAATTCGAATAACTTTCTATAAAATAGTTACACTAGGACGGATGAGGCGCATGTTTAATGAATTTGGAAAAGTTTTCAAGCTACTCTTTCTACTATAATCTACGCTTTGCTCTATTGGGCTTTTATATGTAGAAATATATTGCCTCCGAACAATCGTTTAACTTTCTACATTCTAGTGAAAAAATTGCTTACAACTGCAGCTTCTCCGTGCAGACTCGACAGGAACTGTTTTATAAACTTAAATCAACTTTATAGCGAAAAATCTCTATCTGCATGCGTGAGAAATCTTCGAGTATAAGTTTAATAAAGCTTTTTGACCCACTGTGCTAGATGTTGCGACTTAAGTGTTTGAACTGATACCGGGCTTTCTTCAGTAAGAAAATGTCGATGGTAAGAAGCGTTGAGGTGTGAGGAAAGTAAGTCTGATTCACGTCAACCGACAACCTCAACAGCCCAGGATTGTAGATTATTACATAGCTACTGTCACAAGATTTCATCGACGAGAACTGGGCCTGTGTGAATCAACCTTAGGTTATGTTTATGCTAAGATTAATCAAAAACAAAAGGATGAAGGATCACTCCTATGGGGCGGATACAAATTCTCACATTTTCAGCCTGTCATTTTCCCCAAAATGTATCGTATATACCTATCTTTGCTTTTATTGTATTATTTGCGTGGTTCATGATTTTCCATTAGCGATGAGTCGTAACCTTCGTTATATCTACAGCTTCTGTTTAAAACCTGTGACTAGATTTTATATATAGTATAAATATCTTATTCGAAATTATACATTTGTCATGTTCGTCGCGTCGAAATTTTGTTTGAAACAACTGGATTTTCAAAAACCGTTACGTTTTTGCTTACTTCAATTACTCTTTCACTTGATCGTTACATTACGAAATCTGTTAGTTACTAAATTGATTTACTTTATACGTTTTATTGTTTTTTCGTCTCCAAAACACCACGCAGGCGAGTTATGCCGCCATTATTTGGAAATGCTAGTTTTCTACTGGAAAATATTCGTTCCTATATACAAAATAGCTTTAATGTGTACAATATTCGTTACCATCAGTACAAACTACTCCCAAGTGAGTTGGTTTTGACCCCATTTGATAATATCAATAACATGAACTAAAATACCAACAAACCGATTAAGGAAATGAACATGCCAAATAAAAATCAGTCAGCTGAAACGTGATCTAGGCTAGGATTCAAATTTTTTTATACTACAAAAGGATTCCTCATCTGGAACCCATGGGATCCTGGTGAATCTTTAGGTGTTTGTACTTACTTATCAACGATTTGATGCCAATAACAAACCTAAAATAAACAGTTATGATCTACGACAGCTTCAGTGAAACTTTTTTGTCTCTTGCGCGAGAAAACTGGAACCAAAAGAGCCGGTATCCCCTCCATCATCACGCGCTGGAGTAGTCGAGCGATCGGTTCGAAGGTCCCGGAATGGCTTCGTCGTCCAGTACGAAGGTGGGACTTTGCCGAGAGGTTGAGGCAATTGGTTGGTAGTGATAACCCTGCCGGTTACGGTTGTTCGATTTCTGCATATTACCTAACGTAGGACGTTGATTATATGATTGGTCGGGACGTTTAACTAGAAAGAATTTTTAATAGGTGGTTATTTTATTATATTTTTTTATCTATTTTGAAACGCTTGTCTTCTCTGTGAGTACTGATAATTTAAATTAAAAATGAATAGCAATTTTGAGAAGGTCGTTTTGGCAATAGCGGCGATCCCAGTGGTCGTATATGCAAACTTTTTGCAGCGTTTTGTTGTTTGTAAACAGTTTTCTCGATCGGTTTTTTTCACAGCTTAAAACAAACCTAGTTTTGAAATATTCGTTATACGAGAGGAGAAAAAAAAATTCTGCAGTCACCTGCAAAATCCATCAGAGTCAACTCGGGTGCTGGCACAACTGATGAATTTTGCTAGAAGTACATACTGTGACGCTAGTAATTACAAAGTACAAGGAAACTCTCAAGACTGCGCGCAAATTATAAGCCAAGTTTTAGAGTGGAATCCTTGATTGTCAACTGCGGTTGAAGATGATTTGGGATCAGAACATCACGGCGAATATATTGAATACTGATCGTTTTAGGACTATGAGACGTATCCGTCTCTGGAAAGACTACAAGTGTTACTGAGCAAGTAGAGAACACCAAATCAAAATATTAAACAGCAAACAGTAGCCAGAACACGGTCTCGTAGGGTGTAATTCCGAGTGATGAAGAAACGCGATGGATGAGTCTTGCTCGACGATGAAACTTATGAGAAAGTCGATTGCAACCAAATCCTGGGGTTCAAATATTACAAGCTACGCTACGCCAGTTACGCTACGATAATTGAATCCAGTTATTCGGAAAAGAGCTGAGTCCACCAAATTATCCTCAGGTCTTTCAAATAAAAAAAAATCGACTGTAATGAAACGGAAGCTGAAGATAAAGGGAGCATTTTCCTGAAGAGTGACGATTTGCAGCAAAGGTAGTCCATTTCTAGGCTACTCAGATGACATTGATATTATAGTCAGAAACTTTGCTAGGCTGAAAGCGGAGGCTAGGAGGATTGGGCTAAAAATAAATGCGTCAAAGACCAAACATCATGAATGCCACAAGCTCAAAGGAGGTGAGCACGCCTCTTTCACAGACAGTAGTTGCTGACGGCGACGAACTTCCTGTATTCGAGATCGTTGGTACAAGTAAAGAGATCAAGCAGCGCATTTAAGCTGGAAATCGAGCCCTTCACCAAACGCTTTGAACAAGAAGCATGCAGACCTAACAATATACAAAACCCTTATTAGACCGATAGATATTGACGCAGGACATACGGGCTCTTGCTCTGTGCGAGCGGATGGATCTACGGACGATATTTGTCGAAACTGAAAGCTGGGAGTAGCGGAGGCGTGTGAATCACGAGCAATTGCTCGTCGAAAGCAGCTTACAATTTCTGAGACGCTTGAGAAATCGGCGGCGAGTAACCATTTGAATGGAGACGAATACTTAAAATAACACTAGCCACCACTATATTACTGACTGACTGATCGTACAACTAGCCTTGCAATTTCCGTGTACTCTAAACAGCTGGATGCAAAAATTAGAGCTTCTGAAGGTAGGGACGGAGTGGGGGGGCTGAACTGGTGTTGGTGCCGGTTGAGTTGCAGAAGACAGCCGTTTTCGTCGCACTGTCATCCGGCATCCTAAAGATGTATCCGGCCCGCCGTAACATATCGAACTTCACCAGATATACGAAGGAAATCTATCCAAGCACTGACTGAAGCTAGTGATCTATACACCTTCGCTTTCAGTTTGTACCCTGCCTAATATCGTTCGCAGTACGTTATGCTCAAACACGACAAGGGCCTCAAGTCCATAACTACCAGTCTAATAAGAGGTTTGTACATTGAAATTAAATAAAAAAGAAAAGTTCCGAACACTCGTTCGAAAACAGACACTGATGGAGCCTGAAAGTTGTAGACGAAATACGTATCTGTTGCGAATAAATATAAGTAGTAGAATTTGGTTGGAAAAGCTTCTTTGCAGCTTCCCACGGTATGGTAGTCCTAAGTACCTTCTTCCCCCGCAAAGATATCCACAAGGCCACCTGGAGATCACCGGACCAACGAATAGAAAACCAAATTGACCATATTCTAATCGACGGTAAATTCTTCTCTGATGTTATAAACGTTCGCACCTACCGCAGTGCGAATATAGATTCGGACCATTTCCTAGTTGCAGTCTCCATGCGCTCAAAACTCTCGACGGTGTATAACACGCGTCAAAGTCGTACGTCACGACCCAACATCGAGCAGCTACAAGACACCGGAGTTACCCAGGAACACGCGCGGCAGCTGGAAGCAGCACTACCAACGGAAGAGCAACTTGGCACAGCAACTCTTGAAGATGGCTAGAAAGGCATTAAGGCCGCCATCAGTAGTACTGTTCTAGCGGCACTAGGTACAGTAAATCCGAACCGAAAAAACTATTGGTTCGACGGCGAATGCGAGCAATTAGTGCAGAAGAAGAATGCAGCACGTGCGAGAATGCTGCAACACCGTACGAGGGCGAATATGGAGTGATATAAACAAACACGGAACAAGTAAAACTCGGTCTTCCGGAGGAAAAAGCGCCAACAGGAAGAACGAGATCGTGAGGCGATGGAAGAACTGTACCGTGCTAACGATAAACGGAAATTCTACGAGAAGTTAAGGCGCAAAGGCTGTGTGCCGCAGGCCGACATGTGTCGGGACTCAGACAACAATCTTCTCACGAACGAACGTGAGGTGGAAGCAGTATTATGACGAGCACCTTAACAGCGATGTAGCTAAACAGACGACAGATTACCAGCCCCCGACCTCTAGGAGGTAGCAGAAGAGATCGGTCGACTAAAGAACAATAAAGCGGCTGGGGCTGATCAACTACCCGGCGAGCTGCTGAAATACCGTGGTGACGCACTGGCTAGAGCGCTGCACTGAGTCATTGTCAAGATTTGGGAGGAGGAGCTACTACCGGAGGAGTGGACGGAAGGCATCGTGTGTCCGACAAATTGGATTGTTGTAATTACCGCGCAATCACACTGTTGAACGCCGCCTACAAGGTAATCTCCCAACTTTTATGTCGTCGATTATCACCATTTGCAAAGGAGTTCGTGGGGCAATATCAAGCGGAATTCGTGGGTTCCCGTGCTACCACGGATCAGATTTTCGCGCTACGAATATACTACTACTACTACGGATACGACATACAAGTGTTGCAGAAATGTCGCGAATAAACCGTGCCCACGTATCATTTATTCATCGACTTCAAATCAGCGTATGACACGATCGATCGAGATCAGCTATGGCAGATTATGCACTACTACGGATCTCCGGATAAACTAACGCGATTGGTCAAGGCGACGATGGATCGAGTAATGTGTTTTGTTCGAGTATCAGGGGCAGTCTCGAGTCCCTTTGAATCTCGAAGAGGGTTACGGCAAGGTGATGGGCTTTCATGTTTGCTGTTCAACATTGCTTTGGAGGGTGTGATAAGAAGAGCGGGGATAGACACGAGTGGCACGATATTTACGAAGTCCGTCCAGCTTCTTGGTTTAGCAGACGACGTTGACATCGTTACACGTACCTTTGAGAGGATGGCGGAAACGTACATCGGACTGAAAGCTGAAGCCAAACGGATTGGCCTTGTCATTAATGTATCGAAAACAAAATACATGAAAGGAAGAGGTTCTAGAGAAGTGAATGCTGACTTCCCTCCCCGGATTCATTTAGACGGTGATGAAATCGAAGTGGTAGAAGAGTTCGTGTATCTGGGCTCACTGGTTACCGCAGACAACGACATCAGCAGAGAAATACAAAGACGCATTATGGCAGGAAATCGTGCCTACTTTGGACTCCGTAGGAAGTTAACAATCTACAAGACGCTGATTAGACCGGTAGTCCTTTACGGCCATGAGGCATGGACTATTCTCGTGAAGGACCAACGCGCCCTTAGTGCTTTCGAAGGTGTTGCGCACCATCTACGGCGGAGTGCAGATGGAAGACGGAACGTGGAGGAGGCGAACGAACCATGAATTGCATCAGCTGCTTAGGGAACCACCCATCGCTCACACTGCAAAAATCGGACTGGAAGGAGAAGGCGGGGCACGCAGCGAGCAAGATCGATCGATCAAGTGGAAGGCGACCTGCGGACCCTACGCAGACTACGTGGCTGGCGAATTGCGGCCATGGACCGAGTAGAATGGAGACGACTTCTTCGTACAGCAGAGGTAACCACGGCCTGGAGCTGATTAATTATTTTAATTTTATTAATTGGAAAAGTTTTCTTTTTTATTTAATTTCCGGTGTCATATTCTACTAAGTAGCTCCAAAAACTTCGGGTTGTACATTGTCAGCTTCGTACTGCGGCGTATGTCTTTTAATTGTAGCGTTTCGCGAAGTATGCCCGATTTCCTGCTTGAATGCGCTGCTGAATATCCTTAGTAGCGTTGTTGTCCGCGGTCACCAGATATTCCGATTTTCGAATACATGCGTTTATCTAGCACTTCTAGTTCGCCACCGTCAACAATTAGAGCCCGTGAGAGGCGCGTGGTTATCTTCTTTGAATTTCTTCTTTTCATATATTGGTACTCAACGCATTTATTTTTAGCCAATCCTCCTAGACCACACTTTCAGTCTGGGTTAGAAATTAGCTACCTTGTTGTCTCAAGTCTCAATCCCAGCCGTGTCTCGAAGGCATTCGATAGTGTCCCCGAGATGCCCATGAAACTCACCACTCGATCCAATCCAAGCTCTGATCAGTCGCGTCAGGGTATCCAGAAATACGGAAAATCGCTCAAGAATGTGTAGTATACCACACAACGTAACCGCCCACAAAACTCTTCAATTGAAAATAATTCGGCCAGAATTTCAAGAAAACTCAGAAAACAGCTTGGCGTTCTGCATCAAATAAGGTGGATAGCAGCAATACACAATTTGATGTGAAACCTAAAGCCCGTAAAGGTCGCATTTGGCAAATGGGAGGATCAATCAACTATTTTGTAGTCAGTAAGAAAGAAATAAAGTTTGATCAGTTACATAACCCAAACAGTGTGCACTTAATTATGTTTGACCAATTTTTGATAGTTCCATCCTTTTTTTCCATGTGTGGACTCATCACTGCGACCCTTACGCTTGCTTTAAATAATAAATAAATTCCACTAACCTGGTATATAAGGTTTTTGGTTACACATTGGTGTCGCGCTATCACCCGTTTCAACTTTGTTGTAATTCCGATGATTCGATAACTCGTTTCCATTAACTGCAGTTGCATTATTGTTGTCGGTAGTGACGTTGTTTACATTGTTTGTTAGCTCGTGGCTACAGATCGGACTGAGTTCGCGCTCCTCTAAGCACATGTCGCTATACTCGTCGATTACATGACGGTACTGGGAGGGACATCGTGTCAAAGCCGCCAGGATCACAGCTTCAATTGAACATACATAACCGATTATCTACGGGAAAAAGAAAATGTGAAAATAGTAATACATAAAACAATCGAAGGGCTTACCGCTGATATGAACAATGTGTCCTTCGTATGCTTCGGTACCCACATGAATTCCTCTGCGAAGAACACCATGTGGATTAGCAGTGACGATCCAACAAGAAATAGTAAACCGATTGTCAGGTACATCCAAGCATTCTAGAGGAAAACAGTATGTAAATAACTTTTCGGTGCGGCTAACAAATCTTAAACACTAACCAATTTTCCCCAGTTGAAGGGAAACATTAACGCTATGTGTGATATATCCAAAAACAGCATCAAACAAGTTATCAACAATGAAAACAGAGCGCAAAAAACCTGAAAATAGCAAAATATTATTTTTCTAATAATTAAAGCTTTGTATCACAACAACAGTAGTGATCGAAAATGATCTTTTGTTGTAGAAAGTGTCAAGATTTCAAGACAATCAGACGCAAGGTAAAGTTCAAGGGATTATTGTGTTAAAATACCTAGATAGCATTGGATGTAATACGTTTTTTTGAAACGTTTTTTTTTGTACAGCAAATATTTTATAAATTGGCTCAGTTTGGTTGGACTAGATTTATTGCCTTGACTTATTAGTCAACCATTATCCAATAATGGGAAACATTCATTTCTAGTGTCACCGATAAAATCGTCTGCTTACCATTAACCTTAAACGTCCAATCAATGGCAGTAAAAAGAGGCCCACTTGTACGGTACCAGCCGAGCATTCACAAGCGAGACATGCTGCAGAGGATATCTAAAATGGTAAAAATATATTAATAGCAAAATCTCATGTCCGGTAAGGAGCAACTGTGTGCCATTTGCGCGTACCACCAGTAGTATCCTCACGATCCCAGTGGGGCTAGTTAGATGTGAGGCGTCGCAGTGCAGCGCAACGCCCCACGGTAGCGGTGTGTTCCCTATCCTTTGACGGTAATGTGCGTGCGAGTCCCAGGATGTACAGGTGCCGAGCGGTGACTCGAGCGAGATTGAAAGCTCACCTGCTCTGCTGCCAGCTATCTCGAAATCCTTTCGTCGAAATTGATGAAATATAAATAAGACACGATGTTTATACAGATATGCAAAGAAATTGCGAACTTGTATTCTTAATATTCTCAATACGTCCCTCGAATTTATATTCGAGCATCATTAGAAAACTATTATTCTCGAGCATGTTTCACACTAACGTGCCCAACCATAAACAAAAGATGAGGCACTCGACCTTTCAGAGAAATGTTTTAAATCAAGTAGTAATAGTAATAGTAAAGCCTGAAAAAATCGAATAATCGCAGGATGGGAAATATATTATTACTCATCACAAAAAAACCGGCCGCTTAGGTTGAAATCTCCGGACTCTCGGGTGCCATCGGATTTTGAAGTCAAAGTTGAAATTAGACTTAAAATTAGACTGGGAACTAGACTACCCTGTAGTATCTCGATATAAGACAATTTTAAATTCCAAAAAGTTGTCTTATATCGAAATTGTCTTATATCGAAACATGTTTTTTTCAAAAAATTTAGCAGTAGCGCTCTGTGTTGTGTGTTTACGTTTTTTGAACTATTTATTATTGTTTGAACTGTTAGTTTTTTACAATTTTTGGGGTTATTTTGAAATAATTAACATCTTCATGGCGTCGATTTTGGAATGGAAAATTAGCTCTGGTATCGTTACCAGCTATGTCAAAAGGAATTTGTTCGATTTACCGTCAGTCCACAATTATGGGTCATTTTTGATTTTTCTGCTGATTATACGAAGTGATTGCTAAAATTGTTACTCATAAGCAACATAAATAATTTGATCAATAGTTAGGCGATATTTAAACGCTAATCAACAGCTAGAGCTAAAATGACCCACAATTTTGTATGACCCATGATTGTGGAGTGACTCTAAGACAAAACTTGTCTTACAGGGTTTTCAATGAGTTCGAATACACTTTAAAAATGTGTTTAAAAAATGAAAATACAAGATATTCTTTTCTGAGTAAATTTTTATTGAAGCAGTGTTTATTGAGAACCTTTACGACATACTTGGTGGAACCAAAACCACCAAAATATGTCGCCGGGTCTCTCACCTCTCGCAAACAACTTTACTACGACGTTTCGGTACTCCTTCGTCGCGCGCGGTAAACAAATAACTAAAAACGAAACCAGGGGTGACATTGCGATTCTCGTTTCGAGTGATTTTGGTTCGTTTCGCCCATTCGTTTAACGTGGTCGAAACGAACCAAAATAACTCGAAACGAGAATCGCAATGTCACCCCAGGCTGCATCTTTCGCAAAACCTTTCATTCTCGATAGCATACGACCCATCGCATCCATATCCTCCCCCGGCTGCTCATGAATAAATTCGTTTATTCATTGCGCAATAATCAACATCGACGTCGTAAGTCAAGCCGGGCCCGAGCCCGGCCCGGGTGTGACGAGATCAAGCCCTGAAGCTCATCGTCAGTCGAGTCAAGACGAGTGGCCACTTCGCCGAGCGGTCGCGTTGATCCACAACCTAACCTCGAACACTTCAACCGACAGAATGACAAATGATAATCGGGTCATCGTTGAGCTGTAATCGGTGAATCTCTAAGCCACTCGCTAGAAACGATCCAGACACATCGTGATCTTATTACATCACCGCACTAGCAGCGCAGTGGTTTGAAGCAACAAGATAAACGGAGCTTAGTTGACCGTCCTCGACACGATGCTGGGGTCTGAATCTGAGAAAGGTCTCCAAGTGCAATCGGTATCGGACACAGTAACCGAAGCGACGCGGCGGGCGCGGCGGCGGCGAGAAATAAGGAACAATTCCTATTCTTGTAATTGAAGTGAACATTGAAACCGATAGCAGTCGGAGATGGAAATGGCGGATGGAAATTGGAAAGAATGCTGTTCTGTGCATTCCAAGACCCTTCAATCAATTCAATTGAGGTACTGAAGGACGATGAAAAGTTGTATTCGAACTTGTTGAACACCCTGTACATCGAATTGTCTTATATTGAGGTTGTTTTATAACGAAGTTGTCTTGTATCGAGGTATCCCTGGACCTACGACTTCCCCCTAAGTCGTGTATGACCGAGCAGGCCTCTATGCTCGGACACTAACGATTTCTCAAAAACAAGAAATGATGAAATTATTTGGAAAAAATAGAACAATAGTACCATTAAAGTACTTTAATTTCATTCTTTCTAAATATTTTTATCAATTTTTGTTTTTGAGTAATCGCCAGTGTCCGGCATAGCAGCCTCTCCGGCTAAACACAACTTCCCCCTAATTATAGTTTAAATTAGGCATGAAATCGGACTTGGCATAGGGTATTCTGCATCAGGTATCAGCATCAGATATCAGCATCTTTGGCTCGAGCAGCACGTTTCTCACAATCATAGGGTAGGGTGACATAGAATATTAAATTAGGCTTGAATTTTAGACTAATTTGAATTTGAAGCTTTACTTCAAATTGAATTGGAAATTGGACTTCAATTTGGAGTAATTTAGACTGAAAAGTTCACTTGGAATTAGACATGAAATCGAGCTTTTGAAGAATTTGAAATCCAGAATTTGAATTTTGATGTTTTCGATGCTTAGCCCAATTTGAAATCTGTTTTACTTCCAGATTTAAGTTAAATTTTAAATAAAATTGAAACTTTGATTTTAAGGGGACATAAACGATCAAAAATTTTGAAAAATCATTATTTTCCAGATTTTGATTCTGCAGTCTTTTCCGCTTATTTTGATACTAAATTTGTAATGATCCGATCACGGGAAGTGGCCGAAAAACGATCATACCCATAAGCATTCCAGTGCGGCGTGGAACAACTGCGGCGGAATAAAACACCGCTCCTGGAAAACCACGATTTTCAAACTTTATGTACCTTTTTCTCAGAAACTACACAACGTATTGGAGCAAACTTTTTTTTGTTTTGTTGGTAGTAGCTTGGTAAAGACTTTTATAACTTTTAAGGTTTATCAGTATTTTCGAAGGTATATTCACCCTTATTCTTGTTTTCGTTCGAAACTTAAGCCGATTCGTATTCTTGTCTTCGTTCGAATCAATTCGCACGTTCGAACGCCCTTTCCTGTTGTTCATTCGAATATGAGAATAGTGCTCCCAATTTGTTTGAAACAAACTATTCGTACGAATGCAGGATACGGCTGTAAACAAGAATAAGTCATTAAGACAATAAGAATGTCTCCATTTTGTTTCATATGTGTTCATATGGCGTGAAATATGGGTTCATTTTGGTTCATATGGCGTGAAATATTTCAAAAGCAGTTGAAGTGCTTGAAGAGTTAGACTAAAAATCAAAGTTGAAATTGAACTTGAAATTAGGCTTGACATTGAACTTCAAGTAGGAATTGAAATTGGATATAAATTGGATTCAAATTATACTTAAAATTGTATTTGGAATTGGACTTGAAACTATATTTAAAATTGGGCATGAAATTAGAAATAAATAGGCTTGAATTAAGTTTAAGACAAAACTTGGAATTTAATTTATAACTGAACTTGAAATTAGCACTATTTTTAAGGTAATTAATTTAACTGTCATAGAAATATTGTGCCATGCAGTAATTATACGAGTCCAGCGCAAATTCATATTTGAGTAATAATAATTCCGTAGCTACTAATAAATTGAAAATAAGCTTGTGAACAAGGGAAACAGAGATGAGGCAATGACGAAAAACTGGTGGTTCAAATTGCTAAATTACAACCATGTGTGGGAGACGCAGAAAAAAACCACGCTAATAATTTTCGCGTGGGAGTCTAAATAGGTGGAATCTCCGCAATATTGACAGATTCATTAAAAACTGCGGACTCTGAGTTTCAGAAACTATTTGTCCAATAGTGGACGTAAAACGAGATGTGAGTGTACCGTATCAGAAATTCGGAGATGTACAATATTTTTATTTTTGAAATAGGTACAATTTAAAAAATATAAATTACAATAATGCAGTAGAGACGCGTGATTTTGTTTTAACTTGCAAGGAAAACGTTATTTTCGCTGAAAAGGAAACACAAATATCCGTTCTCTTGCAGGTAAAAAATACCATGCTATTCCATTGCAATATGCCAACTTTTTCTGAATTATCTGTAATCTGCACCATGTAATTTCTCGATCAAAAATATTTATTGAGCTGTCACCGTGTCATCTAGGTAACAAACCCCTGTCACCTAAGTGACAAACCGTGAGGTAAAAGTGACTACATCCCTGCGTGCGCTTGGTCAAGAGGTCGATACAACCGGCCAAACAGTGAAAAAGTACCTGGTGATCATGGACAATATATCAGAAAGCGACATGTCCCGTCCACTGGTCTCGGAGCTACAGGCAATTTCGCAGCGGCAGCAGTTGAATAAGATGGTCAAGGCGATTTCTCCAGCGAATCACAACGTGGCGGTGGTGATGAACGACGAGACCTATCTCACCCTGGATGGTCACGACTGATAGGGGGCCCTTCGTAGTTTACTTCCCCCACGAAGGAAGTGAGCTGCGAGGTGAAGTCCATTTCACATACCAAGTTTCCCAAGAAGGCGCTGCTGTGGCTGACAATCAGCGAGAAAGGATGCCAAAGCCGCTTTTCTTTCGCTCCGGACTAGCCGTGAAAGGGGAATTTTATAGTACGAAAAGCCTGCCGGAAGTTGCATCGTTCATTTAGAAATACCATAAGGGCGAAGACGTGGTGTTCTGGTCGGAGTTCAAAGTGATCTTTGGAGGATATGGAGCGGCTGGTACCCAAATTGGCGAGCCAGCCCAGCGTCCCTCGGTTGCGTCCCATCAAGAATTTTTGTACAAACCTGAAGCGTAAGATCTACTCCAACAATTCTGTCGCGAAAACTGACGAGAAATTGATAAATAAAACGAAGAAAGAACTCAAAACACGCCTACACGCATGGTTTCGTCCGCCATGGCGAATGTTTCGGTTAATTGCCGCAAGCCTGCTCGCAAGGACGTAGATTTTTTTGCAAGTAAACTAATTTAAGAACCTTCCATGGGAAATTTATCATGCTCAATTAGCTATCTTTTTTTTATCACCATCCGAAAAAAGTCCACTCCGCCAGCATTAATGAAGATTGAAATGATACACTTATAGAAAGGTTATAGAGAACACTTTTTATCAGTCCGCTGTGGTTCAAAGGTTACGCATTATCTGCGAATCACATGGCCTGGAAGAACCCAAATTCTCCCTCAAGCCCGCATAGGTTATAATCGGCTCTCGCGAATTCGATCCGCGGATCCACAGCTTAAGTAAATGTTATACAAACTTAATAAGCATTGCTTCAATGACCTTCCCGCACCTAATATTCTGCTCTGTCACCTTTACGGTTTGTCTCCCTTGGGATTCTATCAACACCATTGTTTTAACTAATGTTTATTTGAGCGTCTTAGAATACCTGAAACGATAAAAACTTTTTGTTTTTCTTCTTTTTTATCGTACCATTGTTTTATTAACCGTTTGCTCCGGTGATTATAAAAAACTACCGTTATAAAAAAATTAGTAATGTCGTGTTTTTAAACAATTTACTTCCATTTGATATTCTTCCATAAAGGGAAGCCGCTTTTGTAGGAAAACTGATTAAAGTCATCAATTCCTGTCGAAGTCGTTATTGAGAAGTGCTCAGCACACGGCAAACAAGTTCAACCTCAAAGCTACAGATGGTCAAGTTAGAATTTGTAGAACAGATTGCAAACTAATAATATGCGTTAGGCTGTTGTATAGGGATATGCTAGTACGCAATATCACTAAATCTACCAATAAATTCCGTCTATCTATATTGCATTGGGTGAGCACACTTCACACTTTTAACGGGGATAACGTTACAGTAGCTGGGTAATAAGCATAATCTAAAAAGTAAATTCAATTGTAATAAGCTTGCTAAACTGATGTAGTAAAACGTTTCTTAAACCAGCACTGTTACTGTAACTTATTACATTTACATAACGAAGAAATGTTCGATTTTGTTCGATTTTAATTATGTAAATACTAATTATTTTGTTTTAATAGTAGTATACAAAATTTGACTTATATCAACAATGGTGGAAAACAAAAAAAAACAACTAATATACTGCATTATTACCCTAGATAGAACTTTAAGATTTCTGAATGAAGGTCGCGCTTTCTGCTATGCTATCTACAACTACTATACTCTTGCGATAGGCTATAAGTGGGTACGTACTTGAATGTCCTCTAGCTGACAGCAGGCTGGTTCGAGATCCCGTATTTCTTCCAGGAGGAATTCTATTTCGTCCGTACCGTATAAATCAGAAACTGACGGTATGTAACGTTGGGGCGGTTGCATCTCCCGTCAGGGGGCACACCCCCATCACCGTGTGTGAAACTGGTCCGGTTTCCAAAGCTGTGTGTTTAACGTAGAGAGAGCAAAAGAACAACAACCCTGGGCTTAGAAGCGCGTACAAATTGAAATAAAAAAAAAACTAAGCGATTTTTCCCCAACAAAAGAAGGCGGTTCTTTGAAGATAGCTTAATAGATATATTCGAACAATACAGATTATTTGGCTTTGACTAATTTTGCAGCCTACTAGCAAAATTGTAGTAGATCCAACAGCGGAGGGTGAAATATAGTACATCGCAACCATGTGGCTAGTGCAATGATGTGTTGAGAAGAAGCGAACGGGAGAGCGGATGTCAGAACGAAAACATGTTGAAATGAGGTTATGGTGAGCCATCGGTTGAAGGGGTGGTTTTACATAACGAAATACCTCACACTGGCCCGTGTGCATGCATGTGTGCGACGCTGTAGCACTGCGAAAAGTACATTTTCCTTATAAACATCTAACGCAATATGAATTTTCACTCGCGATCCGACAGATTTGGTCAGCGTTAGATCAACCAATGCCAACTTTCACTAATCACATGTCGCTCAGCATTGCTATTGTACTGTAAATACGCACGCTACAATCATCACGGGAGAACTAATCGATATCGAAAAGAAGAAACACTCCGCAGGAGTTGTCCGTGTGTAATGTATCCTTGTGCGGACGATAAAGCGAAAAAGAGAGAACCCCTTGAAGACGAACGCAAGAATAGGATGAGCTATACTAGGGAACTATACGTGTGAGAATGTGAGTGACCTATAATTTTTCCACCACTTGAGGTTTTCATCAATTTTCCATCGAGATTAGCTTGCTTTTTCGGAAATTTGTTTCCCACTACTGAATAATTTAGCTTTGGCTAGTTAAATGAACACACGCGGCACGGTAAAGCTTTACGCTTGCTTCTAAGGAATAAACGATTTCCGGTCGAGTCGTCCTCCTGCAGGAATTTGCAGCACACGCACCACGCACGCACGACATACAAAATGTTTTAGCAGAACATGATCGAAAACTGCATTTAGTAGTAGGTACTTTCGCTTCTGTCGCGTTCGCTTATCACATTGACAATGACGGCTGCTGCTACTGTTTTACTATAGTATCGAAATAAAATGAGAACTGCATTTGGCGAAAACGAGAGAGAAGTTCACCACCCATTTCCCCGCATCGGAATGTACAACCTGCAGGATAAAGCCAACCTTTACCAAAAATTTGTGCATAGCGATATGGCCGTCATGCGCAACCGCGAAATTGGATAAAGGATATCTGAACCATCGAGGGGGCTCGAACCATTTGTAAGCCGCCGGTAAATTTTGTTCATACTTCATAGTTTATTTGTGAATATAATATTACTAAAAAGAAAAAGTAAACCTAGAAGTAAATCTAACATACTGCCGCTTATGACCAGTTCATTTTTGTATTAGAAAAATTAAAATGATTATCTATCATTTCAAGCTATCAAAAGCTATATTTGACAATGATTACAATGTTTTCTATAAAAATGAATCCACCGTAATGAATAAAAGGATATAATTGTAATCTAACTGAAATGAGACATGCTTTACCATGTCGGACATAATTTCTCAATATTAATTAGCGAACCTGGAAATTAAACAAAAAGAAAACTTATCCAATTTAATTCTACTATGTATATTTTACTCTTGACAGATACGTATTTCGCCTACGACTTACAGGCTTCCTCAGTGTCTGTTTTCGAACGAAATTAGCAATGTCATGATAAGTTGAAACTTGAAACTCGCCTCACTGACGCTGGGCGCTAATGAAAGCCAGCTATGAAGCTAAGCTTCTTGAAAATTAGAACGCAGCAAGTCCCCGAATAAGGGTGGTGCTGTACGCCCGCCACGATATGTTAGTTGTGCCTCTACTCAGTTCTGGACTACTCGTCGCCAATTCATTGAGCTTCTCGACACACGCAAATAGACTTCAACCTGGTCGAGCCATCAAGCATTTGAGCTCCTATATTTCTGGTGCTGGTGAGCTTCTTGAACAGATTTCACTGCACACGTTGTGATATGACCGACCCACTGTGGTCTCCCAACTTTCGCCTGATGGAAACTCCCCGTCCAAGTAGTGCCTGCAGCTCGTGGTTCATACATCTGCACCACTCTCCACTTTCGGTTTTGTACTCCGTCAAAAAATTTCGCGTTGCAGTAAGGGTAGACGGGGTAACAACGCCCGCCGGGGTAAAACCGCCCACCATGGTTTTACAGCGCCTTGTTTAAAATGGTGTTAAATGTTAATGACAGACATATTACGTAATGTCTTCGCAATATTTTGCAGTACCTTGTACTGCGATAATGTATAAACTATCAAAGAAATAAATAAAAAGATTTTTTGTTATAATCCTTCCATGTTTTATAACTTTACTCCCGCAGAACTTAGGGTCTATTTTATTCAAAACGTTAAAATTTTTAGTAAATCCAACTCATATCGCATCTCTGGTCCCGACAGTACCTAAAAAAGGTTAGTCTTCGTACAATTGGTGAAATAGATAGTGAAATATACAAATCGGTCATTTCGGGCTAAAACCGCCCGCAAAGAACGGGGTAGTACCGCCATACATAATGTAAGTGCGATAAGGGGATTTTTTAAAATAATTGCATAGCTTGGACCAAAGCATCTCAGATTTACATAAAACAATGTAAACGTGCTCAGCTTGTAGCTTGTAGACTATTTGAAAAAATCTAAACCACCAATTTTCCTTGGCGGACGCTATGGAAATTTTCTATTTTTTTCGAATGCAGCTTTTTTCAATAATTCATCACTCTTGGACCAAACATCACAGAATAAATATTTTTTTCATGAAAATATAACAAATTTTCTAAGCAATCCAAGAATTACATGTAGGGGAACTGTGGGTAAGACGAACAGGGTGGGTAAGATGGACAGGTGGTTGATTCTACCAGTTCAGCATTAAAATTCGTAAATGTTTTGATGGGCATCCAACCACCTTGCTATCTCATGATGTCTGAACGTTTCCATCATCATTTAGAACTTTCCAATTTTGATAAAGTACAGGAAAACTAAAAATTGGAAATATTCTGCTTCTGGATGTAACTTTTTTGCCATCGAAATTAAGCTTTTTGAGTGGTTTAATTCCTAAATGTTGCCCATAGCATGAAGTATTTCGATTTAATACCTTTTCAAGTAACGTGCATTGAAATAATACGTAATTTCATTTGCGTATGAAAAATTGTGAACGCTTTAAAAAAAATGTATAATGATGGGGTGAAATGGACAACTGCTAGTGTGGGTAAGATGGTCAGTGAACATATTAAAATAAAATTGTTGATTTTGCTTTTTAGTGATATCTCGAGCATATAAATATATATTTAACCGGCAAACGTGAACTTCAAACAAATTAGCAGCGGCCAGGCATGAAACAGTTTTTGAAATGCTTGTTCATATTGCAGCTGCCAAACAATTTTCTATTGGTTGCCTCTAGTGGGAGGGGATGGACTGCCTCCTTCATTTTTGACGTAGGACTACGTCTTACGACAAGTTTTGAGATAGGGTATCATTCCAAAAAATCGAAAAATGCGAGCGTCACGAAAAATGAAAGGTTTTGAGCGCTAATAGCTCAGCGGTTTTCTGATCGATTTTCAATATTCTTACACCAATCGATGGGAAAATCTTCTAAGAATTGACCCAAATGAAGAAAAGCATGGATTCTTGATGTTCAACTATTGAAAAACTGAAAATAATGAACCTATGTTTTACCAGAATTCTCGCTTCGTGATTGGTTGGAAGATTCTTTACGATGATCTAAACCTTTACCAATTTGATATCTGTGCTTGGGAAGTAAGCCAAAACAAGTGACGAAGTTTCCTCATTTCAACAAGATTTCTTATCACCGCGGTTAAACCTAGACCATTCTGATGTCCTTGCTTAGGAAGTACGCCAGAAAGAGTGTTAAAGCCCCCTCGTGCCAACAGATTTCTTACGAACGCGATTAAACCTAGTCCAATTTGATGTCTGTGTTAAGGAAGTATGCCAAGAAAAATGACACAAGTTCGTTGTCCCAACAGATTGCAAATTCTTTACTGCGAGACGATTAAACCTAGGCGAATTTGATATCTGTGTTGGAAAAATGTGCTACAGCTGTAGTGTTCGGTTACAATACGACTCTATATGAACACTTGCCGTTTCATTAGAAGTGTTGTGAAAAGATGTGCTGTTGATAAAATAGGATTGAATTAGTAAAATCCCTTCAACGTGGGGAACCATGGGTAATAAAAACAATCTTTAATTTCAGTAAGGTAGCAGGAAAGCAATAGTTTGTGTTCTTGATTTTGTTAAGTGGTTTTCAAATGTACAATCTTTTGAGAATTGAACGTATGCAATGTTACTACTTTGATAAATGTTACATACAACGCATGTAGCATGTTTATATGTTGCATATAGCATGTATACATGAAGAATCGAATGATTACAAGCATGAATACATGCTACTATCACTACAAAGAGACTTACGTAGTCCTGCGTCACCTATATATGCGGTCGTGTCTTGTACACAACCCCTCTGATTTTTGCACTCTACACCACCATATTTTACGTATTCAATTTGTTAAGGGTCAAAAATAATAACATGCTCTTAGTTGGGGCGATTTACAATACCTGTCCATCTTACCCCCACACATTGTCCGTTTCACCCGCAGCACTAAAAAAGTTCACTTTTTCGGACCATTTGTAATACTCAAAATACACATTGAAAAACATTTTTTGCTAAATATTTCACTAGCTGCTTTTGAAAACAATATACTGAACTGAAGTAAACTGTATTTAGGTTTTATAAATCATAAGTTCTCTGTATTATATTAGCTGTTCTTCTTAACCTGTTCGTCTGACCCACAGTTCCCCTACCTGCTTTATCAATTAGAACGAATCTCTATTCATAATCACGATCGACGATTTATTTTTCAATGAAACAACAATAATAATTTATCTACGAAATGGCTTCAGGAAAGCTGCAAGAGAAATGGCGATTGACTGCGACTTTGATATGTCGTTCATTTCCGAGGACTTAATTAACTCCTGCCACAAGAAGAAACTTTTTTCATAATAAGCAGATAACGAACCAATTCTACTCTGAAATTTAGAGTAGAAAGCTTTTAATATGTTTTAGATCTATGCAGTTCATAGGACCCGAACCCTTTTTTGGACTATCTTCATGTGCGATACTTGGAATGCTGTTCCTAATCAGGTGATAAATTTCATACGAAATGCATCATCTGATTGGGATAAATGCCGACAGTAGTTGAGGTGGCTCATCAAACTTTGATAGCTCACTGATACGACATGGCATAAATTAAAAGAGGACACACCACAATAGATCAAATTAATGGTCGCGGTGGTAAGTCCCCAACACGGGAGAAAAAATGTTTTAGATAATGCCATCAAATCTACTAAAAAGCTAATGCGAGTTAATTTTTTAAATGTTTAAATGTTTGAGAAATGAACTTTTACAAATTGTTTGTTTGAAATTCGCAGTGGTCAAACCTGCCGATGTTTTAAATTTAGATTCGAACATAACTATTCTCTGTAATATTTATTTATTTATTTATTTATTTTTATTTATTTATTTATTGCTCGTTAAGGTATACGCTACATGCCAGTTACCAAAAAAAACTTAATATTAACACAATGAAGACAAATGAATACACTGAAGCCGCTTTTTACGCGGTTTTTTTACGCGACTATTTTTGCGCGAATTTCGGAATTCACGCGGTTTTCGGAATTTATGCGGGTTTCAGAATTTACGCGTTTTTTTACGCGGTTTTCGGAATTTACGCGGTTTTGATTTACGCGGGACGTATCCTTCGCGTAAAAAGCGACTTGAGTGTACAATGAATAATATTAAAAGCATAAAAATTATCTTTCTCGTCAGAATCTTCAGAATAGCTGCAAGTATCTTATATAGATATTTTGATGAATGCTACAGATCCAATGGACGCGTAAATTGATTCTAGAGTCGGGTATATTAAGGGGACATAAACGACTAATTTTTTTGAAGGCAGAGGAAGCCATCAGCCATCTTTTTTATCCATTGAGCAATTCAAAATGAAATGCTCTTTCATGATTGCCAGAGCGTTTTTTCTAGTTAATATAACAAGTTATACAAAACTCAAAGTGCTTATTGGTTTTGGCAACAGAGCTTAGGCATTATTTCCTTTAGACCTCGTTGCACTCTATTCTCCACGAGTATATAAATCTGTTCGCGAAGCATTTATTTAACTTTTCCAACATATTCCAGCTCTGAGATCTTTGTAATGTCTAAAGAGCGAAGAGATGGTCTTACCCACGGCACTGACGAACTGACATGACACTTAAAAGAAAATCCTTTAAAAACCATCGTCCTGCACATTTTGCTTGCACACTAGCACCCTCTCTGTTATGCACGTTGCGGAGTAGCTTGCATTTGCAGGGTTTTATGCTGTAGGGTTTTGTACATTTGAATGGTTTTATACTGAAAACTCAAAGCAACACTTGCACGCCGCGGTGTGGCCATGTTGCGAAACATGCTTGTTTGAAAAATGAGTGGTTTTTGATTGGACGATGGAATTATCGCGAGTGTCTCGTCTGTTTGTCTGTGCCCAAGGGTAAGTCGCTTAGAACATTGTTGCAGGCTCAATTTAGGGAACAGTTTGCCTCGTTGATTACAATTGCGGTACAATCATTTCACAGTTCATGGCACACTGTGGCCCTCCTTTTTGACATTTAAATTTCAAAATGTTAGAAATTGGCAGCCCTGCCAATATTTTTTATTGTCAAAACGATCAAAACAGTCTAGCTGGGCGCAGGCAGATTTGACAGGTTTCACACGATAAGCACCTCAGCGGCACAGTAAGGCACATACTGAACAAAATTTCTATGAATGAGGTGAATGGAATGTTCTCAGTGACTTACCCTTGGTCTTACCCGTTAGATGGTTGAAGAGTAGATCCAAGTAATACAGTGGACCCCCGTTCGTTTGAACGATTCCTCATGCAAACTAACGGGGTTGCTTTTTAATTTGAACAACTGGTAACCCGAAATATGCTGAAACCTGTGTGAACTGGCCGCCCTGATCTTTGTTATTGTTTTGGTGGTTTGTTTTAGTTGGCAGTTGCAAGTGCGAATATTGCATTTTCCGATCGGATTTCTCTCTTAATCGTTAGGAAAACGAAATGTGAAATCGATTAAACACGCTAGGTCAGTACAAACGAATCGAACAAATGATGTCATGTTGAGAATGACATTTGAACCATTTTTAATTTGCACGTCGTGCAAACCAACGGGGTTCAAATTAAAAAGTGTTCAGATTAAAAATGGTCAAACGAACGGGGGTCCACGGTAGAGATTGTTGCTGTTTGTATTTACTCAAAAACGTTTCTTCCAGTTGTATAAAAAAACACTCTGTTACATGACAGAACCAAATAGAGCATTTTATTATGACAGAAGAACCGATTATTTGCTGCTATTGTCATTGCTGCCGAAACGTTTTGGTAATGTTGTCAGTTCGTAAAATACTCTATTGAAATAATAAACCAATTCAATTTATATATTTATTGATTGTGCACAAGGAATTTTTTTGCCAAAAAATATCATAAACACTCTTTGATTTTTACGCCGCTTTCAAACATCTGTCGTGAACCATGAACCAGCAGTTTTAGGCAGAGCTGCCACAAATACAGATATGTGTGCATGCATAAATTTGGGACCCATCAATTATTTCAGTTGCTGTGATTTCTGGCTCTACTAATGTTCCTGAATTTTAAAGTAGTCCATAAACTATTTATGTTATTTAAAAGATTAGATCGAGAAAATTAAATACTCCGGAGAAAACAGTAGGGTCCCAAATTTATGCATGCACAAATATCTGTATTTATGGCAGCTCTGGTTTTAGGTAACGTTTGGTAACATAAAAAATTTAACCGACCGTTCAGCTGTTTAGATTTAGGTAAAATTTTACCGAATTCAGCGCTTTTTTTTAAAGTGTGTAGCTTTGTATAAATAGGTTAGTTTTTGAAAAATAAATTATTAGTAACTTGTCAGTAACTTGGAAACTACGAACACACGCATTTATTGAGGTAACTCTTCACTAGTTTTTACCATATCTATCCACTGGTTGTTGAGCATCCGAACGCTACTCCGTCATTAAAATCACCATTGCTAGGCATCCACGGGACGACGCTGGATATCCTTTCCTGGGTTTAACGTTTTAACGACGCTGGAAGCCATTTTAATCTCAGCAATCCAGCCACCTTTTTTTTAATTTGGTAGCTCTAGAGACGAACCAACCTCTGCTCTGAGCCTGCCATTGGTCACATTTAACGTGGCCAAACCGTACATTTTAGTGGCTCCAGAAAGGAACCGACCTCTGAGTCAGCCATCGGTTACATTTTAGCGGGTACCGCCAGAGTGCAAGCGACATGCGACGCGACGCGACATTTCTTGCTGTAGTTATACGCGCAGCCCTTGTCCGTCCGAACCAGGACTGTGCATTTAGCAACATGAGTGCGAAGTGGTGTCGCGTCGCTGTTCCGTTTACTCTGTACGGGGCCTTAGGGTGCCTACAGAGAGCACGCGACGCGACATCGCTCACATTCATTTAAATACGCAGCTCTTTTTCGCCAGAAGCAAGGCTACGCATTTAAAACAATGTGAGCGAAGTCGCGTCGCGTCGCTGTCGCGTGCACTCTGTACGGGGCCTTACACCCGTTTTGTTTACATTTGCGACATTCGCCCTTTTGTTAATTTTATCTAGAAGTCATCCCAAATGTATGCAATGCGGTTTTTCCAAGGTTTTTCTTTCTCCTTCCTGCATACGCGTTGGATATAGGTCGTCTGCTCGATTGGAATGACACTGACAGATAATTATCATTCCAATTTTGACATTGTCGCCACTCTGTATATGTCGACCAACATTTGAAAGGGGCGGATAAGCCAACTGTCAAACAGAACGAGTGAGAGTTCATTTTCCTATGCTGCTCCAGCAAAAAATAACTCTCACCGGTTCTGTTTGACAGTTGGCTTATCCGCCCCTTTCAAATGTTGGTCGACATATGAAGATAGAATTAACAAAAGGGCGAATGTCGCAAGCGTAAACAAACCGAGTGAGGGTTGATTTTCCTATGCTGGTCCAGTAAAAAATAACTCTCGCCCTGTTTGTTGACATTTGCGACATTCGCCCTTTTGTTAATTCTATCTAGATATAGTCACGCTACGGTAACGTACCTGCAGACAATATACTTTGCTTGCGAAAAAAGGATCGATTTCGATTATTTCGATCTATCGTTAGCAGTCATTGTATTCTGTGTTGTATTGTGTATTCGTATCTATTGATCTTGTGTCGTTCGTGGCGTGGACCGTGGAGCGCTGTATTGTACGTTGTAGCGGTTGTAGCTGTCCAAATCTCCAAATTGCTAACCCAACTATATGCTGTTTTGATGTAATTTAACAGGTAAAGCTGCAAGTTGAAACGCCTCTACCCTCTACCGGTTTCACCTTTCTTCTGTAGTTTCCAAGGAAATCATTCCTGCAGGTTGGACAGGCAAACAATTTTTTAAATCATCAAAATGAGCTACATACAGTGCCAGTTATGGATGGGGAGTGTAAGAAAACTTTTTGTTAAACTCGATCGATAGTAGAATAATGCTTTTTCTTTCTTTTTGCAGTTAGAGTCATATATGACGGAGAACTTCATACTCGCTGCATTCCGGAAAATGGGAGAGGACCCTCAAGCAGTGAAATTGATGCGCAATAAATATACCGGCGAACCGGCCGGCTATTGTTTTGTTAGCTTTAAAACAGATGAAGCAGCGATCGACGCTATGCATAAGCTTAACGGAAAACCAATTCCGGGCACAAATCCACTGGTTCGTTTTCGCTTGAATAGTGCCACTAACAATCAGAATAAAGCGCTGCTGGCAGATCGAGAGTTTAGTGTGTGGGTTGGCGACCTTAGCTCCGATGTAGATGACTACAGTCTGTATCGGGTATTTTCTGCCAAATACACATCGATTAAAACAGCGAAGGTTATTTTGGATAGCTCAGGATTTTCTAAAGGGTATGGTTTTGTAAAATTTGGATTAGAGGACGAACAGAAGAATGCTTTATACGAAATGAACGGCTTTATCGGTCTGGGAAGTAAACCGCTTAAAATCTGCAACGCTGTACCAAAACCGAAATCCGAACTAAACGAAGCACTAGGGAACGGAACGGGAAGCTCAACAACGGCTGCAAGCCTACTGGGTTATGGCACTGCTGCAACAGATTATTCGCAGTATTACGATCCTTCCTCGTACTGGCAAAATTACAGTGCTTGGCAGGGTTACTATGATGCTGCCGGAACGACCGCTGATGCTTACGCAGCCTACCAACAGATGCCATCCGCTCAAGCCACAGTAGACTCCTCAGCAGTGTACGCGCAACAACAAGCAGTCTATGAGCATCATCAACATCATCATCACGCCCAAATCGAAGACGAGGAACTGACACTGGTTGACCACAAGTTTACCCTGGATATAGACAAATTGAACCGAGAGGTCATGGAACGAGATCGTAATCTCTATGATGCTTTGGAAAGCTCCAAATGGATGCCAGTAGAACAGCTGGAGATATTTTAATTCTGCTATGTTTATTGATACGTTAATTTAACGTAGTATATAAGCTGCTTTCCGACATAACAAAGAATCTTTCATTTTTTCTTGGGGAAACCAATTACATATACTGGGGCTTATTCTGCGACGTGAGAATGGCGACAATAAATTTTAATTCACTTGTCTGGAGGAAATTTAAAAATGGCACAATGAATTTTGTCGGTCGCATGGCTAGTTCAACTGTTACATTCTACACTCAGAATTTGGCAAACCATTCTACTGAATGTTTGTGAACTTTATTCAGCCTCAAAATCACAATTGGAGCCAACTGACACACTATTGAATGATATTCTGATGTCCTTTCAAATCTATTACTGAATGGCACCTATGCTATTGAACGATATTCTGGTGAGTCTCGGTTTTGGCCGAATAGACGTGGTGTTAAATATCCCGGTAAAAAAATTTGCAACACTGCGAAATAAATTCTATCCTTTATTATGACGCTAAATAACGGAAAATTGATGTATTTTGACCCACTGGCTTAATCGTGTATTGCTTCTGTCTCTAAAAAGCATCCACACGAGGCGGTTTGGCATAGTATTCATCTCCCTTCCTCTCGCCGGACCATCCCTGTTTGATTCTTTCCAATCGCATAGCCTAGAAAAGTAATAGAATGGTAACAAAAATGTCATTCCACCAATTTGCTACACGTTGACTTCACCCTGAATCTGGCAATCTGTTTGTTCATGAATGCACACTCCTGGAAATCTTCAAGTATATTGGCGCATTTCTTAGCTCCAAGAACGGTGCCGTACGCCTCTAAGCAATCGATGGAGGCCATCTCTAGCTCACCGCATTTCTCGTACTGCTGAAAGTTTACTAACGAGGCAGTAAGATCGGTGAACGGAGAACGAAAGAAAGGTCCTAGCGACATTGCTGAAATGTAGATTTCCGTAGAATGTATTATTTAGAATAAAGGTCGGATAGAATGGAAAGGAGTAATCAAAATAAAGGTGATGTAACGCAATATCGTGATCACTATATGAATGGATTCCAACTTGCGAATCAATCGATATGCTTCAAGAGAAAATATGTAATTTGTTTTTAATAAAGATGAAACTATGCAAAACACACTGTTGTTGTAAAAATATGTTACAATTTGTACTAACTTTATTTATTGAACGGATTTTCGAACGATACAAACGCTACACGATCTTGGTAATTTTTCTTTAGCAGTTTGACGTCTGTCTGACAGCTGTGAATAAACTGTGATGGTGCATTAAACAAGTTTGACAACTATGTACACGCTAATAGCGAATTCATAAATTAACCTGGGTTCGTGCTAACTCGAACCCGAAATTTATGAACGATACTGGCAGTTTGACAGATCGACCTGTAAACCGTAATGCTAGACAGTTTTAACCTGCGCTTCAAACTGAATGCTGTCAGTTTAACCGAGATGCAATCTCGTTTAATTTATGAACGCTTTGACAGCACTTCGATTAAAACTGAGTGCTAATCGACCTGTGCCAGGTTAATTTATGAATTCGCTATTAAGTTAGAATCATTATGACCTGAGTAAATAGTATCTATCTAGGTATCTATCTTTTAGCGTTCTTGTTTTTCCCGGATCACCCAAGTAACCACACACGGTAAAAAATCGTCACGCCCAAATCAAGTGTTCTTGCATTTGAATCAATCTGTTACGCAGCATTGCATATTGAAGTGATTTAGTGTTGATTTTCGAGAGATTTCAATTTTTCGAAGAAGAGATCTTTCATCGAATACTATTCAATGGAAATCACCATCGAATCATAATGCATATCTATTGAATTTGCAACTAATTATTTTTCGCATTTCACAACTGTCACAAACTCGCGAAGTCTACTTCAGTAATCGAAAAACAAAGTATCCTTTAGTAGGTAATCGAAAAAAAATCATGAACCCAGAAGGTGAAAATATGTTTTCGACTGAAATTAATGCTATTCTGGAGTGTGAGTATAGCTAAATTATGTATGTCGTTAAAATTAATAAACTTTTATCTGTTTTCAGGTTGTTTCTGGTTTCAGGTTGGATTCATTACACCACTACGACAACAACACTCAACCATATTTGGACATGCCAGCATTAAAACAACAATCCACTTTATTTGTTAACAACTGAGCTTAATTTTTTTTTATTTGTATTTTGTTTAAATCAAATAATAAAAAAAATCAAACATATCATTGATTTTAAATCGAATACATTCAATTCATTTGACAGCTCAAAAGTTTAAAACATAGTGCATTGGAAATTGAAGTGATTTTCTATTGATTTCATTTTGCTTTGTGTTGATTCATTTTCAATGGATTTTCATTTCGAATCGTAATGATAGGCAAGTAGTGCGAATCCAACGGTAATTCACTTTGCTTCAACGTGTTATTTTTTTACCGTGCAAGCATTAACGCATAACCCCATATTGGCTGTAGCTCGGCATCGCTAATACCAGACAGCGGTATATCAGCAATTCGTATGGTTAAAACTTTTGTATAAACATTGCTAATGCGTTTAAGCATTATCGTAAATTAGCATTATTAAAAACACTATTTGCGTATATAATGTTACAATATGTTGCTTACAAGCTTTAAGACAAAAATCTTTAAAACGTACCGTAAATGTTAATAAAATGCTTATACCTAACTTCGTTTTTGCTTATTTACGGCCACTACCGTGGACCCCCGTTCGTTTGACCATTTTTAATCTGAACACTTTTTAATTTGAACTCCGTTGGTTTGCACGACGTGCAAATTAAAAATGGTTCAAATGTCATACTCAACACGACATCATTTGTTTATGCAGACAATGCACATAAACACGATTTGTTTATACTGACCTAGCGTGTTTAATCGGTTTTACATTTCGTTTTGCTAACGATTAAGATAGAAATCCGATCGGAAAATGCAATATTCGCACTTGCAACTGCCAACTAAAACAAACAACCAAAACAATAACAAAGAGTAGGGCGGCCAGTTCACACAGGTTTCAGCATATTTCGGGTTACCAGTTGTTCAAATTAAAAAGTAACCCCGTTAGTTTGCATGAGGAATCGTTCAAACGAACGGGGGTCCACTGTACTCATGCTCTGTTTCACCTAACTGCTGCTGTCTTTTTGCAACCAATTGAATTCTAAAATCAACTACGAACGACGATTTAAGTACGACTAATTACAACCCACTCATCTATAACAGCTGTGGTTAAGATATCAAAGGCGCCAGCAAATGAACCATGCAGGGATACACGCACCCATCAGGTTCAAGTCTCATTAAAGGTAACATTTGAAATGGAAAAAAATCCATTCGTCGTAAATAATGAAGTAACGCATAGCTTGAGAAGCTGCTAGAACCAGCGGACTTAAAAAATAAATATGAAATATATTTATTTTTGTCTTTTGACACGCCGGCCGAATTGATGTTTTTATATTTTTTTCGCAAACAAGCTAAAAATAACGATATGTCGATAATGCAGGCGAAGCGATGTTTAATTCATGCCGTAATGGTGCTTTAGCAATAGAGGTTTTCCGTCAAAATTTTTTTTTCCACTAAATGTTCGGTTTTGACTCTTAGAAATTATACCCATATAAAACTTTCTTTATTAAAACCTCTAACTACTGTAAAAATGAAAAACTAAAATACGTATATTTCAACCCGTCACTTCTCGGATGTATTACATGCCTTTTTGTACCAGTGTCCTCTATTTTCACCACTTCGAAACCATTTATGCCACTCTTTACTCTTGTGGCAAGCAACGCACGAAACGAAAAAGAAGGTAATCATTAGCTTCATTCGTTTTGTCCTTTTCACTCAACCGCTGATACACATATGTCAATATCTGTTGTGCAATGCTGCCAGAAAATCTGAAAATTTTAATAAACAGTGCAGCCGAAACGAATTTTTTAAAACTCAACATTCGTGATTTGGTGAAAAGAAACTCACCATTCTTGCAATTTACATTGTTTAAAATATATATTTTTGCACCATTATCACTCGTATTGGGAGTACTTTCGAGAAAAAATAACAAAAGAAGGGGTATGATCTGACGGAAAACCTCTATTGCTATTATAATGCAGCTTTAATTTGACAATAGTGGGGCCCTTTTCCACTTTATTACTGCATTTATTGTACATGTAAGAAAATAATACTTTATATGATATGCTTTGTAGCGCACTATAAAGCATTACAATTGAATTGATATAAAGCTTCGTGGTTTTTTTCCATGTGTGGACTCATTACTGCGACCAGTATAGTTGATCTATATATTGTAATATCGCCCGGGTGTTTGCTGTATGACCTGTACTGCATTTCTTTTTGCTATAATCGCTATTGAGTGAGCAATATGCTTATTAAATTTATGCGTGCTTGTGTGTATTGGGGTTTACCCTTCCTTCAAAGCTTGATCTACTTTACCCACTTATTCCTCGCTGCCAGCGCTATCCCATATTATAGCCGTCCCTGGTGGGGACTCATTCGTACCTCTGACCAGTACACTTAACTATAGGAGGG
Organism: Sabethes cyaneus; assembly: GCF_943734655.1. Classification (NCBI taxonomy): domain Eukaryota; kingdom Metazoa; phylum Arthropoda; class Insecta; order Diptera; family Culicidae; genus Sabethes; species Sabethes cyaneus. The sequence goes on from NC_071355.1 coordinate 181,515,658, forward strand.
ACATTTGCACTGGCAGGAGGCTTCAGTGGGTAAATATGTAGAATTCAGCATTAAGGAAGGGTATATGGAGGGGCCTGAGAATAAACCCATTCTAAAGTCACTTGACATCGAATGGCTTGATTCTACTAAGATTCGAACCCACGACCACTCGCTTGTCAAAGCAGACTCGGTAACCTTGCGGCTACGGAGCCCCCCAAGCTTCGTAGTTACTTGGGGAACCATGCAGGGATACACGCACCCAGGTTCAAGTCTCATTAAAGGTAACATTTGAAATGCAAAAAAAATCCATTCGTCGTAAATACCCAGGTAACCAAGTAAGTAGGTTCAAAGGTACATGGGTAACAGTGAACCACATGGCTGGAGGGTGTTGTACACGGAGCGAAAAAGCTCCAGTTTGTTTCAAACAAAATGATTGTTGTTTTAAGCCTCAATAAAATATTTTTATAACAACCTGAAAATATTTTTGTTTCCAAACGAGATTCTGTTTGAATCAAGTAAATAACAGTTTTGAATTAAAAGTAAAGTATTTTCAATTTTGAAGTTGACATTGATGTAACAATAAATATTTTCATTTCAATCATACATTTCAGTTTGAAACAAAACGAAATTTTTGTTTGTGCGTAAAACAACCATAAATATGGTTGAAACTACATTTTTATTCTCCGTGTAGGTTCGAATCCGGTTATAATCTCTGCTTATAGCTTGGTTCGACCAATACACCTTCCAGCATTGGAGTCACTATGACTACTTATGAAGCGTAGCTACCAATAACCTCCCCCCCTCACCTTTCTGCTCTTTCCACTCCATTGCAAAAAATTTTCATTACTTTCTCCTACACGGTCCCTTCATCAATTGTAGAATCACTGTTTCAAAAAATATTAATAAAAAGAAGTATAAAATCCAGTCTGCGCGTAGTCGAATAATTCGGAGTTTTTGTAATAAACATGCTCTAAAACTTCGCAGAATATATAAATGTGTTATATTGAAACTGTAGAAAAATAAGTGTTTATTTCACTTTTAGGAGTATTACTCAAATATTGAATACCACCAAACGAGAGATCTTTTAATTTCAAGAAACTCTTCCAAAGGTACCACAAACCTAAAATTAAATTTTTCTACTCAAAACACTTATGCGCCCGTTTTTTTGGTTTTGGACCACTGTGTGGAGGAGTGTAGGAAGGTGTTTTATTGTCCTAATGAATAAAAACGAGCGATCGGTCCCATTGCTGTAATTATCGTGCCTTACGCTGATCAACGTCGACTACAAGGTGCTCTCCCAGATCTTGTTACACCGTTTGTTCTATATAGTAAGATATTTCGTAAGGTAGCGCCAGACGGGCTTTTTGGGGGCCGTGCTACTCGGGTCAAATTTTTACACACAGGAATGCCGGGGACTTCGGGAGTACAACGTGCCCACGCATATTTTCGTAGATTTTAGGCCGGCATACGACACAGTCGACCGCGGACATCTATGACAGATAATGCACTTAGAACGATTTTCCGGGCAAATTGACGCGGCTGATAAAGCTACCCTGAAACGAGCGATGCGCCACGTGTTTCGGGGGCACATTCAAGTCCTTGCGAATCGCACAAAAGGTTACGGCAAAACATGGACTGTCCTGTATGTTATTTAACTTCGCTATTGAAGGTGTAATCCGGGAGCGAGTATTGAGACGAGTGAAACGATTTTCGGCAAAAGTCGCCAACAGCTACCCAAGGAACATTTTTGTTGTATAGCAGCTTATCATGCGCTTGCTCCATTGGTTTTAGCTCTACAATAGTTGAATAAGCTATCCTTAAACAAAAATGTTCGTTGGGTAAGTAGTCTTCGGAAATGACCTTTCCAGCCTAAAAATGGAGGCTATAGCTATAGGCGAATCCTATAGGATTATAATCCATAATCAATGCATCAAAACCATAGTTATGGTATTGATGGTAGATTCTGCGAGGAATTTAAGTTGGAAATTGGTTCTACTGTAATCCCCGCAAGACGTTTCGATCAAGGAACATAAGCCACCGCACAAAGCTAATAATGTAAACGCTAATCAGACCGATTGTCCTTTACGGATTCGAGATTACAACTTTGATCATGGAAGACATACGTGCCCTTGCCGTCTTCGAATGAAATGTATTGTGGACTATATTTGACCGAGTTCTTTGATCTACGGTACGAGCAACTCCAGCTCTAGGCTTTTAATGCTGATATTGCATAAATAAATGTGAAAAGATAATTCTCATTCCGACTGCAAATTCCAATTAATTGTGTTTCATTTACTAGTCCCTATTCTCACAGTCACCTCACCTAAATTTTTCAGGTGAGGTGACAATTTGCGATTCTCACAGTCACCTAGCTGACTGTACAAATCAAACGGGGAGCACCGTAAAATTTAAAATTCTTTGAAAAGAAGTTACTATGTATTGAACCCTACGTGGTTTGAATGCAGATGTTGTTCCGAATTATGGATGGTGGATGGAGCATAGACGGGTAGGATAACAAGTTTGGACGGTTCTTTGAGCCATAAAGAAAGAGTTGTTCCTTTGTATTTTTTATATTTTTTCTTCACCATCAAACAATTACTGGAGCCTTAGTAATTAAACAAAAATTAAATTAGTAAAATATTATTTAAAAAAGTCTATCAAATGTTCTTACACAATGTTTCAGTTGCTCAAATGCTCACTAGCTTTCACGTTTTTCGTCTGCCGTCACCGTGGGGTGCATGTTACTCGCTAACAAACTCTTTTCATCATTATGCACATTACGGTCAGAATATTGCTGTCCTCAGAAATTTCACGTGGTTTTTTTACATAGTACCTACTTCACTTTCGCGCTTCACACTTTTACTGAATAAATGATACTTGATCAACTCACAATGAACATAACAGTTTCTATTTACTATTAATCATTCTTAGCTCCTCATTAATCGATAGCGTTAACAAAGCGCTACCGCACCGCGTTTATCTTTGTTTGAAAAATTGAGTGAACCAGTTTGCGAGAAGAAACATGTATATTGTTTCCTAGTTACGATTTCAGAACAAACTGCCTACTGGTTTTGTTTTCGAGCGGTCATTCTAGTTTTTTCCCGGAATTTCGCTACGTGTTCTTCTGTGCTCCCCGACTTTGTTGGTTGTTTTCTTATTAGCTCTCTATATTCGTACGCACTCTCCTCCTCTTCGTTCACGTTTAGTCTAGTCAGAGGTTCACCGCTGGCACTTGACGCTGCTTGCTGTCCCATTTACTTGATTTTGGCATAGAAATCAACCTGCTCGTGGAACCAGCTATAGTACTGAGCAGCAGCCTGTTGGGTACTGTTGAAGGCTTTCCCCAAGTTTTCCGGTGATAGCTGACCACTGCAAATTGAGGTAGATATTGGAATTAGCGTAAGCCTAAGCGTAACTATATTGATCGTGAACTGATATGACCAATGAATTTAATACAAAATATGGAAAACCCGTTGCAAAAATCAAAAATGTGCACTATGGTCTATGCACGCGGTTTTAACTTTGATGATTCGAACATCCTGCATGCATGCAAAGCAGCTTTAAATAACCTAAATTCATTTGACTATGCGATTGTTAAAATGATAGGACACAACAAGTACAAGTTATTATCACACTTACACAAACACCTTTGTTTTGAAGAATTCGCAGCTCTGATGATACGTATTGACGGAAAATGTACTGACCGTTGTCCACGTCGAACAAGCAAAATCTCCGATTTTCTTCGGCAGTCCAGGTGCGTACTGTTCAACCTGAAATAAGCCGATACAAATTACAAACTATTAAGCCAACATCTTTGAAAACATCATCATCGGTACTTACAAAATCCACCACTACCGGCGATTTTTGCTCGACCAGCAATTTTACGTTGCCAAAGCCCTTCTTGGCACCATTCCACAGAATTTTGCTGAAGTCTATCGAAAATTCAACGTATGGTCCAACGACCTGAAAGAGTAAACAAAGGATGTTGCAGTTGACTATTAAAGAAAGCACATAATGCATATTAGCCTTACTTTACTGGTACTCTGATAATAGACGGGTACATTTTCCTCGGCCCACTTGTAGCCCCGTGCGCTATGCTTGAGCGTACAGGTCCACGCATCCTGCACTGCCGGCAGCAGGCCCGCCTGCTTCAGCAGCTGCCCGGTGTGGGATTTTTCAAACTTTCCACCCGCCTGGTAGGTGTCGAAACCGATGAGTGCACCGGTCAGACCGAACAGCAGGAATGTGCCCAACAGGAAGGTACAGCATACTAGGACGGGTCCCGACGAGCGGTTTTTGGCGGACTTGGCGGATTTGTTCTTCTTGGAGGAGACTTTTTCCTGCACTTGCTGTTAAGAGACAGAAACAGATTTATTTACTACTGTTAGTTATTTATATAATCAACGTGTGCTTAATCAGTGCATACAACAAGGATAACTAAACCAATTTGTAATACCTTTTTGTCTTTGTTTGAGTTTTGCGCCTTTTTATTTTGATTTTTCTTTTCTGCCGCCGCCTTTGGTGCCATTATTGTTAGTTTAAGGTTCTTTCCACGTTTCACTTATCACTTATATAACTTATCTATATACAATGCTAGCTGAGCCTACGGATATGTAGTGCGCAGCTTTTCAACGAATGTTTTGTTCCTAATAAATGTGATACAAACTGCTATCACGGTGGTAATCTGCTCACCTAATTATTCAAAAGATGGTGCGTTGCTGTTATGAACTGGGAAAATTAAAACCGGAAAAATTAGCCCACACTGTTTGATCGGACCAAGAGATGTTTTTGCTGTGACTAGTTTCGATGGTATTCATCAGGCCAATTCATCTATTTTCAACATAATCGATAATTGCTGCAGGACAATCAAAACCATAAACACTTTTTAATTAGAAACTATAATACTTATTAGGTTTAACTTTACATCCATTGAATCAAGGTGCAACAAGACTCACGAGTTCCTCTACATTACAACTTTACTCAATTTAATTATCTAACGACAATAAAATTGGTAGCTCCAGCATCCAAATGCCAAACAGAACAAACAGAAAATTTTGTTCATCCTTGGAAAGCATAGATATCGCGAGACAATGACATCGGTTTATCTATTATTAGGAGATGTACAAATTGTGATACGATTATTCTTCTGATGATATACCTTATCTAGGTAGAATATTTAAGCATGCAAACAAACCGTATGAAATATTTCACAATGGTTTTGCAATGCGAGGTGATTCAATGTTGAGAAATATTTGAAAGCGATAAACAACAGACCGATTTATCATTCGTGCCTGGTGGTTTAACAAACAACTGGATATCCAACGAGGAACTCCATCGTCGATGTCTTCAACGGCCGATAGCAACAAAAATTGAAGAACATAAATAGAAGTGGATCAGACACACCCTTAAGGAAAGGAGCACACGAGATGTGCCAGAAGCACTCGATTGGAATCTGCTAGGACAACGAAAAAAAGGCAGACCCAGAGGTTCATGGCGACGTAGTTTAGCCGACGCCTTCCGGGTAGTTGACGAGTACCTGTCCTGGCGATTGGTGAAAGCCATGGCGGCTAAGTGTTGGCAGTGGAGATCTCTGATTTCATCTGACGGACAGCGGACATGGACTCATAGGTAAGTAAGATAGAAAAAGGTGTACGTTGTAAACTTTTCTTATTACCCGTTTATAAGCCCGTGGCAGCTACGCGTAGAATGAACGCAAACTTCAATAAAACATATGGCCTTATTATGTAAGTCATGTCGCGGATCACTTTGCTCGATTGGTTTACTTTTTGTATTCTATAAGTAAATCACACACGAGCCACGCGACACGATATGCTCGATTAACTTGACTAAGTCAGCCGCTACTCGACTCAACTGTCAACAATAGCAAGTGAGTTTGTTTTGATTTGGTCGTGCATTGCCCGCTATGCTGTCCGTTCTCCTCGTAATCGACACTCGACAGTGACTGAATCGGATCATGACTTACATAATAGGTTTTATAATGTTCAGATACGGGGAGAACCCATTAAAACTTTTAAGTTGAAAAATAGCTGAAAAACTTCTCGCAGAATCGCTTTTAAGAAACTGATCAAGTAAAGTAGAGATTTATTTAATTAACTTTACAACAACTATACCAAGTATTTGTGATCATTTCATTTATTTTGTTAAAAGAATAGCTGGAAACCTTAGCAAAATAGTTTCCACTGCTCGTTACGCCTCAAAAACATTAGTGGCAACCAGGATAGTCACACACAATTAGATTCGAGGCCGCTGCCCCGTCGGTAGCAAATAGAGCACTCTTTGTGATACCAACGGTATTACAACTTGGTTGTTGAACGGCTGGATAATGCGTAACATAGACCCCCTTTGTGGTGCTTAGCTTCTCATCCAGCAACTCCTATTCCTATCTCCTCGTGGTACCAGCTGGAGTAGGAGCAACCTAAGCGGAGATCGGGTAACCAACCCCGGTGAAAAGGTCGTATACCTACAGCTTTGCCAGTCACCTTGTCAACCTTGAGCGTCTATGACAAGGGGGGCCCAAAGCCTGTACACCGACAAGAACGATAACGGCTGCGCCGGCGACGCATTAACATTGCAGTTTCCCGTGGCCTGGTGATCAGAACCACAAATTTCACTTTCTTTCCCCGCAAAGATATCCACAAGGCCACCTGGAAATCACCTGATCAACGAGCATTCAACCAAATCGACCATATTCTCATCGATGGCGTCTGACGAACATCATCAGCATACGTTCCCTACAGGGCGCATTTCTCATTTAGGATCACTACCTAGCAGCGGTACATGTGCATTTAAAACTACCGACCGTATATACCTCGCAACAAAGCCTCCTCGGTTAAATATTCAGTAATTAGGCAACCCGCGAGTTGCCGCGAACTACGTAGGCGTACTGGAACATACGTGGAAAGCGCACAAGCGTCGAAAAGGCATTGTCACGAAGAATTTGGCCAAGTATCGATGAACGCGGAAGGATTTGATCACGATCTTTAGGAGGAAAAAGGGCCAGAAGGAGAACCGAGATCATAATATAAAGAGCTAATCAGACGCGCCAGTTCTATAAGAAGGTGAATCAATCCCGTAAAGGATACACACCGAAGCTTGATATGTGAGGAGTGAAACCTGATCAAAGACGAACGTGAGGTGGTAGACAGGATCTTCGATGGGTAGCTCAATGGCGATATAACAGTAGAATATGGAACGGAAGTTTACCTTGGAGTACCTACAAACGATGACAGTGTGCCGGCTCTCGGTCTCGACGAGATCCGGTGATAAATCGGTCAGCTGAAGAATAATAGAGACGCTGGGAGCACCGCGTACTCACACATCACATTTTTGGGATTTCAAGGCAGCAGACGATACAATCGACCTCGAACAACTTTAGCAGATAATGCACAAAGGCGGTTTTCCGGATAAACTGACACAGCTTATCAAAGCTACTCTGTAGGGAGTAGTGTGCTATGTGCGTGTGTTGGGGCACTCTGGAGTACCTTCGAATAACGCAGTAGTATGCGGCACGGGGATGAGCTGCCCTGTATGTTATTCAATATTGCTATTGAAGGTGAGATATGGCGAGCGGGCATCGAAACGAGAGGAACGATTTTTAGCAACAGTAGCCAACTTGTAGCCTTTGTAACATCGACATCATTACTACAAGCTTTGGGACGGCAGAAGCAATCTACGCTAGACAAACACACTAGATTAGGATGAATGGAATACAAATCAATGCATCGAAAACCAAATATCTGGTAGGAAGAGGTTCCAGAGAAAACAAAGTTTGCCTTCCACGGGCAGTGACGATTGACGGCGATGAACTGGAAGTAGTTGTTGATTTCATATATTTGAGATCTCTGGTCAACGCCGACAATACGAATAAGGAGATTCAACGACGCCTCCAAGCTGGAAGTCGAGCCTACTTTTCCCTCCGCAAGACGCTTCAATCAAGAAGCATACGCCGCCACACAAAGCTGACGTTCAAAACGCTAATCAGACAGCTAGTTCTCTACGGGCTTGAGGCAGTAACTTTGCATACGAAAGACTTACGTGCACTTGCCGCATTTGCAGGAAACGTGTTGCGGACTATTTTTGGCAGGGTACAAACAGATAGCGGACAGTGGCGTAGGCGCATGATCCACGAATTGCAGGCACTAGTTGCAGCGGCTCCCATCGTACATCTGACGAAATTTTGGAGACTACGGTGGGCCGGCCACGTCGCAAGTATGCCGAGTACAGTGGAGAGGAATTCTTGATACGGCAAGAGCCACCCCAGCTCTCGGCTGGTAGAAGTAAGCAAGTGACCGTAAAATTACACTGAAACATTTGAAAAAAAAAACAGTATTTTTTGTTCATTTCAATTATTTTAGAGCAATCATTTTTTCCAAATTTGTCAACAAGTATATCTACCAAAAATGTTCAGAAGGGTACATAAAATCAGTGAACCATTGTGTTATCATCGAAAAAGTTACAAATTTGATGGTTTTCTATGAATTTAAACCAAATTAATTGTTATAGCTCTAAAATCAAGATTTGTTTCCATAAAAGTGGCTTGCAAAATCCAGTTTTACAAATTCAGCGGTCGAAAAATATTAAGAATGTTGGCCAAATAATGTCTGAACCTATTGAGAAGCAAAAAAATTTTCATTAGTGGCAATATAGTTGCAAATGCCTTCTAAAGCGTTAAAACTGATAAATTGGGATGAACTATAAAATGAAAATATGTAAAACCAGAACCACAAAGAATATGACTGTAGATAGGTAATACGTCTAATCAACCACCACAATTAAAAACAAGTTGTATGTTTACGCACAGGCTCGGTTTTGCTTGCATAATATTAATCGCTAGCAGTTGGATTTCCACACTGCAATCTTGCTGCTACAGCATGTATCTGTATCACGGACAACAGCGACCTGTTGATATATTTTTAACAAAGAAGCCGAAGGAAAAAATATGTACTACTATATAAATAGTATTGATTACTAAAATAAGAGAAACATTTCTGTTTTTTTTTTGGTGTTGCAACACAAAACCAAGCAAACCTGAAAAGTAAACTATCGAGCAGTACAGTACAGCAGCCCACAGAAGGAGATAAACTCACTAATATATTATCTCTGATGACCTCACAATCCAGTCTGTGTATGTTTACGTACAGCGCCAAGATGTAATTGCGCTTCAAACGCTCAAATCCAACACTAGTTGGGTATTACGCATGCAGCGTTCGTTGCTAAACGATACAGTGAGTAACAAATGATCACCGGAAGAAAAATGAGAGAATCCGCGATGGGAATACTGGTTTACTATTAACTCACAATCGAAATTAACAGTACTGAATTATTCTAAATTCGAGATTAGAACTCGAATAGGCGTTTTTTTTAATTTTGTGAAAGAATGGAAAATATGTAACAATAATTACATAGGTACATCACTGAGTCAGTAAATAAGTTGTGCTGCCTACCTATGTATGTATTATTCGCAACAACACATGTTGGGAATTATTCACCACAATGTGTAGCTGTATAAACCTACATATGACAGGAGGTCTGAGTGCATTGAGACTTCGATGAAAATCAAAACACTCACTATAAGACATGGAGCAAACATTATGCTTCGATTTTAATTCGCTACCGATTGTACCATCTCAGTCAAGCAAAATTTGAAAAGGGTTTGTATGGAGCATTTGTAGAACTAGATAAAGTTTCATCGGCAACGTATTTCTTGATTTTTTTATGATCAACATCAATGAGCTGTTGGAAGTTAGGAAAGGGTTCACTTATAGTAACACGATTTTCAATTTTAGCCGGAATGCAAAAAAAAAAATGAAAAAAATCAGGAAAACAAAACATGATAACAAGCCTCCTTTAGATAAAAGCTTACTAAAACTCGTTGCATTGGTAGTTACTCTAAAAATGTACATTAAACTGAACGGAATCTTCCATTTCAGCCACGTCGAGGCTCATGATAAGAATCAATGGGAAACTGGAAATAACTTTCATCTAATCACCATGCACTTATATGGCACTTGGACTACAACCGATCATACGACCAATCGGTCTAAATTCATACACATAGGGTACGGGAGGGTATTTTCGGCCCATTAAGCAAATGCTTCTATTTTTTCGGCCTGGTCCTAGTTTTATTGGAAGAACATGTGGTTTTGACGTTCTTTTAATCAAAAACAGTAGATAACTTACATTCTTAAGAAAACAGTTGTAACATATCGGCATAGTATTTTTAATGGAAAAGGAAAATAGGCTTAATGTAGAAACAGACCGACAATACCCTTCCGTATCTTACATATTTTTAGAGCAGGTACTTCTGCTACGTAGAGGTTTATTAAATTTTTAGGATTGAATTTAAGGTTTCCAATGCAAAACCTTCTAAAAATCGGAAGTGAAAAATCACACGGGGAAAATCCTTACCGCCACGTTAGTCACAAAACCACTTTCAGGATTGACCATTTGACCCAATTGATCCCAACTGGCAACCGATTGTCCCTAAAACGCTGAAAGGTTTAATAAGTGATTGCAAATGTAAACATAAACACGACAGGCACCAGACAGCATGTAACGGTCGTATCAGTTTTTGAAAGTGCTCACCAGCATATGTGGAAACGCGTGGCAAATCCTGATTGCAAGCATACCTTTTTTTACTGAACCGGCTGTTGCGGCGGGGTACCTACCGACTGAACGATAAAGACACGGCTGACACGGTGTTTATACCTACCAACCAATTCAAATATGTATTAAACTTTGACAATCAATTGAAGACACGTCATGCATTTTCTCTTCCACTGTTAATGTAGTGGTTACCATTTATTTTCGCAGCAGCACCTTTTTGGGAGGTTTAAATTAAACCGGCGCGGCTGCCTACTCGTAGTGGAATGCATTCGTGTGTGTTGTACACATGTTCGCATGATGTGTAAATTAATGTTTAAGCTTGCCCCAAAGAGATAGCGGAATTAAATGTAATTTCAGCAATAGCAAACCACTTTCTGATTGGTTCGTCATTACTTAGATAATGCTTAAATAGACCAGAATTTATACGCGTCATGTGTTGCAATGCAACATTACATACTAATAACATCTGAGATGTCAGCGGCTTTTGCTCTTGCCGGTGGTTGACCTGTTATATTTTTTGTACCATAAGTGCTTATCTTATTAGATACCAACCTATCTATATGAAGTCGAGAAGTATAGAATAGGCGAAAGTAAAAGTGCTATAGTGGAACCAAACCACCAAGTGACTAGCAATGCTTAAGAATTTCACCGTGAAACCAGCCGGTTGCGGATGTCTTTGTCGATGATATAATACTACCCATCGAATGTTGTAGTACAGCTATGTGCAATTAGAAAAACGCAACGGCGCAACGCTGTCGCGACTAGCAAAATACCATTTGCCGACGTGTCTTCAGTTTTAAAAGGTGATCACTGCTGCTGATTACCTAACGGACAAGGCGAGAAAGAGAAAAGAAGAGTATATCTGCTCTAGGCAATAGGAACCTGCCCCTAGTATGCCAATAGTAATCACCACGCTGTGAAGCGTTTTGTACTCGTGGAACCTACAACGTAGCGAGGACAAGACACGAAAAAGTAAAACAAACACTTTGCAGCAATTGTTTCTACAAATAAAAAATGTTTTAAACTTATCGGAAAATAATCATGTTTTGGCACTTACAAACTGAATGGTGAAAGTTTAACAAGAATCCAATTATCTATTGATTCGTCGAAAAATCTAAACAAAGTAACATTATTTCATTGTTCTTTGAGTTTATAGTAACACCTAATCATAAACAAAATATTGAATATTATATTAATTTGTGATCAAACATAGCAAAATCGAGGAGCACAAAAACAAAATTGATTCTCATCCCACAAAGAGCCAACTAAGGCTATGAACCATTCCACCATTCACGCGCATCTGTCGCTTTTGAACAAAATGAATCAATAGTAAAACGAAATCATTAGGCGAAGGGTGATTTTACGTCAGAAAAGAAAGTTGATACACACAGAGAGCAAATCCCTCAAAGCTATAAAGCGAAATAGTTACAACTAATGAACTATTCTCATCTACTGTTTCTCACACATGATTCCGATACCATATTTATGTATGGGTCCTACAAACGAAGCCTAGAAACGGTAGCTCCTACACGAGAAAACATCACATTCAATCATTTACACTGCCGGATTGTTAATAGCACCCAACGAAACTCCATATCATCCGTGTAATTACTTCTACTTCCAAACACGTCAATTTACATAGTCTCGCCGAAATGAACATTTAATTTTAGTTACTGCTTCGACGAAACCCAAATTTTGACCGTCCGGTACATGCTTCTTTCGCATAGTTCCAGCAAGCAATCTCTGGAGCATGTACGTTGGTAGTAGTGCGTTGAGCATCAATTTTAGGAACCACTACAGATGCTAGGCGTAAAACTTCCCTCCTCCTCCTCCTCCAGATCAACCATTCATGGTTGTACAGTACAGACGAGCACCAAATAACGGCGCAGAACTCTATCATAACGGGGAGCGTCACATTCAAATTCTTTATCGATTTTTCCCCGCACGTTCTACTATGAATTGTAATATCATTATGTAGCATTTCCTGGATTGAATTTTCAATATATGTATAATTGCCGAAGACACGTTTTCTTTATTTCAAGCCGCATTTCGATGAAAATGTTTGGCGACCGACGATTATATCCAATTGACTCTGGCGCTGATTAACCATAGCATCAAAACTAGTCACAGTATCAGGAACTACAATTCTGCTGTGTGTAACTTTGTTTAAACAACCATCAACAAAGCGTTAACAACCGATTAACTAAAACATTTTATATCCATATTCGCAAAAATGCGGTCTTTTCTTCTTGTTCTTCTAAACGAACCAAAATCGAGTAGGTACAATTCACACTTGCCCCGCATAGAATAGAACCAACAAAACACACACCGTCTGCACACCAGTTATAAAATGGTATTGTAATCTATCAAACGAGCGAGTCTTGTAACGGACCAACTCACAGTACACGTCAATTCGCAACAAAAGCAGAAAATCAACTGAAAAACACATAGGCTCCGCGTGTCAAGTCAGTGTCAGAGCCATGGTTGCCATCATTGCCAGACAAATAATGTGAGTTTTGTCCCATTTTCATAAACGTCAAACACAAGACACTCAAAACTTCAAAACATTTTTAAGATATTTGTAACAGTGTTGTTTCGGTTATGTATATAAGATCTTGACTTGACTCTTAATTGTATTTGCTCTGAATTATTTAAGCTTTCCTCAAATTATAACAATACCGTTTTAAGGTGGTTTTTGGGCAATTTTCGAAATTTACGTTTTTTATGAAAATTTTAAAATTTACCCAATTTTAGGAATTGCCGCTGTTGTGCACTATATGTGCTACCATAGAATATATCGAGTATGCCTTGCATTATAGTCACCATAGCAAAGTTAGAAGTTTTTCATGATCAATTTAGCTTCCTTCGAATAAAGACACTATTTTACTTTCCTCGTCAGTGTTTAATTATTACGAAGGTAACAATTTGGCGACGAGTATTTAACTTGAAGAATTTTCGTCAAGATGAGCCACGATAGAAATTCCGATAGCAGCGTTCAACGAAATTCCGATGGTGGAGGCGATAATATTCAAGAGTCTTCGCTGGCGGAGGTTATCCGGCAGATGTCTCTACAGAACAACCGTCTGCTGACCCTTCTGGAACAAGTCACAGGAGGACAACCACCAGCACCGCAACGAAGCGCTCCAGAACAAATTATTGAGTCCCTTTCATCTACCATCAAGGAATTTCACTATGACCCGGAAAACGGAATTACATTCGATCGCTGGTTTTCAAAATATGAAGATCTCTTCAGGAAGGACGGTGGTAGTTTGGATGATCCAGCTAAGGTGCGGCTCATGCTGCGCAGCCTAAGCGTTCCAGTCCACGAGAAGTTTCTCAACTATCTCCTGCCGGCCCACCCACGAGACTACACTTTCGATCAAGTCGTTGACAAACTCAAATCAATTTTTGGACAGCAAAAATCCTTATTCAGCAAACGGTACGATTGCATCCAGCTCATTAAGAATGACGCAGACGACTTCGTAACGTATGCCGGGATAGTTAATCGACAATGTGAAGATTTCGAGCTTCAGCGTCTGTCCGTGAACCAGTTCAAAAGCTTGATTTTCATCTGCGGTCTTAAATCAGCAAAAGACACCGACGTCAGAACTCGACTTCTCGCAAAACTTGAACTGGAACCACCTGACACAATTAACTTGGAAGGCCTTGTTACTGAATGTCAGCGCCTATCGAATCTGAAGCACGATACGGCGTTGATAGAGAAAAAACAAAATTTTTCTTCGGTGCAAGCAGTTCGCAACTCCAAAAAGAAGCCAGGTGATGTAAAATCGTCAGGAGAACAATTACCTCCATCTCCCTGTTGGCAATGCGGTGCCATGCATTTTGTGAAGGATTGCAATTTCACAAAATATACCTGCAAGCAATGTGGAAAAACAGGTCACAAAGAGGGCTACTGCGCTTGTTCGGCGAAATCTCAACGTTCAGAGGTTGCCACCGAAAAGAAGCCGAAAAGAAAGGCTACTCAGAACCGTACCAAAACCATACAAACGGTAAATCAAGTGCGGTGCAAAAGACGGTTTGTAACCGTATCCTTTAATGGACGTTCGTGCGAGTTACAGTTGGACTGTGGCTCTGACATTTCAGTGATCACTGAACAAACCTGGAAGCAGATCGGCGCACCGGCTACAGAGCCTACGAACGTGGAAGCTACAACAGCATCTGGTGAACCATTAGAGCTTGTAGGTGAGTTAACCTGCAGTATTTCAATCAACAAAGAAACGCGACAGGAAACCTGCTATATTACATCGGTTGAAGATTTGAATGTCGTTGGACTTGATTGGATGGATGCCTTTGATTTATAATCAAAGCCGTTAGCATTGTTCTGTAAAAAGGTGAATCAATCCATTGTTTCCCCTTACTCCGATCGATATTTTTTCGACAAGTTTCCGGAGGTGTTTAAGGATAGTTTAGGCCACTGCACTAAAACCAAAATCGCTTTACACCTGGTACCAAACACACAACCTGTATTCCGACCAAAACGACCGGTTCCCTATCACGCGATTAAAAAGGTAGATGAGGAGTTGAACCGACTGCAGAGATTGGACATCATATCTCCTGTGGATTACTCAGAATGGGCAGCACCCATTGTGGTCGTCAAGAAACCGGGCGGCAAAATTCGCATCTGTGCCGATTATTCCACCGGATTGAATGCAGCGTTGGAGTCAAATCATTTCCCGTTACCTACTCCGGAAGACATTTTCAGTAAACTACCGGGCAGCCGTATTTTCAGCATAATCGATCTTTCCGATGCTTATCTTCAAGTAGAGGTAGATGATGAATCGAAAAAACTGCTCACGATCAACACGCACAAAGGTCTGTATCGTTTCAATCGATTGGCGCCGGGAGTTAAATCCGCACCAGGAGCATTTCAACAGCTAATGTCAACGATGATTTTGGATCTACCAGGAGTTGAAGCCTTTTTAGACGATGTTATCGTATATAGCAAAACGGAAGTTGAGCATCATTCAATGCTCTGCAAGCTTTTCAAGAGGCTTCGTGAGTATGGCTTTAATTTGCGACCAGAGAAGTGCCGATTTTATCAGAAAGAGATCAAGTATCTTGGACTGATAGTTAATGCTGATGGAATTCGTCCTGATCCTGCAAAAGTAACTGCGATAGCGAATATGCCGGCACCAACTAACGTGACAGCGCTTCGTTCATTCCTGGGAGCTGTTAATTTCTACGGCAAGTTTGTTCGGGAAATGCACACATTACGTCATCCACTCGACAAGCTTCTCAAGAAAGATGTAAAATTTAACTGGAATTCAGAATGTCAACACGCATTTCTGAATATCAAACGAGTTTTACAATCGAATCTTCTTTTGACACACTACAATCCGGAACTGGACATAATTGTTGCTGGTGATGCGTCAAAAACAGGTATTGGTGCCGTTCTGTTACACCGTTTTCCTAACGGCGATATAAAAGCAGTTGCACACGCAAGTAGAACATTGAACGCAGCAGAGCAAAATTACAGTCAAATAGAGAAAGAAGCTTTAGCACTGGTTTTCGCTTGTGTAAAGTTCCATCGCATGCTGTGGGGACGGAAATTCACCCTGCAAACTGACCATCAACCATTATTAAAAGTTTTCGGTTCGAAAAAAGGAATACCTGTACACACTGCAAATCGACTCCAGCGGTGGGCTCTCACTCTTCTGGGTTATGACTTCAAGGTCGAATATATCTCAACGCAGAATTTCGGATACGCTGATGTTTTGTCGAGGCTTATCGACAAACACGAAAAACCACAAGAAGAAGCAGTCATCGCTACAGTTTACGTAGAAGCTGACGTCAGTTCGTGTCTCCATGAAACATTGCAGAATACTCCTATTACGTTCGAAAAGGTTCGAGGCGCTACGGCTAGTGATCCTGTTCTCCAGAAGGTAATTAGCTACATTCAGGATGGGTGGCCAGCCCGTTGCAATGATGTTGAAGATCCCCGTGTTCGTGAATTCTACAGCCGCCGCGAATCATATTCCGTGGTTAACGGTTGTGTGCTAATGATGGATAGAATCGTTGTTCCCGACTGTTTTCGTAAACGCATTTTAAAGCAGCTACATGAAGGACACCCTGGCATGGAAAGAACTAAGGCGATTGCACGCAGCATAGTTTTTTGGCCATCGCTTGACAACGATATTGCTGATTATGTCCGTCGTTGTTACAACTGTGCATCTACAGCAAAGTCCGCACCTCATTCCCAACCACAACCGTGGCCTCGCACTGAAGGACCATGGCAGCGGCTTCATCTGGATTTTGCTGGGCCAATAGAAGGTGTGTATTATCTGGTCGTAGTGGATTCTTATAGTAAATGGCCGGAGGTTCTTCAGACTAGATCTCCTACCAGTTCAACTACCATATCGTTCCTACGCGAGTGTTTCGCCCGTTTTGGAATTCCTGTTTCGCTTGTATCCGACAACGGCAGCCAGTTTACGAGTGCTGAATTCCGTGTTTTCTGTGAAGAATTGGGAATAGTACATTTTCGAACTGCACCGTACAATCCGCAATCCAATGGCCAAGCAGAGCGATTTGTGGATACATTAAAACGTTCCCTGAAGAAAATTGTCGGGGAAGGAGAAGTGTCAACGTCAATCGCGCTCCAGATATTTTTGCAAGTGTACAGATCCACACCGTCAGTAGTGCTTAATGGTAACTCCCCGTGTCATCAGCTTCAAGGACGTACCATGAGAACTACTTTGGACCTGATACGACCAACAAACAAAGCTTCTATTCAACCCGAAGCACTTCGCCATAGTAAATTCCAAAAGGGATCACTGGTTTTTGCTAAGGTTTACTCAAACAAAGACAACTGGAAATGGATGCCTGGTACAATTTTGGAAGAGATTGGTAACGTAAACTATAATGTTCTTCTGGATCATCAAATCGGAAGACGTAAGGTATTGCGTTCTCATTTGAATCAATTGATACCGCGTGTGGCAGATACTACACCACAACCAACACCGTTGAATATTCTGTTGGATGACTTTGGCATAAGTAAATCCAACGAGAATGAAGTTGAAATTTGTGAAAGTTCAATAAGACCAGCGTTTGCAAATGTCTCCGCAGAAACGCCGATACTGTCAGTTGCTCCTGTACCTGATAGTCTCTCAATGCCGGATAGTAATGTGTCACATGATGAATGTGATTCCACCCTGTTAGCAAATTCGAATATTGATGTTGGACCATCCTGTTTTTCTACGCCTGTTGCACAACAAGACCAACGTCCGGTTCGAGCTGTCCGGCCACCGAGAAAACTGAACGATTACCTGATGTTTTAACTTAAAGGGAGAGATGCTACCATAGAATATATCGAGTATGCCTTGCATTATAGTCACCATAGCAAAGTTAGAAGTTTTTCATGATCAATTTAGCTTCCTTCGAATAAAGACACTATTTTACTTTCCTCGTCAGTGTTTAATTATTACGAAGGTAACAATATGCCACTATTTTGTAGCGTATTTTTAGAATTGTTTTTACCCAAATTTAGAAATTTACACGAAATTTTAAGTGAATTTTGGAATATATGCTATTTCAATTTTTGTCTAACGTATTCTTTGCGTGAAAAACAAATTCAGTATATGCCAGACTTAAATTAAATTTAAACTTAAATTTCAAGTTATTTGGTATAAACCTTTGCACGGTGCCTAACCTCAACTCTGGTTTGACGTTTTTGTGTGTTTTGTTTTGATTCCCTTCGTAACCTAATTTTATTGCTAGTGGGTTTATTACTTGTAATTGGTACCACTTGTTTGCGGAAACCGGAAATACCCGACTTTTCCGAAGCAGGAAAATGATAACAGTTCTGTACAACGTATATTTTTGCCCTTTTTGCAGTTTTTTGCTTTTGGGTCTTACGAATAAGTAATCAAAACAAACCCCACAACACTGTCAAACCTGGGAGGAAAAAAACGCACTGACATCTGCGTGCAATGCTTTATTAACGTAGAACCACACTTTTGTTTAGTATATTGGTGTGCACTTTAGAAGTACAAAAAATAAACACCAATTTTAGAGATAGGTATTTGCATCAATCGATCCGAACCTTTTCTATGCATTGATCGAATAGAGAATGTAATAAAAATTTATCGAGTTACTATTGAAGTTAGCATAAATATCAAGCATGTCAAGAATGAACGTATCAGCCAATCACATTTTGGTTCCCAGACCCAATACGACAATCTTATAACCTACGATTTCGCTTAGTTCGATTGAAGAAAACAGACAAAATCTTACTTTCCGTCCCAAAAGGGGAAAATTATTCGTTTCGACTTCGATATCGAATTTCGATTCAATAAAACCAAGACCAAGATGTTGATGTCCTGAAAGCAAACAATTTTGGAATGAGTAAAACTATCTTGCTTCCGATCGATTTTATCATTTGTACATTGTACCTATATGAATGTACCTATATGAACTTGATGTCCTGAAAGAAAACCGTTAAAGAAAAGTGCATAGCCATCCCTTCCCTCCAATGTATTACCGTGTACCCCCGCTGGAATGACCTTCCTTAATCTGAACAATCTTAATCTGAACCCCGTTGGTATGAATGCGTTCACATTAAAAACTGATCAAGTGTCATACACAATTGACGGTTAAGTTGACCGGGCAAATTGAAAAAAAGCAGAAAAAAACTTAATACGTTTCCTCTTGCTCAGCAACTTTGGCAATATAGCTCATACGCAACTTATTTCTCTCCAGCACTCAAAATAGACTATTTTAGATGATACTGTCGAGCCAATTTCCACTTCTACAATCTGGATGTTCAGAATTCGAGCATATTCGACATGTTTTCAAAATGTTTGTTTTCGTCAAATAAAAATAACAAGGTCATAGGGTGCGCGCCTTGCGCGTATGTGAAAAAATCGGTCGTAAATAAGAGGACGTTAATTCCAATTTCGGACGTAAAACAAGAGGACGTTAATTCAAATTTCGGACGTAAAAAAAGAGGATGTTGGTTCGAATTTTGGACGTAAAAAGAAGTTATTTCGAGTTTCCTGATTTGATCACCTCATAATTTGTGACGGTAACCTTAATTGAAATTAACGTAAAACAAGAGGACCGTAATTCAAATTTTGGACATAAAACGACAGGGCGTTAATTAAAATTTCGAGCGTAAACAAAAGAGAGCGATAATTCAAATTTAGGACGTAAAACGAAATCACGTAAAATGAATGCACGTCAAAAGAGATTTTAGTGTATATCGATATAGGATACGGGAGGATATTTTCAGTCTATTAAGCGATTGCTTCTATTTCTTCAGCCTAAGCCAAGTGCTAGTGGAAGAACAAGTGGTTTTGATGTTCTTTTAATAAAAACAGATTACTTACATTTTTAAGAAAATAGTTAGGGTATGTTACTGCTTCGTCATAATTGCCTATTCCCGTCCTATCCAACACAAATTATCAAAAATATCAGCGATTTTTATGACACACAATGCAAAATTAGTTATTCCCTAATATTTTAGTTTGTTGCCTTTCATACGCGATCAATCAAAGTGAGCTGAGATCTATTTAAATGCTTTTTTTCAACAAAGAATTCCTAGCAGCCAAATTTGCATTTTTTCGTGCGACGAAGAAGAAAATGTCGACTAATCGTTTCAATTTCCGTCATTCATAAAATGAAAATAACTCATGCAACGCATTGTTGTTATTCTGCAGCTGGGAAAACTTGCATAATCTACAGAAATTTTGCAGAATAATATTTGTCATGCTGTCCTACACAAATACATGCGCGCTAGCGTCGTAAACATTATTGTGATTTTTTAGTTCGGACGATGAAAATTTTTGATGGACGGATTTTAAAACGGTGCGACGAATTTAAGATATAAAGTCCGTTGCGTAATTTCAATCAAATGCTTTATTAATCGCTTTCTAGTGAATTCCAAGGGCATGGATCGTAAGGTAAGTGTGTTTGAGTCAAATCAGCAGCAGAGCTTTTGGAGTATTCATTAAATCCACCTAAAGGCCCTGATACAATGCATACGGATTTTACTACGTTGCGGAAATTAGACAGAAAACCCATGGAAAAACTGTCAAATTGCCGCAACGTAGTAAAATCCGTATGCATTGTGTTTGGGCCTTAAGAAATGATGAAATCTAGAGTGGTTTTCCTTACTACGACGGGAATTAGAAATAAACCCTATAACATATTAAAGTATATCGCGTAAAGTATTTATTTAGCGAAAGAAAAGAATAGGGTAGACACACCATTAGTGGTGGTAGCACCAGTAGTGGTGGAAACTTGACTTATTCCATTATTTTTGCAGATTTCGGTACAAGTTTGATAAGTATCGAGTAGCAGTATTATTTGATAAATATCAAACTTGTACCAAAATCTGTTTCTGTTTCTGTTTCTGTTTGCAGCACAAGGTGGGGCAGTTAGAGCCAAGTCTGTCCAGGGCTGAGATAAGGTGGTTGTGATAATGTTAAAAGAATCCGTGCGGATTACGCTAGCTCCATAATGTATTGGTGATTATGGATTAATGGGCGGAAGAAGAGTGACAGAACTTGGCTTGATATAATTGTGTGCTTGGTCAATATAGCATAAGATGGCTTGTACTTATCTTGTTTTCTCCTTCCTTTTTTGTTTCCTCGTCTTGTTCGTAGTCAATCTTAATTGAACCTAAAGCAGGCTCCACGCCGGCCGTCCTCTCCATCGTTGTCACCAGTGTGGTCATCTGTGGCTGATCTCTTGCCTCCCCTCACGGCAACATTATTGTTGCCGTGAGAAGAAGCGATAGAGATCAGGCAGAAAAGAAAGAAAAGAAAAGAAAAGAAAAGAGGAAATTTTTAGTCAACATGTTGATTGCAATTTTCAAGTTAGTAATATCACGAGAATTCTATGTCTGACCATCACCTATGTTACTACCGACTAACTACTCGCTAGGCTGGACGCTACTCATCTCCCAAATACCCATGTCATCACGATTGACCCAGCGCTGTTCAACAACCTATGCTCATTAAAAGCCACAGCCGCCTCTTTATCTACCATCTTTGCAGTATTGTAGCTGATGGCGTAAATTTTCGAATATTTTGTGCGGAATATTATTCAAGAGCAATATTATCGCTCAGAACTATCGAAAAACTACTTGAACTTCCGAATAATAGAGCAGATGCGATATAATGGGGACTGGTACTCGCTCGTATTATTCCCGGTGGCATTAATTGCATATTTGTAGCGGTAGTCAACCGATTTGTCGGTATGCTCTTCAGACCGTGGTCAATTGAAATGATTCTGTAACTAAGAAGGGATGAGGTGGATCAAAAAGAACTTCACTTGGAGATATGTATATATGCCGTGTTAGATCTTAAGTGCAAGCTGTCACTAAAGCAAGACTTAATAAGATGTTAACGACGTTGATAATTCTGTGAGGATGGTATTGAATCGAAAAAAAAATCCTCATACCACGGCCATATATTATGTACTATGACCCCATTTTAGGAAGTGGAAATGATTGAGGACAGCCCTTCGCTATCGCTTGAATCAGCCAGAAAATCGAATACCTGTTTTTGTTTGAAGAAGTTTTAACTCTAAAAAGATTTAGTTAGAAATGGAATTTCAGTTGACGTCTGCCAGCATTGGGCAATGGACAGAACAAAATATATATCGAGGCTATAAGGCTTTTCGAGAGATCCACTAAGTCCGACCGCGACGACAGCCGCAAGAATGGAGAGGAACAGGCCGCCGGTGAGTTGCCACCGTTCGACTTGATGGACTCTCCGACAGAAGCTCATCAGCATTAGGAAGGCCCTTGGGAGACAAACAGCGTCATTCATGATCATTTTATGTTGTTAGTTGAATACCGTTAACGCGGTTAGTCACAAGACATGCAAATCATTCTAATAAAGGAGGGAAAAAAAATAATTATAATTACATCCAAAACAATACAATAGAGGTGACAGTAACAGCAACGATAGCAATAATAGTAATAGCATAGGAAACTGACACAGGAACACAGCTACTGACTATAACTTCCTGCCCATTAATAATTGTAATTTGGCAGCATAGGTATAAGAAGAATTTCCGACTCATCATAGAACACTCAAACATATATTCATTCGTACCTATACACCCATGCACACTCATACATGCATACACATGTATACATGTACGTGTGTGTATATTTTTCAGTGCTGTGCTGTCCATAATCGCATAACAGCCACAAATTCTATGGCAATCTCATAGAAAATGTCTCGATTACGCAAATAAAGACATCACATCATTTTTGAACACTCGTTCGTTCTAACTAGCGATACATTTTAATTTTCATGAGTAAGTCAAAATCTCATGAATGGTGGGTAGGATTTGGTTTCAGTTTTCTAGAGAAATTTCTGTGCATACCAGCAATTCATCTAGGGAACTGAGTAAGCCCTCCCGGTGCTTCGGCCCAAACGGATTGAATTTAAAATCAAATCCGTTCGATTTCGCTCCATTCCGCTTTACGAGACACATGCTACACAAAAAGCTAAATTATGCAATACTACATACTACACATATATCCAACTTAAACTATAAACATTCTACATGCGGAACTAAGAATTTTTAGGTCGTTTGGCCGAAGTACGCGTCAAACCACCTACCCATGGGAGGGAATATCAAACTTGTACCAAAATCTGCAAAAATAATGGAATAAGTCAAGTTTCCACCACTACTGGTACTACCACCACTAATGGTGCGTCTACCCTAGACTGAATTTGGAAGTAAATACCCTCTCGTACTACTATAAGAATTAGTTCGAATCGCAAATCTCGTATGAAAACGTGGTAGACGGAATATTCAAGCATGTGACGTAGTGCAAAAATTTTCAGAAAGGGGAACACTCAAAGACTAACGAGGGAATTCTTTATATAGGGCACGGGAGGGTATTTTCGGCCCATTAAGTCTTTTCCAAGTGATATTTGTCCTACACGTTGAAAACAAGCCAAAAAAACTGGTTTTCGTGGAAATCGCTCCACGACGGATCAGGTTTTTATCCTGCGTCAGTTCCTAGACAAGCTTCGGGAGCACAACTTGCAGATTCATCATCGGTTTGTGGATTTTAAGGCGCTGTACGATTCAGCCAAACGAAAACAGCTAGGGCAGATAATGCTAGAGAATATAGTTATCCGACCAAACTCATTACGGTGATTCGGGCGATGCTGGATGGATCAAAATCATGCGGCAGAATAACGTGTGACTGAGGTCTCAGCTGTCGTAATGCAGATGCCGCTTGGTTTTTAAAATGACACCGGTATCATCGGAATCAATCATAGAGTAGTGGAAACAGTTTCTAGGCATTTCAAGTGAGAAGTGGGATTAGGACTTACTGTCAGTACCGCCAAAACGAAATACATGGTTACAGGCAGGGAGCGTGGGAGTCCAAATGGTGTTGATGTCGAGGTGGAGCTGGATGGGGAACGATATGAAGTAGTGAAGGATTCATATATTCGCACAAAAGTGGTGCTCTATAAAACAGCAATCTTCCCAGTGGCCATTTGCGGACATGAACCATGGACGTTAAAGGAAGCTGAAAGACCGACGGGTAATTGGGGTTTTAGAGCGTAAAATTTTGCAATCTATACTTGGTGGTAAAATGAAAAATAGAGTGAGGCGCAGAAGTATCACGAGCTGTATCAATATCGAGTAACAAAATATCCTGATATATTGAGAGCATTACAATGTGGCAGGCTGCGGACTGCCCGACGAAAGAGTAGCAAAAACACTATTCAGTATAGAACCAGAAAAAGGTCTTAGAGTTCGGGGCAGATCCCGCACCCGATGGATATGCGCTGTCGAGGACAACTCGAGGGGATTGGCGAATGGCAGCCTGGGGCTAACAGTACTGGAGGACCGTAATTCGTTCGGCGCAGGATCGATAACGTCGGCGCTAAAATAAGGGTATTTGACTACAGAATCGACGATCAGTAAAATCGGTAAAACCCTTGTATACAAATTTTCACGCCGATCGGTTCAGTAGTTTCCGAATCTATAAAGGACATACAGACAGACAGAAACTGATTCTATATATGGTCGGTGTCAAGTCAGCCTGAATTAAGTCACAAAATTTAAAAAAAAATTTATGACAGCAAACGATCAAGAGCTTCCTAAATTACATTTTACTCTAACCAGATTACATAAATGTTACAATTAGCCAGAGCCTGAGAGTGCAATGATTTCGAACGGTTGATAGCTTTAAACAACATAGAGTAGCAAACTTTGACTTCGTTTTTCTCGAAATTAGAGTATTATATAGATTTTGCATATTGTACTCGTCGTATTTCCTTCTGGTTGGAAATCCGCTTACATGTTTCTAGTACATAAGAAAAACAACAAAATATACATTGACAACTACAGAGGCATCTCTGTCTTAAGTGCATTATCGAAACTCTTCGAATCACAACGAGGATCGTGCCAATTTCCTCGTTCGTCCAGCAATACATCACTGCGAGCAGCACGGATTCATGCTCAAGCGCACATCGCCTACCAGTCTACTAACACTCACTACGTATGTAACGGATTGCTTTGACGACCGACAGTCAGACAGACGTTATTTACACGGATTCCTCCACCGCTTTGGACAAGCTGAATCATCAGGTAACCGTCGCAAAACTGGACAAACCGGGCATTGGAGGGCCGCTGCTTCAGTGGTTTAAATCGTATCTGTCGAATCGTCTTATTAATGTATCTATCGATGGGTTCACCTCACCGGCTTTCACCACTTTTTCCGGAATCCCACAGGGTAGCCATCTCGGACCGTTGGTTTTTCTTATTTATTTCAACGATGTCAAGGTCCCCGACTTGTGTTCGCCGACGACTTGAAACTCTCTAAAGTCAACGGTCCAGGAGCAACTGTTGATATTCGGTGGATGGTGCAATTACAATCGCTTGGTACTAAACCCCGACAAATGTGAAGTGAAAACGTTCTCGAGAAAGCTGAATCCTATAATATTCGATTACCGATTATCAAGCGTCCCTATACGCCGTGTAGATTGCATCAAAGATCTTGGGGTACTGCTGGACTCTAAATTGACTTTCAAACAGTATGTTTCGTTCGTTGTCGAGAAGGCCTGCAGGGATTCATTATGCGTATCGCCAAAAACTTCAATGATATTTATTGTTGGTGTGCGTTGGCTCGCTCCAACCTCGAGTATTGCGCACCTGTATGGAACCCGTATCAACAGAACGGTTTCAGTCGAATAGAGTCGGCGCAACGGTGGTTCATCCGCTATGCTCTACATAAATTACCATGAAATGATCTGCTCCGGTTACCAAACTACGAACAGCGCTGCAGATTAATCAACTAGGACACCCTGCAAACACGTCGGGACGTAACTAGAGTCGTCTTCGTATCAGATGTTCTGACATCATTAATTGACTGCCCGTGGATTCTAGAAAGACTCGACATCTTAACTCGGCCTCGTTTAACACGGAACAATTCCTTCTTGGTTCTTTCATATACCGCACCGGCGAACTAATTACAGCATCTCCGGTACTATAACCGGCTTACAACGCAATTGCAACCGTTTTGTATCCTACTTTGGCTTTGACGTCTGCCGCAACGTGCTGAAAACCCGATTTAATACTCTAGCTACTAGTTTTTAAGTAGTCAGTAGGATAAAAAAAAATTGTTAACTTTTAATTAATAAACAGACGAATACATTATACGCTGAAGCTCATTGCTAATCGAACCCAACGTCACTGGCATGAGCTGCTGTTGATCGCCAAAACATTTTGCAAATTTTGAACTTACACGGTTTTAGCGCATTTTCTACACTTGTGCTTATATAATAAGTGATCCTAATGTGTCTATAACTGCCACTAAACTCAATAAAACATATATGAATCCTATCAACTACCCTTCGTAAGCTTGTCTGCATTTCTCCAATATAGAAGATATGTGTGATACACACAGGTGCTCAAACGTTTAAATAATTTAGGAGACTTACCTGCAGTATTGAAATAGAAGCTTTCAGTCCTTCTACTTTTTTTCTCGTTTGTCCCAATTCAACATTAATGGATTGAATATCATCCAAAAATTGATGAAACAATCGATCGTTAATTAACTTTAAGGCAACATCCGTAGTAGAATTATCTGAAAAAATATAATATAATTTTTAGAAACTGACTGATAAAACAATTTTTTGACAAAATCATACCAATATAATTAAGGAGCGCCGCCGTTTGCTGCACATTTTTCCTATAAAGACCGCGCCAAACGGTCCAGCACTCCGGATCCTCAGTTAGGCACAGCATCAGTCCAAAAAAGATAAGTTCTGGTTTCGCGATAAACTGTATGTTTTTGAACATGGTCGTAAAGGTGCTAGATACTTTCGGTGCACTACAAACGTACCGCTCCACCAGCAGCATGGAAGCTTCCTCCAGTGTCTTAGTAACATCCCGGCTTGCCTTGGATTGCGTCGAGAGTGAACTGAGGATAGTGAGAAAATCGCTGGAAGAAATTTCCAACCTGCAAAAGAAAAAATTAAAGTTAAATTGCTCTCAAGGTTTCTAATTTTAAACAGAGAGTATCTAAGTGCACAAGAGAATTAATAATTTATGTAAATCCATTTTCTACAAGGCAACCGTTAAAGTACTTGTTTAGTTCCTATAATAAGTATAATTTAGCATTTATGAAGAATTAAAATAATTTGATTCTCAATAATGTAACTTTTACAACTCTCAAAGGCTATCTACCATCTATTGAAGTATCCAACAGAATAATTTATGGGGACAACGTTAATTTGGAATTCCTAGTGTCATCATTCCAAATCTGAACGTTTCAGGTAAATAATGAGCTGTTGATCTAAACTTTCCTACCGACCAGCTATAGACAATCTTAACATTCATACAATAATAGTGACTGAGGAATGCGATACGCGACAGTGTAATTAGATCCCCAACCAATTTAAGCGCATTAGTTTCGCGCGGCTATTCTTTCCTCTGCTGTCCGCTTACGATACGGTAGAGAACACTTGCGCCATTGTGACGCATTTTGACGGAAACCAAAACTCAATATAGGCAAAGATAAATTGACGTGCTTTCCACATCACGCTGAGTTGGACTGTTACCTATGCTGTAATTTTCTTCACCATCGAGATCTAATTGCAAAGATTAATGTGACACTAAGTGACTTAGATAGCTCCTAAGCAGCAATTGACCCACGATTTCGAAATCAATTAATGTCTTATCTTATCCAACGAAAACTACTCACCTGGCAGTTTTATGTTTTACAAGTATCCTGTGTACGTACTCGTAGACATATTTGCTGTAGGTTTTAAGCTCTACCACGGGTACCATGATGTCCTGCCATACCTTCAGTCCAACGTTGAGATCCTGAAAGCCACCTTGGCCGAGTGCCCACAACAGGCTAAGACCAATGTTGCTGCGGTTTTGGAAAGAATTCCGCAGGATCGCGTTACGTGCTAGATTGTTAATGCAAACCTGGGGCTTTTGAAGGGCAATTGCTTGCAACAATATTATGTGACCCATGTAGGGCAGATTTTTGTTCATATCTTCAGCCAAATTTGAAAGTGATAAGTCGTAGAAAAATTGTAAAATCTGAATACCGGCTTTTTCAATAGATTCAACGATAAGTGCTTTTAGTTCCTGAGGAATGACATTATAAGGATAAGCCAATGATTTGCCTGCGAAAACTGGATCGGCATTTTCGACTCGAAGTTTTTCATTCAGAAACATTGTGATTCCCTTCAAAATCAACAAATGATTGTCTTTAAAATTTTCATTCACAGCCCATAAATGAGCACGCAGGTCGCTAATAACGACAGATTTTAATGCAGCTTCAACATCTTTGAATTTTGGTTTAACATGCTGCCGCGGTTTTTCAGATTCATTCTTCTGTTTGCTTTTAGCTTGCTGTTGCTGATTCCGAGCCGGTGATTTTTTCCTATCGTGAGCCGCGTGCTTCCCATTAACCATGTTCTTCTTCTCGTGGTTGTTATTCTGATTGAAACTGAATAATTCATCGTCCTTCACATTGGCGTACAGCGACCGAATCTGATCCATTGTGTCTATAATTAAATCGAAAAACAAATAGCAAAAACGAAAGTTAGACGTTTATCGAATATATGCTCGTACGCGTCACGCGTTTCGAGATGCAGAATGAGTACTGATCTTCTGATGAACAAAGCGAAACGCATTCAATTTGCTGGTCTAACTCCGGTCTGATTTGGGTATTCTTGGGTATTTTACCATCTGAACCAGCATTGAAGTCACTTTTAAAATAGTTTTTTTATGGCGATTACAGCGACGCAATGACAAGGGGTATAAATTCGTATGTTTTAGTTTTTAAAGCGAATTAGAAATAGCAGGTTGGCTACAAGATTGGATTAAACTACAAAATTACGCGATGAATGCTTATCGTGACGTATAAGAAATGCATGCATGTTTTAAGTTTTTGGAAATCAAACCACTTTAGAAATCAACCACTAAATTAAAGTTTGGTCAAAGTCTAATTGCGATAATTGCAGTATGTAGAAATAAATTTAGAAGATCCCCAACATGATATATACATAGATTATATATAGAACAGCCCCTCGGCAACTGTTCGTTCTGTTCCCGTGCATTTTCGCTTCCGCTGATTATTTACGTGTGCACTAAGGAAGTTGAGTCGTGTTTCGATTTAAATGTTATCCGAACAGAAAACTATAATAAACTACTTGTGTTCCTAGGCGTAGGTATATACCATGTCACTCACCATCTTCTATTTTAGCAAATTCGGCTTTACCAGCTGCTGCTTTCTTAGTTTTGTCTCCACCGTTTTTACGACTTTTCTTCTGTTTAACAACGACTTCCCACTCGGTCGACATTTTATGATCCAAAAACTTTCGCCGGTAGAACTAATTAACGGTAACAGTCGTTTATCGAAGCAGCAGTTGATGAGGTCCCGTTATTTCAAGGTAACTCAATATTTCTTATCGCAACCCAATTGATTCGAGACCAACACTACACTAATAAATCCACTATCATAAACTATCAGTAAACAAGATAAATTTCCGAAAAACGCAACAATCAAAAATAAATGTATGGATACGATGCTAATTAAATGCCTCCTTTGAAAAAAATATTTCTAAATAAATGACATGACGTGCACATGACATTGTATGTTTCTGTTTCAATTTCAGTTTCTTTCTCTCTTTTCGACATTTGCGTTGACGAAAAATCGACGAGACATAAGAAATCTTCACAAGACTGTGTGCGATACTCGTGGCAGGTTTTAGAATCATCGTGCACTCTGAGAAAACTTTTCATTCACCAGCAATGGTTCGCTATTGACCTGTTCGAGAGAAACTTATGCGCTGACGTTGGTAGTCTTTAGAACTAGCCAAAAATTGACAGTTTGCATGAAGAATCGGAAAAAAGTTCACTTTTTTAATTTTCTTAATGTAGTGAAACGATGTACAAACGAAATTATCACAGGTTATATATTACGGTAAGTCTATTGCAAGCAAGATACAGGATAGTGGGATAACCAAAGAGAACATTCATAATTTTCATGTAATGCCGAAGTAACGTGGTTCGTAGGATTGCCAAGTGTGAAAATTACAAAAACCGGCCGGTCGGTCACGCCTTCAAAAAATGGGGGGGAGTGGGGGGGGGGGGGGGTGTCAGGTTGTTGCATTTTTGTATTTGTAGCATATTAGAGGATTTCTCTAGTGATTTGCCTGGAATGTGTAAACGTGTCTAGTCGCCGGTAGCATGCAGGCGTATGAAACTGAAGGGTAAAAATGCGGCTAACATCTTTCTACGCTTCCTACACGTCCGACACAAAAAGAAAAAAGCAAAAAAGTAATTTTGTTCGAGCGCTTACCAATACACATTCATCCGAGGCTGAAGTTAGAGCGGGCTACTCACAAATACATTTGGTCCGAGGCAAAGTTTGTTATGGGCTAGATGTTGGCTACACGTAAAATGTATGGGAATGACATTTGTGGCAGTGGGTTGGTAGCATGTAACCGTTGACAGTTTCCCGTGTAAATGGGATGAGCAGTTATTGGAAACGAACGGCAGGACATCACAGTCGCGACACACCGAACATTGAATGGACTATTGGAGGTAGTAACAAGTAACAACCTGCTTCTGGCGCTAGTGGCCAATTTAATGTATATTACCGCCAAAAGCAAGGTATTGTCACTGCAAAACTAGCTGTCTTCAATGATCCACTGCTCAGGATTAGGGGAATGTCCCCGGCTATGAAACAGGTTTTGTTTTTTGGCCATAGCTTTTGATCGGATCATCCAATTTTAAATCTTTTTGAAGCATTGGAAAGTTTAAACGTATACCTATCTTTTTGCCAAAGAAAGTGCATGGTTTTTGTTTAAAACACAAAAATTTAAGCAAAATTTCAAAACATGGTCTTTCGTGGTTAAAAGAAGTGTCCCCGGTTGTGAAACACCTCGGAAAATCTTTAGAAAAGAAAAGAAAATAAAGAAATATCGACGGAAAATCAAAAATTAAAATCATTCATTCATGGAAAATACTAAAAATACAAAATCATTAAGCAATTTCTTCGTTTAATCATCTAAATCTGAATCGCATTGAAAGCATGTTAAAAAGCAAGCAATCATATTGGCGCATTTCAAATGCAGTGTTACAAGAAATTGAGTTTTTGCTAAACCTAAATGAATCCTGCTGCCATAAAAACTCATAATGCCCCAATAAAACAAAAGACTCTGTTACCAGTTTTGATCGCCGAATCGCCGAAACTTCCACTTCTGTTCTGTGGGTGCGCTGTTGCTTCTGTTAATTGCGTTAGTTGTCATTTTTGTCACTGAGAAAACTTTTCGTATATAGCTTCTATCTTTCACACATAGATTTTTTCCATGTGCCCAGTAAATGAACTTTATGTGCCAAACAGTTACCATTTATGTGTTTTTAAAATTTACCTTTAAAATTTGCACATACGATTCATATGCATATAATTTACATGTGTACTTCTGGGCGGATTGTGTTTATATGAGGCACATAATAATCATAAGGATTTTCATATGGAAATTTTCCATAAGTTATGTGCGGATTATTTTGAGTAATATGGTCGCGAAGAAGAGATGCCAGTCTTCTTGATGGAATGTTTTTGCTGGAACCTTTGGGAACTTTTCCTCTCCGTGCTGCTCTACTTTAGAGTGACTATATACAGAGTGGCGCCAAGTCATCCCAAATGTATGCAATGCGGTTTATCCTAGGTTTTTCTTTCTCTTTCCTGCATACGCGTTGGATAGGTTGTCTGCTCGATTGGAATGACACTGACAGATAATTATCATTCCAATTTTGACATTGTCGCCACTCTGTATATAGTCACTCTACTCTACTTGAGATGTATGTTTCTAAAAACTGACACAGGAGGCGCCAAGTCGTAAAAAAGGTAAAAAATGCTTTTGGTGTTTTTCGTGTTTTTAAGTTGACGGGATTTTTCGGATTTCTCCAAGATTTTTCTAGCCAACGAACTGTCAGGTCAGCTGTAGTGGTCGTGGTAGTTTGGTTTCATTGCTCCAAAAACGAAAATACCGAGTAGCATTTGTTTTTATTCAAGTATTTACCTACAATATAAACAGTAAACTTGGATTTATAAATTCATTGAACTTTTAAATAAAGCTAAATAACTGTTAAGTAGTGATGACTGTAGTGGAATTCTTCGGTTGTTCCTTCCTGGCCTTTGGGCCACCTCTTGCAATGTTCTCTCTCACGATTGCTCATGATCCAATTCGCATAATAATCCTGATAGCAGCGGCCTTCTTTTGGCTGGTTTCCCTGCTGCTATCTTCTACGGTTTGGTTTGCTGTTTATCCACTACGCGATATATTAGCATTTGGACTTGTATGCTCAGTATTTATTCAGGTATGGGAAATTATGACATATTTTAAAGCAACACTAACCCTTTATTTTTCAGGAGGGATTCCGTTACCTTATGTATAAGCTTTTACGGAAAACGGAACGAGGTTTGCAGGAAGTCACCGAAATTGCTCGGATATCGGATTACAAACACATTCTCTCGTACGTTTCTGGCCTCGGGTTTGGAATCATTAGTGGCGCATTTTCACTGGTTAATATACTCGCTGACTCAGTGGGACCGGCCACCGTTGGTCTGAAGGCAGGATCAAATATTTTTATCGTTATCAGTGCGGCGCAATCTTTGTGTATGATCTTGCTGCATACCTTTTGGAGTGTAATATTTTTCAGTGCATGTGATTTGAAAAATTATTACCACATTTCATATGTAATCGTAAGCCATTTGTTTGTTTCCTGCATTACGCTGCTAAACAAACAGCAACTATTCTCTGTTTCGCTAACGG
Source organism: Sabethes cyaneus (assembly GCF_943734655.1). Classification (NCBI taxonomy): domain Eukaryota; kingdom Metazoa; phylum Arthropoda; class Insecta; order Diptera; family Culicidae; genus Sabethes; species Sabethes cyaneus. The sequence continues at coordinate 181,548,564 of NC_071355.1, forward strand.
CATCTTACATTGTTTTGGCAATTACTTGTGTCATTGCCTTTCGAGTAGTTGGTGGTAATCTCACGTCGTTTAAAAAATTTGTAACGTGCAAATAGAATGACTTTTGCTAGTTTTTTTGTACTAAAACTCTAAACTATTTTAAGTATCTACTAAAAATATGATCCATTATGGTCAAAATAAAATCTATGATATTTGTGATCTTGAAATTTTATTTATAGTTAAGTGAGATGAGCAATCAAGCGTACTAAGCACACTTCGCTGGTTCACCAGGGATGCACAAGTGCGACGGTTGTAAAAAATGGTCTGGACAATCGAATTGTTAAAAAACAATATTAACCTATTTTTGTATCATGACTGTAAGCTGTTCTAATCGAAGCGGCACTCTTGCAAGTAACGTGATCAAATTTTTCAACCATCTACAGCTACACGACAGCAGTATTGTAAAGGCTTTTTAGTATCATTTAATTTCACTTGAATTTATTTCGAATTCGTGCTAGTATTCCTCACAAAATCAGGGCAGAATACCTCACTCAATTCTTTCCTGGATAATTTGTACTTATAATCTTACTGGCAATAAATTAACTGATATAAACGAATCTACAGATACCGTAGATAACGAACAAGATTTTTTGGAATCTCTAAAGATTCTATACGGTGAGCGAAAACAAGATCTCGCTTTTTTTCGTCTTCGTCGATCGCAGCCCATACTGACTTGCGCACGGCATCTCTAGCCTGACGCAGAAGTGAAAAGTCTTCGAACTGGAAATTATCACAACGCTGAACCAGTGACAACGTACCATATGTTCGTAGCAGTTTGGAGAACATGGTGTGCTGCAGCTTATCTGCCGTCAGTCTGCGTTCATTCATAAACACATCGGTACAGTATCCGACAACCGGCTGCAGATATTTCCACTGCAACTTTGTATCATTCGGCGAGGACGAAACCATTGTCATTAGTATATCATCAGCTTCGGCCGACGTGATATGCACCATTTTACTGACGACTCTTTCATAACGGTTTAAATCGGCAACGTCCACGGTTTCATTTTGGCCTTCGTCGTCATTCATTAAGGCGTTTTTTATCATATCCAAAGTTTCCGCCAGATGGTCGGAGAAAAAATATGCCAGATGTTTTACATGATCCAGGTATTCTAGTAATATTCGCAACTGTTTTTCGTTATCATTTTCGCGAACCGCCGCCACTGATAGGGCAGCAAGTTCATTATGTAAAAGCGAGTGACTATAAATTACTTCATAATTCAGAGAGTCATCCTGTAGTCGCCGAATGCCTTCATCATCCGCCAGTAATAAAGCTAGAAATTGATACAAATTTCGATTGACTCGATCACTGAAGCGACTTGTAATGTATTGATCGTTGGGCCCTTCCAAAAGTTGCCTAGCTAAGCGACATTTATCTGCATTTTTCTCCCATAAAAGTGCAGTTTCTACGAAATATGGAATTAGCGACGTGGACCGGTAGCTAAGTAGTGCTATTGGAAAGATGTCTTCCATTTGGTATTTTTGCTGGTATGCATGTGCTCTGTGGACATAGTTAAAGAGTATTTTGAAGCAAGCGATTTTAGCTTTTACTTCATAGTTGCCCCGAGCTGCTAATAGGTTCAGTGGATCAACATCGTTTTCTGAGCGAATGCTAGCATCCGCGTGTCCTGTGTAAAGTAAATGAATCAGAATTTCAATATTGCCGAATTCCACGGCACCATGCAGTGGAGTTTCACCGGCAAAATCAGGAGCGTTTACGTCAGCCCCTTTCGCAACAAGGCACTCTACAAGTTCAAGAGAACGTCGCTCTACAGCAACGTGTAATGGTGTCACGTCTTCATTACTCCCAACGTTAATAACCGAAGGATCCTTAGTCAGCAATAGATTCGCAATTTCAGCGGATGCATTCTTCATACAAGCATACAGCAGAGCCGTCCGACCTTCGAAGCACCGGGCCCCCACATCGATATCCGTTCGTGACAGCAATAGCTCGACGCATTCCGCATTTCCGCTGGACACTGCGTGGTGCAGTAAAGTCCAGTTGTGGTTGTCTCGAAAGTTGCCGACTTTGATAAGCTTGTTTTTGTTAGACTTCCTTTCAAGGCACTTTTCAAGAGCTATGGGGTCGCCGGTGGCTGCTGCCTGCCAAATGTTTTTACCGGAAGACATGGCAAGCAAGTTCTGAAAGGACAGGAATTAATTTTCTCCATTCACATTTATTATATTTTCGTCAATCTAAATACATTGTTTACACAATTTTCTTGCAAGTCTGCTTACTGATTATGCTGATTATGTCCTGAGCTGAGAATAATAAAATTAATATTGAAAAAAAAACAAACACAAGCGACTCGTTTTGAGGCAGGTAAAATATTACGTACCAAATTTTACTAGAGAAACTAAAATTAGAGAAACTAGAATAAGAGAAAAGATAAGAAACAGATTTTTAAGCTGTCATTATTAAACCAAATTTAGCTATAGTTTTCAGAAGGTCGCATAAGCCGTGCAACTTCGATATAATCGTAACTCGATATGCCTAACATAGTTTTTACCTCGAAATAAGGCCATTACAAATATTTTATAAAGTTTTTGTCCTTCCGGTGTTCGGCAACTGAAGGGGGGGGGGGGGGGGGGGGGGTGGCGAAAAAAACAAAGTGAATTTTTTAATCGAGCAAAAAAAAACATGGATTTAGAATTTTTAGTTAAGGTTTAAACGTGAATTCTTGCTATAATATATACGTTATTAGTTTCTATGCAAAAATATAAGAAAAAAGATCAAAAACGGAGGAAAATTTTTTTTGGACGATTTTCGGAAATTCCATTGTTCGAATTTCCATTTCTGTTTCGTGCTCGGAGATTCATTTTTCGAGTTTTTAAGACTGTAGAGCCCACAGACAATTGATTTTATAAAAAGAAATTTGACTCATATCCTACAAATTATTTTTTGCCCCCCGATTTTTCAAGCTAATTTCCAAGGGGGGGGGGGGGGTGACAAAAACTTTAAATATGATTTGCAATAGCCTAACGTAATTTCTTAAAATTAAAATTTCAACTTAATTAACTTTCATTGTGGCGTGACTTTGCATTGTTGCTTTGCGGAAATAATTTCTATTTTTTAAATCTTGATAGCTATTGTACCTTTCAGCAATTTTACGAGTCCTACGCATATACGTTTTTTAAGAATAATGATTCTGTACTTACTAAATACACTGAAACTATGCTTGTCAACCAAGGAGGGGTGCAGTGGGGAGGCAATAACGAAAAATTGATGGTTCAAATTGCTAAATTGCAAACATGCGTGATAAACGCAGAAAATAACCACGATAATAATTTTCGCGTGGGATTCTAAATAGGTGGAAACTCCGCAATAATCTATAACATATATGTTATACAGGCCTTTAACTTTTCGTTTTAGAAATGTAGGTACTCACTGCATTCTTCTTGCCAACCTGAAGATAGAGAAGGTACGTTGAACAACTTTTTTTTTTCAAACAAAAACTGTTTTTGAAAATTACAGAATCAAGGACGTCTCAATTCACCAAGCGGACAAATGAAAAAAATTATTGGAATAGTGTCATCAGAGTCATTCAAACCTAACTAGTCAAATCGTTTTGTTTTTGTTTATTGAAAGAATGTTTTCGATTTCGATTCGAATCGATTTTTCAGCGGTTTGGACTTACCAACTCAATTATGTTATTATCGCAGACTTGATAAGTATGGAACGATTTCTGACTTCTGCCGCAGAACATCTGTAATGAAAAAAAAAACGAAATAAAACTTTGTTTCCACAGAACAGTACACTTTACGTTTAAGTTTTGGGTCAGATAGGGGTGAAAGACCAATTTCATTACATCGTTACGATGAGTTAGAAGTTATCATTCAAAACATTGTCAAATGAACTATGCGTCATCAGTAGTAGAAAAATAATTTTGCATTTTATATTATCTCATTTCATAACTAGATTGCTCAGAGCATTATTTGAGAAGACTATATAAAAATCTGAGTTTCACACAAATGCATTTCTTGAGCTACACAAGTTATCAAAATAAGATAAAATAGTTTAGAAAAAAAACTTACCTTGAGTTATAAAACGCTTATCTCAACAATATGTCCACAGAATATCGGTCATCTGAATACCCGATAGAAAGGTAGCAAATCTGTAATAAAAAACAGTTTTGAAGGCCTGGGTAATAGCAAAATATGCATGATTTTTGGTAATAAAAATCTTTTCAGCTAGGGGTGAAAGACCAATTTCAAAGATAGTTAAGATTTGTTATCATTCTGCAATAGTCAACTGAACTATGCATCATCATAGTGATAATAGTCATTATCGTATTCGTAGAAATTTTCGATAGTTACCTTTCTGATCGTGGCAGCCAAGCATTGTCCTACCCCAGGCAGTGTAGAGCCAGATAGACCTACAAAAACAAATGCTATTAGGGGTCTTTTCGAGAAGAATAAGTATAAGTTTTTTTCTAACGACGTCAGAATCCTTTTGGTTTAAAATTTGATATGGGTGTAATCGATCAGCGATTCTCAGAAACATTTTATCATCATGATAACATAAGAAAACTTTTACAACCTATTTTAGTCTATGACTTACCGAAAGCTAACTCCACGTGCCATAAATTGCACGTTTTCCGAATCTGCATGTGTTACACCAAAAAGCGCACGCTTGTCAAAATTCACGGTACTACAAACTGGTTACCTGCAGCAAACCAAAAGAACAAATATTAACCAAGCTATACCTTAAATCAACGTATTATATTAATAGAAGACGGTTTCAGCTGGCCGTTCTTATATATATAATCAAAATTATTCATATTTGTAAAAGAACAATCATCATAAGATTTACAAGTAGACTAACTTTCCACCAATGGTAATTACCTCAATCATTTCGCAAGTTTCCGAAACTTGCCCTGTACGAATATCCGCGGCACATCGATATTCTCCTTTGGATTAACCGTTCTTCGGTGAATGTAACTGCTGACGACTACATCAAAACCGGCATCTCGGAAAAGTCGGCTTACTTCCTCTGCAGCGAAATAGTAGCTTCTAGTTCCGTCTTGCCTCATGTAGAAATTCTCCGATATTTTGTTTCCTGGCTTGAATCTCAATTGAGCCATATCGTAGAGCCCGTAGTCGCGGAACAGTACCATACCTCCCGGTTTCATCAGACGGAATATATTTCCTACGGTCGAGGGGAAGTTATTCGGGTGAATGGCCGACAAAACGAAAATTAAGGTCGCTATGTCCAAGCTGGCTTCAGGCAGAGTTTTAAATACATCGTCGCTGGTAATGTCGCATGGGAAAGCTTTCATATACTGTTCATTGTAGAGGTTATGTTTCTTGACCAACTCAACAGCACGTGGTGATAGATCGCACGCATAGATGAAAAATTTTCTTCGGCCATCCTCAATAAGTGGAAATATTAGATTCCCAACACCGCAACCAATTTCCAACATTTGTTTTACATTTTCATTTTGTTCGGCTGATGCGCTTGACGCGTCCTCCATTAGCAATTCCTCAAATTCACGTGTTGTCCAGTGACGATCTTTGAAAAATCTGTCCTCGTTCCGTTTATAAAATAAATCCCAATGCTTACGTGCTTCCCGTTCCAACTTCAAGGCTTGAAATTCTGATACCATGCGTTTATTCTGTTCTTCGAGGCGCAGCTTTTCGTCGTCCGTAAGGACTTTGGCCGTGGTGCTTTCCACGTCACCAAGATTGTAAGGTCCATCGTTTCGGTATGATGCTCGGTATTCTTCCATTATTGTTAATTCGGATATCGAATAACCGTCAATCGCAGGAATATTATACCTGGAAATCTTTGGATATCACCGGCCCATTGTTGTAATATTCCGACTTGTAGTACAGCTATTAGCGCTAGCGAAGAGCACAAAATCACTTTTTATACATCTTACCACGAGGATGATTGAAATCGAAATGAACGATTTACGATTCACGAATTCACGATTCTTCGCCGCTATAGAGATGGGAAATTTATGAATGCTTATCGATAACATCGTCAAAGTTCAGCGTTCAGACCAATGTATATTGACAGTTGCAACAGGTATATGTTGGACCTAGGGGTTTCCAGTAAGGCGTATAAGTGCGTAGTAATAATAGCAGAATTTAATAGGAAAGATTTTAATTTCAGAAGATGGTGGTTCAATACCCGAAAGATGACGACTTGCATTTTAATTAGCTTGCATATACGAATTCAAGTTATTCGAAATTTAAAATATAGCTTATGACGCCAAAGCAAAATAAATTTGACGCGTTCCATTTTTGAAATTTAAAAATAGATTATTTTTTGGCTGCATAAAGGTTGTTGAGACGTTGATTAAGAGACTGAAAAAGCATTGCAAAACTATTTCTCGTTCTAAAAATAGAATTGACAGCATTGCGCAAATTGGTTATTCCAAAACACACAAAAGCCTCTATTAAGCTCCATTGCAGCTTTGAAAGCAGCTACCGAAGTAACAATTTCAGGCTGATCAAACGCTTTTATAGTTGAATTTATTCTACCTGTGGCTGAACTATGGTTTAGTTTTAGAAATAAAAACCTTTTTAAAGCTCTTAAACATGTATATTTAATGATTTTATCAAGCTTCGGGCTTGCTAATACCTGCTTTCGAAGCTGCAATCAGGCTTGGCATACACTTTTCGCTTCGATTTTGCTCTTTTGATTACTGCATCTCAGCCAAGCAAAATTTAAAAAAGTGATGTATGGGGCGTTTGGAGATTTTGTTATTATCTACAATATTGCTGAAGTAAGCATTACCGTGCATTTTGTATTTATGGCGCTATAAGGCTGCTACCCTCTTGGTAGCAAAAAGAGCGCTCTTTTTGCTACCAACGGCATTGCTGCCCTACAGCGCCGTAAATACTAAAAATAAAACTTCAGTTTCTTCAGCAATATTATAGATAATTTCTAGCTCTACAAATGCCCTATTCACCACTTTTCCAAATTCTGCTTGGCTGAGGAGCAGTAATCAAAAGAGCAAAATCAAAGCGAAAAGTGTATGCCAAGCGTGGCTGCAATGGAACTTAATAGAGGCTTTTGCGCATTTTTAAATAACCAATTTTCGCAAAGCTGGAAACAAGGCGCACAAAGGTTATATGAAGGGCGATATAATTACTTAACAAGTGTTTTTTCTGCCTCAAACGAAATAGGTTGTATAAGTTCTCCAATTTCGTCTGAATAAGTATTGTAGAATTGTTTACATAAATTTTATTCAATGCATATTCAGCTATGGCTGAATAATAATGGCTGCTAAAATATTTAATCAGCGCATAAATGTTTCGTGGAAGGGCTGTTTATTAAGATGACAAATCGTTTATTCAGCTAGTATAGCAAACTTATAGCACAGAGAACAGATTAACAGGCTCGAAGGAAGTAATCGATTTTTTGTGTGTAAAGTCTGTCGGTAGCGCCCTCCAGAAATAGTTTGCCAAACGCATCAAAAAATATCCATGTACCTTTATCAATATTTCTTTGTGCTGGAGTTACATAGCAGCGATGGCAGCGACATCAAGATTTAGTTTGCCACTTACTGCTCGAGGGGTGTTTTATTGAAGGATTACTCGTAGATTACATAAAAACCTTTTACACACTTTTTGGCGATTACCTGGTAGTCTGTTCTCTGTGCTTATAGAGAATATTGACAGGTTGTGGAGAGGTTGAAGATGCGCCTATAATCTGCTGGTGACACTATTATGTGAAGCAGCTGATTTACAGCGCATTCGTACGATGCTTAATCACTTATAGAATACAGAGGCCGATTATTGTTGTGCGTGACTCTGTTCAAAGTTGCTATCCAGCTTTTTACGAGCCATAATGGCGGACGTGTTCGTAATATTTGAACAACATTTTTGACATTTCCCTAATACATCGCACGTTTTCTTTTCGCGCGTTCACCGTAAAACTAAAGGAATGTACGGAAAGACAACGCGCGATGTATTAGGGAAATGTCAAAAATGCTGTTCAAATATTACGAACAGGTTCGCCATTATGGCTCGTAAAAAGCTGGATAAAAAGTTTTAACAATATTTTTTCGAGTTCAACATTTGGGCGAATTTATGAACTGTACGCTGCAAATTTGATTGCCTGGTGTTTTCGTTAGGCAGCACGGATGGATTTCGTGATGATACGATGATATTTGTTACCGTTTGCTTGCAGTCAATCTTTTCTGCAGCGTTCATCGACTGATACTCCGCAAGTTTTCGAATAAAAGATTCAGAAGGTTTCATGGAGATTCATGCCCACTTGGTTTCGACGAGATCTCGGTGCTAAGCGACCTGAGTCAGGTGTACCGATGTCCAACAATAATAATTTGACTGCGGGCTTCTCGAAAATTCCATGTGCGGTCTGCACAACAGCAAGTTGAACATGTCGATCTTTGGAATGGATCGCACGAACCTTTCGATCTTTCGGCTAGTTTTTACTTGACAAGGTCTCGTTTTAGCGGGGCCTAACCGCGGCAAACCACTTCGTCCTTCCGGTCAGCATTGGCACATATTCTGCTATCCAGTGCTTCCAAAACCTGTTTGACTAGATCTACGACTGCTTGCATGTATGCTTTGGTGCATTCATATTGTCGTCGAAAGCGACCGGGGACCCAAAGCTGAGGATCCGCGAGAGAAATGATTCGGAGTATAGGCGAGGAAAATTCACCTGGAGCAATTCGGTCAACATGCGGGAATTGACAATTAGGGTGATTTATATATTTTAGACAGGCGTTACGCGTACTCTATTTTGGACTTTTACGGCAAAATCAAATGGAAAATTTCCAAATACTCGATATATTTTTGTTGCGGCACAAAGCCGCAATATGACCGCGTTGACCTTCACATCTAGCAGAACAACAATAGCGCTTTGTCTCATTGTTGTTCTGGCTAGATATAGTAACAATAAGCTGTCGAAATATGTATAAATAGGATAATAAAAGTGAGTCTTGAGTTCAATCCGTTCGCAGCCACCGCCGCTGGCGGTGGTGTGCAAATCGCAACACGTGTTTATATATTGCATAATAATATCACAGTCCCGTTGGTAACCGGCCCCCTTACGACGATCACGGAACATTGGTGCCGTGACCAGGATTTGTCCTGGCACTGACAACGTTTTACCAACGGGACTTCAGTTTTATCGATCGTGTTATCGGTCCACAGTAACAGTAATTTTCGGTAGTGGGATAGTGACTTGAACAGTAACAGTTTACTAACGGGACATCAAATCCATCGACCGTGTTGCTGCATTGCTACAAGAGTGTATTACATTTGGCATCCACGTAGTGGGATGATGCTGCTGAACCTTGCTGTGCTCGTCGTTCCAGAGGAAGTACGGCATATCGATAGTCGAAATAGGATTTCATTCACTAGTCACTACGCTTCAGCTAGGCCGGTGTGGGTGACTTCGCAGCCGCTTAGCAACAAATCCCCGAGCGGAGCTATGCCGGTGTGGGCGAATCACAGCCGCTTAGTAAAATACATTCAGCTTCTGAATCCCCGGTTTTGGATTCAGCTAGCAGTAGGAGGGCTGTACAGCACCGAAGCTTGCAGCATCCGAGGGTGTATTCTTATCAGCAAGTGCTTGGTTGCGGTTAGAAGTTTCGTCTGGGTCGTTCGCCAGAAGGAAGCTAACTCGCTGACACTTGACGTTCATCCATTTCGTTTCATCGGTACATCGTAGAAAAATTCATGTGTGATAAAATCCGGCCACCAAGCGCCAATTTGTGAGGACGCCAGGTCCAGTTGTTATAATCCGGCCAATCAGCGCCAATTTGTGAGGACGCCAGGTCCAGTTGTGATAATCCGGCCATCCAGCGCCAATTCGTTTTTGATGATCCAGCCACTCGGCTCCGTGTTGGGAGGACACCAGGTCCAGATACGTTATTCCGGCCACTCCGTGCCATTCTGTAGGGACACACGGTCCAATTACGTTATTCCGGCCGCTCTGCGCCAGTTCAAGTGATAGTCAGTCTACGAGATTTCAACTACAACTCACCAGTAAAATTTTTTGCCTTACTGCTAAGACCTAGAATCATTCTCGTTTTGTATATCGCAGTGTAAAACCTTCGGTTTTGGTGCGGGAGTATGTTGCGGCACAAAGCCGCAATATGACCGCGTTGACCTTCACATCTAGCAGAACAACAATAGCGCTTTGTCTCATTGTTGTTCTGGCTAGATATAGTAACAATAAGCTGTCGAAATATGTATAAATAGGATAATAAAAGTGAGTCTTGAGTTCAGTCCGTTCGCAGCCACCGCCGCTGGCGGTGGTGTGCAAATCGCAACACGTGTTTATATATTGCATAATAATATCACAGTCCCGTTGGTAACCGGCCCCCTTACGACGATCACGGAACAATTTTTTTTATTTGGCTACTAGCTGACCCGACAAACTTCGTATTGCCACAAATTGAACTGTGTTGTACATAAATCGTGAATCTCGGATGACCTTTCACACAATCTTGAGTTTTGCAAGTTTCTGGGGAGTTCATGGGTGTTTTAACATACAAATTTTCCTCACAGTAAAGTAGAAAACAACTCCCCCCATTGCTTAGCCTGATAAAATAAAGCGGATAGCATTTAAATATTCCCCATCATTACAAACCATTTCGCCGAATACCATTTTGCGGAACGATTCGATTAGTTTTTGAGTTACACAAAAATTTCTGTTTTATTTGTATGATAGTCCATATCCCGGTATCACAGGGGTGAGGGGTCCCAAACCATTATTAAAAAAATCCTGCCTCCAAAACCCCCCACATGCCAAATTTGGTTCCATTTGCTTGATTACTTTTCGAGTTATGGAGGAATTTGTATTTAATTTGTATGGAAGCCCCCCCTCCTGAAGTGGGGAGAGGTTTCAATTCACCATAGAAAACATTCTTGTTTCCAAAAACACCCACATGTCATATTTTGTTCCATTTGCTTGATTAGTTCTCGAGTTATGAGGAAATTTGTATGTCACTTGTATGGGAGCCCCCCCTCCTTAAAAGGAAAGGGATCCTAATTCATCATAGAAAAATTTCATGCCTCCAAAAACACCCACATGCAAAATATGGTTCCATTTGATTAATTAATTCTCGAGTTATGATGAAATTTGTATTTCATTTGTATATGAGCCCCCCCACCCCCTCCTAAAGTAGGGCAAGGTTTCAATTCACCATAGAAAAATTCTTGTCTCCAAAAACACCCACATGTCAAATTTGGTTCCATTTGCTTGACTAGTTTTCGAGTTATGAGGAAATGTGTATTTCATGTGTATGGAAGCCCCCCCCCCCCTCTTAAAAGGGAGAGGGTTCATTATTCGCCTCCTAAAGAGGGGAGGGATCTGAATTCACTATGGAAAAAAAATTGCCTACAAAAACACCCATATGTTAAATTTGGTTCCATTTGCTTGATTAGTTCTCGAGTTATAAGGAACTTTGTATTTCATTTGTATGGAAGCCCCCCCCTCCTAAAAAGGTCAGGGGTCACAATTCATCATAGAAAAAATTCATGCCTCCAAAAACACCTATAAGCCAAATATGGTTCCATTTGATTAATTAGTTTTCGAGTAATAAGGAAATTTGCATTTCATTTGTATAGGAGCCCCCTCTCCTAAAGTGGGGAGGGATCTCAATTCACCATAGAAAAAATTCTTGTCTCCATAAACACCTACATGTAAAATGTTGTTCGATTTGCTTGATTAATTCTCGAGTTATGCAGAAAGTTGTGTTTCATTTGTATGGGAGCCCCCTCTTAGTGGGGGGAGAGGCCTCTAACTATCATAAGAACCTTCCCTGGCCCCAAAAACCCCTACATGCAAATTTTCACGCCGATCGGTTCAGTAGTTTTCGATTCTAAAAGGAACATAGGGACAGACAGACAGACAGAAATCCTTTTTTATAGGTATAGACTACAGAACTTTTTTAGCTTCCGAATGGCTCCTACAAAGTTTGTGTCGTGGTCTCTTATTATTTTTAAAGGCAACTTCTTCTGGCGATGAAGTATCCAACATCGAGAGTCACGAATCTGTCGTAAGGCTATGTGCAACTTCGAGGTGCTTGCACGGGCGGGTTATCCAGAACACCAACGACAATACATTCGAGACAGAGCGGCAGAATGTTTTCAACCATGTGGGCGCTAGCAGAAAATTAGGTAAAGGAGGGTCATTGAAGCAACGCTTATTAAATTATGTGTACCGTTCATCTTTACCCAAGCTGGGGGATTCACTGATTGCACCAAGCTATAATGGAGCCAATCATAACCGGATTGAAAATCAACTTCTCCCAGGGGGAATTTTACAGTTTAATGGCATATGTCATCGGATAAACAGTTTTCCAACAAACAAGCACGAGCAAATAAATTTATTCTATCAGCAACATTAACAAGCATTTCATTCTGGAGTGTTCGAAGACATTGTGCAAATCGAACTACAGCAACCGTTACTCACAAATTCTCCACATGAGCTCGTGTCATTTCCGCATGGACGGTTTTACAGCAAAATATCAGACATAGTGGGCGAACGGAGGCGGGTCGATTTCGAGAATCTGATGAAACTGGCGGTAACAGAAATAAAATTTTAATACATCTGCTGAAAACAGTTTTCATCTAAATCTAGAAGTTTAATGTAAATTATAGATAGGTATAAAGCAAAGCCTTAGGCATAACCGTCTTTACACATTACCCTTTTTTATCAACAGACTTCGCAGTCGGCTGTTAGAGTACAGGACAGTTACGGGGCTAGTGCAACAATCCTGCTGACTCTATCTAGCAGCACCGCCTAGCCGAGATTCGAACATACGAGGACTTGCTTGTTAGACCAGCATCGTAGCTCGAGGCTAACTGGGCGGTATATGTTATACAAAATACAACAAAAAATTGTATACAAAAAATCTTATGTTTTTGAGATACACATTTTCAAAGAAATATAGTTACATAATGAAGACACACGGTATACTATTCTTCTTCTGGCCTTTAAAATAAATTGATGACAACATCCCACGCATTAGCTATTATTTATAAGCGTCTTTTAATAGCTGAGAATATATCTTCGACTCTTAATTAGCTCCTTAATGTTATCAACAAGTACCGGATAGTAATCGGCAGCTTAATTCTGTGGTGCTGCGGATAGGATGTTCATTTGTAAAAGTGCATCATTTATTCGTATATATACCTAGCCAAGCAGTAGCAAAACAGGACGAAAACAGGATCGCGTGTTGCGTGCGTGCTGATGCAACAGCACTGACCACGCTGACTGAATGATTTCGTTTGTCGACAGAAGTGAAATAGCTACGATAGTAAGTTTACATAGATTCGCTGCTATGTAGCGTTAGATCCTTTGGACATAGACGAGCAGGCAGGCGGGAAAAGTCTACCGAGACCCGTCCACCGGGTTCAGTCGCAGTTTTCTACCGACCCTGTGCACTTGTGCTTTTCCATAACTACTTGCGTCAACAACTTGATGTAGTGGAAGTTTGAAACACAATTGTAATTGGAAATAACTTGTTCAAAAATTCATTAAGGAACATTTATTTCCGAATCAACAGCACTCGAGGCTAAGGCGCCGAACGGTGAGGTTAAATCACTTCGGAAAACAGTTAGCTTTTGGTGCGGAGAACCGGTGGACTATTGGTTTCAACATTGCAGAAAGTGTCGCTTTGATTAATTTGATAACATTAGTCAGACGAGTTGTGTTTTAGAATAATAGGAACCGGGAAATCATGTTTTATAGTTCAATGTAAATCAGGCCACGCCGCCAACGGATGCGATTAGGCCGTAAATATTTGTCCATTTATTTGAAACAGAGTCACGAGAAGCGCGTGATGTTCAACTTCGCAATATATAATTTGTGCTAAAATTGAAAAGGATAGTGCATGCTTGTGCAAGTTATTGTTCCGTGTAGAGCCTTCTGACATCAGCCCAGGTAAATATGTGCAGTATCTGAAATTGATTAATGTAAACGTACAGTTTCGTTTTCTGTGGGAGAAACAGGTTGAAAATGTGCTGGAGGAAATTGCTTTTTGAATTATACAGTTGGCTTTTTGGCGTCAAGGTTATGGAAGTGATGAAATGTTTAGCCATAGTTGAAAGTAAAGAAGCCTAATGTGTTTTTTAACAAAAATATTTTAATAATTGATAACATCAGACAATAGATATACCAACGAATCATCATACACTTTTTAGTAGGTAAACGATCTCAATATAGAACATTTCTGGTGCAATTAGTTCGAACTAAGAATTGAGCCATTATTTTCCAAGTTAGCTTCAAAATAATTACAATATTCATAGAGATAATCGACGTTTTTAAGTGTCTTGAAGAAGTCAGGTGGGCCGTTCTAATGAAATTTGGCAGCTACAAGTATTCGAATACATATATGCGTAAAAATAAAGACGATAGGTGAAACATACGTGTGTTTCTTGATATAAAAATAATGACCTCCAAATAACGCTTGTACAGGCAAATACAAATACAAATATGAAATATACGCCAAATATATGACCAAATTTCGCTCTGAAATAAGCATTTACTGATTAGTAGATTTCAAACAGTAATATCGATTTCATTTCCGACAACAATTTCAGTTATTAAGCAATTACGAAAACATCTTACAATTAATTTTGTGCCAGCTACTATTTTCGATTGGCAATATCATTTAAAATGCTGAAAATTATTTACTTGGTGCTAGCGATTATTCTAAACTCTATATTTCAAAGTTTGTAAATAATTACTGTTCTATATTTTGATCAGAGTTTCTTTATCAGAAATGAAATGTGGGGTATATCGTCGTGGTAGAGTCACCTTTTATCATTTGCCCATATAACTTCCATTTCGAAAGGAATTTTGGCAATCTAGATATGTCGTTGCAAAGGTCTATCAGCATTGTATACTTCTAGAAAATAAAATGATTGTTTTAAAAATAATACAGTTAAAGGTATTTATACAAAGAAAAAGTTGGAAGGTTGGATCGGAGACATTACCGCGTTATTGACGAGTAATACGCAAAGCTGTTATTTATGAAGATACGTCTTTGGGTGTACTTACGAAAACGAAAAATAAATAGGTATATAACGAAAAGTGGATACAATATTTCACTTATAACCAGACGATTTTTCAATAGATTTTAGAGATATTTGCGTAACTTTTTTAAGTATTTAAAATATATAAAATAATAGATTTTTTGGTTTTACCAATGAAGAATTTGGTAAAATGGACCGTTTGTGAATTCATCACGGTACGAAATCGATGACATTCAACTGATGTTTTAATATTTTTCAAATGCATTGATGCTGTTCGAGTTCATTCTCCGATCTTTGAGTTCATCTCATCATCTCCTCTGTTGGGTACCCTTACCACTGCGTCCATTATTTTGAACTATTGCGGTATGCCCCGTTTATTTTTGTTGCTGTACGGTTTAAGCTTACCTATCACTTATTGGCCTTGCCAGCGTTGCTGATATTGTTCAGGGTTTTGCGTGAGAAAAAAAGAAAGGGAAGTATTTTTGCTTTTGTCAACACTCACGCGTTGACAGTTCGGCACGAGATTTCCTGTAAGTGCGAGCAGCCTACGAAATCTCTTTCAACGCTGGCAAGGCCAATTGAGGAAGTGATAGGCTGATAGTTGGAGCGAGACAGGTGCCAATCAGGAATGACTTGTTTTATGAACCTTGTTACCCTGGTCGGCGACGCAAACCAGATCTCTCTAGGCTCTAGTAGGTTTGCGATACTGCAGTCTGCGTCCTATTAGCGCCCAACAATTGCAGAGCAATTGTTCGCTCTCGGCATTACACAGGCGACAAATATCATCTTGTACAAAACCGCGATTCCGAAGATGATATTTATTCGGGTAATGTCCTGTCACAAGACCGGTAAGCGTGCTGAGATCTCTCTTATTGAGACTCAGCCGCTTTTGAGTAATCTTAATACTCGGTGTTATATTTTTTTGATTATTTGAGCAATCGTACGGCCATCCAATTGGCCATGACTGTTCGGCTCTCCTATTGTTTCAGCTCTCCCTTCACCACACAGTCAGAGATTCCGCAGAATGAATCTGGAGCTAGGGATGCTATACCGGTTTTACCGGTATTACCGGGCTATTTTCCAATACCAAATTGCGGGTTTTCGACGATCAAAAACCGGTATTATCGGTATTTTTTGCATAATCAAATAACAACTCAAGAAGCCTGAATCGCTGGTAAAACTTTTAAAGCATAAAAGCACCCACTATTTTATGATTAAAAGTTCTACAAATAATAACTCAATTATGTAGTTCTTCCAAAGGGAAAACCCCGAAATACCTCACCGCTGGCAGCATAGAGCCGGAGTGCCTCGTGCCTCATGCTTTTTAGGCAGTCTTCTCCATTTAACTCGTTCCACTTCATGAGCTACTCGTCGCCAATATCCCAGTCATCTCAAGAGTCGCAAATCCTTATCGACCTGATCGAGCCATCTTGCACGTTGAACCCCTCTGTTGCTGGTGGCGATGGGTTCGTTGAAGAGAATTATTTTCGTTGCACTGTCGACCGGCGTCTTACGACGTGTCCAGCAAACCGTAGCCTACCGACTTTCGCCAGCTGTATCCAATGGGATACAGCGCCAGCTGTACGATGGGAATCTCTTCGAGCAATGTCTTTAGTTCGTGATTCATACGCCTCCGCCACTCTCCGCGTTCAGTTTGTACTCCACCAAATATCATCTGCAGCATCTTCCGGTCAAACACAACAAGGGTGCGTAGTTCCACCACAATTTGTCACAACTTCAAGTCCGTTAAGAACTACCGGTTAAATAAGGGTTTTGTACATTGTCAGCTTTGTACGACGACGTATACTTCTTGATCGTAGCGTTTTGCGAAGGGTAAAGTAGGTCCGATTTTTTGCTTGTTTGCGCCAAATGATTAAGAATATTGCGCAACAGAAGAAATCTGACTTTAGATTTCAAAAGGTCGCATAATCAACCCTTTTGCATGCATTATGCGACCTTCTGAAAACTAATGCCAGAAATGTGCGATATACAGTGAAGCTGTTTAGAAAATCTTCAGTGAAAATAAAGAAATGTTAGAACCCAACACGGAATAGGAATCCGCTCGGTTGCTAGCACAAACTGGAATAGAAATAACTTTGTGATTAGTTAGAATAACCTAATGGTAGGATTGAGCGAATTCTACGGGCTTCAATCATCGGTTCGAACGTTTCTGTCGGATCTGAGAAGCAAGGATACGTTTTACCTAAGCGATAAGGAAATTATGAAGAAAGAAGAAATTGTCGCAGTGCTAGAACTAGTGTTGGCTGCTGTCGAATTACTGTACCGGAAAAATTGCAAACACTACGAACTCTAAAACTACTCTCGGAACACCTTTCAGGTATCGCGCAACTGTTGTTCGAGTTACTGTATTTCAGAGAGAGTTCGTATGTTTAAATTTATTCTTTTTATAATTAACCGCACTATTCGTGATGACTTTGTAATATTCTACAAGGCACCAAGGATGTTTTAATAATAAAATTCTGCAAGGTTTTATTATTTTAAAAGTCAATGGAATAAATTCAGAAACCGAACAGGCAGAGGAACCAAATAAACTGAACTTTCAGTTAGAATTTATCACATATGTCAGTAGGTATCTAAGCAGCTTATTAAAAGCTCTTGAACAAGGGTTTTCCTATGCAGGGGCCGAAACGGTTACATTTTTTCTTTACATTTACCAGCATGCAATGCCATGTCAGACTCTAACCAATACCATCGCTCTGCGCTGTTTCTGTATCGACAGTGCCTATCTCTTGCACGTGTTGAGACTAGCCCGAATACGTACATGATAATAAGCAAACATTTTCGTATGTCAGCCGATCATTCATACAAAATGTCGTGTAGCAATGACATGCATTTGTTGTTTTTTCCTTACAGTTGTAGTTGGAATAGTATGGAGCAGTGATAGAGAATAAGGTGTATTGGGAACCTTTTATTTAAAACCGTGTTGTTTGGGGGAAAGCTGTATGTTTTTTTACGTGCGCAACAGCAAAAGAGAATACAAAAAAGTGTCTCCAAGACTGATGACATTTTCTCCCCGATGTCGAAGTGTCTGACACGTAGACTAAAAGATGTTTTCGTTGTTCTTGCATTTATTTTCGGTGCTTGTGTACCAGTAACATGTCGCAAGACTGGTAGCAAGAAAGAACGGTAAATGTCTTCAAATTTTTGTCACCAACCAGTACATTTTACGTCCTTGTTCCTATACCACATTTCTAATTTACCGCTAGGAATTGTTCTTTCCTCCGAACACCGAATAAATATTCTCTGCCTCCGGAAGTTTTTCATTATAATTTGTTTTCGTTTAAAATATGACACGGTAAACTCTCTTCGCATTGTTTCTGTTTCTGTTTGCAGCATGAGGTGGGGCAGTTAGAGCCAAGTCTGTCCAAGGCTGAGAGAAGGTGGTTGTGATAATGATAAAAGAGTCCGTGCGGACAACGCTAGCGCCATAATGCGTTGATGATGATGAATTAATGAGTAGGAAAAAGAGATGACAGAACTTGACTCTATGCAGATCCGTTACAATCGTATAAGCAATAACAATGAATGTACTTATCTTGATCTTCTCCTTCCTTTTGTTTATCCGCTTCTCTTCCTGTGTCAGTCTTGTGTACAGTACCTGTATATTCGTAATAACTTAGGGCCTACGTTGACTTCACGTCGTCCACTCCAACGTCTTCAACCTGTAGCTGATCCCTCGTTGCCCCCCACGACAACGTTAGGCTCACCGTGAGGAGCAACGACCGAAATCAGACAACGAAAAAGAAAGGGGGAAAATTTTACACAACATGTTGATTGCAATTTTCGAGTTAGTAATATCACGAGAATTCTATGTCTGTCCATCACCTATGCTACTACCGACTAACTACTCGCTAGGATGGACGCTACTCATCTCTCCAACTACCCGTGTCATCACGGTCGGTAACCCAGCGCTGTTCAACCACCTATGATCATTAAAAGCCACAGCCGCTTCTTTATCTACCATCTTTGCAGTATTGTAGCTGTTGGCGTTAATTTCCGAATATTTTGTGCGGAATATTATTCAAGAGCAATATTATCGCTCAGAACTATCGAAAAACTAATTGAACTTCCGAAAAATAGAGCAGATGCGATGTAATGGGGACTGGTACTCGTTCACATTATTCCCGGTGGCAGTAATTGCCTATTTGTAGCGGTAGTCAACCCATTTGTCGGTATGCTCTTCAGACCGTGGTCAAATTGAAGCAATTCTGTAACTTAGAAAGGTTGAGGTGGATCATGTAGAACTTCACTTGGAGATAGTATATATGCCATGTTAAGTCTTAAGTGCAAGCTGTCACTGAAGCAAGACTTAATAAGATGTTAACGAAATTGATAATCCTGTGAGGATGGTATTGAATCGAAAAAATCCTCATACCATGGCCATATATTATGTACTATGACCATATTTTAGGAAGTGGGAATGATGGTATATTGAGGACAGCCCTTCGCTATCGCTTGAATCAGCCAGAGAATCGAATACCTGTTTTTACTTGAAGAGTTATACTCTAAAAGGATTTACTTAGAAGTGGAATTCCAGTTGAAGTCTGCCAGGATTGGGCAATGGACAGAACAAAATGCATATCGAGGCTATAAAGCTTTTCGAGAGATCCCACTGAGTCCGACCGCGACGACAGCAGCAAGAATGGAGAGGAGCAGGCCGCCGGTGAGTTGCCACCGTCCGACTTGATGGACTCTCCGACAGCAGCTCATCAGCATTAGGAGGGTCCTTGGGAGACAAACAGCGTCATTCATGATAATTTTATATTGTTAGTTGAATACCGTTAACGCGGTTAATCACAAGACGTGCAAATCATTCTAATAAAGAACGGAAATGAGAAAATAACAATAATAATTAATTACATCCAAAACAATACAATAGAGGTGACAGTAACAACAACGATAGCAATATTAGTAATAATAGTAATAACATAGGAAACTGACACAGGAAACACAGCTACTGACTATAACTTCCTGCCCATTAATAATTGTAGTGTATAAGAAAAAATTCCTTATCATAGAACACTCAAACATATATTCATTCATACCTATACACCCGTGCACACTCATACATGCATACACATATATACATATACATGTGCGTATATTTTTCAGTGCTGTGCTGTCCATAATCGCATAACAGCCACAAATTCTATGGCAATCTCATAGAAAATGTCTTGATTACGCAAATAAAGACATCACATCATTTTTGAACACTCGTTCGTTCTAACTAGCGATAATGTTAAATTTTCATGAGTAAGTCAAAATCTCATGAATCGTGGGTAGGATTTGGTTTCAGTTTCCTAGAGAAATTTCTCTGCATACCAGCATTTCATCTAGGGAACTGAGTAAGCCCTCCCGGTGCTTCGGCCTAAACGGATTGAATTTAAAATCAAATCCGTTCAATTCCGCTCGATTCCGCTTTACGAGACACATGCTACACATAAAGATAAATTATGCAATACTATACTACATACTACACATCTATCTAACTTAAACTATGTTACATTCTACATGCGGAACTAAGCTTAGGAGTATGCCGAAGTGCGCGACAAACCACCTACTCATGGGAGGGGGTAAACTCTCTTCGCATTGTTAAATGTTTTTTAATGAACTAGTCAACTAGTTATGCCCAGAGAAATACCATTGATTATGGAAAGATCTTCTTCAAATCATATAATATTCAAATATAGTTTTCAAGTGTTATAACTTTTACCGGTTTTACTAATACGGATTTATTAATACCGAAAAACCGGTTTTCAAAATACCCCCCGGTATTGGCATCTCTCCATACGTAGAAAGCTGCCGTTTACTCGACCTAGACACACTGGAACATAGACGCAAGGTGCAACAGGTGTTATTTGTGACTAAAGTTATTATTGGCGAAATTAACGCCCTAAATCTGCTATCCATGATTAATTTTCGCGCATTGCAGCGACGATTGCTGGTGGGATTGTTGCTAACCCAATTTCGTCGGACAGCGTTTGGATACAACGAACCAATTACTGAATGTTTAAGGGCTTTCTTAAACGCTGAGAAATTGTTTTACTTTGGTGAACCGTCACGGTTGTTTGCGCAGAGATTATGAAGATTCAATTAAGTATAAGTCTTAGGTTGTCTACATGAATTGTTTTACAATCTATACTAGCCAACTTATCCGAACCGAGTTTTGAAAAATAGCAAGGCAAACTGTAAAATAAAATTCGAACTGAAAAATGATATCTAAAAATAAGCTCAAAACACAGTTTTGGTTACCTTTTTGGAAATTGACAAGCTAATTCTAGTATTGCAAATTGCATCAAAAACGCGAAACGCAAGAATCTTGTAAACAATTTGCGAGTAAAATCCTAGCAGCGAGCTGTCAAATATTTATGTCAACTTATTGCGAGGTATCAATGGCAATAAATTGGCAAAAATAATAGAAAGTTCGCTGCTGGGATTCTACTTACATGCTATCTGCAAGGTTCTTGCATTTCGCGTTTTTGATGCAATTTGCAATAGTACGAAAACTCTAATATATCTTCATAGATTATTTGGTTGTTCTAGAGCGGACACAAAGACTAAACATTTAGCAAAAATTACTATTTTTGTTACAGGTTACGATTCTACAGACTTTTTTGCTTAGTTTGATAATAATTTTGTAATGATCCGACCACGGGTAGTGAATGAGAAACGATCATATACATAAGTATTCTAGAGCTGCAAGGACAAACTCGACGTAATAAAACGCCTCTCCTGTAGAAACACAATTTTTAAACCTTATGTACTTTTTTCTCGGAAAACTTGTAAATGAAAAACAGCTTGAAAACAATGAAAAAGAAGAAAAATGGTTGAAAAAATTAAATTGACGTATGAAACATTTAATATGTTTTTAAAAGAATTTTTTATGCGAATTTCGGAATGTAGGCGAGACGTGGATTTTATGCGATTTTTGCAATATAGGTACGCAGTTTAGATTACATGCTAATTGGTTCTATGTATCAGTACTAAATAATGAACCAGACCCGAGCCCAGCTGTCGTTTTTCTCCGTGCCAATCCGAATTTGACTATCAAAAAGGCGTCTCGATACCGAAAGTTTTTATACCACCCGACCCGCACATGAAATCTTAAGAATTCTCCGTCGGAATAATCACGTTCTATAGTGAATAACATACAATCCCGTTCTGTTTTTCTCGTTACTAGATTAGCACGTATCATGCCGTACAACAAACCGACTATTACGAGTGTTCGTGCCTTTCGCAAAAAGCCCGCCTGTGATATCGAATTTTAACGCTAACTCATCGGAGAACCATTCAGCATGGCACCTCCCGGACTTTCCAGGGAGCGGAGAAAGAAAACCCATGGCCTGTACTTCCATTCATCACCACCGAAAGGTAAGCATTGACCTCGAAACAGGTGCGAATCGCACCCCTGCCGTTGCAATGGAGACGCTTTGTAGCTTTTAGCTAATATAACGGTGAGAATGTTGTTTGGCCTTCACATGAATCAGGGCGAATATTGTTGATGAATGTCGAGCTTGACATGTGGTACGTGTCAATAACTCAATTGACGTGCAAGTACGCACTTTACCGAAAGTTTGAGCGAACAATGTGGCTAAAGAATCCATTATCATCGACACGAGTTTCTTCAGGTTGAACAAAGAAGGATTCCGCACTTAAGGTGCTACATTATCGTGCGAAGAGCTTGTGAGTGACTGTTACATATTGGCTGGGGTGTAAGGTCAAGAATGCATGCACGATCCTTCAAGGTCATGAGCATTCCGTGCCAGTAAGAAGATGTCATGAATTTCAAAATGGTGAAGAAGTGAATTATTGATTGACAGCTACATTTTGCTAGAGCAGCAGTAAAAGGTTCTCACTATATCCGCTCGAAAACTACCAGGGCCATAATGCTAATGCTTTCGCCATCGGGGTTTTGTTCCGCTTGCGTAAAAAGATATGCTAAAGGGATCAAGTGTTCGAGCACGCGATGCTCAATTTGATTTGCACGAAAAGAAAAATTGCCGAAAATTCATCCGCCGGTTCAATCAACTCATTCTAGTAAACTATAATAAAACCATTCAAATAACAACGATGTAATGAATGTGCTTGTGCCAGAAGCCAGAATAGAATTCTAGATAGAATTATTTGAGGAAAATCGAAATCGAAGAGTCGAATATTGGTCAACTAATAATCTTGTCTTTCAATCAACAAACAAACATATCGAATCGTTACACATAAAAAGCTTTCGAATATACCGTGACCTCGTTTAGTTACAGTAACAAGGTGTCCTGAGAAGTATACTTTTGTCAGTAATTGTCACATTTTGTTAGCCTATCTCAAACGTATTGATTGAGGGCAATAAATTAGACATTCGAACACCATGTCTGCTCCGAATAGCGTGTCACCGTTATTTCCACCGATTACTTACGGTATGGGGTGCCCGAGGCACTTTGGGTGTCCTTTCGAGAAACCGAACATTTCAATCCAGGGACAAGAGCCCTTCAATTATGTCTAGTTAAACTCCGCACATAGTTTGGAAATTATACTGATGGACATTTTGAGGTTATTCAAAGTCTAATACACTTTCCCTCGAATGATAGTTCACAGGACGTTCGTGCCGACGAAACGATGGAGGTGCATAGTTGCTGGTGAGCCGCAGGGGAACAAACGTGCAAAACCACACCTTTCCTAACGTCTCTTACTGACAGCATAGCGTCACAATTTACTTTACTATTCCCTACAAACCGATAATGGATGTAAAGCTGTATAGTGCCTGACATGCAACATTTGAAATTGCACGCTGCATGATGTGAAAAACGACACTAATTTGCCACCTTCAATCTGGTACGGCCGTTGATATACCTACCGGCTTCTAATCGAAGTCCCAGCTGGTAGTAAACAACTTTATTTTAACGCTAAACTACTCACACTATTCCGATTAAGTGCTCTTTAACGATGTGGAGGTGACCGTGAAATCTTGCTATGTATATTTCAACTATTGGTTCTATTTAAATTAATCTGATTACCATTAAGTTATAGCTCTGTAACATAGCTATTATGCATGCTTTTCGTAATCACAATCACTACACGCATAGATTTAAAATATTACATTGCGCTGGATCTTAGTTTAGTTTGATTTCAATATTCATTTCGACGCCATCACTCTCTGAACTTATCATTGATTGGTGTCCCGTGAATAATGAATCACAGATTCCTATGAATTATCGATTTCCGGAGTTCTGCATGGTATCCACGCTGTTTGTCTGGTTTGTTTGATGTTGTCTTATGTGCACCGCAACGGTCAGTTGTGCCTTCACATATCCATACGATGTCGATTATAGTATACAGGTCGCATGTGACGGAAAAAGTGGAACAAACCCAATACATGAATCATTGCTATTCTACGTGACCAACAATAACTCTATTCGGTTGAGTCTCCTTATTTCCATAGCCCAATGATTGTTTAATTATTAATTCGTTAATTTATCGCAGCCTATCTAATAATCAATACTTTTATTCATTGGCTTGCAAAAAAATTAAATTGAAATAGGTAGAAAAAAATCAAATTAAAGATCAAATAAAAATTAAAGTTGACAAAATGAAACACATTCATACTAAAAAACCTCAGTTACATCACATGTCGATTGTGATAACGGCATCATTACAATGTGGAAAAATATAAAGGCTGTGTTCAACGTCGTACGTTTAATTGATCCACTGCGAATATCAAATCTCTTCATCATCATACTTTTTCATTCCGGAAAAAATTGTAATATTCTGTCAACATATTTCATATCTCTTTAAAATTCTAGTCCTGCATCCAAGTAATAACCGATTTTTAAAGAAATGTCGACTATGCTGAGTATCGTTTCCAAAGCTCCTGACGAATATAAAAACAAAGCCTTGGCCTTAAACGTCTTTCTAAGACTTACTTACTTACTTAATTGGCCTAACGTCTTACGACAAGACCTGCGCAGTATAATTTCTCCGTCTATTTCAGTCCATGGCAGCTGGTCTCCAGTTTCGCGGGCACCCAGTGCTCGCCAGATCTCGCTCCACCTGGTCTTGCCACCTCGCTCACTGTGCCCCTCCTCGTCTTGTTCCTACCGGATTCGATGCGAAAATCATTTTTGCAAGATAGTTGTCCGGCATTCTAGCACCCGCCGTTCGTAAATTCCGAGTATCCGTAGGTCCTCTTCTAGCACTGTCCACGTTTCGTGCCCGTAGAGAACAACCGGTATAATTAGCGTTTTGTACAGTGTGCACTTTGTACGGGGGCTCAAATTGTTCGACCGCAACTGTTTGTGGAGTCCGTAGTAGGCCCGACTTCCACTGATAATACGTCTTTTAATCTCACGGCTGGTATTGTTGTCCTCTGTTGCTAGTGAACCAAGGTATACGAACTCGTCGACTACCTCGAACTCATCCCCGTCGATTACCACGGTACTGCCCTATCGGGCCCTGTCGCGCTTGGTCCCGCCCGCCAGCATATACTTCATTTTAGACGTATTTATCTTCAATCCAATCTTCTCTGCTTCGCGTTTTAGTCCAGTGTACTGATCTTCCACCGCCTCAAATGTTCTGCCGACAGCATCCACATCGTCAGCAGAGCAGATAAATTGACTGGGTTTATTGAATATCATACCCCGCATTTCGATCGCCGCTCGTCTCATAAATCCTTCAAGCGCAATGCTGAATAGCAGGCAGGAAAGACCATCTCCTTGTCGAAGTCCTCTGTGAGAGTCGAATGGGTCCGAGATTCTCAAACAGCACTGGATCCCATCCATCATAGCCATGATAAGTTTAGTAAGCTTACCCGGAAAGCCGTTTTCGTTCAAAATTTTCCTTAGTTCTTGTCGGTTAACGCTATCAAATGCGGCTTTGAAATCGATGAACAGGGTGTGCGTGGGGACTCGGAATTCGGGGCACTTCTGAACGATTTGCCGCAGGGTGAAAATTTGATCCTTTGTAGACCGACCCTCCATGAAGCCGGCCTGGTAACTTCCTACAAATCTATTGGCTATTGGCGATAGTCGGTGGAAGATGACTTGGGACAAGACTTTGTAGGCGGCATTCAGGATAGTGATCGCACTGTAGTTCTCACAATCCAGCTTATCGCCTTTCTTGTAGATAGGGCAGATAACCCCGTCTTTCCACTCATCCGGTAGTCGTTCCGTCTCCCAAATCTTGACAATCAGTTGATGCAGACTTAACCCTTCTTTATCGACAGACTTCACAGACGGCTATTAGAGTACAGGACAGTTACGGGGCTAGCGCTACAATCCTACTGACTCTATCTAGCAACACCGCCTAGCTGAGATTCGAACATACGACAACTGGCTTGTTAGATGAGCATCGTACCTCGAAACAGCCCACAGGCCGGGAGTGTGGCCGGCAACCTGCCGTCGGAAGTGCCGGCCACTGCGGGAGGACAGCCCCCCGTAGAGATCACCTCTATCTAGGTTTATTTATTTTTCTAGATCTACTGACCTCTATTGCTTTCCTTCAGTTGGGTCACCCCTGCGAAATGGTACTTTCTACGAAAAGATTTTCCGTGAAATGGTACATCCCGCGTAAGGTTTTTCGCAAAATGGTATTCTGCGAAACTCTATATCCCGCGTTATGGTCAACCGAGAATTGGTGTTCCGCAAAATGGTATTCGGCGAAATGGTTTGTAATGATGGCGAATATTTAAATGCTATCTGCTTTATTTTATCAAGCTAAGCTGTTTATTTTACTGTGAGGAAAATTTGTATATTAAAACACCCATGAACTCCCCAGAAACTTGCAAAACTCGAGATTGTGACAAAGGTCATCCGAGATTCACGATTTATGTACAACACAGTTTAATTTGTGGCAATACGAAGTTTGCCGGGTCAGCTAGTAATAGATAAAGAGTTACTGTATTCAATGAAATTGTAAATTTTAGCATGAATGAAAAGCAATCATATTTTTATATGCATTTAAAAAACCAAATTTCTATCACTCTCATACGATCATACATGATCATCCCAAGAATTTACGCATAAATTAAAGTAGTATGCCAATAATTGGTTGATTTACTGCTGGCTGATGCTTATTAATTATCTGGATAGGAATCGCATCGCTGAGAACAAATGTCTCCGAACCTCTAGCAGTATAGAGTGGATCGTGCTGTATCAAGAACTTGTCACCATTGTACTCGGTCCTATGCAGTCCTGTCCGTCACCAATTCGTTGAGCGTCTCGGCATCTGCAAATCGCATTTAACCTGGTTGAGCCTTCTAGCACGTTTACCCCTCTATTCCTGGTGTCGGTGGGGTTCTTGAAGAGAATAAATTTCACTGCACAGGCTTCCGGCATTTTTGCGATGTAGCCGGCTCACCGTAGCCTCCCGACTTTTGCCAGGTGTATCTGCAGATCTTAGTTCATATATTTGCGCCACTCTCAGCCTTTGTACTCTGTTAAAAATATTCTGCAATACATTTCGTTCAAATAAACGTATTGCTTTCGTAAGACATGTTACAGTCTCAAGTCCGTGAAGGACTACCCGTCTGATTAGCGTTTTGTACATTATTAGCTTTGTATATTGCTATTGCCGTCCTAAAGCGTCTATTCCATTCCCATGCCGCAACCCTCTGCGTGATTCGAAAGATCATGAGTGTGCTTCCAAAACACACACGTAGCACATCACTCGCTCCAGGGTAGTTTTGATCAAGGTGAGTTAAAATAGGTGATCTAGTTTTCACAGTTTGTTGAACAGAAGTGCGCGGAACGATTGGTTAGCAACCATCGACGTTGTTTATACATTCAGGAGTTTTCGCTTTGAAAATTTCGGCGTTCGTCGAGGGTAACCCAGCGGGGGTGAAAAACAAATTTGAACATCAGAAAACCTCTCTTGACTAACCCTGGTTTTGATCAGTCGTATCAGTTTATCCGAAACCCCGTTCTCGTGTATTACCTGCCGCTCGAATGTATCGTATGCCGCCCTGAAATCTACGAAAATATATTCCGTAGGCACGTTTTACTTCCAACATTTCTAGAAGGTTTGCCGTAGTGAGCAAATTTGATCCGTAGTAGTACGGGTCCCTCATAAGGCCCACCTGATACTGCCCTTCGAAATCTCTTACTATTGGAAATAAACGACGTAACAAGATCTAGAAAGGCAGTTTGTAGACGGCGAAAAAAGTGCTTGTAAGTATGAATCACGATCTACAGGCACTGCTTGGAGAGTTTCGCATCGTACACCTGGCGAAAGTTGGGAGACTACGGTGGACCAGCCACGTCGCAAGGATGCCTGACGACTGTACAGTGGAATCCGTTCTCTTCAAGAACCCCACAGGCGTCTGGTCGTAAACAAGTGAAGTGCTGGTGGCCATATTCCAATCAATCACTCATTTTCAATCACTAAATGGTATATAGGGTGTTCTGCCTATCATTGAATGATTCCAATGATTGGACTGTGTCCAATAAAACGCTAATTCTAGAATACATATACGCTCAAACCCTATCAAAGTGCACGAATTACTCACTTTGATCAGTTGTGGATTACATAAGGCAAGTTTAAAAACAAAAATTCAAGTTAAATATTGTCATACATATACAATATTGGATATAACCCTGAATTTATGATAGCATTCCAGATAAGAAACATGTCTCCCTAATTATTGTTTAAACTAATTATATTACTAAATCATGCTTTACATAGCTAATGATATTTATCCATGCATTATTTTAACATTTTCAAACAAAATAAATAATTATTTATAGTTTTACTATACCGGACCGGACCGGACCGGAACCCGGACCTCAATTTTCGTTCCGATGTCGAACACTACTTAGCTGTGCGATCATTGGCAAATTACCCTATATGTACAACATTTGATCTGACCATTGGATGTCAAAAAATCGAGCAATACTTTTTTGTTGGAAAATATTTTTCATACGTTTGATAAAATATTAAACATTGCAATAGATTAGTTGATGAAACCGAACATGGCGGCAGCTGTCGCATATTCACTACTGTATTGATTCGTTACATGAACCCATTCTTCAAATAACGTCACCGGCCTCTACCATTCGCGGAATAGTCTAGCACATCGATTGACTATCTGATATTGTCTGTCAGGTCAATTTATACACCGGCTGACAAAACGTGGCGACTGGGCACTTAGCACGTAACCTCCGGTCCAGGTGACAAAGCCGGCAAGAGGTTGTTTTAGGTCATTCGGACGTCATCGTGGTCCGTCCGTACGATATGAGATGACCTGAATATTTGATTTAGTGTTTATCTATTGACAGGACAACTAGGTACATCACGCAACCATTGTATAGTGAAACGGTCAAAGTCTCTGCGAAATGTGAATGAACTTGGTGAACTGAACTATTGTTATAAAATTAATATAACTGGATGTGATTTTTCTCCACTTAAAAAAATAAATGATAAGTCGTCATCAATTCTATAAATTTTAAAAGCTATGAATTGTTATTCTATGAATGTCAATAAGTATTCCGACTGTTAAGAAGAGTCGAGTAGTCGAGTCACTACTACGAATATAAAAGCAGAAATTTTATTTTGTGTCCAAAAACTACTTCTGAAATTCGAAAAGATATTGATGATTCCCTTTTTTAAGCTATACTTTTGAACATCAGCTCTAAGTACAATGCAATATATAGGAACAATCTGCAGAAAAATATCGAATCAATGCAAAAATCATGTGAATTTGACTTGAGGTACCTTTAATCGTTCAAAATCTCGTCTTTTACGATAATTGCATTTTTAGATTTGTATTTTCGATTTTCGGTAAGTCATAATCCTCTACATAAGGAACTATCAATTGAGTTTAAATTTGGCAAAGAAGTTTTTCTCGTGCCACCAGCATTTTCTGCGCGTTAAATTTGAAATCTCCATGAAAAAAACAAGTTTCTCTTTTAGCAAGCAATTGATTTACCTATTATAGTCTAATTCAAAACTAATATAATAGCGCCTAGCCGAAAATAAGAATACTGGTGCATACAAATGGGTTACCTCAAATTTACCACACATAAACATATGTATATGCACGGTTACTCGAAGGAGTCAATTACAGCTTTGGGTTGAATCAATTTACAATATATCGAACACGTAGGGTTGAATGTAGAAAAAAAGACTGACAAGAGGGAGGAACTTCAATAGATTCCCTTACTTGCACCTCCACCGCGGGGTGCTAGCCATACAACAACGACGAGAACGTGTCGAATTGAGTTCCGTTACGGAAACGCTAGCCAGTTGCAGGATTTCAATTCAGTCACACCATATCCTTCGAGCGTAATTGACGCATACTTTGGAACTTCGAATAGGTACTGAGTTGAAAGGTCTGTTAATTATTACATATTGTTGTTGTGTTGTTGTTCAATTGTACAGTGTGAAGAGATTCCTATGCTCGCCTTCAAACGCCGATGATGAAAATTGCCTTAATAAATTTTGCAACAAGTTCACAAGACAACCGATTGGTACACTTTCCGTTTTCACCATAATGGAATAGCACGTTGTCCGATTCATTAAAAATACATAAACCACACCAAGGCTTGCGGTCATCGATATCCTGTTGTAATTAGGACAAACCGTTATAGAAAAAAAGGGAAATCAATATGGAACGATAGAATACTGTCTACGATTCGATATTGGTGTCTGTTAAACGATTTTGATCATTTGCTATATCAGTGGTAGAAACATGGAAGTTTAAACGAGAATTGTAAACTGTGATGTGCCAATAGGATACAGTTTGTTTCACACAAAGTAATTATCTTAGAGTTGCGTGACAAACACGAAGTGACATTAAGTAATTATAGATACAAAGTGCTGATAAACAAGATTGAAGTTTGGAAAAAGCTTACTGCTGATACTTTATATAAAGGTTTCCACAAAAAAGATTGTAAAATACACACAATTTTTGCTAGCCATTCACACGAGGTAACATTCTGCAAATGGGTAAACCAATAGATGTTCAAAGCACATAAGAAAATCTGCGAGTAATGAAGTCATCAGGCTTGAACCAAGTGATTGGTGTTAAATCAGATCGGATCAAGTTATATTTTTTTGTATGCCAGAAGGACATTGGGCGACAGTCTCAATGATCATCTTTTGTAGTAAGTAGACCAAGTGATATATTTCATTTGCTGTTTTTGCTCAGTATATGCTCTTTTGACTACAAAATTCGAAAAGGTGGTATATAGGGCGTGAAAAACGAATTCAAAACACTGTAATTACAAAGTTACAAATTTCAATCAACCGATCTGTGATTTTTCCGCATCACTCAGTTACTCTTTAATAATGTTGTGTAATACGACTATTGCAAGAAAATAGTATTTTAAGATCAAACACGAGAATATGTACTTGGTCCACTCTGACTGATCCGAAAAATATATTTCAGAGATTGGATCTACTGTGATTGAATAATTTTATGATCAAACTTCAAACTTTAACCTACAAAATTTCTTTGATTAGGTCTATACAATAAAAAAATAGTAATTTAACAAATATAAAGAAAAGTTCTGTAGTCGCAAGGTTACCAAGTGACTTTAGCATGGGTTTATTCTCAGACACATCAGCACCCTTCCTTCGTGATGAATTCCGTATTACCCCGATGAAGCCTGGTTGACGGTGCAAGTCACTCTTATAGTTAAATATACTGATCAGCTGCCCGGGAAACCGATAAGCTATTAGCGTTCAAAAGCTGACCATTTTTCCAGAAAGATTTTTTGGAATGACACCGTATCTAGCTAAACCTTGTCGTAAGACGTAGTCCTACGTCAAAACAACAACAAAAATAATAGATTGGCATCACTTGCAAACTATGTAACAACTAGTATCCGTTTTCTTTGGCCTCGGTAGAACCAGATTCTTCAGGAATATCATCAATTTTGAAATTAGAGTCACTGTTACTTACTAGCGTTACTACTTTAGCAGCCGAGATCAGGGGTGGCTCTTGCCGTATCACGAATTCCTCTCCATTGTACTCGGTCCTGGGCTAATCGTCGCCAATTCGTTGAGCGTCTCGACACACGCAAGTCGGCTTCAACCTGGTCGAGCCATCAAGCACGTTGGGCCCCTCTATTCCTGGTGCTGGTGGGGCTCTTGAAGAGAACGTATTTCACTGCACAGGCATCCGGCATCCTTGCGACGTGGCCGGGCTACCGTGTTACAAAAAAAAAAAAAAGAAATTTTAATTGTGCCTGTTGAATTGATAATGCGTAAACCATTGATCAATAAAAATGAATAGTTTCATTTTTATCTTCTGCGACATACGTTGACGTAAACATATGCACCGAGAATCACCAAAGCGTATGCTCTGCATATCTATTCGCTGTTGGAAGGATTGAGCCGGCGTTAGCACTTAAAGATGTTGATTGGCCAGCCTATATGTAGAAGTTATGCAATTTATTGCTATACTAGCTGACCCGACAAACTTCGTATTGCCACAAATTAAACTCTGTTGTACATAAATCCTGAATCTCGGATGACTTTTATCACAATCTCGAGTTTTGCAAGTTACTGAGGAGTTCGTTCATGGGTGTTTTAAAATACAAATTTTCCTCACAGTAAAATAAAAAACAACTCCCCCTATTACTTAGCCCGATAAAATAAATCGGATAGCATTCAAATATTCGCCATCATTACAAACCATTTCGCCGAATACCATTTTGCGGAACACCAATTCTCGGTTGACCATAACGCGGAATATAGAGTTTCGCAGAATACCATTTCGCGAAAAACCTTACGTGGGATGTACCATTTCACGAAAAAATGACAGTTTTGGGTAAAGGTAGCGCATAGTACCAAATTCAGATTTCTAAAAAGTTTTTTAAAATTGTGATATGTTGTGATAATTGTATACAAAATTCTAATGCAAAAACGAATGCTAGCACCGTATATAAAAAAGTGATGCTCAACTGAATAGTACCGATAAACGAAAAACGACATTTTTCTAATCCTTGAAAAAGATCAAATCGAAGATAAATCGAAACGTCGGAAGTAGAAGCAAAACGTCCGTTTTCATTAGCAATGGGACTGCAAACCCGAAATATAAAATTCTGAAAATCTTTTCGTAGAAAGTACCATTTCGCAGGGGTGACCCAACTGAAGGAATCCCCCTACCACAGGGGCGAGGGGTCTGAAACCATTTAAAAAAAATCCTGCCTCCAAAACCCCCCACATGCCAATTTTGGTTCCATTTGCTTGATTAATTCTCGAGTTATGAGGATATTTGTATTTCATTTGTATAGCAGCCCCCCCACTATTGAAGGGAGGAGGGGTCAAAATTACTCTCCTAAAGAGGGGAGGGGTCTCAATTCACCATAGAAAAAAAATTCCTGCTAAAACACCCACATGCTAAATTTGGTTCCATTTGGTTGATTAATTCTGCAGTTATGAGGAAATTTGTATTTCATTTGTATGGGAGCCCCCCTCCTAAAAAGGTAAGGAGTCCTAATTCATCGTAGAAAAAATTCTTGCCTCCAAAAACACCCACATGCCAATTATGGTTCCATTTGTTTGATTAGTTCTCGAGTTACGAAGAAACCTGTATTTCATTTGTATGGGAGCCCACCCCCCAACCCCCTCTTAGTGGGGGTTGGGGTCTCAAACCACCATAAGAACCTTTCCTGGCCCCATAAAGCTCTACATGCAAATTTTCACGCCGATTGGTTCAGTAGTTTTCGATTCTATAAGGAACATCCCGATAGCAGACAGACAGACAGAATACATTTTTATAGGTATAGATTACAAATCGCTTAGTGAATGACAAAGCTAACGAAAGTACACTCAAGACGCTTTTTACGCGGAGGATACCGCGTAAAAAACCGCGTAAATTCCGAAATTCGCGTAAAAAACCTTGTGAATCTCAAATTACGCGTAAATACAGACTTGCTAACTGATTGCCTGATCTTACTCGGGCCCCTTTGGCTCTCAGTCACCTGTGCATCTGTTATTGTAACGAAAATTCAAAAATAAAAAGAAACAAAACCCTTTTTTCATTTTATTGTGTCTACTCCCTTTGTCAGTTCGCGTCATGTTGTCTCCCAACTACTCGTTAATCTGTCTTCTTCTCAGTAATCTCTATAAATCGACACAAAGCCTTTTTTACCTCCCTATTGTTAATGGCCACCCTATTCCCCCTTTCAGAAATCCAGCAGCTTGTACAACTGCTATCGTTCCAAATGCAAGAGAAAGAGTTCTCAGTTATGATTGTGATGTTTTCTAATTAAAATTAGCTGTTAGCAAAAATTGAGTTACAGGGATACCTCGATATAAGACAACCTCGTTATAAAACAACCTCGATATAAGACAATTCGATATAAGACAATTTTTACCTCGATATAAGACAAATCCCTTTGACATAGTTGGTAACGACACCAGAGCACATTTCCCATTCCAAAAGCGGCGCCATAAATTTGTTCATTATTTCAAAATAATCCTAAAAATTGTAAACAACTAATAGC
The DNA here is from genome assembly GCF_943734655.1 of Sabethes cyaneus. Lineage (NCBI taxonomy): Eukaryota > Metazoa > Arthropoda > Insecta > Diptera > Culicidae > Sabethes > Sabethes cyaneus. Next base: position 181,583,030 of record NC_071355.1, read on the forward strand.
TCAAACAATATTAAATAGTTCAAAAAACAAACACACAACACAGAGCAAAATTGGTGACTGCTAATGCCAAATTTTTGTGAAAAAATCATGTTTCGATATAAGACATTTTGAAATTATAAATTGTCTTATATCGAGGTATCCCTGTATATCGAGGTAAAAATTGTTTTATATAGAGGTTCTCTTATATGGAGATAACCCTGCATTAATTATTCTAATTTTGATTATTCCCAATTCTCAATAAGTAGTCGTTAAACACTAGACTAGAGGATGTATGATTGCAGCCATATGAACATTCCACGCATTCCATTTTACAGTTCTACGTCACTCTCTCGTACATCCTATATAGATGAACAGTGATTTTTTAAATCTAATCTAATCTCATACTAGTGCAGCCAATAAAAAAATCGATTTTCAAAAGTCTCAAAATCTTCCGATGGTATTCAAAAGCTTTGACAAAACATATCCGGAGTGATTCGCGATAAGGGCGCAACTAACAAAGTGTGAACAATGAGAAATATCACTGTGATAATTTGCCAGTACATTTTGAAGTCATAATTTAAATAAAAGTTACAAAAATCAAGTTTAAAGACATAAATTGGTGTAGAATAAATCAATCTTATAATTTCACAACATTACTGCATAAAATTTGTGCACTCAAGCTCTAAATCTAAGTTTTATAGTTGAACCCCGTGGAATGAGCCTCAAAGCATTTTGACAATGAGATTCGCCCAGCCCTGTTTCGCCTTGTTTTGATTTTTTTTATTTAGTTTCGCCTGTTTACAATTAGCCTGTGTTTTGAAAACAACTCAGTTTCACTCTTTCTTTACTATCGCCTGTTTACAAAACGATTTGCAAATAAGCCTGTCACTTCATAACAATGCAAGGGGCTAAACTGCAAATTGTCTTTTGTTTTGATTAAACACTTCTATCGCCCATTACTAAAAACTTGTTTTAAATAATTCTAACAATTAAAACAGAAGAAAGGATTCTTTCCAAGGATATTATCAGTCTTTTTAAGGCTGATGGTGTAATAAAACGATTTGTTTACAATTTGCCAGTTGAGCCCCTATCGCGAATCACTCCGGATATGATTACTTTACCGCTAATCCTCTCAATACTTATTTGCAACTGATTACTGACCAGACGAATGCAAACAGAATTTTGGATGCCAATTGGCAACAAAAAATCTAGTTGTACCCGGCGTTATACGTTATACGTAATATGCAAATCTGTACTGCATTTCTAAATGTAACCGAATTTTCTTTGTGGGCATATACTATGACTATACTGAAACTATCTTTTTTTCTCAGTAGTGATTCAACCTATCTCTAATCTTTAATGTGCCCACTTTGTGACGGTCTACTTGATTACTACTCAGGTGAACAACCTCAGTGCTTTCTAGTATACGATCCTATGAAACTTTATGCCCTTTATGCATATACACATCCTTTGAGAACGCACTACCATACATCAGTGTTTACAAAAGCCGGCGATTTACCTTTCTGCGCTCACAAAGAAGACTAATAATTCATATGCGCTACATGCAAATCGATTGAATCCAATTATTCCTTACACGATATTTGCTCAGTAAACTAATTTCTTATTTGAATCCCCTTAGATAGGCAGGGAAATGAAACAAAGCAACAATAATGATTTATAATACAACCTCTATTCTCCGTTTTCCTCCTGCAGTATTACAAATGAACAATCAAAATTTGCTACGAGACAATGATAGCAGAGCAAAGGATGGTAAGTTATCACTATTGCTGTTTAAAAATTAGGTTACTTAAATTAATAGTTAATCTTTTATCGCTTTTTACTAGTGATTAAACCATCCAATATTAGAATATGGCTGCACCAAAAGCGCATGTCGAAATTGGCAAAAGTTTTGTGGGCTGGTCAGGGCATGCGTTTGCGCACCGAGACATCGCAGCATCCGAAAATGAAACGATTTTTGGAGTGCGTTCCTCACGTCATGGTAATGCTTGATTTGCGTAAAACTGGCCACCTCCTAATTGTCTTTACTTTGCCAGGGTGTCATCAAGGATATTCACCAAGCTGTTGTGGACAACGATCTGGATATGTTGAAAGAAAAGTCTGCTGCTCCGATGCCCCGAGTAGTGCTAACCAGCAAGGATACCAACGGGTTGACCCCGTTGCACAAAGCTGCAGGACTGGCACACATCCAAATCGTGGAGTATATATTGTCGGTATGGCCGAGCCTATCTTCCGATGAGGATCACACAGGGAAAACCCCGCTGCATTGGGCGGCAAGTGCGAAGAACAACGCACGTAGTTTCAATCTGCTCGTGCAGGCCGGAGCAGATGAAACTGCATTGGATTATGTATGTATCGGTTGCGGTTTGGCCGTAAAAATGGTTCGTTATGAATATAGACCATTCGTTGAATGTCTGAAACATAGAAATATCTTCCACCAGAATAAAATAAAAAACGAACTATTTATGTATTTACCATCTAAAAAGAGATCGAATGTTAATCTATTACTTTGCACATTTTCAACCAGCGTGACAAACCAGCTGAGTACTACAAGAACAAACCCAACGAGATTGACAGGTCGTTGCTGACGGTCATTCCGGAGGCACCGCGAATATCGCAGCAAGGCTTTCCGGCCTATTTCGACTGGAGCATGTTCACCCTCGACGAGGATTACGACGATGTAATGTCCTATTTAGACGAAACAGTCTAGTTTCCGAATCACGTTTTTTCACTCAACTCAACCAATATTTGTATACCGTAACCCATTTCAGAGCAACGGTTCGCAAACGAGAATGAAACCATTTTTATCGCAAAATAATTTACTAGATAATGATGTAAATAACCCCAGTAGTGTTTCCAAGTCAAAATCTGTGCACAATTTAACTAATGGAACCCTAACCGACCTCCCAAACGATGACGATGAGAACGAGACCAAGAGCAAGTAATTATTGAGCGCTTTCTTTGTCCTGCAAGTGTTATCGTTGTTAGTGTGTAATTTACCCCAAAAAGTATAATCAGTTTGTTTGTTCCGATATCTGTACTGAAACGTTATCATCTAAGATTAAAGTTAATTCAGAAATCATTGCTTTTTTCACAGCAAAGAATCAGACCAACTGGATGCACCAGCAAATCCGACCGAATCAGCAAGTGTAGTTCCTGGGGATCCACAGGAGCAACCCGAAGATGTGGAGGAAAGTAAACCCACTGGTTCCGATACAATTCAGGTAGCCATGCATGACCGATTAAGTGACCTTTGCTCATTAATTCAGTTTTATTTTCTATTTTTTGTTCATCACAATTGAGTATTTTTTCTCTGCAAGTATTATTTGTTCACATTAGACGAACATTTACACACATACATACACACCATGTAAAACCGATGGTTGTGAGTCGTAGAATTGTAGCGGTAGAATGTAAGAGCTCGAATAATTTGAAAAAAAAAACACATTTTTTTATCTAATGAGCTCAGATATTACATGAAAAACATATTTTTTATTATTATAACTACAAATGTACAGACGATCGAATATCCCTTTGCGTATAAAAAGTATTACAGGCACGCAATGTAACATATTTTATCTTTGTAAATTTAAAGAATTTCATTCACCACTCACACACAAAAACTTCACAAAATTAGATAAAAGATAGCGTTAATCCATTTTCATCGGAATATAATTTGTTTTTTATCTCAGATACTTATTTCCATATCCCTATTACGCATCAACTGAGAATAACACGTGCACACATTGTATTTCAAATGAATACAGCAAAGATTCGCTAATTGGTGGTTCGTTAATTGGGCGGTTCGTTAATTGGGCGTTCGCTAGTTGGGCGGAAATGACAAAATTCACTGTCAAAATGAATCATTTGAGGGGCCAAGAAATGCAATTCAAGATCATATTTATTGTTGCTCATGGGATAATCCGCTGGATTCAACGTCACGTATTACGTCTAACTTTTTAGCTAAAGGTAATGTGGTATATTTGCGTTTTGTCCCTGTTCTTCCCGACAATTTGCGTACCCCTCAGGGAACTGTCAGTCAGCCCAATCAACGAACACTACAGTTGTGGCCCAATTAACGAATTCTGGCTGTAGTATATCTTCGATCAGTTTTTAACAGTCGTACAGTCGAATATATCTTACAGTTTGGGTTTCATGGGTCTCTTAAGCTGGTTCCGATAGCAAACCAAGCAAAAGATCATCTCGAACCGTTTGCGAAGTCAAATCCAGCATGTGGTCATTTCGAGTCGTTTCTGATTACAAACCATACAGGTGCGATGGGTGGTGTCTGGTGTCCTAACAGTAATTACACAATAAGATTTGATTTTTTACTGACAAATCTGCTGCTTGGCAGGATCGCCAATGTGAGTATGACGTAACCTCGTCTTAGTTCGTACATTGTTTAATGAAAAAGGGGCTATGGTCATGAATGTGCATTCAACTGCCGCAATGACAACGCATCACGGTTAAGCATTCCCGGCGGGATGTACTTGAAGGTAGTGAAAAAAATTAGGACAGTGTTGTCGATTTATCTTCGTGGTGCAACACAAACTTGAATGGACATTTCCTGGAATTTGAACCAATATCTGCCTGTTAAACCGTATAAAAGGTCCAGGTGGTAACCGACAGAAAACCGCTACCGCTCCTAAAATTGTGGCGAAGGTTAAGTAGCGAATACTGCGGAATCCTTCTCGTAACGGTAGATGTCTTGGCACGTCTTCTATCGTTAAGCGGCCCGCTCTCCGTATCACACCCTTAGCTGTGTAGGCCAGTCGGCAGTCGCCTTATCTTATTTCTTTAACTTATTTACTTCGTCTTCGGTTGGGTACTCTGACCACTGCGTCTATTATTTTGAACTATTGTGGTAAACCCTGTTTACTTCTTTTACTGTACGCTTCATGCTTACGTATCACTTATTGAGGAAGTGATAGACTGCTAGCTGGAGCGAGACAGGTGGAGGTGCCAATCAGGGATGACTTGGTTTATGAACCTTGTTACCCTGATCGGCGACGCAAACCAGCTCTCCCTAGGCTCTAGTAGGCCCTTTTTGAGATTCTGCAGTCTGCGTCCTAATAGTGCCCAACAATTGCAGAGCAAGTTTTCCGAGGTTTCGCTCTCGGCATTACACAGGCGACAAATATCATCTTGTACGAAACCGAGATTCCGAAGATGATATTTACTGGGACAATATCCTATCACAAGACCGTTAAGCGTGCTGAAATCTCTCTTATTGAGACTCAGTAAGTTTTGAGTAACCTTAATACTCGGCGTTATAATTTTTTTCATTGTATGAGCGATGATCCGACCACGGGAAGTGGCCGAAAAGTAATCATACACATAAGCATTCCAGTGCGACGTGGAACAACCTCGACGTAATAAAACACAGCTCCTGTAAAATCACGATTTTCAAACTTTATGTACCTTTTTCTTAGAAAGTTAACATTAAACACATTAAAACAAACTTTTTTTTGTTTTGTTAGTAGTAGTTTGTCAAAGACTTTTAAAACTTTTGAGCTTTGAAAACAAAACACAACTTGAGAAAAACAAAAAAAGAAGAAGAAAATATGGCTGAGAAAATAAAATGTTGTCTTCTTGTTCTTCTTTCTCTGGCTATGTTTTGTTTACAAAGCTCAAAAGTGATAAAAGTCTTTGCCAAGCTCCTACCAACAAAACAAAAAAAAGTTTCTTTTAATACGTTGTATAGTTTCTCGTACCATACGTTGTATAGTTTCCTATAGCTACAGATATTCTTATTCTGGGGCCGTACACTTCAGTACCCGTTATGACTCCTATTTTTGACCCGTCGGTATAGAACTTGATTGAACGTGAAGGTTCGTTTATCGTGTATGGGATGTCATAGTTGGTTCTAGCTTTGGTCACTCATTGTTCACTGTTCATTTCCGCAGCTGGACCAACAAGTAAAAGATTCTGGATACTAAAGTGGCCGGTTTTATCCCCGTCGGGTATTGTCTTCATTCGTTTAAGTGTTAGTGCGCTTTTCTCAGCCTCTAGCTTAACATGTTGATTCCGGGGTAGCAAGTGGTGGATAGCCTCTAGAGAATTTGAAGGTGTGCTTTTCATTTCTCCAGTTATGGTCATACATATTAATCGTTGCAGTTTGTTCAACATTTTAATAGCTTCCTTAGTTTTCGGCCACCATACCAACGATGTATCAGCTATCCTACGTCTTACAATGGCGGTATAGACCCACAACACCATTTTTGTTGGAGGTCCCATGTTTTTCCTATCATTTTAGAACATACTCATAGCGCAGTGTTTGCATTGCTAATTATTGAATCTAACTGTGCGTTCCAAGAAAGCTTAGCGTTCTCCCAGATATTTAACTGAGACGCTACATTTAAATTTTTCTTCTCCAAGGTGTAGAGATTGTAACTTCAGTTTCTTCTTCCTAGTGAAAGGAACAATGGATCATTGGAAAAGCTAAAAAATTTCACAGTTGGCTCCAGCATAGACATGTTCTGTCAAACACACTCGACGAACGTCTTTGACCGACTGTCAAACTGCCTTGCAATCTGATTGGTCCACCTAAAAAGACCTGTTCAGATTAACCGTTATCAACCGTCAACAACAACGGAACGGCAAGAAATTATGACGTGTAATCTGTATCACCCTTAAAGTTTACTCTAAATATTCCACGTGGGGCTTTAGTGTCCATCTAGCGGTAAGCATGAGCAAAAGCTACCTACAATGATCCATTGTTGTTTTTGAGAGATTGATGACCAGGCCTTCTTCACTACACCAAGACAGTATAAGGTTTAAGGCCCTCAGCATCTGCTCATCAATTCATTGCTCCCAAACCGTTTCTAAGCACCTCCATATCCGCTGTCAAAAGCGAATTACTTACCTAGGAAAAGCTAGAAATAGCATCTAGTTCAAGCGCAGGGCTGTAGACAAGCTACACAGTTTATCTACCCAGACCTTGTAGTTGTTAAAAAAAAACTACTTACCTTAACGCGTAAGGAACTGCACACAATTACGGGACTTCTCTGCGGACATTGTCCCACTCTTTACCATTTAAAGAGAATTGGTTCGGTCTTAACCGACATTTGCCGCTTTTGCAATTTAGAAATGGAAATTTCAGCGCACTTGCTCTGCTCCTGTGGAGCTCTTGCGTCTTCCAGGTACAGCTTCTTCGGAAGCTACCTATTAACTCCATACTCTGTATGGAAACTTCATCCCAAGAAGGTTATTGGTTTTATCAACCATGTAGTACCTTATTGGGGCACAGTCTTACAACCCAGCTCAACTGCATCAATGGATATGAGCAATCCGTAAACTGTGTACAGCAATCGGGGCCAGCTACAAAAGACAATCTTCGTGACTGTCGCAATGGCATTTTTGAACCCAGTACCCTTCTGGCATACAGAAAAAGGCCCTCTGTATTCTATCCGATATCACGTTGTCGAATTTTCCACGAACCATTATAACCAAATCATCAGCAAAATCTACAACTTGGAATGCTTTTACCTCTAAGCTTCTCTACCACCAATGACCAAAGCAGGGGTGAGAGAACCCCTCCTTGTGGACAACCTTTGGTTACAGTCACCGTTGTTGACAGCCGTCTCAGCTGCCTATGTGCGAGCGTACTGTGGATCCATTACTTATACTTCTCCATTACTAATACTTACTTACTTACTTACTTACTTACTTATGTGTCCATGTCCGCCGGTCCGGCAGAACAAAGGGATGAAATCAGAGTTTTCCACTGCTGACGGTTACCCGCCATGGCTTTTACCTGTCGCCAGGACAGGTTCTCGTCTACAGCCCGGATGTCGTTGGCTAGACTGCGTCGCCATGAGCCTCTGGGTCTGCTTCTTCTACGCTGTCCTCCAGTCGAGTGCTTCTCTGCAAACCTCGTTCGCTTCTTTCCTCAAAGTGTGTCCGATCCACTTCCACCTACGTTTACGAATTTCTGTGGCTATCGGCCGTTAATGACACCGACGATGGAGCTCCTCATTGGATATCCAGTTATCAGGTCACCAGGCTCGAATGATGTATCGCAGGCACCGGTTAATGAATACCTGCAGTTTTTGCGTAGTCTCCGCCGAGACGCACCACGTTTCGCAGCAGGCATACAGCAGTACGGATTTAACGTTTGAATTAAAGATTCGGGTTTTCGTATGTAGAGTGATCTGGTTTGAGCGCCAAATGTTTCGCAGACCTGCAAAGGCACCCCTGGCCTTCCTGATCCGTGTGGCTGCATCAGTCTTGGTACCACCATCGGGCGTTGTCTGGATCAGTGCTTAAAATTATCATTTGATACTCATAAATTTGAATATCAACTCGCTCCCTATGTAGCTGATATTTATCAGTATGAAAATCAATATCAATATCCAGTCACGATATTATTGGAACAGATAATCATTATTCCATCTCTAAAACTGAATATTATATATCAATACCAACGAATTCGGAAGGAAAAATGATACTCAGTATCAAAAATGTCAGTTACATCTCGAGGTGTTGATATTTTCACTAAGCGTTGTTTTCACCGTAAACGTTTGATTTCAACGCAAACCGCACAAACAGTTATCTCAACTTTAAAGTAAATTGTCATCACAATGCCTACTGCAATCTGTTGCGTCCCAATCCACTAGAATATAAATATTCAGTGCAAGACGCTGAAACTGATATTCATATTCACTGCCATGGAACTGAAAATGATATTCAGCTCTGACTTTTTTGTAACGCATTATGAATTTTTCGAAACGAATATACAGCAACATCGAAACTCAGCGACTTGGTTTATCAATGAATTTTTGTTCCAATGATATTCATATTCCATCTGGAAAAAAAGAGTTTTGATATTGCATTGACTCAAAATCAATCATTTTGAGTTTATATAAAGTGATTTTTTCCAGCACTGGTCTGGATACCAAGATATTGAAAGACGTCTCCCTGCTCAACTTGTTGTCCCTTTACTGTAAAGTAGGTGGAATTGTCAGTGTTCACTACCATAGACTTAGTTTTCGCTTTCGAGGTCATCTAACTTGCTCTGCATATCGTTTCGGCGTTGTGCGAGCAACACAATGGCGTCGGTGACAATGGCGGGCGAAGCGGTGATAAAATGCAGCTCTGTCTCACGCCAGCAGTAACCCTTATGGGGTCGGACAAGACGCCGTCGCGCAAAACCTTGCACGAGAACGCCGCGTACCTAGCCTCGATAAGATGGGATAGCTTATCTGAAAATCCTCTACGCCTAAATGCGCCCCAGATGTTTCCGTGGTTGAGTCGGTCGAACGCCTTTTCGAAGTCAAAGAACACCAGCAGAAGAGAGTCCTGGAATTCGTTGATCTGCTCCAATATAATGCGGAGCGTTGTGATATGGTCTACACATGATCGGCCAGCACGTAATCCAGCTTGCTGCCGCCGGAGAGTAGCGTCGATCTTCTCCTGAATCCGGTTGATGATTACCTTACAGAGTACTTTGAGAGTAATACAGAGCAACGTGATGCCACGCCAGTTACCGCATTCAGTTAGCAGTTTCCCATATATTGCGGAAAAGCTGATGCATCATCTGGACTGACAAAGATGGGTCAGCGTTGAGCATGTCGGCTGAAATACAGTCTATCCCTGCCGCTCTATTGGATTTCAGTCTTGATGACTACTACAATTTTATCCAGCGATGGCGCCTCCGAGTTGACGCGATTAATTCGACGAACTGTAGGCGTCATACGCTGCTGGTCTTGTTGGTCTCTGACATTTGGAACTCGGAAGAGTTGTTCAAAATGTTCAGTCCATCACTTAAGCTGTTCTGTACGGTCAGTCAATAGCTGACCAGCTCTGTCCTTTAGCGACATCTTTGTATTAATCCTGACACCACTAAGGCGGCGGCGGTTTCTCTTTGTTCGGCTGTGGAGTTAGTCCAGGCTCTCTTGTCCCGCCTACAAGCACATTTAACAGCCCTCTCCAGTTCGGCGTATCGTTGACGCCCGTCAACTGTCTTAGCCCATCTGGTCCGCGCTCGCTCAATGCCGGCTTTCGTCTCTCTCCGCTTGTCGATCTTCCTCCAAGTTTCATCCGAAATCCACTCCCTCCGCCCGCTGCTCGCTTTGCCGAGGGTTTCATCACTGGTCGTGATGAAGGCGTTCTTGATTCCGGCCCATTGCTCTTCGACGGTTCCACCAGGTGACAGCTCCGAGGCTCGAGATTCAAGTTGTTTGACAAAGGCCCTTCCCAAGCAACAATGTGAGTTTTATTGAACTCTTATGGTGGTCTTCAAGACCAACTTTGGTCTTAAATGCTATCATAAGAGTGTAATAAAACCCAAATTGTTACTTGGGTTTTCACCTCAGGATTCTCCAATTGGCGGACGTCGTAGCGGCACCCAACTTTCTCCTTCCGACGTTGGACACGTGCGACGCGCAGACGTATCTCAGCGATAACAAGATGATGGTCGGATGCAATATCAGCGCTGCGTTTGTTGCGTACATGAAGAAGGTTCCTTCGCCATTTTCGGCTGATGCAGATGTGGTCGATTTGGTTTTCTGTTCGGCCGTAGCGGGAAACCCACGTGACTTTATGTACTGGTCTAGGGGGGAAGAGCGATCCACCAATAACCATGTTGTTATTACCACAGAGTTCTGTAAACAGCTCCACGTTTTCGCTCATCTCTCCTAGGCTATGGCGTCCCATGACTACTTATCCATTACTAATACTTATTTACTAATTGGTCCATGTCCGTCAGTCCGGCAAAAGAAAGGAATACAGTTAGAGACTATGGCTCTCACCTGTCGGCACGGCAGTTTCCCGTCAACAGGCCGGTTTGGTTGTATTGGCTAAGTTATGTCGCCATGAGTCTCTGGATCTGCCTCTTCTTGGTTGTTCTGGCGGATTCCAGCTTTTCTGCAGATCTCGTTCACTCCTTTCCTGATGTACCCGATCCATTTCTACCAACGTTTTCGTATTTCTGTTGCTATCGACTGTTGATGTCTACGAAGATGGTTACTGGATATCTAGTTTTCAGACCAACAGGCACGAATGAGTTATAACTGACAGCGATTAATAAATACCTGCAGTTTTACGTTGTCTAGCTGAGACGCGCCGAGTTTGCAGACGTCTGAGTTGAAAATTTGGGGTTTGGTACGTAGAGTGACTTGGTTTGAGCGCCAAACCCGCAAAGCCACACCTGGCCTTCCAGATCGATGCGGCTATATCAATCTTGTACCACCATAGGGCGTTGTCTGGCTACCAAGATATTGAAAAGGCTTCTTCCTGCTCAGCCTGTTGTCCAGCTACTGTGAAGTTGGTGGGATTATCAGTGTTCACTACCATAGACTTAGTCTTTGCTAGATTGACTTGAGAACTGCTGCTGACTGGGATCTTAGAACCTAGGTGCTGACTGGGATCTGCTGACCCAGATCTTAGAAATAATCCAACACTGTGTTCTAGTAAGCGTCTTTCTATTGGAACGCTCGCCTCATATCGTAAGAAACTTATAAGCTAATGTTGGTTCTAAACCAGCGATTTATTCGGTAATTACTAAAAAGCAGTAATTCCTAACAAACGAGGTTTCAATAACTGTATAATGTATGTAAAATGAATTATTTGCGCTTATATAACAGATATCCACTTTGTAACTCGTTATCATGTATCCTGTTTAGTTAGTATATAAAGGCACTGGTGTATAATAGTGCAAATCCTATAGTTGAATCTTTATTCAGAAATTTTGTCAAAAATTTGTTAGGTTATTCGATGTCTGTTACCCGTCTTATTTTTTTAATTTCCGCAGAGTATTCTAAAAATTATCATTAACCGCTGAGCGTATCATGTACGTTATAGTTTTCCTAGATTGCACCTACAATTTCTAATCTGTAGAATATCATGAACTAGAACAAATATTGCGAAATAGCATGCTCATGTATGTAGTAGATTCAGATCTAATGGAAAAAGTTTCTTCCAGCTCTAACCTCACAGTATTCTTATTATTTCAAACCACTGCGAACAATTTTGTCCCATTTGCTTTTATTTCAGGCCGAAGCAGAATCTATGGTAAGCTCTGCAAAGGAAAATGAGGCTGCCATCGACACTGAGGGCGATCAAACAAGTGAACAGATCGTGCAAGACGAGGCTGAAAATAAAGAGGTTGCCGAGCAAAATGATAATCTAACGAAAGACGAAGAAACAAATGGTAATGAATTAGAAAAAGTTGGTGATGAACAAGAGGACGAAGGTGAAGGCAATAATATAGGTGAAGAAAATGAATTAGAACCAGCTGACAATGAACAAGACAATGAAGATAAAGACAATGGGGTAGTTAATGGAGGAGAGGCTGTGCTTAATGGAGTTACGGAGCAAAAAAACATATCATCTGAAGAAACTAACGAACTAGACCATGAAGGTAATGTCCCTGAGGCAGTTGAAAATGCAGAGCTTACAAACGAAAACGTAATTGAAGAATTAATGAAACAAGAGGACAATTCCGAAAATATCGACCAAGATAACTCACTTAAGCCCAATGATGATATTGACAATACAAATCTCGACGAAAATGAAAATAATCAAAATTACGAAAAACCATCCGACGAACAGATTGACGTGAATGGAAACCATGATGATTCAAATAATACTCAGAGTAGACAATCGTCAGCAAAATCAAAAGAAAATGATACAACAACACAAAATCAATCATCCCGGCCAGTTAGCACTACCAGTGTCAATCAAAGCGATTTGAAGCAGAAATCTGCTGCATCCGTTAGATCCTCCGTTCACTCAGCAAAATCAGCTAGTAGCAAAAGCACCCGTGGCGCCTCCGCAGCCTCCCAAAACAATAATGATGAAGTCATAGTTGAACCAAATGCTGCTGACGATATTCAATCAACTCACACATCTAGACCGTCAACGGCAGCAAGTCAGTCAACCTCATCGCGAGCCGAATCGGCCGGATCAACTGTGCGCAACGCCTCGGCGGGTCGTCGTCAGTCGGCCAAATCTTTTACCGTCACGGAAAATCGTCCTGAACAGAACGGGCGCGAGAATGACGAAGAGGACAGCAACGATGACTCAAACCAAGCCGATGTTGAAATAGTCCATTACAAAGCTAGCGATGAGGTATAAAGTCTATAATCTTTGGTTTCAGTTCTATCAAAATTTTATACCAAAGTCGAACTGTTACTTTTTGCCTATGGAATGGATTGAATTATCTTTAACCAATATATATTTATTCATAGAATGTCTATCAGCAATTAATGTTGTCCATTGTTTTTTGATTAGAAAGCATTTTTCTACAGCATTCTTAGAAGCATAGACAGTTTGTACCATTGATATCCTTAGAGCTATCTTAGATGTAACTAATCTATTTTATGTGTATAAGAATGCATAGATTTGTACTTTTGGGAAAAATCGATCGTAGAATGACAACAAAATAGAAACATAAAAGCATTCGTGTTTGTATATGTGTTTGTTCAATGTTCAAATATAATATGAAGTATTTCTGTCTGTCTTATCAATTGCTGCCTCTCTTTACGATAGCCTCGAACTATTCGAGTAGTTATGTCTAACTATCCAATTTTTCTTTTCTTCTGTTTACAATTTGCGTGTTAAATACCGACTAATCGTTTTCATTCAGGACGGAAACAAGGACAGCGCTCCGACGGAGGAATCGCCCGAAGTTAAAAATTCAGGCGGAGAAAATGGGCCACCCATCGAGGCCACTGTCGCGGATGCTATTGATGATCCTAGTCCTAAGGAAGAGATAGATGTCGTAAATGACGAAGCAATCAACCGAAACGATGGCATTTCTGCTTCGGAAGCTATTAATGTAACAAACTCTTCAGAAAACGAACAAACAAACGCACAAGACTCGCCTGGTTCGACCCTGGAAATCGAGGGAACCGTCGAGGGTGAAGCGGATGACGGTCAACTGCACAGTGCTAAGCCATCCAACAGTTTAGACTCATCCCATGTAATATTTTCAACATAGTTTAGACATTGCTAGTAATGGTAGAAATATTTAGATTGATGTATCGGTGTCACTTGCTTCTATACAAGGCAAGCGAATGGCTTCTGTAAATACGCATCTTCCTGTTGTGTATCCATTGAATTCGATTACTTCCGGAACGAATCGCTATTCCAAGTTCCACAAGCTAGTGATAAATTATTTTCCAAATCTAGTTCTAAAACAGTTTTCACCTTATTTTGGCTAAAAGTTTAACATACTTTTTACGAAATGGCGTTTGCACCTTATTATTTAGTTTTTTCTATTCCAAATGAAGTATGAATATGGCTGAGAACGAATAGTATCTGTATGTCTTCCACAGGGGCACACTGTGCAGGAAATTATCAACAATGGCGACATGGAGCAGCTGGCGGTAATCGTGCTAGATGGCAAGGGTAGCCAATTGTTGGGTTACCGTTCAGAGCTTCCGGAAATTCAAGCTTTTCTAGAAAACGTGCCTTCCTACATGGTAAGAGCGATTTGGTTTAATACCTAATTGAAAAGATTTCAAGTTTCCGCATAAATATTGCAATGTATTTCACCCAAAATGTAAACTATTCACCGAACAATTTATGTTCAGCTTGAGGTGAACCCAAAAACAGAAACATGACTTTGAAGTTTCTGTTTTCGTGTAAATACTTCATTAGTAGCACGCATGCAAAGATACCTAAAATAAGCACCTAAATCAATCATACCAAGGTTACGGTTAAAAACATGTCGTAAATAATTGTTTTGTTAACCATTTCATGCTCCCACCAGAACAAAATCCGCCGCGTTCACATAGCAGCACGAGAGGGCAGCTTACGAGACTTGCAGTCGGCTCTAGATCGGCGGAAATTTGCAACTGCCAAGGATGAGATTTCACCACATGGCGCGACACCTCTGCACGTGGCAACCATCTTCGGACATTCAGGTAAGCAGTAATTTATGCAGCAGTTACGCCGTTTTCGAGAAATTACTCTGTTATGAAACAGTTGGTAAAACATTTAAACAATCGCATAAGATGATTTTCAATCAGCATTGACGAAAGACGAAAGACTTTTAGCACAATTTTTGTGTTGTGCTAACGCAAGAACTGGATTTTAACTCTATTCTACCGGTAAATGTTCAACGCCATGCCGCCTCAGCCAATATAGCAGTAAAATGTTTGAAATCATGTCTTAATGGCCACATCCTTTTTGCAAAGATAAGGATCTATGAATAACAAAGTTTCACGCTGCTTGATCGTACCACAGTACAGGGGAGTAATCTGAGCTCATTTCTATCACAGACAAACAGACGAGACACTCGAGTTAATTCCATCGTCCAATAAAAAAACACTTATTTTTCAATAAAGCATTTTTCGCAACATAGCCACACCGCGGCGCGCGAGTGTTGCTTCGATTTTTTAGTATAAAACCATACAAATGTAAAAACCCTGCAGCATAAAACCCTACAAATGCAAGCTACTCCGCAACATGCATAACAGAGGGTACTAGTGTGCAAGCAAAATGTGTAAGACGATGGTTTTTAAAGGATTTTCTTCTATGTGTCTTGTCAGTTCGTCAGTGTTTCTATGTTTATCTAACGACATCTGCTGGATATGTTATACCATCAGGAAGTACGCGACGTTAGACATAACGGACATTAGGCATACCCAGCTAGCACCAACTCGTATATCAATGTACGAAAACTATCGTAAATATCTCCTGACAAACTCGAAATCGTAATTAAACCTGGATAAAGTGGGAACAAGTTGATTTTTTGTCGTATATAATGATAATGACTGACATACATACGATTTTCAGCACAAAATCGTAGAGTAGTACGGAGCGACTCGCGCTTAATCGAATATTATCGTTTATAAATACTTATATAGTCGTAACGCTCAAAATTATTCGTAATCACGTATATCGCCTCCAAAATAGTACGGATATGCCAATTTTGCGCATGAAATACGATTTATTTAGCATGTATATCTGTACGTAATGCTGATTTTTACCTTTTTTATACATATGAAAATGCTAGCTGGGTAATGAACGATATGGGAGGCATAATTTACAAAATTTCGCTTTCACTTTCCTATGAACATGCACTTGAACTAATCACCGCTCTGTCGCATACAATGGGAAGATGGACCGCCACATAACATTGGCATAATCTTAAGGGATTATCTCATCCGGCAATCCGGCATACAGACATGTAGCATAATGACCGCTTGTCATAATTTCTTTAAAATCATTCTGACATTTCATAGATGATTAAAGGCGAGTCGGAAGCGCACCCCACAGAAATCCCATTTGTTTAGGTTTCGTTCGTTTCGTTTGTTTTCCTAGAATGTTTCTTCAATTTCAAGTAGGGATTGCAAAAAGTTAAAGTATTTATAGATTTAGAAACAGATAAACTTAGTCTGTGTGAATTTATCTGGCTAGAACTTATTGGCACAACATCACAATTTGCATAGTAAAATTCCTGTAATAATTAAAAGAAACAATAGTTCTGAAAAGATTATCGTATTACCATAATTGGTGCTATATTAGGTACACAACGAGTAGAACTGCAATGAGAATGGATCTCGTTTCCGATGCAACTCAATATCGCATTAAAGTGCAAGTTTCATCATTGACTATGTCAAATGTCAATGTCTTTCAAATTTTACTACGAAATTTCACGCAGGATTCACTAAACCAATCCGGAAATTGGCAGCTAGAGCTTCTGAATAGTCATACCGTCAAGCAGCGATGAAAGGCAAAATAATATCAAACTATGTTATGAAAATCGTATAACTTCACATCAAAATTTGGTCTTATTTTGGTTGACATAGTTGGTAAAATAATATCAAAATTATGCTCCCTAAGTCTAAAAGAATAACTACTTGTGTTATTTGAATAACAAATTACTAACATGACTGTATTCAGTGTTTGGAATAACAAAATTTTATTATTATTAAAGTTGTATTGAATATTAAAGTCAGAATAAGACATGATAACACAATCAGTTACTCATTTTACTGGTTAAATAACACACTAAAGATTGAGAGCTGTGAGTTTTACTCCCACTTTCGCTAAGTCTATATTTTTGGCTTAATATCAAGAATTTTTCAGTTTGCCTGTATCTATATTTTTCGCTTTAAGCATTTGTTCTTTTCCAACAGAAAAAGTAAACCAACTGCTATACGTCGTTAGGAAAAAAATTCGAAGACTGTTCAAAAGTTAATTTTCATAAAAATGACGTTTGTGGATTACTCTAACGATTCCTAGGTAGATTCCTAGATACCTGAGGTAGATTTCTTTATACGACCTGTAACAAACAATTCTACGTGAATCTAAATGTAGACAATGGCGTTTAAATGTTGATATCTCATTTTATCATTTGCAATTGAACTAAATTTTCCCTAATTGCGATTGGAATTCCCTGGTATTCTGATTTCCCTGACTCAAAACCAAAATCCCGACTCCTAATGATTATTTCAGAAAGTATTTCCTATTTTCTCCATTATACGCACGATAGAGGCACGTCTACCCAATTTAATGTTACTGACGCACAAGAAACAAAGTTTCTCAAATCAATCGTCAGTTGTTAATTTTTCCCAGACCTGCAGTGACGAGTACGGGCTTTCCGGTTACCCCACACCACGAAGGAAAACCAAGGCCATCGGTGATCCATATCATACTATAGTTTGTTGAATACACAACAGTCACACGACGGACTGGACTAATGACCAGTATGACACGATTCCAATTTAAATGTAGTTTTCCTTCAAGTTTCGAACAACCTCCCACACTAGGACAGCAAGCAAGGACAAGAATAAGACATCACCGCTACTTGGCCGACCGAAGGTGTTTTAATAACTGTCGGTGCTTATCAGCGAGCGGATGTAGACGAATAGTGATGGCGGAATCAGAAATTATCGACATAAATAGTACCGCTATTTAAACGCATACTAAACTGAATGGGGATTAAATCGGATTTTGCAATCTTCAAATTACAGGTATTGTGCGGTACCTGGCCGGACGTTTCCCAGAAACCACCAGCGCTACTGATGACCAAGGCCGTACTCCTCTTCACTATGCAGCCATGCTGAAGGATAACGGCCATTTCTATAACCTACTAACCCACCTGGGAGCGAACCCTAAAGCGGAAGATAACGTAAGTGGAAATAACTTTCACGCAATGCATTATTGAAAGCTACGTATGTGGCTATAGCTGTGCAATATGTAGATTACTGCAGCTGCCTTGCAACGAGTTCTGGAACATTAACTATTCATTACTGTGCTGCAATAGCTATTGATCCAAACAACATTTCCCAAGCTTGATTATATTTCTAATAATACCGCAAAAGCAATTAATGTCGATTCAGACATGAAATGAATACGGTTTTTTTCTCCTTCTGTTACAATGCGTTGCTCAATTGCTTCCGATCAGTTGAATCATCCGGCTGAGTTTTACTTGAACCACGATCAATCCAGCGATTTGCTCTGCCATCGACAGCTACTGCAGGACTATGGCGCCGAAGAGGATCTCGTTGATGAAATGCTGAGTGATCAAGGTATGGATTTATCAGTGCCTTCCTCTAAGCGATGATCACATAGTGTGCGACATTTTCCAAGGCTCGATGTTGTCTGTCTATTTTACGTTTTTATATTATTTAATATTTTGGCACGTGCTTTCGGAGAGCAGGCATTTTTGCTTTTTGCTGTATTTTTTTTTTAAACAAGAGTGAAAATCGCATGGAACTCCCTTGTGTCTTGAAATTGGCCATCAGCTGAAAGTGAACTGTTTCCAACACCAACTCATGGTTGTCATGTTTATTCTCATTTCACTTCACGCTTTATCTCAACCCCACTGGGGTCACGGATTCATCACTGTAGTGCCAGATGATCAGCACAGCGCACGCCGTGAGTTGGACGATGTGGATACTCTCACTACGTTGGAACGATGTTTCAAAATTATTCACGAACCAGTTGGGGACCTAATGAAGACGGTAGAGCTTCCGACTAACAGTGTTCCCGGTAGTGCTTCGTCTCTGCGGATATTGATAACCTCATACTTAGCCAAGTTTTTAAAGCAAAGTGTCTTCGATAAAATCAAGAAACGACAGACTAAGCTAGATCATAATCTGTTCGACGTAATTTGGCCGGCGATGAAGAAAGCTACAAAAGAGAAGAAAATCGATGAAGATCTAAACGTAGGAATCGTAATACCGGACTATGATGTGTTCGTAGTTTTTCAGGAATTTTTAGTGCCGTTGATTAAGGACATGCACTGCATAGATTTGCAGCAAAATTTTGAACCCCATCAGGCAATTCAGTTCTTCCCCAGATACACAATGACTGACATATTACATCCACACCGCGAAGGAAATGGCAATGTGCTACGGGAAAATTCCGATGAAATTGAGCTTAATCTAGATACTTCGGGGAAATTCATTACCGGTGCAGTGATTGAATGCTGTCGCAACTTGGACGACTTCGAGTTTCCGTTAAATCTAAGCATCGCTCACTTGGAACGGGTGGAACGCATCCTTACTTCGAAGATCCTTTCTATGGCCTTTGCTGCTGCTATAGGTGAAAAAGAACTGGGTACCTACTATACGATGAACGAAGTGCTGGAAAGCCCTTCCGAAATTCGGACAGTACTTGCTGCTAGCGGTCTACTGATTCCAATGCTTGACCATTCAGATCCATACCAAATAGCGGAATCTATTGCCCTCAACGGAAGGTATTGGCCATACGGTCGAGGAGTCTACGTCAGTCACAATCAGGATCTCGTAGCATGGATCAACACACAAGAACATCTTCGAGTGCTAGTTTGTACAAGCTCCCAACAGCCTGCCAACATTGGAGCCGCCTATTCGAAAATAGGTCGTGCTATGAACTTCCTGGAGGATAAGATCCAGTTCAAACACAGCTACCTCCTAGGATATCTAGTATCACGACCGTCATTTCTCGGTACCGGTTTTAAGATTACCTTGTCTTTAGAGCTTCCCCATCTGCGTAAGGAGAAAGAAAACCTCCGGCATCTGTGCGTAGTACGAGAGCTACATTTGCTAACATCGGACGATCGGCAAACCGTTCGGATGAGCAACATGCGCAGCTTGTCGCAGTGCGAGTGGCAAATTTTCCAAAATTATACCAGTGCGATCACTAACATTGTAGCACTGGAGAAGGAGCTTTCGATGTCTAACTCGTTGCACATTGCGGCCACTTTGCTGAAGATATTTCGTAAGAAAAAGAATAGCTTGGTGGAAGCAGCGCCAACCCACTAGCGACACCCTGTACCGCCGTTTTCCACCTACTACCGCTTACTGAATCAGCTCTTAGAGATATATAGCTACTTACACCAACCGCAGCAGACACACTTTTTTGATGTTAGCAAAACTATGATATGATAGTGCGTGTGCTAGATATTGTTACAAAATAAAGTTCCTAATTTCTGTTTGAAACTTACGTACAAAAGCTACGCTAGACTTACAATTTGTACCGAGTATTCAGCCAAAGTGATAGTAGAAAACAAATTGTTGGAAAGATTTTGATGGAATACCATTCGGGTTAGTAACGTACCTTATATGATCAATCAAAGTTGTCATTACAGTTTAAGTGTTAAATGTTTCCAATGTGA
Organism: Sabethes cyaneus; assembly: GCF_943734655.1. Lineage (NCBI taxonomy): Eukaryota > Metazoa > Arthropoda > Insecta > Diptera > Culicidae > Sabethes > Sabethes cyaneus. The sequence goes on from NC_071355.1 coordinate 181,603,584, forward strand.
TGTCTTCGCATAACCACAATTTGCGATTAAATTCACTGTTCTCCCTCTGCCGCTCAGTCTCGAAACAACTATTCATTTGTGTTTCTATCTAACTGTGTATCCGACAAATTTATAGGTATTCGGGGCGAACCAACTACCGATTTTCAAAAAAGCAATGCTCCAGCAAAGCAGAAAATTTCCCGTAAAGTTTTCTGGGAAAACAGAAGACTCTGAATTTTTTTAATACTGTTTTCGTTTATAAGAAACCCCTGGAAATAATTTCAATAAATTCTTTGTGCGGTCATTTTTTAAAATACTTTGGTGAAAAAAAAACCATTCAAATCAATAGTTAAAGATGCAATTAAAATTTATAAATTCTATATAGAAAACCGAATGAAGATTAAATTAATCTAATACAAAGTCGCGTTTCAGCAAGCTGAACACAGTGTCGGATTAACAGGAGATACTTATCAATGTAAAAAATCTTTCCAACAGCTTGTGCTCGTTTTTTAGTGCTGAAATATTTGATCTGGTTTGTTTTTTTTTCTCAGTTGCCTTAACTAATGACAACGTTGTGCACACGAGTTGCATGCGTAATCGCACAGCTGTTTTCGATTGCAGTTGTTTGGTGTAGCACAAAGGTCCTTTAAATAACCAATCTATTTTGTTTATATCAAAAATAACAATTTCAGAGCATAATGGTTCACAAGTAGAAATACCCCTATTCCGAACAGAAGAAGGACGATACCTCGCAACTTGTAAGTAAAGTTTATGAAAATTATAAAAGCAGTTCTTAAATTCCACTCTCTACGTAGAGAATTGTTTAGCCCCTTCTGTCTCATGGTCGCCCAAGTTGTCCATGAATTCCAATAATAATAAAATCAGCAGACCTTTAATTTTGGACATTTGAATACGGATGTTCTTACTTCAGAACGTAGTAGAAGCATTGTTCTAGTTGTACTCAACGAATTGATCATTAATAGTCTTTTCAGACGAGCACAAGCAACAAACCAGCCGATGACCCTTGGGACAGAGAGGGTTAATATTTTTTGTAGCAATCATCAGTGGAATTAGATCATATCTTTCTATTGCAGTAGTATAGTTGTTATAAAATGAGTACACTAGAAGTTGAGTTATTGAATAATACATCTGCGTACTCCGAGAAAAGTAGGGTAAAATTCCCTTCATTGGGCAAAACTGCTAGAAACGGACGCGTGCCGTGACCAAGGGCCACTCTATTGGAATCCTTATAAAAATATCTTTCTTTCGATATAAAAAGATTGAATGATTCCTGGCGCTATTTGAAGATATTGAGATAAAGGACCTTTTTTTTAAAAAAATACTCTACTACGAGATTTTTCAAAACCCGGTGCGATTTTTTCGAAAAAAAATTGTTTATCGTAATATTTCAAAAGCCATTTTAACATTACATTCTTTTGATGTGAAAAAAGGTCTTTCTTTCTTGTAAAATCCGATGAGAAAAACAAAAGTCAACGTTGAGAACGTCCCACCCAAGCATACAAAATTAGGTTGTTCACGGCACGCGTCTGTTTCTAGCAATAAATCAACATTTTGTGTTAAAAAGAGCTTTGTTTATGACAATCAAGGACACTTAGTTACTTAGGTGGCTTGCCGTCCTAAGACAAAGCCTGTTGAACAAAGTTTCTCCATGTAACTCGGTTGAGGGCTATCGCTCTCCAATTCCTCGGACACCGAGTACTCTTCGTTAGATCTCGCTCCACCTGGTCTAACCATCTTGCTCGCTGCACTCCTGGTCGTCTTGTTCCTACCGAATTTGAGGCGAACACCATCTTTACAGAGTAGTTGTCCCTTGTCCGGCATTCTTGCAACATGCCCTGCCCATCGTATCCGTCCAGCTTTAGCCACCTTCTGGATACTGGGTTCGCCATAGAGCTGTGCGAGCTCATGGTTCATCCTCCGCCTCCATACTCCGTTCTCCTGTACGCCGCCGAAGATCGTTCTTAGCACTCGTCGTTCGAACACTCCGAGCACCCGCAGGTCCTCCTCGAGCATTGTCCATGTTTCATACCCGTAGAGAACAACCGGTCTAATAAACGTCTTGTACAGGGTGCGCTTTGTACGGGGACTTAGTCTGCTCGACCGTTCCGTTGGTCGACCGTTGACCGACCGTTCGGTTCATAACACCTTGTAGCGCTATGTTGAACAGCAGGCATGAAAAACCATCACCTTGACGAAGCCCTCTGTGTGATTCGAATGAATTTGACAATCCACCCGAAATTCGAACACAGCACTGTGCACCATCCATCGTAGATTTAATCAGTTTGATGAGCTTCCTGGGGAAGCTGTTCTCGTCCATGGTTTTCCATAGCTCTTTCCGGTCGATGATATCATATGCGGCTTTGAAATCAACGAACAAATGATGCGTGGGAACTCTGTGTTCACGGCCCTTTTGAAGGATTTGCCGCAGTGTAAATATTTGATCCGTTGTAGACCGACCTCCGACGAAGCCGGCTTGATAAGTTCCCACAAATCTGTTCGCAATTGGTCATAGTTGGCGGAAAATGATTTGGGACAGCACTTTATAGGCGGCATTGAGAACGGTGATCGCTCGATAGTTCTTATGGTCCAACTTGTCGCCCTTTTTATAGATCGGGCAGATAACCCCATCTTTCCACTCCTCCGGTAGCTGTTCCGTATTCCAAATTCAAACAATTAGTCGGTGTGTACAAACGGCCAGCTCTTCTGGTCCCATAATTAATCACATATTGCCGGACATATTGCCGTAAATTTCTCGATGTATACTGCAATATCCATGTTCCGCCTTACTGGTAAACAGCTGGATAATGCGAACCATTGGTGCCTTGTGCAGTGAGCATAAAATAAACGCTGCAGTGGTTCACAGTCTCTTATCTTAGTTCCTACCTCATCGTGGTAGGATACAAGCAACCTTGACGAGGAGCGACTAACCAACACTGGTGGTAACCAAGATCGTCTGACGGCAGGAAATGAGGGCTCTTTCGAGCTACGTTGGTCGTCCGGTAATACAGTGAGGTTGATCGAGGGTTTTGCAAACCAACACCACTAAAAAGCGAAGCAAAGAACGACATAAATAGGAAGTCGGGTCTGAACAATTGGTAAAGACCTTCGCGACGAAAACAGGTTAACGATTGGAAATGCGGAACACGGAACTGTCGGTCCCTAAATTTTCTCGGAAGTAAACATGTGCTTTCTGAAGAAGTGAAAACCGCAAGTTCGATATCGTAGCGCTGTAGAAAGTAATGCTGAAAAGGAACATTGGTACGTGCCTATAGGAATGGTCATACCATCTATCAGAGCTGCGGCAACACACTCGAGCAGGGCACAGCTTTGATTTTGATGGGCGAGAAGCAGAAGAGAATAATCAGGAGGTGGCCGATCAACCCCGCCGAATGTGCAGATTAAGTATTAAGGGTCGATTCTTCAATATTAGCATAATTAACGTACACATCTCGCACCTTAAAAGTACCGATAAGGCGAATAAACGCGAAATTTACGCGAATAATACGACCGCTGCTCAAAACATCATGTCAAAATCATCATCGGGAACTATACTTTTCGGGATTTCCATGAAGAGAAATTTATACCGGTTCAGAAGATTGGACGCAAACCCGCAAACAAACGAAAACGGGCTAAGACTGGTCGACTTCGCCGCTTCCAACAACATGACCATACGTAGTACCTTTTCCCAGCATAATCTTCGCCATTGGCACACCTGAAGATCACCCAAGCGGATGGAATCACAAATCGACCACGTTCTGACAGATGGTCGGCACTTTTCAGACAATATCGACGTCTGAAACTATTGGGGCGCTAGCATTGATTCGGACTAGTAATGGTTAACATACGTCATCCACCACGGTATAATCTAACGCGACTGAAGCAACCGGATGTTGCTGAAAGCTACGTGTTATCGCTTGATGCCGAGCTGCCGAAAGAAGATGAGCTGGATGAAGGCTCTCTTGATGGTTGTTGAAATACCGTTAAAACAGGTATTATCCGCATGGCGGAGAACTACTTAGGTCGTGTGACACAGAATCGACGAAACGAATGATTCGTCGAGGAGTGCCGAAAGTATTGGATGAGGAGAATGCTGCGCAGAGCCAGGATGTAGAGCGATACAAACAGATGCCGAGGTAGCAAACCGGACTCTTGTACGAGAAGAAGCGCTACCAGGAGGAGACGGAGTGCGCGGAACTCGAGCAGCATTGTTATGATTTGGTATACCAATACGGAGCGACTAACGGAAGAGTAGAAAGATGGAGTTATTTGTTCTATCTGTAAGAACCTATAAGGCTGAACAAACTGGATTGTGAGAACTACCGAGCTATCCGAACTACCGATACTATCCTGAGTACCGCAAACCAAGCGCTTGCCAAAGTCAACTTCCATCGACTGTCGCCAACAGCCAATAGATTCGTGGGAAGTTATCAGGGAGAATCGATTTATCAACGAGCCAAATCTTCACACTGCGGCAGATCCTCAAGAAGTGCCTCGAATTCCAAGACCTCACGTATCACCTGTGTAGGGAACGAGCCGAGTTAGATGAATCAGCGTAAAGCAAATCTAATGAAACTGAATTATTTACTTGAGTGTAACTGAAATCCCTTGCATAGGAAGAATACCGTCATACGAACGGTAAGAGACAAGGAGAGAAATATATCGTTACGCATACTGTGTTACGCATACTGTGGCAAGATATAGCATACTCTAAACAAGAGTCAGTTTTTGGACGAACGTAGACTTTGACGGACGTTGTTCCGTATTCCGGAGGGCTCGGTTGGAATTAACCGACGGACACGACATTGGCGTAGTGCTCCCAAATTGTGAGTATGTTAAGTTGAATATAATAGTGGCGTCTGGCAAACGCCTGTTCGAGAAAATTAAAAAAGATGCTTGTGCGCATCTGGCTGTTTTCTGAACTGCCTCTGCGAAGGCTGTTTTTTGAACATATGTGTTTTTTTGCGTGTGTGATTGCGTGCCTCCGGGAAGGCAGAATGGTTTACTGAAACACGCTGGTATGCGTAGTTTGAACGCCTCTGGGAAGGCTGTGCAAAATCGTTTGTGTACGATAGCTCCCCTGAGAGGGACTTTTAGTAACTCGCTTGTGTTCGTCTTTCTTTATTGCAATACGCTGGTGTGCGCGAAAAGATGCTTGTGCGCATCTGGTTGTCTTCGGAACTGCCTCTGTGAGGGCTGTTTTTTGCACATGCTTGCGTGTGTGATTTGCGAGTATGATTCGCGTGCCTCCGGGAAGGCAGAATGGTTTACTGAAACACGCTGGTATGCGTAGTTTAATCGCCTCTGGGAAGGCTGTGCAAAATCGTTTGCATGCGATAGCTCCCCTGAGAGGGACTTTTAGTAACTCGCTTGTGCGCGTCTTACTTTATTGGAATACGCTGGTGTGCGTGAAAAGATGCTTGTGTGCATCTGGCTGTTTTCTGAACTGCCTCTGTGAAGGCTGTTTGTTGAACATATGTGTTTTTTGCGTGTGTGATTGCGTACCTCCGGGAAGGCAGAATGGTTCACTGAAACACGCTGGTATGCGTAGTTTAATCGCCTCTGGGAAGGCTGTGCAAAATCGTTTGCATACGATAGCTCCCCTGAGAGGGACTTTTAGTAACTCGCTTGTATGCGTCTTATTTTGTTGGAATACGCTGGTGTGCGCGGATTAGTGGCGTCTGGCAAAGGTCTATTTGAGAAAATTGAAAAGATGCTTGTGAGTATCTGGTTGTCTTCTGAACCGCCTTTGTGAGGGCTGTTTTGCCCATGCTTGCGTGTGTGATTTGCGAGTATGATTCGCGTGCCTCTGGGAAGGCAGAATGGTTTACTGAAACACGCTGGTATGCGTAGTTTGTTCGCCTCTGGGCAGGCTGTAGAAGATCGCTTGTGTGCGATGGTCCCCCGCAGAGGTAGTAAAACTGATGATTGTAATGACGGAAATATTGATGGTAATAACGAAACTGATTATGGTGATGTTGAAATTGAGGATTGCAATGAGGAAAATGATTATAGTAATGACGAAAATGATGATGAAAATGAAGAAAATGATTATGTTGACGAATCTGACATATATGATGATTGCAATGATGAAAATAATAATAATAATAATGACGAAAATGACGATGGCAATGACGAATCTGATGAAAGTGATGATTGTAAAGTCGAAACTGATGAAGGTGATGATAAAGCGATGATGCTAATAACGAAAATGACTATGGTAATGTCAAAATAGCAATGGTAATGATGGAAATGACAACGGCAATGATGAAAATTATAGTTATGATGCAAATGATAACGATAATGACGAAAATGATGACGGTAATATCGAAAATTATGTAGATGACATTGACGATTTGGTCATTTTAATGTTAGTTTTAGTGACATGGATAATGATAATTTTGATCTTTCTGATGATTTTGGTGTCGTGGATGATGTTGACTATTTGATTATTTTGATGGCGTAGATGATGATGATTTTGAACATTTTAATGATGTTGATAATTGTAATTATGTTGACGATTTGGATTATGATGATTTTGGCGATTTTGGTAATGAAGAAAAAATAGTAAACATGCAAATAATGATGGTAATGACGAAAATGATGATGGTACTGGTAATAATGAAAATGACAATGGTAACGACGAAATTGGTAGTGGTAATGACGAAAATGATGATGATGTCAAAAATGATAATGGCCATGAGTTTTTTTTTGATAATTTATCAGAAGAGTAGAAGAGGGGGTGAATGTAGGGAACGAGCCGAGTTAGATGAATCAGCGTAAAGCAAATCTAATGAAACTGAATTATTTACTTGAGTGTAACTGAAATCCCTTGCATAGGAAGAATACCGTCATACGAACGGTAAGAGACAAGGAGAGAAATATATCGTTACGCATACTGTGTTACGCATACTGTGGCAAGATATAGCATACTCTAAACAAGAGTCAGTTTTTGGACGAACGTAGACTTTGACGGACGTTGTTCCGTATTCCGGAGGGCTCGGTTGGAATTAACCGACGGACACGACAACCTGTTCATTGATTCCAATGCAGCATGTGATTGTTTACATCGACAAGAGCTATGAAATATCCTTGACGAAAACGTTTCCGGTTTTCCGGCGAAGCTTACTAGATAAGGCTATTATGAATGGAATCCAGAGCTATGTGAGAATTTCGGGTGGATTGTCGAATCCTTTCGAATTTCGCAGAAGACTTCGAATAGGAGATAATCCTTCCAGCCTGCTATTCAACATTCAACGGTGATCGACATACAGGGCTCGATTTTTAATAAATTCAATCAGTTTATCTGCTTTACCGACGACGTAGATGCTCTCGGAAGAACATTTGAGACGGTGGAGGATAAATACACCAGACTAAAACGCGTGCTACTCGAGCTAAAGATGCTGAAAACGCGAAGCAGAGAAGATTGGGATGAAGATAAATATGTCTAAAACGAAGTATGTGCTGGCAAGCGGGACTGAGTGCGACAGGGCCCGCTTGGGCAGTACCGTGACGTGATAACCGACGGTGGTGAGCTTGAAATAGTGGACGAGATCGTATACCTTGGCTCACTGGCAACGGAAGACAACAATACCAGCTGTGAGAATAAAAGTCGTATTACCAGCGGAAGTCGTGCCTACTACGGATTCCACAAACACTCGCGGTCGAACAATCTGAGGCTTCGTACAAATCTGCATATTGTATAAAATAATAGACTGGTAGTCCTCTACGGGCACGAATCGTGAACACTGCTAAAGGAGGACCTGCGAGAACTCAGTTTCCAAACGACGGGTGCTAACAACCATCTTTAGCGGCGTGCAACAGAACGGTGTATGGAGGCGAAGAATGAATCACGAACTCGCGTGTCTCTACGGTGAACTCAACATTCAGAAAGTGGTTAAATCTGTACGGATACGTTGGCCAGGACATTCGTCTGAAGCGAGATTTGGCAAGCACTGGATGTCCACGAAACGCGAGTTAGAAGGAATTACGTTATGCAGGCCTTGTCATAAGACATAAGGGCAACTAAGTAAAAATAGTAAGTATGTTCTTCATTCGGTCGAACTACATACAACATACTAACAAGTACTATGCACAAATGGAAGTATTGCGATGCGATCATAAAAAAGGATTCCAAAATCCATTGGAATTCCGAAGATGCTGAAAATCGCTCATAAATGAGAAGGTGTAAATTCACTATATATTTTCTCCTCTGAACAAGGAGCTAGCTCTTTGATCGTCGCCATTGACAAACGGATAAACGTACGGTTAATGTAGAGCGACACCTCATCTATGAATAATTCCAAAAAATAAATCTTATTCATCAATTATGTATGTTTTGATGGTGAAAATTTTACAACAGCGTGAATCTTTGTTCTTGATTTTTGACAGAAAAACTAACAAGTAACGAAAAATTCTGGGATCCTTCGGCCGAAACCAGTACCATAATTTTGAAAAGATACCAATCCTGACTCTGTTAAATTCAGCGATCAATCCATCAGGCTTGAAATATTGGTCTGCCGATAATTTTTTAAATGCAAGATGCAAATATACAACATACCCAAGGAACATTTTTGTTGTATAGCAGCTTATTAAGCGTTTGTTCCATTGGTTTTAGCAATGCAATAGTAATATAAGCATGTTTGTTGGGGAGCTATTTAATGATTTTGTAATAATGAAATGTTAATCTGTTATTGAAATATGTACTTTTAAACTAAAATATATTTTAACCTGATTTCAAACATTCCATCAGCTCTAGGCGATCCTCTGATTAAGGGGCTAACAGAGGTAGCCAACAAACGTCCGGCCGATCCGATCACCTATTTGGCCACCTATCTATACAACTTTGCAAATCAGAACCGAACGAAAACTAGCGCAAGCAGTCAGACTTCAGCCGGAAAGAACGATCGCAATAACAATAGCATCGAATTCGAGGTCAAGGAAGATTCGGACAAAGAACTGGAAGGCTCTGCTCGCACGGAAGAAACCGTCAAAGTTTTACCTCAAAACGGTGCAATGGCGGAATCAGAAATCGACAAGGATGATCAGGGACCTCCTTCGCCAGACGGATCAGGCTCTGCTCCTTCCAGCTATAACAGGGTGAGCTGATATATTACACAAAAGCTTATCACAGTAAAGAAGTATACAGATAATTATGCATTATTCTAGGATGAACACGGTCAAAGCATGTTACATTTTGCCTGTGCGAGATCTCATGGAAGAAATGGCCTCATCCAGTTGATTGAACAGTCAGGTTGGTTAAATAAGATACAAAAACATTCATTTGAATTGGATTTTTCAATTTGGTTTTATAGGGACAAGCATAACCTATCGCGATGAACTTTATCGAACAGCACGAGACGTATCCTTGCAGGCTACGCAACCAGATAACGCTAAAGAAATTGATCGCTACGTACTTGGCTTAGCAGCTAGGGGAGATTTGGAGGCGTTGAACACTATGCTTCTAGACGGGTACGATCATATAGTCGATGTCGTAGGTTCTGATGGAACTACCATAACGCAGGTAGCATCATCGAGGGGTCATCGAGAAATTGTTCGTTTTCTGGAAAAAGCACGGGAATTTGAGGTATTATCTTAAATATAAACAACCCGTAACAATTGCTTTAATCGTATCCCGTAGGAGAGCCGAGAGAATTTATTAAATGCTATTCGAGAGCAAAATTTACAAAAAGTTATGGAAATAACGCAGCAATCAGACGGCATAAAGCTTGCAAGGGCCAAAAATTACTATGGTAGGTTTTTACGTAGTATTCACGTGTTCAATCCCATCGAAAACAATTAGTCAATTCTAGGGCGCACTTCTTTGCACATTGCGGTTCTGACGGAGAGCGAGGAAATAGTTGAGTACTTGGCTACTAATTTTAAGCAGACATTGAAAATTGGTGATAATGTAAGTAGAAAATAATATGAAAGAATGCAGTTGTGGAATCAATTGTCAACTTATTATTTTATAGCTGGAACGTACGCCTCTGCACTATGCGATGGGTATCGGAAATGTAGAAGCAATCAATCGTATCCTGATCAAAAATGGTGCAAAACGTGTTTCAAAGGATTTGAAGGGTCGACAGCCTACCTACTACTTTATGAACAAGGCAGATATTCTGCGTTTACAAGAAGAAGAAAAACAATAGTTTGCTAGAGAGATTAAAAGAGATTTATTCGTAGCTAATTAATAAACTTATTCTTATGAAAAGCTTTAAAGCATAAATTTGAAATACATTTCATACCATTGATATATAGACCTGCGTCTTTCTTTCAGTATCATTTCGATAATCAAGCATTCAATGACGTGAAACAAGATTAACAGACCAACATCGTCCAGAATCTCGACCCACATGGCAGTCTTATTATATGATTTCTGTTATAAAACAATCGTCAACCTTCCGTTGACCGACCCTTTCCCGATTTCAATGCAACTTTTTATATATGTTGCCAGTTTGTTTGGTAATACAAGCTTTGGCAGACGGAATTCTTTATCGACTGTTCAAAGGTAACCATAATTCGTCTACAGACGAAACACTACCCTTAGGGATAATCGGATAAATTTACCAAACGAGATTTAAAAATATAACAGTTATATAAGAATATATACATACACAACTTTACCACAGCACTAATTTGATAGACACAACTTAAAGTTTGATCATAGGTAGGTACACATAGAAAAACCAATCTCTACTTACCGATTGGATGTTAACTTATGCTACGACATTAACAACGCCGTGATATAGCTCTCCAAAACGGCCTGAGACAAACAAGCTTGATTTTTTACCGCAAGACTGTAGGCAGTTTCTCCGTCCTCGTTACTGTCCGTAAAATTTGCACTCCGGCTTAGCAACTCATTGCACGTATGCGGGTGGTTTCCCGCTGCGGCGTACATCAGTGCCGTATTACCGACTATGTCCATATGGTTCGCGTTTGCCCCTTTCTGCAGTAGCAATCGAACGATTTCATGGTGACCGCCGGACGCAGCCAGCAGTAGCGGAGTAATCATATCGACTGCAGAACGGTCAACATCCGCACCGCAACTGGAAAAATAAGTTGGATTATGAACATATTGACGCATTTCTTAGAGGTAACTTACTTTATAAGTATTTGGGCAGCAGAGAGTTGACCATAATAACAAGCCCAATGGAGGGGTGTAAAATTATTAGAATCCACATTATCTACTGATTTTTCCAAACGAACTTGTTCTTCTGTGATTTCACCTTGCCCGGTTTTTTCGTGAAAGTTCAAACAAATTTCACTGGGAATGTTAGCCTCAGTATTACCCCGCTGTAGGTTAGTGAGTACTGTGTTTGTTGGTTTATACGGAAGAAATGCACTTTTTCGGTTCCCACTGGCCAACAGCAGTGGACTAAAGTCGAGTTTACTGAAACATACAGGTTACAAATAATTATGATGGAAAGTTGCCAAACAACTTACCGGTCCTCGTCGGAATTGGGTGATGAACTCATTATTGTTTACAATATGAGAAAGAAGCTATCAGAAACTAATTTTGAAGGTATTAAATCTATTAAATGTATCAAATAAATTATTTTATTACCGCACCAGACATCAGATTTAGATCAGAGTATAAAATGTAAACAAAACTCGGTTAACAAAATAACGTTTTTGTTTACTTTCAGACGATTCAGACCAGAGCTGCCATAAATACAGATATTTGTGCATGCATAAATTTGGGACCCTACCGTTTTCTCTGGCGTATTCTATTTTCTCGGTCTATCCAGCTTTTTACGAGCCATAATGGTGGACGGGTTCGTAATATTTGAACAGCATTTTTGACATTTCCTCAATACATCGCACGTTTTCTTTCCCTACATTCCTTTAGTTTTACCGTGAACGCGCGGAAAGAAAACGTGCGATGTATTGGGGAAATGTCAAAAATGCTGTTCAAATATTACGAACACGTCCGCCATTATGGCTCGTAAAAAGCTGGATACCTAATCTTTTAAATAACATATTGCGAAGTTTCCACCTATTTAGAGTCCCACGCGAAAATTATTAGCGTGGTTTTTTTCTGCGTTTACCACACATGTTTGCAATTTAGTAATTTGAACCATCAGTTTTGCGTTATTGCCTCCCCATTACACCCCTCCTTGCTTGACAACCATAGCTTCAGTGTATTTAGTAAGTACAGGATAATTATTATTAAAAAACGAATTTGCGTAGGACTCGTAAAATTGCTGCAAGGTACAATAAATAGTTTATAGAGTACTTTAAAATACAGGAGCATTAGTAGAGCCAAAAATCAAAGCAACTGAAATAATTGATGGGTCCCAAATTTATGCATGCACGAATATCTGTATTTCTGGCGGTTCTGTTGTTTCGTAGTCGTGGAAACGTCTGAAACGTGAAAATCTTTGGCTGCTATAAAATTTATATATTTAATGTCAACTCTCCTGATGTCAACAAACAATAAATACAACGGTGAACATTCAGCGTAACATTTACATTACAGTTTATTCATTTACAAATTTTTGGATTCTTTTTGTCGCGGTTGCATGTTATTCGATAAGCACCTTCGTTATACTGTTGTTGAAGCACTGAAAACAGTCGGAACAAAAGAACAGCAAGAAAATCCTTCAAGTTCATCGATAATTTTGATTCGTATCCACTGCTATGAGCAACGCTGTTATGATGGACTACGAATTCAAGATGAAAACTCAACAGGAGCGGGCCAAAGTAGAAGACCTTTTTGAGTACGAGGGCTGTAAAGTTGGTCGCGGGACGTATGGTCACGTTTATAAAGCTCACCGAAAAGAAAGTAACGATACGAAGGACTATGCGTTAAAGCAGATTGAAGGCACCGGATTGTCTATGTCTGCTTGCAGAGAAATTGCGGTGAATGCTCGATAATAATTGTGTTTTCTTTTTTTGTTTAAACTAGTAATCGACTTGTATTTGCAGCTGCTGCGAGAACTAAAGCATCCAAACGTAATTAATCTCATCCGAGTGTTCCTATCGCACACAGATCGAAAGGTCTGGTTGCTTTTCGATTATGCCGAACATGACCTGTGGCACATCATCAAGTACCACCGTGCAGCCAAGGCCACAAAGAAACCGGTCATGGTTCCGAAAGGAATGGTCAAGAGTTTACTCTACCAGATCTTGGATGGTATCCACTATTTACATAGCAATTGGGTTTTGCACAGAGACTTGGTAAAGACTGAGAATTTCTGGGGACCGAATCCCAACAATTAACCGACTCATATTCTTTCCAGAAACCGGCCAACATTCTAGTAATGGGGGAAGGCAATGAGAGAGGTCGAGTCAAAATTGCAGACATGGGATTTGCTAGACTTTTCAATGCCCCACTGAAGCCATTGGCTGATTTGGATCCTGTTGTGGTTACATTTTGGTATCGAGCACCAGAATTGTTACTTGGAGCTCGACATTACACTAAAGCGATCGGTTAGTTTTATAATTTTTTAAATAAAACTTAAACTTAATTTTCACGATAATAACAGATATTTGGGCTATTGGATGCATATTTGCTGAGTTGCTGACTTCGGAGCCAATATTCCATTGCCGACAGGAGGATATCAAAACAAGCAACCCTTATCACCATGACCAATTGGATCGAATCTTCAATGTTATGGGTTTTCCACAAGATAAAGACTGGGAAGACATTCGTAAAATGCCGGAACATCACACTCTTACAAAAGACTTTAAGCGTTCCAAGTATCTGTTCGAGCAATTTATTGTTCGTATTTATTTTACAATGTTTCGATCTTTTTCAGTTATGCTAACTGTTCGCTGATCAAATATATGGAACGTCATAAAATCAAACCAGACAGCAAAGCTTTCCATTTACTACAAAAACTTTTGCTTATGGATCCAAACAAGCGAATCACCTCGGAGCAGGCTATGCAAGATCCATACTTTTCTGAAGATCCACTGCCTACCGCAGATGTGTTTGCTGGTTGTCCGATCCCCTATCCCAAGCGGGAGTTTCTAACCGATGAAGATCAAGATGATAAGGGTGAAAATAAACGGCAGCAACAACAGCAACAGGCCAATGTAAGATCTTCTATCAAAAGTTTAGTTTACTTTTTCTATACTAATATTTCATTATTTACAGCAAACGCAACAAAATCAGCAGCAGCAACAAGGCAATGTAAGGTTGATCCTTTTTATCAGATTATTCAATAGACTTATTTTATACTTATTTGTAATTTAGCATCAATCTCAGCAGCAAAACCAGCAGCAACAGCAGGCCAATGTAGGGACCTTTGTCAAGTTTCTTATCTCCATATACTAATCTACTTTTTATCTATTGCCGTTCAAACAGCAGAATCAACAAGCACAGCAGCAACAGCAACAACAGCAGCAGCAGCAACAACAACAACAGCAGCAAATGCAACAACAACAGCAACAACAAGCGCAAAATGCTGCAATGGATCACAATGCTGCCAAACGGGTTCGTATGTCGGGTCCAAATGGGCAGCCTGGTAACGGTTTAAATCCCCAAGATTACCAACAGCAAGCGCAGCAAGCTGCTGCCGCGGCGGCTGCTGCTCAACAACAACAGCAGCAGCAACAACAGCAGATGATGTTCAACAACACACAACAAGGCGGGTTTCAGCAAAGATATTGACCTTCTATGATCGAAATTATAAGCTATGAAAATAAGCATGTCAGCTTACTAATATAAGAATAATACAAAAAGATAAGAAAATTTTCTTAGCTGCCTGCTCTCTGCCATGTTATTACATCCAAGTTAGCAAAGCCTTGTTAATTCAGACTGAATATTGCGAAATTATACACCGTGAGGTGCTTTAATCCCATGTATTTGGCATTAAGTTGGCAATTTCAGTTCAATAAGCTCAGGTTACTAGCAGGCTGCAGTTAATTGACCCGTCCAAAGATCCTGAATCGGATAGACTACCTCTCGGATTTATTCGTCGATGTAGCGGTATGTTTAGACCACCAGCTTGTCGCATTTTGGAATGCGGAAGCTATCCACAGTTATGCCTATTTTAAACACCAGAAATGCTCACGATGTTTAAAATTACTGACCGATTTTGATTCTCTGTTGTCTGGCAAAAACACTCGAACTTCTGATCCACGATAAATTGGATTTTGACACCAAACCTATAATAAGTGAATACCAGCACGGCTTTATGAAAAATCGCTCTATCACTTCGTCAGTGCTACCACCGCGATCCTTATGGCATATACCATCACTCTAACTCTTACTAAAGCATTCGATAAGGTGCCCCACGAACTAACACTGAAAAAGTTGGAAAAGCTTGGTTTTCTTCACTAGCTCATCTCACGGTTGCAACTTGCAACCAATATCATCCTATCGGACAGTTTCTGCTGTCGGGTTGGTCTAGGTTGGTCGAGTAAGGAACTCCATCTAGTGCGCCGCAAGGTTATCATCTTGGCACCTTAATTTTCATTTTGTTTGCATCTGACTTTTAACTCTCAGCATCTCATGTTGTACGCCGGCGACCTGAAAATACACCGGACCATTAGCTCGCTGATCGATTGCGCTGCTTTGCAGCAAGACCTTGACAACGTAACCAGTTGGTGTGTCTTACATGGCATGGAAATGAATGGGACGAACCAGGGCTGTCCTGCACTCAGTGCACCTGTTTTGATTATTTAATTGAAACACCTCTGCCAAGCAAAGTTCGAAAATATTATGTATGGGGAATTTATAGAGTCAATTATTATCCATAAGATTACTGAACTAAGTATTGCTCTATCTTAAGTATTTACGGCGCATTCTCACTTCACACTGGGTGGTGCGCAGAGAGCGCTCTTGATGCACCGCCCAGTGTGAACTGGGAGTGCGCTGTAATTACTTAAGATAGAGCAATACTTAGTTCAGCAATCTTATGGATAATAATTGACTCTATAAATGCCCCATACATAACATTTTCGAATTTTGCGCGGTTGAGGTGTTACAGTTAAAAAAGCAAAATAGGTGCACTCAGTGCAGGACAGCCTTGGGACGAAGTGCAAAATTATTATTTTCAAAATAATAAGTTATACCAAATTGCGAATGCATCTGAACTATATTACCAAGTAAAGGGGCTCAAATTGGATCGTGTGACTTCGATAAACGATTTGGGAGTGACAATGAGCTGCAAGCTTTGTTTTAACGAGCACCAATTCCAAGACGTGTGCTCCCTGAAGACACTGTACTGCTCACTTGTAGGTTGTAAGAAGCATTCTTGAATACGGTGTACAAGTCTGGGCACCTTATCATACTAGCTTATAAGAGCTATAAGATCATAAGATCGCTCGCATTGAACGAGTTCAACGTTGTTTCGCTCTATGACGACTGCCCTGGAATGAACCACAGAGACTGCCGCCTTACAAACAGCGATGCCTACTGAAAAGGCAGGACCCGGGTTCAAATCCCAACCCCGCAGAAGTCAGGAATGACCCAAGCTGTTAAAGTGACTATAATGAAACAAACAACAAACATGCATATTTTTGAAGAAAAAAAACAGGTTTGAAAGTGCCTACTCTTTTAAACATTATTTTCAAAAATACGAATTGCACGGAACCATCATATATTAGCTGCACGGAACTAGGACGCTTCCTTATAATGGTTACAAAAACATATAATGGTTACAGGAAAATTACAAAAACCGGCCGGTCGGTCCTGCCTTCAAAAAACGCGGCGGGGAGGGGTTGTGGCAGCATATTATTACAGGATTTGCCTGGAATGTGTAATGTGCGTTAATGACATATTATTTGGCTAGTCGCCGGAATTCGGTTGACAGTTTCCTGTGTAAATGAGATGATCAGTCAGTTATGGAGTTAGCGAACGGTAGGACGTCACAGTCGAAACCACAACGAACATTAAATGGATTATTGAAAATAGCTGGTTTCAGAGTGACAACTACTTGCTTCTGGTGCTAGTGGACAATTTAATGTATATTACCGCCAGAAGCAAAGTATTGTTACTGCAAAACTGGCTAGCTTCAATGATCCACTGCTCAGGATTGCTGAGAAATTTATCACAAAATTTAACAAATCAATCAAAAAGTACAAATCCGGCTTCATGTGTCGGAAAACCGGCCTTTTTACAGGATTGACCGGCCACCGGCTTTGCAAGTGAAAAACCGGTCGGGCCGGCCAAAAACTTGGCAACCCTATTTATAAACGAAAAAAGAGTTGAAATTCGAGAAAGCCAAATTGGCCAGAAAACTTCTGCTTCTACTTTTAAAACTTCTAAATTTTCTCAGCAATCAAAAAATATCTGGAAAAGCTGTTCACAAATTTTTCCATGCTGGGTACACCTAATGGAAAATTAAAAAAATCGAATTGAATTTTAGGAAAGTGTTTTCTTATTCGTCAATAATTCCTCTTCTTTTAAGGGGTAATCTAGGGGAAAATGAGCAGTCATTAACTTTACGTCGGAAAGCCCAATTCCGAAAGCAGTTCTTGAGCCCAAAGCAGTTTTTGTTTTTAGAAATGTATTCCCTATATTCTTCTTGCCAATCTCGCCAATAAACAAAATTTTTGTTTCAAGCAAAAATACTGCTTTTGAAATTTACAGAATCAATTACGACTCATTTTTTCTTAACGGGAAACTAGCAGTCATTAATTTTTCGTCGGAAAGCCCAATTTCGGAAGCAGTTTTTCGGCCCAAAAGTGGGATTCTGTATACAAAAATGTAAATACTGCATTCTTCTTGCCAATCTGAACACAGCGAATATATTTTCATAAACAAAATTTTTGTTTCAAACAAAAAAACTGCTTTTGAAATTGGCAGAATCGATGACGACTAATTTCACCATGAACCATGAATTTCACCATGAAGATAAATATTTATTGCCGAGCTACTGATTTACGTTGGTCACTCTCTCAGTTTGAGTGTCTCTAAATGTTACATTACGACCTTTTGAAATATTGCTCAATCATATAATTTTGACAACCAAACCAATCCGAATCCGAATCAAAAAGGAATCAAACGAATCGACCTTGTTACGTGGATGTTTTTTTTTTTGTATTTATTTTAACCTATTTAGTCAACAGTCAGTTTAGTGAAAGATAAAAATGAATGTAAGTATTAGCTGTTTCACTGGAGTTTTCCGCAAATTTTTATAGTCCCTTTCTTCCTCCACCAGGAAGCAGATATTCCAATTGATATACAGGTTGGAAAGTTACAGGATTGGTTAGTTTCACGACGCATCGTTAACAAAAATTGGCACCAGAATGTACGTGATATCCGTAGCAAAATCAGTAACGCTCTTACGGATATGCCAGCTCACGACGGACTTGTGCAGTTGCTGAAGGGAGCCCGTAATTATTTTTTGAATAAGTTAATCTGCTTAATATTTTTATATGTTTTTTGTTTTGGTCAGATATCAACTACTTTCACTGCCAGCAGATTATCGATATCCTGAAAACCACCGAGGCTGATTCCAAGAACGTGTTTGGCCGCTACGGTAGCCAACGAATGAAAGATTGGCAGGAAGTGGTAAAACTGTACGAACGGGATAGTTTATATCTGGGGGAGGCGGCTCAAATATTGGTTAGAAACATAAATTTTGAAATCCCCAGTATTCGAAAACAGATTAAAAACTTCGAACAGTTAAGCGATGAATCGGAGAAAAAAGCTGTTGATCTGCGCCGTTCGCAAAATACGGTGAATAATGAATACCAAGCGCTGTGTCGGCAGTTAGGTATTGCAGGGGAGAATCTACGAGAAGAATTGATAGCAAAAGTTGGCGAGCTGCCGGAAATGCTAACCAACGTGGCAAGTTCAGTTTCCGATTTGAAAAAAGCAGTCGAATTGTATGCTTCGTTTTCGAGTAACGCCGAATGTTTGCGTATGCTGCGTCACGTTGCGAATGTAGGAAATACGACAGTCTATGAATTCCTCTACTCTGAGCCTCCTCTCTCTATCGAGGTGCCCCCGATGAAATTTGCGTTGGAAAAGTCTGAGGCAGTCACGGCTGAACAAGAAATTGATTTCGGCAGTGATGGAGGCGGTATTGACTTTGGTGATATTGGTACTTCTGAGGTCAATCTGGAAGTGGGGGAAATTGACTGGGGTGTTCCCGATGCGGCGGTGGAGCCCAACGCAGAGGTCATAGATTTCGAAATTTCTTTGGAAGAGAGCGGTATTGTGGTGGAGGAAGATGGTAACGCTGGTGGAGTGGCGAAAGGGGAGGAAGCTTACAGTATATGCGATTCGCCGACCTATCGGGAGCGTTTGATTAACGAGATGCTAGAGTTGCAAGCTTTTTTGAAAATGCGCTTGTACGAACTCAGCGCCGGCGGGGATGCAGTGCACATTTTATCGCTAACAATGATGGACAGCTTTCCGGATCATGATCCCAAACACTTGTCGCAGATGCTTGCGCAGATCGATGTGGCGTACGGTAAACTCAACAGTCAGCAAATCCAATATTTGCATCAAATAAAACATTCTCCAAAGTGGGTATATTCACTTTATCTGTTTGTTTGTTGGATTCAAATGATATTTCCATTTTTCTTTTGTAGATACGTGGACATTCTAACGTCAAAATTGAAGCAGAAATTGTTGGCCATCGATAAAATGAAGGATACGGAGAAACTAATGCTAGAACGCGCGGTGACGTATCGGCAGCAGAGTGCGGATTTGAAACCTACGTTAACGAACGTCATTGAACAGACCCGTATCCTGCAGAATCAAATAGAACGCGATATTTCTAAGCGCTATAAAAATAGGGTTGTTAATTTGATGGGTGCTAATTTATAGAAACCTGGTATGCTCCTGTTATAGGATACAAGATGAGATATGTGTAATCGAAAATAATATAAAACTAACGGTTCAATCGCTAAGCTATCATTTATTGTTACACTATTTTTGGGGTTAGAATGGAACTTAATGACCGGTTTTATTAAAACAAATGCGGAGTTTTCTACCTTATTGTGGTGTTACGCTTGTTAAGTTGATAAAAATCATTGAGTAAATAAAATACCTATCTGTTCCAACAAGCCAGAGCGAGACTCATTCAAAATAACTCAACAATGATACTTATTTACGCAAAACCAGAACTTTCTTATGTCAACTTTACGTTCAGAATTTAAAATCTGTCGGACGCCTGCTTAGTAATGTTTAAACCGCCTGTCCGCAATTGATAATTAATATAAAGCTACAACAGTTAAATACAAAATGAACATCTGCAGTTTGGTGTTGGTACTTCACGTTGTCGACAGTGCTGTAAAAGCGGAAAAATATACAGTTTCTCAGAAGCGGTCTCTTCTTCGTTATAATTCTGGCGAACGGCACAATCTTGTATGATTCCTAAAATTAATTATTTGCATGCCATCCAGTAATCCTTAAAATGCAACTTCAAAATAATGTAAAAAATCAACTGAACCGAATCGATTGCAAGAAGTCGTCGCTACCTATGATGGTCGAACTTTATCCAACAAACTCGTCAGAAGGGTGCCAATTTTGGGACCGGGCATGTGATTGTATGTTGACGAAAGGTAGATATTTCGAAATTCAGCGCGCAAATCATCGAGCCTTCTTCGTCGTCTGTAATAATAGATTAATAAAAGCAGTTGAATAGTTGTATTACGCACATCTTCTAATTCATACGACTCACGTGTAATTATGATTCGGTGTGGAAGCACTGGAGCTGCCTGAACTGGTATGCTGTGACGGTCGCTGACATTGTTGTGTGTTATTGAGACCTGATTTTATCATTTCGGCTATCGCGTCTGAGTTATCTTCGCGTCGATAACTTCCAGCCTTGTTTACCATCTGCCAACTACCAGCCGATGATGTGGATTCTTGGCGTTGTCGCTGAACTCCATCCGTGCATGGCACAGTTACTGGACTAGTCCTGGAAAATAAAGTTGCACACTTTAGATTTGAAAATAAAATTTAAAAAAGTTTTCCTATTTGCAATTGAAATACGTGTACCTAAGCACGTGTCTAAGCAGAAAAGAAAACCATTTCTGAGTTCACTTACCTTGTGTCCTGTGGTGACCAGTGGACGTTATGGTAAGAATTTTCGTGCGATAAGCATCCAATACTGCTGCCGCTATCGTTGCTATACGATGACAAACCATCATTTCTAGATTTAATAAAACCGCAATTTCATCAATCAGATTTCTAACACATATACGCACGTATCAACTCACCCATTGTCTGAATTGATGCTTCCGTTCTCGGAAAATTTATCGCTCATTGAACCGCCATTTCTAGCAGCATTGCCGTTTGTGCCGGTTATTGATATACTTTTACTTGCACCACCGCCATTCAGTCCGGAAAAGCTTTTCCCGCTCGCGTAGCCACTATTTGAGTTCAGTGACATACTAGAACCACCACATGCCCCTTCGCCAAACTGCAGCTCATCGATGGAGTCGCAATTTTCCCTTATTACGTCTATGCTACTGCTTTCGCTACTATGAGAGCTACGTGTGCTGCATAAAAAATAAAATAATATCTAGAATTACGGTCGACAAGATAAAAACACTAGAGTTAGAAAAGGGTTTGGCACAAACCTGAGTTTTAGTACGCTGTACTCTTCGCCGCTGATATGTTTGAGCATTTCAAAGCAAAAAAACATTATATCTTCGTTCTTCTTTAGTCGATCAGGTAGATTGTGTCCAAATAGTAGCCAGTCATAGGCAAGCGTAAAGTAGAGCATCTGAAGTTTGTTTAGTGACTGATGGATAACACCGTCTGCCCAAAGTGACATTCGCACTAATGAAACAAACATCGGTGTTCGATCCCAACCGCTAATACAATGAACCAATATTCCTTGATCGCTGTGTTGCAAGTAGTGTAATAGTAAGAGAAGATAATTTTGCGTAAGTTTCACTAGATCCCACTTCTGGTATTCACTCCATTTGATGTTCAGTGTATCCGTGATCGAATCCGTAGGTATTCGAATTTCGGTATTTATGTACGGTTGTTCCCAATTGAAAAACAGTCCCTGACCGTCATAGTTTTGAGAAGCGAATTCTTTAAAAAATTCGCAGCCGGGATAAGGTAAAGAAAGTATATCAAAACCACTGTACCGGTTTTCTGCGTCCACCTTTTCCGAAGACGTAACTACTACACCACATTTCACCTTTTTAGTTTCCACCATAAAGTCCATTATCGCTCCAATCTTGAAAGCTTTCAGCAGACGAATATCGTTTCGTCGCTCGGACGCAGTAATATCCCCTCCGTTTTGGTTAGCTTCATCTTCTTCATCTGTCAAAATGTTTAATAAATTATCTCTGATCATCTTTCTGACGCTGAGCGTAACTTACCTTCTGGTTCCGCTGGTTCATCGGAACCATATATCCAGTCTACACCCGTCCGCGTAAAAATTTCCATGTAATTCGCTAAGGTGGATGACCTGCAGAGGTATTTTCCGTTGAACATTAATACCGGGACTGGAAATCGCGCTCGACACCTAGCCTTGCGGGCTTTAACAATAAAACGGCGCAATCGTGCAGAATTGAGTTTACCATCATCAAAAATCTGATCAGCACCGTTGTTCGATCCATTAAGAGATGAAACATTTTTCATTGGTAGACTGCTGCATTCGGAATTGTTCGTCATTTTATATTCCGGAATCAACAACCAGCTAGGATAATTCGACGAAAGAGTGCCTGCCTCGTTAGACACCTCAGTTACGTCATAATCCAGGCGCATTAGCTCGCTACAACGCTGGACAGTTTCATCGGCCTGAAAGATCATCAATTGCGAATAACGTGTCAATGTTACAAAATTTAATAAGCGCATAATTTAGCATAAAACCTGAGCAGTTTTGTGATAAATTTCATTTTCGGGACTTTCAAAAAGATGTAAGCATACGTCAACTGGTTTTTTACACTAGAATAGCACCACGAACCCATCTGGGTAGGAAAGCAGCGTACCACGTATAAAACCATAGTTTTTTTTACTTGTATTATTAAAATAAAATAAAAGTCAATATCTACCGGGCATGTTTCTTTCCCTGCAGAAACATTATACGCTGATAAACTCGCCGTGGTTTAATTGAAGAATTGTAATGCGCATTTTGAATATGTTATTAAAATAAACCAAACATTAGTTTAGCAATCGATACCTAACTGTTTAGGTTATGGTATCAAGACAGCTCACTGAATCATGAATTAAATCACGTTACAGCAAATGACATTGGCAGATAATTAAAACAGCATAGTTTACCAATAGTCACAATTTGTTGGTCCCTTCTAAACTAAGTTGACTAAAGTACTAATTCATAAATCAAAACTTTCCTTTTATAGTAAAAGCCCAATTTGGGCAAAATTACATACCAGTTCGTTTCTGTATCTTGCACTATATAAATTTTTGCCGAAGTATTCCATAACCGCTTGAATTTCTTCCTTTCGAATTTCGGTCATCTTGCTGCTTGCTGCGGTGGCACCACATTGACGGATACGTTTTGTACGGCGCGAACGCGGGTAATACCTTTCGGAAAAAATTTTGATGGCCGGATCGGTTCAGTGCACCGATTTCCCTTAACAATAGGAACGACACGCATAAAAGGAACGCTACAATCCCTACAATAGAGAGTTGGAAGAAAACAATAACCACACACACAAATCTAACTTTCCTTTTCCTTCGTTTCCTTTTTCTCAAACGATTTGCTTTCTGGCTTTGTAACTTTGGAGACTTTTTGGCATTTACTTATGAAACCAGATATAGATATAGATGTAGATATAGAAGTGCAAGCAGAGCAGCGTTTTGTTTTGAAGACCAATCAAAGTACATTGGCAGCCATTAAATCCAAGATTAAACCACAGAGAACAGATTAACAGGCTCGAAGGAAGTAATCGATTTTTTGTGTGTAAAATCTGTTGGTAGCGCCCTCCAGAAATAGTTTGCCAAACGCATCAAAAAAATCCATGTACCTTTATATATATTTCTTTGTGCTGGAGTTACATAGCAGCGATGGCAGCGACATCAAGATTTAGTTTGCCACTTACTGCTCAAGGGGTGCTCTATTGACGGATTACTCGTAGATTACATAAAAGCCTTTTACACACTTTTTGTCAATTACCTGGTAGTCTGTTCTCTGTGATTAAACCCTTCAAAAGTAAAGAGATTACAACTATATTATTAAGGCTGTGAACCATTTCGCGAAATTTTTATCATTTAGTTAAAATTTGACAGTTCGCTGGTTCTTAACTTCAACCAATTCTTCAACCAGAATTAACAGATAGAATTAACAAAAGCGCGAATGTTGCAAGTGTAAGCAAACCACTCTAGTGTCAGATTAACAGTGGAAAATGCGGTACGTTGCATTAAATGATTATCACAGTAGTCTAAATAGTCATAAAAGGGGCAATATTCCCAACAAACATATTTGCTGTCTAATTGCTTATTAAGCGCTTGATTCCTGAACATTGGCTATACCTATAACGGTTGAATGATCTACTGTTCAAATAAAATGTTTGTTGGGTTGCCTATTTTATGACTATTTAGACTACTGTGATAATCATTTAATGAAACATACCGCATTTTGCACTATTAATCTGACACTAGAAAGGCTTTGCGTTTAATCAACTTATGAGCTTTACTTCATTTTCCTTCTAACCCTTTTTTTCACTTCATTTTCCTTGAGCGAAATCGTGTGCGAGATTCGATGTGATAATCATGTAAATCGAGGTAGTCTAAATAGGGGCAAATGCTAGGGCAAATGTCGCAATATGTTTACGAACTGATAGAATATATGTTTGGTTCTTGGCGCAGGTGATGCTAATCACGTAAATAAATCCGCTAGCAATTGAAAACACATTGTAATACATTGGATGACGAAAAACTGTCCTGATCCTGACGCACAATGAAACCCACCATGCCAGTCGAGTTTGTTCGTGGCGAATAGAATATAATGATTTTGTCTCAGTGTATAGTCTTTCCATCGAACCGCAACCCTAATATCTGCTAAGTCTCCACAAAGCAAACGTCAAACGAGATCTTCGAAGCGCAGCCAGAATTTTGTTTGTCATTGCACATCTGCGGTCATTCCCGTAAAGCTTGTAAAACGGTTTAACTTCGTGTTTGTTGAGTGGAAATATCTAAGTTAAGTGCTTGCTATGGAAACTTTAATAGGAATCCGGGGACCAGATTTTGTGATGCTTGCAGCTGATAGTTCACATGCTCACTCAATCATTGTTTTGAAGGATGGTAAGGACTTCAAATCCCCTTTTTTTGTCATAACCTATTCAACAGGATTTTGGTTTATTTTCAGATGAAAATAAAATTTACAAAATTTCCGATAATCTGATGATGGCTACGATTGGTGAAGCGGGAGATCGCGTCCAATTTACGGAATACATTAGCAAAAACATTTTGCTCTACAAGATGCGGAACGGTTACGAGTTGGGTCCAAAATCGGCAGCCCATTTTACTCGTAAAAATTTGGCTGATTATTTACGATCTCGTACACCGTACCACGTTAATGTGCTAGTTGGAGGGTATGCTTCGTTTATCTGACGTATCGTATTATAGTCATGAGTTTGAATCCGTCTTTGCAGATATGACGAAGCGGATGGTGCTCAGCTTCATTATATCGATTATCTGGCTAACTCGCTGCCGGTGAAATATGCGGCCCACGGTTATGGTGGACTGTTTGTTTCCAGCATTCTCGATCGGTATCACCATGCCAAGATCACTCAGGACGAAGCGTACGAAATAATGAAAAAAAGTGTAACCGAGATCCAAAAAAGGTTGCTCGTCAATTTACCGAACTTCAAGGTGTCGGTAATTGGCAAAGACGGTATTAAGGAGTTAGCGGACATCTCGGCCGATAGTTTGAAGGAACCGCTTGCTGCTTAAGTTTGGTATAATGTAAAGTTTTTTTTTCTTATGAAAACAAATACAATTCGGCTAGGTATTTACGAAGGAAACCGTGAATAATATTTATTTTGGATGTGCTTGGTTTATAATACTCGTTACCATGGCCATCAAACTTGTCATGTTATTCGATAGGTTATTTCCGAAACCGGGTTGGTACCTTGCCCTGTTATCCTTGGTGGTCAGCACAACGGTTGTCTCCTACGTGAGGAGGAATCTCATTAAGCGATTCGGATGCTTGCTTTGGATCCATCCCAAAAGATAGTGGTACTTGTTCGCACGGAATTTCACGTGGAAAGTTGCTTTCTAATTTTATAACAAC
The DNA here is from genome assembly GCF_943734655.1 of Sabethes cyaneus. Taxonomy (NCBI): domain Eukaryota; kingdom Metazoa; phylum Arthropoda; class Insecta; order Diptera; family Culicidae; genus Sabethes; species Sabethes cyaneus. The sequence goes on from NC_071355.1 coordinate 181,629,710, forward strand.
TAAGATGATATCATCCTGGACAATTGAACTGTGTGTTAGGTTAATATTGATAATCTGTAATGACAAGTAAAGATTAACACCAATACTAATTTTGATTCGCTTCGCTCTTTCGGGTTAATGGGTGTAGGTTGTATAAATCGAACAACCTGATTGAATCGATTTTTTTTCAGCGTTGCGGTTCTTTCGACTCGTTTTTGCGCAATGTTTTCGACCAGCCTTTGGGCGGTTTTCACGACCCGCCTTTGCGCGGTCTTCACGACCCGCCTTTGCGCGGTCTTCACGACCCGCCGTTGCGCGGTCGTTCCGATCCGCCGTTGCGCGGTCCTTCCGACCCGCCGTTGCGCGGTCCTTCCGACCCGCCGTTGCGCAGTCCTTCCGACTCGCAGTTGCGCAGTCATTCCGACTCGCTGTTGCGCAGTCATTCCGACCCGCTGCTGCGCGGTCCGTCCAACCCGCTGTTGCGCGGTCCTTCCGACCCGCTGTTGCGCAGTCTTTCCGACTCGTTGCGTGGTCCTTCCGACACGCTATTGCTGATGGTCTTAATTAGGTGGACTTTCTACACATTGATTTTCCCTTATTTATTTCTCCTGGCAGGATCGCCATTGTGTATTCTTTAATTTAACTCTTTATTAAGACCGATGATTGAATATGATTTACCTCGTCGAGAGTCCAATAATAAAAGTGGACGATTCTCCTGATGTCTTGCTTACCACGTGTGAAATCAACAAACGTGGTTACTATGGCTGCAACATATTCGTTGTGTTACTTAGCAACATATAAACGATTCAGCTCATGTTACCCAAATATATTTATATGCCACACAGGAACCACAACCGGCGGAGCAGTACTTTGCTGTTCGGACTTTCTGCTGAATGCACTTTCGGACCGAAAGGTACTGCAACAGCCAAAGACGAGCGCAAGGCTGTGCGCAAACTGATTCTGTTCACTACAGTGGCGTCCTGGGAGACGAAAGCTACTTGGCACTGGGGGGCAGCGACTGGTGGGAACCGAGTACTTTACGTCTCCCACCTATCATCGCTTGTGACGCTAAGTATAACCTCTGCACCAAGTTCCCGATTCCTAAGAAGACCCCTCCATGGTCAAAGGTCATCGAAAAGGAAATATCCAAGTTTCTGTTCTTTCCTTCGGGGTTTGCGGTAAACGGCGAGCTATACAGTATGAAATGCCTGTCGGAAATTGTCTGCTTTATCAAGAAGTATCACGCGAAGGAGGGTGTGGTCTTTTGGGCAAAACCCCGGCCCATTATGTCAAAGAACCGGCTAAAGATAAACTTCGTACCGAAGACCGCCGACTCTCCTAATAAGGACTGTATCGAAAAGTAATTAGCAACTTTTAAAATGATTTTACTCAAAAATGGGTGAAGTAATTTTTATGTGCATGCAAGCAAAAGTTTGTTTAACTATATAAAAAAAGTTGTGCAATCGATTTGTTTCGATTATTTTTTTTTACTTTTCGCTATGCCTCAGATTGATCTTGAAATCAGAAAAAAAATCTGCACACTTGGTGCACTGAAAACGGTGTTTTCTATGAACCAAATCGCAAAGCGGTTTAAAGTGCACCACACAAGCGTAAAAATGTCATCGATAAGTAAGGAAAAGGGTTATCTTTGAAGTATCTTCCTCGTTCCGGAAGAAAACCTGGTCCCAGTTAGCCCCCGGTAGATTCTAAAGTAATAACTCATATTAAACCACACCGATAGGTAACAACGTCTTATTTGGCTAAAATACTTAAAACAAGCATTGCGATAATTCAGCCCAAGGAACAAAACGGCAGCACCTAAACAAGCAGGTGTGGAATAAGAGTTGTTTGATAGCATTCGGTGCTGAATAAGCGAATTTGCTGAATTGTCTGTTGTTTAGACGTCATAACCTATATTTTTTCTAGCTTCTAATCAACATCTATACGTTGTTATATAAATGCGGAATAAGAGTCGAATAAACGTTATGCAAACGTATCGGCAGTACGGCTAACAGCAGGTGTGGAATAATGGTCGCTTAAAAGCTACCATGAAAATGCATGTCGAATAGACGTTGTGCAAACGTGCCAGTCAAGGGCAATTGTGGAGTAAAAGTGGAATAAGAGTGGAATGAGCATTGCGCAAACGTAACAGCAGCATTACGGAGATCAAATGTGGAATAATAGTGGAATAAGTGTGGAATGAGCGTTGCGCAAATGTATCAGCAGCATTGCTGAGAGCAAGTGCAGAATAAAAGTGGAATAACAGTGGAATAAATGTTGTACAAACGAATTTGCAGCATTGCTGAAAGCAAGTGTGGAATAACAGTGGAATAAATGTTGCGCAGCATTACTGCGAGAAGGTGTGGAATAAAAGTGGAATAAGTGTGGAATGAGCGTTGCGCAAACTTATCAGCAGCATTGCTGAGAGCGAGTGTGGAATAAGAGTGGAATGAAAGTTGCCCAAATGCATCAGCTGCATTGCTAAGAGGAATTGTGGAATATGTGTCGAATAATCGTCGTACAAACGTATCAGTAGCACCACCAAGAGCAGGTGTGGAATAAAAGGTGCTTGATGGCAGCCAATAACACCAATAACTTGAATGACACTTTATACTTTACACTTTATAATTTATGCTTTAAATTTATGTTAGGTACACTTTATTTTTATTTTATTTTTTTTTTGTTACATTAAGAATAGAAAACATTTGCATAACCACTTTTAGCCGCCGCAAATCTTTGCTGGTCGTGGAAATCCTTTTAAGTGTTGTCTGTACGGTGTGTATCTTTTCCCTCGGCGTGTCGTTGTCCCTCGTCGTACCGAAATTTAACTTTAACAAACTTATATCCAAAGGCAGCCGGCTGTTTGACGCTTTACGAGTTACTCACAATGGATTTGCTCAGCGAGATGAATTCCGTCGGGCTAAAGCCGCCAGAATTGTTATGATCGAGTGGCATAGTGGCGATACCACCACTGCTCCCGCTGCCGGTGCGCGAAAACACCACTGCTTCTCGTGCTCTTTTTTGTTTTCTGGAAGCTCAGGACTATCTGCGTAAACTAATGACGGGGTGACAAAAGTACTCCTTCTCTGCGGTACTAACACGAATCACTCCTGCTGCTAACTAATCACTGCTGCTGCTAGTCACATCACTGCTAACTAAATGAACAATCGCTAACCGAACATTCTGGATTTCTAGTTTCCAGTTAATTTTATTCACTAGCACCGCTTACCGTCGTCAATATTCAAAAGAAAAAAGTCCTCTGCGGTACGACTGTGTTATGTTTCTGGTGGTACAAGCGAAATGCTTTATTATTTTAGTACAAATAGTTTATTAAATGTTTAACATGTGCGGAATAAATACTTCTAAAGTAACTTGTACAGCAGATGCCAAACATGATTTAAGAAACTACTCTTCAGCGCTTAAATGTATTTTAGCCCATTTTTGTTCCACACTTGACAAACTTAAGCTGGTAAATCTACATCGGCTGAAAACTCGGCGCCTGTCATATGTCAGATTATCTCAGATGTGTTCGTTGACGGCTTCCGACCGATAGGATGTAAGTTCGAACCCGGGTGAATAAAAAAAGTATTTGGCAGGCTTGATCAATTTAGAGTCAACCAATGATTTTCTACTAAAGTCTCTTATTAAATTATAATATATGCATACAAAAATGGCCATGAAAATAGCGAAACCCACAAAATAAAAAAAAATACTTCCTGCATATTTTTTTCTTTTTGCTTGTCTAAAAGTTGAACTGCTGTGGAATAAACGTAGCTTCAGTGTCATCAGCAGAAGTTTAATAAACATATCTATACGTACTGAATAAACATTTTACTATACGTTGCTTAACAGTCATACAAACGCATCTTCCACGCCCATATTCAGCACTGTGCTGCTTAAATTCTCCAAAACCAACTGTATAAGCATTGAACAGAGGTGTTTAGACATACTTGAAAAGCAGCTATACAGCATGTGCTGAATAAAAGCTGTCGGGTAAACGTTTAATAAGCAAAAATTGTTCCTTGGGAGTGAATCAAGGTAAGGATTCCGTAAAGACATACATGAAGCATAAGGTGTCTAAGACATCCAGAGAGCAACAATCTCGAGCCTAAATAAGGGCACGGTAATTATGAACGGACAATAGACAACGGCAACAAGTGCATCTTTATGGATGACGAAACTTATGTCAAACAGGATTCCAAATTCGGCCTTCCAGGACCGAAATTCTACACGAAATCGGCGGACGAGATGGCGAACGACACCGACAGTACGATTGTACTGGAAAAATTTGGGCCAAAGGTATTAGTATGGTAAGCTATTTGTACTTGTGGTCTGGGATGCGTATTTTCTTCACAACGTGTGCAATAAATGCTCAAATTTACAAAGATGAACAATTGTAAAAAAGATTGTGGCCCCTCTACAAACAGTATCAGTCTCGTCCTCTCTTTTGGCCGAATTTGGCATCTGTATATTGCGCTAAGGCTGTACTACAGTGCCTTTCAGATAATAATATCCAATTCGTCGAGAAAAACATCAATCCGCTAAATTGTCCAGAGCTCCGACCAATTGAACGTTACTGGTCGATTGTAAAGAGGATCTTCAGGAGGGAATGAACAGTTTTCCAAAGCATAGAAAAATTCAAGAAAAATTGAACAACATCCAGGAAATGCACAAAAGCTAGGGTGCAGAATTTGCTGCGAGGAGTTTCATCAAAAGTGCGCTCATTCTTTAGAACTTAATATTTTGACTAATGTAAGCCATGTTATTGTTTCAAGCCGTACTGATCTTCAATAAACCGAAAACAAAAATTGAAATAATAATCATATTTCATTTTTATTCAGGGATAGATGTTGCTAAAGACTTTTCGATACAGGCCTTATGCCCCAAATGCGACCGATAGAAATTTTTCAGGTGAAGCTCAAACAGAGGATCTGCTCCAAGATCTACTCCAATAATTTCGTGGCTTAAACAAAGAAGCATCTGATCGCCAAGGCCATGAAAGAGCTGAATAAGATACCGATGTTTATCTTTTTATCATCCAAGGCAAAGGTTCCAGTCAACTGCTGTGAGGCCGCCCAGCAGTTGATGCATTTTAGTAGAACTTCTATCATAGAAGGCGTAACGTAGGACTTAGGGAAAATTTGTTCCATTGTATTATCTTTTACTATTTTTATCGCCATTTAAATTAGTCCATTTTTCCAATGCATACGTTAAGTATAGCGAAGTATTGGATACGGGACGAATATGAAAACATGATAGACTTGGAAGGAACACTGACTTAGGAAACGAGGCGCCAAATTGGGTCTCCGCCAAGGGTCCTACGTCAAGAAACGGATTTGAAGCAAACTTACTTATGTGTCCATGTCCGCCGGTCCAGCAGAACAAAGGGATGAAATCAGAGATCTCCACTGGACAGGTTCTCGTCTATAGCCTGGATGTCGTTGGCTAAAGCTACGTCGTCATGAGCCTCTAGGTCTGCCTCTTCTACGCTGTCCTTGCAGTTGATTACTTCTTTGCAGATCTCGTTCGCTCCTTTCCTCCAAGGTGTGATCGATCCATTTCCACCTACGTTCACGATTTAAAGCAGAGGCGTAATTTAATTGGCGCATTCACATATTTAAGGAGCCAGTTAGAAACGAAATTAACAATTTAACATTCTAATTTTGTGGAATAATGAAATTTTTGGAATCAGTAAATAAATTGTAGCGCATTGCAATTGCAAGTTATTTCTGATACTTCCTTTTAAAATTAGATTTAAAACCCGGAGGGCAAAAATTGGTCATGAGTAAAACTTTTTATGTTTTAAGAACTAGAAAAATAAACAAAAGTTAGTTTATCATCATCGGAAGGATAAAAGCATTGCAACACATTTGTAATGGCATTATTTGTTTGAGTCGAGATTCGTAAAGCAATTAATTCGAGTAATTCTTCAAACAGCCAAACCCAGCTATAAAACAGAATAGTGTGACCCAAATCCGTGCTCGAAAGCTACAAGACCAGGTGCTAACTAAGTTCGACGAGTGTCTTCTGCTGAACGATGAAACCTATATGTCAAGGCTGACTTCGGGCAAATGCCAAGTCAAAAATTTTACTTGGCAACCGTTTGGGGGGGACCCAGGTAACCAATAAGCATTAAAATAAGCAGCAAATCAGCCGCTTATTGACATATGTGGCATTTTATACTGCACGTTGTTGTATATTAGCTTTTTGACTGCATAGCGTAGGTAACAATTTGGGTTTTATTACACTCTTATGATGGCATTTCAGACCAAAATTGGTCATGAAAACCGCCATAAGAGCATAGATGCCATTTTCACAGATTTTTTCACACGCGTAAATTTGGGGCCCTATCATTTCCTCCGCAATATTTAATTTTTCTAGCGTATTTTTTTCTGTAACATACATAGTTTATGAAGTACTTTAATTATCAGACACATTAGTAGAACCAGAACTCACAGGAACTGACATAATTGGTGGGTCCCAAATTTATGCGTGTGAAAAAATCTGTGATTCTGGCATCTATGCATAAGAGTACAATAAAACTCACAATGTTGCTTGGGAGGTGTTGTAAATTGAGATCCAAAATTCCCGGTTGCATAATGAAAAACTATTTTGCTAGACATTAAATATGTTATAGAAGGTGGGGCACGTGCCCAAGTGTGCCGTAGCCTGGGCACTCCAGTGAAGATAGGACGCAGTAGTACCAAGCGGTGGATCGCCCACTTCACGTGCATCACCGTTCGTGCCATGCAATGTGAGGTAGTCTGCATTCTTTCTACGGATACCCGGATAAAAGCTATTCGCAGTTTTGTGTGCCGCCGTGCAGCTCCGGCAGACATTTCCCCGAGCAATGGGATTAATTTTCATTGCTGAATGCTGATGAAAGAGATTCAGCAGGGGTTGCCGCATACTCAGTGGTACTACAACTTTTTCTTCATCCCGCCTTCGTCGCCGCATTTTTGAGGAGCATGGGAAAGTATGGTGCTTACAGTGAAACAGGCCATATTGAGTGCGTACGGTTATAATCGTACGCGAATAGATGGCTACCCAAAATATCTGCCTCTGCGATTCGCCGGGAAAATCATCTTGACCATTTTATTCAGCCGCTGCTCGAAACCAGCGGATGGAACTGCCGCTTCCTAACATGTATGTCCATGATCACCAGGTACTTTTTCACTGTTTGGCCGGTTTCAACGACCTTCCGGTCAAGCGCACGCAGCAATGTAACCACTTTTCCCTCGGTCTTCCTCTTCAGCATCCTTTGGAGCTTCTTGCCGCTCAGGGTCGTCGTCGGAATGATGTCTGTTTTCGATGCGGCGGGGTACCGTTCGTTGAACGCGCACACTTCTGAACGGAGTAGCTTCCCTGTTTTTGCAATCACGGTTAGAGTTCGACCGATAGAGTTGTAGAATTTTCTGCAAGTAAGCTAATATAATTACCATCAATGGGAAATTTATCAAACCAATACCGATGACCAGTGTTTCGGGGGGAGGATGTTGCTGCTTGGCACATTCTCAAACAATTGTTGCACAGGGTTAGCTCAGATCAACAGTGTTTTGCCAGCGGGTCCGTAAGATGTGATTGAAGTCGAGTAGGTAGTGAATGGGATGAATAGAAGAGTAGGAATAAAATTACCATTGTCGAACGAATCACAACGAAAGTGAATACCTTGTATGTAGCCTCACGGTCGATTAATTTGGAAAAGTCGCTAAGTTCGAAGAAATTAAATAAATAAATTTGTTATTTCAATTACCATTAGCACTAGCATTAGCATATAAGTTTGCACACATCGTAGATGGCTATATAATCGCATTATCTGCCTGGCTACGTCCGAACAACCGCAGGGGAAGTGGGTAGGAATGTTAGTGATAGCATCTACTTTTGAAAGTGCAGGGAACCCATACTACTTTCATAGATGTTACAGAAAAACATAGGATATCGTGTTAGTTGGGCAAGGTAAATAATAAGGATCATGAAGATTCAATAATAAAGTATATATATATAGTATCTATATAATGAGTATAAATGGACAAAAATAGAACAATCTCACTAACAATCCATCGAGTGAAATATAATTGCGTCATTTGAATTTCCATCAGTTCTTCTAATATAAATTAATAATTATTAATAATAAATTAATTTGTTATTTCAATTAAACCGATAATAGCAGTAAGTTAAAAGACATTAAATATATTAAAGTTAGTACGGAATAGATCACTTATATGTAAATATGAAACCCAAGAATATTTGTAGCTATTAAATTTGGTTGAACCACCGAAAGTGTAAGTTAACACCCATTAATAATTTGAAACTGCTCTAATAAAACATTCTTGCAGTTTCTCTTTGTCGTCGAAAACATTTCACTATTCTTATTTCGCCGAAAGCAGTTTATCTTATATTATTTAAAATGTCACTCGAATCCACCTAAATTTGATAAAATAAAAGACATTTCGCTTAGCCATACAGTAGTTTAAACCGGCAATCAATCACCGCTGTTGTGGCCTGTCTTGCATACATCCACCGGAAATTAAATTCCCAAGTGATGTTTAGCCAACAACTCTTTTGTTTGTAAACTAAAACTCCGCAAGACTATCGTTCCTCCACATTCTCTTGCCCTCATCCACCGATACTGCTACTTAGCAGTAGCATTCTGCTCTGTGGAGGCATATCACCATATACCGGATCGTCAATAAATCCTTGAACCTACATGGGAAAGTTCCCCTTTCCTCTGCTTTATAAAATTGTCGAGAGAAGCTGTTTTGTTTTCATTTCCAACAGCCGTTTTCCGTGGTCCGGCGTGGTACAGCACAGACGGCGTGTCTCCACGCGCAGGTTCGCACATGTGGCCATCGGAGACCACGTGGCCGCTCGGCTGTCATGATCGCATTCGGATTTGTTTCGGATTTGGCGGGAAGCTGTTTTGTTTTGCACCTTCCGTCTCCGACGCATGGCCGTACGCTTCCTAACCGGGAGAAGGATCAAACGGCACGGTTGCTCTTACGCTGTCCAGTCCGCAGATGACTCTCGAGACGTGTGGAAGCTCTTCTTCTCTTGTGTTGTGCAAAATGGAGCTACTTTAATTGTTTTTTGTCCAGTGCTCATGTAGATACTTTTGTTGGTGTTTTTTGAAACCACTGGCTAATAGCTTTTTAGGTGAGTTTTTGCTACAAGTTCCAATGTTTCTGCTTGATAAATTACCGAATTCAATTAGTGTGATTCATTGCGAAAAACAATTCGAGGATAGCAAATAAACTGTTCGTAGACCGTGCGGACTACCTGGTTGAAAACAACCGAAAAAACGAGAATCTGCAGCACGGAAGAGCTCTTGAAGCGATTACATAAACTATCCCAAACGCTGCTTACGGTTCGCCAGAGACGAACGATTCTTCCGTTTCTAAACTCATTATTATGCATGTGCGGTAACACAGGGAGGGAAGAAATGGTCTTGGGCTGAGCAGATAGCATAAAATGATAAATTGAGATTTTCGCAGTAGCAAAAATGGGATCCTGTTTGGTATAACTATGTGACAAACATGGTGTTGCTGCAAAAGCTGCGCATGTTCCAAAAAGTAGCCTTTCTGAAGTTTCAATACGCGGAATATAACATATAACACTATATATGGGTGTATGAATTTTAATGCTGTTAAACTTCAATTTGTCCTGCAAGGAATGAGAATTAACTGCGGTCGTATTCTACGGACATGCTGCCTGGTAATCCTTTGTAAGTAACTTGTGATAAATTATTGTAGTTACAAATTGATGTGTCAAAGGCATTGCTGGTCACCGTTTAGGTAAATAATAATAAAAATGTATATAGCCGTGCATATTCTAATGATTTAATTGTTATCTTCATTATGTCCGTTTGGTTATAATAAATAAAGTATTAACTTAGACAGATTGATCAGATGACCTAGTCTGTTAGGTTAGTCTTCAACTGTTGCTGTCTTCATTATCTTACTGATTCATTACGGGATTTCTTTTTCAGAAACATTATTGTGCCTTTCTGCATTTTTATTAGTTCTATGCAAATTCATATTTTAAAAATAACTATTCGGAACTTACCAAATACATTGAAAATATGCTTGCCTAGCAAGGAGTGGTGCAGTGGGGAGGCAATAATAAAAAACTGATGGTTCAAATTGCTAAATTGCGAGCATGAGTGGGACACGCAGAAAATAACCATACTTATAATTTTCGCGTGGGATTCTAAAAAGGTGGAATCTCCGCAATAGTTACGTTTTTAATTTTTATTTTTTTGTACTGTCTTGGAGGCTCTCCTATACAAATCACAAGATATAGTATTTTTTAAGCAAAATTTTGCAAAAGTACTTCTTCAACTACAATCAGCAGAGTTTTTATTCGGTCTCAATTATTGTTGGATTTTATTTCGTTCTTCCCGTTCTTCCAGACTTTGGAGCAATGGTTCCCAAAAATTTAGTAAGCTCATAACAAAATAGCATGCAGAATTCCCAACCGGAATTCCGTATACCATTTTGTTATGTGCGAAATTTATGGCGAACTCCCATTTGGAAAACGAAGTTATAACGTACGCATTACGTACTACAACGATGGCGATAGTGATCCAGCCCGCAATTATATTTACTGCACTATTTCGGAGTTATTTGCCTATCTCACCAAGGAAAGACTGCAGACAATTTTTATGCCAGGCGCTTAACCATCGAACGGGTAATGCTGCCGCCAGTGAACGTTTTCAGAGCTTCAGCCCAAGTAACCACGGTAGCTGAATTGCAAGAACAATTGTTGTTTACTGGCTGCTTTAAGGCGATCAAAGCTGCATAAATTAAGCACTTAAATAGTGGTTGAACAAGCGATGTTTAACTACTTTAAGTTCTTCAAACCAGCTCTCTCTCAAAGGCTGATAAACAGGTTTAATAGCGAATTTTTCTGCTAAACAATCCGCTTCTAAACAGCCATAAACATCAAACCGTTTTACGGCTGCTTAAAGGTGTTAAAGTGTAGAGTAGAAGCTTTCATTAGGCTCACAGCTTTCAAACTACTTTAAGGCTGCTTAAAGGTGTTAAAGTGGCTTTACAAACTACTATCAAATTTTTATTCGTCTCAGAGCACACATACTGTCAGTTTGTTAGTTATCGACATTATCGGCTGCTTTCAGGTATAAAGATATTCCCACTGTCTGTTCTGCAAATGCAGATGGGGCGGATTATACGGTGAGTGCTTATGGACCAGAAGGTGGCGGATTCAATTCCCGAAAAAACATGCATTTTTATTAAGCTTGCTTATATAAATTAAAGTTATCCGAAATTAAAAATATCGCGTTCGGCAATGTTTACGGCAAAATAAAAATATCGCGTTCTTTTTTTTTAAATTTAAAAATAGATTCTTTTTGGCTGCATAAAGGTTGATGAGACGTTGATTAAGCGACTGAGAAAGCATATTGCATAACTATTTCTCGTTCTAAAAATAGGATTGACAGCATTGTACAAACTGGCTGTTTAAAAGTGCGCAAAATCCTCTATTAAGCTTCATTGCAGCTTTAAAAGCAGCTATTAACAAGTTCGAAGCTTGATAAAATCCCCAGATTTAGATGTTTAAGAACTGAAAAAAGGTTTTTACCATAGTTCAGCCACATGTTAAATGAAATCAGCTATAAAAGCGTTTGATCAGTCTGAAGACTTGGGGAGCCGCATATGAAATTGAATTTAGATGGACAATATGAAAAATGTATTCACAACAGATTTCTTCACATTTTGGTATCAACATTGTTGATTTCAGTATTTCACTAAGGTACTCCAAATACTTCAATCAACATTCCAACATGCTGAATATGCGTTAAAAATTTATCATCTTTCAAAAATAAGAATTTAGAAAAATTGTGACAAAACTAATTCCGTGAGTTTTGGCCATTTAGGGTAGATGCTCCAGTAATGGAGGGATTATGTCGGGGGATAGTGTGTAAAGACAAGTTGAACGCTCAATTTATCAGTTTCCAATTGAACTACATGATAATATGGTGCACCATAATGTTGGCTTTACATACATACCAAAATTATACTATTCTGCTGGTTGATATATCTAAAATATTGCTTTTCCTGACATTAGTGTGTGCTCCTAAAGTAGTGGTACTGTTCCTTTAATAGTGGAAAATTTACCTATAATAGTGGAATGTTGTTTACCGCCTTATAGCGAATTCATAAATTAACCTGGGTTCGTGCTAACTCTAACCCGAAGTTTATGAACGATACGGGCAGTTTGACAGATCGACCCGTAAACCGTAATGCTAGACAGTTTTAACCTGCGCTTCAAACTGAATGCTATCAGTTTAACCGAGATGCAATCTCGGTTAATTTATGAACGCTTTGACAGCACTTTGACAGCACATAACTGAGTGCTAATCGACCTGAGCCAGGTTAATTTATGAATTCGCCATTAGTAACGCTTGCAGTGAGCATGGCAGCAGGTGGATAACAACTGGGAGGCACTGATCACTGGACATGAAAAGCGAAACCATTTTTACCTGGAGCTCGTATAGATAATTATTTTTGCATAAAAATCAAGACTTGAACTACTTTTGAGTGTATTTTCATGAAACAATTGTCTTTGAGTTTACGATATTATCTGTTAGAGGGTTAAGAATATTATAGAGGAACGTGGTACAGAACGCACCACTTAAGCAAAATTTCATTTTCAAAGCTACGATGTGTTTGTTCCACGTACGCTTCTTAACATTTACAACACTTTGGTACCTTTTTACACACAATAATATTACAATTTCAGTAAAAAATAAGTATTTTTTGTTATTTTTGACGATTTTTGGCAAGAGTAAAAATCATTATGGGGGGCAAAACCCGTACCCGTACAGAATGCACCAAATTTTAGAGAGTAAGCGTTAAAAGCAACACACAGAACAACAAATACAACGCAGCACAGTGGCCCGGTTTCGAAAAGGTGCGGACATTAGCAATTGGATAAAAAAATGTAATTTTTCAAGGGTCAAAGGTAGGACGTCTTTCTGCACTATTAGTGAATTTACTTATTAGGGTGATACAAACTTTTATTTTCTTAAATAATTTATAAAAAAATGTTTTTCTCCTGTCCTGATGATTATAGAAGGAGCTATTTCGAATCAACGATAATAACGGGTGACAACTAAAATTTTGGAATTTTTTCGAGGCCGCTATACTCAACAACAAACGAGCTTAGAGAAAAATGAGAGTATGTATGTGTTAGTTCTCTCTCTCTCTCTTCTCTTTTTGTCCATATTTTTTGTATTGTTTATGCTTGCCAAGTTTCGCTTAAAGTGGCGTCGAAACAAGAAGCACTTCGGGAGCGCGTTGTATACTTCTACACTCAAAATATTCTGCACATAACTAATAGTAAATTTCCATATGAAATCCCATATGATTATCATGAGCCGCATATAAACACAATCCTCCCAGAAATACACATAAAAATTATATGCGTATGAATAGTATGTGCAATTATACACATAATAATTATACGCATATGAACAGTATGTGCACATTTTTCGCTTGCACATAAATGATAACTGTTTGGCACATGAAGATCATTTACTGGGCACATTGCAAAAATCTATATGTGGGACACATAGAAACTATACGAAAAGTTTTCTCAGTGTACGAACTGCCACAGAAATCTCGGCAAAAAGTATAGGGTACAACATTTCAAAAGCGAACATGTTGTGGCTTCGACTGTTTACCATATCCTAAGATGCCCAACAACTATTCACAAGCAAGGTAGTTGAAGACCAGCCAAAATTAAGGACGCAGAAGGACATCGTTCTCTTTCTCGTGCCTTCAACAACAAGCCCGCTGGCGCTGGTTTGGCTATCAATTAAGATGTGCACCAGACGAATGTTTGAAGAAAATTGTGATCCCGTTTCTAAAAAAACATCATGCAGATGGACAATACGTGTTTTGGCCGGATAGAGTATCATTGCAATACGCCAAAAAACACAATTGTTCCTGAATACCCATTCGATTCTATGTTTACCCAAAAACCACGACTCGACAAATCTGTCTCAGTGCGCCCAATCGAAGATTTCTTCGCGATTTTGTGTTCCTTAGTGTACAAAAATAACTGAAGAGCCACGAATTGCAAACAGTTGGTTGATAGAATCAAGATCTGCATTCGCAAAGTTGACATGCATATGACCGTACAACGCTCCTGTTCGCCGAACAGTCGATTACGGACCGTTTTCAAATGTACACTATTTTTTTTTTCAGCAATAGACAATGTATCTTTAATTTCTGTAAATCAAATTTTCTTCATGTATCTTTGTCTTTTTTGACAGCTTGAGAAAAAAAATCCAAAGTTGTCACCCGTTAGATTGAGCGCTTAGAAGTACAGAATGTTTCGATTCTTTCAGTAAGAAGAAATTATTGGTTCAAGTTCATCATTTTTCCTTTTCTGTGCCTCATTACCCATGTCGACATCGGTCACGGTCATCCATCTACCCAAAACTATAGTTGTGAGATTAAGCAGCCGAGCATCTCGCAGCATCGCATCGTCATAGCTCAGCGACTCAATTTTAATGGGACCGGATCTGGAGCTTGGGATGGCTGGGAGCTGTGTTGGATGCTTCTTCATTTGCCTTCCTCATTTCATATCCCAAGTTTTGTTTAAAAAGCTCAAAAGTTATAAAAGCGTTCTCCAAACATCTACTGACATAACAAAGCGAAATGTTTTGAAACATTTAGTTCAGTTTCCGGGAAAAAGTTACATGGGGCTCGAGAAACATGATTTTACTGCAGAAGTTTGCTTTGCATGTCACTGGCATGCTTAGATGCATGTTTTTCAACTACTTCCCCTGATTAGGTTGTTTCAAAATTGGAATCAAAATGTATGTTTGCGCTTTATACTGCGTGTTATATACAGATAGCCATGCGTCCTCACCGGACGCACGGAGTTTGCATCTAATTTCTACCGCATTAGTTAACGCCTTTCGTTATGCAACAATAAAAAAGCTTTCTGTTGAATAACTCGGAATTTATGTACTTGCCCTTATATCAGCAATATTTCGTTACATTCGAAGGTCATTTTTGTTCGTACTTTATTAATATTTCAGCTGAAGTAGGGGCAGGCTCAGAGATCCCATTATTTAGCTATTTTAGTCGTTTTAGTCCTTGCGTGGTATTTTCTCGTCAAGCTCAAACAGCAAACGTTGGTTGAGATTAACGCTTGTATATTGTGACTGCACAGATTGCACTCTAAATTCAACAGCGGTCTAAATAGAAACAGATGACGGTGGTCACAAATAAAGATATTTATTATTTGTGATACTATCTGGATTTTTCTGCTGGAAATATGTGCTACTAATTGATAGAAGAACGACGCAAATCGCAGATTGCGACAATTTTTTAATGCATGCATATAATATTTTAATGCTCAAAATTAGTCCCTTGAGCACAACCGCTGTTTATCAACTTTCCGAGCATCATCGTTTCAAGCCCTCGGATTAATCGTACAGCTTTCATTACGTAGAGTAAATACGGACAGTCCCTCAAACGTAAGCGAGTAAAGCACATTAACCTAAGAGGATACTTCCTACAACCACACTAATACATATGTAGATCGTGCACAGAATTGAGTTATCGTTGTAATTCCCGCTACAGTCGTAAATAACAGAAGCAATTATTATTTTTACAAGAATAACTAATCCAATGCGCTCGCACACCGTGTACGTAGTATTGTTTCAAGGAAGGGACCATCTCGAACCACTTGTGTGCCACATCGCTGGTGGTATCCTTTTTCCAAGTCACGATTTCGATACATCTCCCGTGAAAAGCATCTTACTCGAGCACGAGCAGCCTCGCACCCGGTTTGGCGGAAATGTACTGTGTACCGTCCTACCGAAACCATATGCCGTCTGATGATGTACGATACCGGAGCACATATCCGGAACTGTGAAACACGACAGGATGTGCGGTGAGATGAATGTTTTGTGTCGGCTTGGCGAAAGTGGCAACGAAAAAACGAAGGATGATGCCGCGCGCTCTGCCGGCGTGCAAGAAAAACAATGAAACATTTTTTGTTGCTCTTATTTACTCGGGCATTCCAAACTCTTATGGATCCAATTCTCACTGCGAACTGTGCCGGGTCGTGGGATTCGGAATGGCTGTCATACACAACGTCTACGTGATGCAAATGGTTTTTCCGGGTAAATAAACGGATACTAAATTATCTACTGGCCAAATATGTAGTGTTAGCGTTCAAATGATGATATACGGGATAACTTCATCCTAGCTCAGCTAACACTGTATGTACGCTTTATTCAGTAAGCAAGTTGTCCGATCAGGCTTCGTTTGCTACAATAAATTTTATAAGAAAATTTTGGATAAAAAATTCAATCAACCGTAATCAAACGATGACAAATTGTCTATTAAAAGTTCATTTTGGGAGTGAAATGAAATGAAACCTATTCTCGCTTGGGTAGGTTAAATATGTTGATATTGGAAATTTTACTTAGCAACAACAACGGTAAGGCAGCAGTGACGGTGCTCCGAGAAAAAACAGTCTATAGATTTTCCGAACTTAATTTCGAGCAGAATTCTTAACAGTGCATTTTAGTTTCTATATACATACGTGACATTCATAAAACTAGTGGTTCATTGAGATGCGACTGCTTGGAAGCGTCTTATACTTGCATTCCGCGAAAAGTTTTCTAGGTTTTCCGAAACATTCCGAAATTTGCAGAGGCTAGATGACACTGTAGATGGGTATGCCAAAGATCGATTTTTCTCATCGCCTGTATCTTTTTTATCGTGGAAATTCAGTGACATTAAGATTTAGTTTAGCTACACGTAGGGTTTATTTCTAATTCCCGTCGTAGGAAGTAAAGCCGTTCTCACTTTCTTCGTTTGTTGGATGGATTTAATGAATACTCCAAAAGTTTTTGTGCTGATTTGACTAAAACACACTTACCTTCCGATCCGTGAACTTTGAAATCACTGAAAAGCGATTATTAAAGCATATTATTGAAATTACGCAACAGACTTTATTTCTTAAATTCGTCGTACCGTTTAAAAATCCGTCCATCAAAATTTTTCATGGTCCGAACTAAAAACAACAATGTTACGAAGCTAACGCGCATGTATTTGTGTAGGACGGCATGACAAATGTTATTCTGCAAAATTTCTGCAAGTCAGGCAAGTTTCCCTGGCTGTAGAATAACGACAATGGCTTGCATGAGTTATTTTCATTTATGAATGACGGAAATTAAAACGATTAGTCGACATTTTCTTCTTCGTCGCTCGAAAAACCGTAGGAAATTTGGCTGGTAGGACTTCTTTAATGATAAAAAGCATTTAAATAGATCTCAGGATCTCAGCTCACTTTGATTGATCGCGTATGATAGACAACAAACTAAAATATTAGGGAATAAATAGTTTAGAATTGTGTGTCATAAAAATGCTGATATGTTTAATGCTTTGTGTTGGATAGGTCGGGAACAGGCAATTACGACGAAGCAGCCACATCCCGAGCAGGAGCGAAGAGCAAAATAATACAAAAACAATATCAAACTGTGTTATAATGGTATATTTTGTTATTGAATAGATATGGAGAAACATTGATAACACATCTTGTTATTGAGTAGATATTTAAAGCAGTGGTTGTAAGATGAGTATAATAACTGATTTTGTTATCATATCTTATTTTGGCCTTAAAATGACATTCAATATATTTCATACAATTTTTTTTATTGATTAAAGAAATTTTAGATTATAAATATTTTTATAAAAGGATATTTTAATATCTCATATACTATTGCATTTGTTATTCAATACCTTAATAATACTAAAATATGTTATTCTAAACTCTGAATACAGTCATGTTATTGCTTTGTTATTCAAATAACACAAGTAGTTATTCTTTTAGCCTCAAAGGAGTAAAACTTTGATTTTATTTTTTGTTATTTTACCAACTATGTCAGCCAAAACAAGACCAAATTTTGATATGAGTTATTCGATTTCCAATAACACATTTTGATATTATTTTGCTATTCGCTCCTGCTCGAGATACCCTAGTTGCCCTCCGTGACTAGCCGAATCAGTAAGATTACACAAAGAACCATTTGACTGGTGCTTGGGAGTAACATGGAGTTCTCATTGTGCAACTTCTACTAAATCAATACTGTGAAAATTGATCAATAATGACGCTGGCCACGACCAAGAAGCTGTACTATATGGGAAAAGGTAGGCATATTAGTCTGATACAAAGTAAACAAACTTGTGTATCGTATAGGCAGGGAAGACTAAGGTTTGTAATCTACCTGAAATGTTGAGACTTAAACTACTGATTTACTAACAACATATGGATTAGTAACCCTCAATATATCATATAATGCTTTAAAAAATTCAATTGGCTTGTTCAATTAACAAAATAAGCGTCGTAAATCGCGAAGTTCCATGGAACATACCTCGTAATTCACACTACTTACTGCTGATTATAGGAAGATTGATCCAATTCTGACTGTACCAAAACTGTTTAAGTAAAATAAACAAAAAAAGTGTTGCCAAATTAGACAGATTTTCTCTCGGCGAGTCTGTACTTTATCTACCATCTGTTGTTAGAACAGCATCGTACCTCGAAGCCAACTGCGAGACGTAACTATACTAAGCAAAAATATTGTGCCATTTGATTTTGCCGTGGTGGGTCAAAGTAAAGACCGCGTAACGCATGGTCCAAAATACCTCCATTACCCTAGAGCCTAGACATTTATTTCTATAAGTAAAACAAGGAGACTAGTTCCACGCGAGTCTGCTGTACCAAAGAGGGAAAATATTGCGAGCGTTTGGTTAGACGAGGTTTACGTTTTATCACGATAGATAGTGAAGTAAGCATCTGAAAAATTTCTGGGCATTAGATCATGATGTTTTGATTTGATTTAACAATGTCTCGCAAATTCAAGGTAACGATATCGACGAAGTCATAAAAATTACGCATTTAAGTTCGTTTAGGAACCGTCACATTAAAATCTTCACTTCTCTGTAAATTTATCGCACCATACAAGAATTATGCATGACTGCCACCATGATACGGACTCGTATACTCGGCTCTCCACCTGAGACTATTACATGCTGTAAAATTACCGCATGCAGTTAGTTCGCGTGCTCAATAATAGAAACTATTATCGCTGGCCCGCGTTTACAAATGTGCAATTGTCATTGCTTCAGAAATAAGTTGTCAAATTTTTTGCAATAAACGAGGCACGAAAGTAAACGATGCTGAACTTCCATATAATAAAACACTCTAATGAAACGATGGTTCTACAATTGATGGAGGTACGGTAGGGGAAAGTTATGAAATTTTTTTGGGAATGAAGGGGAAAGAGTGGAAAGGAAGGTGGGGGGGGGGGGGTAAATAGGTAGCTACGCTTAACATTACTTACATTACATTATTTTCCCTCCATCAATCGTAGAACCATCGTTTCAAACAAATATTAATATTAATACCTGACCGCATTTCAAGGTCAAAGACTAAAAACACGAGTTTGGTCAACTCTAACGAAGACTGAAATTAATAATCAGGCCTGATAAATGATTAGAATGAAATTAAATTAAGAACATCGATTACTGAGAAACAGTACTAAAGTTTGTGTACTTTTTATGAAGATAATTTGTTGATTTTAACAACAATCGCACATTACTAATCAGTTCATAATACCTGACAGTAAAAACCAAGCGCAGTGAAACCAATGTAGCAATTCTTGAACATATAGTCCTTGAGTTGATTAGCATTTCCTCATAGCAACTCAAATATGTGTATACAAACTATAATTCAACCATTATTTTAAATGTTATATATACAGATACATATTCAATTACAACAACAATCAAAAGATGATTTCTAATTAACCTTTCGTTACTCGCACCTGCTTCGATTCAGACGCTCAAACAGAACAGAATTCACTCGAATACTAACGCCACTTGACGAAAAACTTATGAAACTGTACTTACGAAAATTCCACTGAATGAAAGAGGTTGGTCTGTGGAACAACTTTGCTGAAAACAGTTTTGTTTCTTTGTTTTTTCGGCGACAATCCATGCCGTCTCCACAATACTCGGTCTAGGGCTGCCGCTCTCCAGTCGCCCCTAACACCCGCTGCTCTAGCATCCACGTTAACAGCGCACATCCAACGGGTACGGGTCTGCCTCGAAGCCATCGGCCTCTGTCCGGTTCTCTGCTAAATATTGTTTTCGCTGATCTCTCATCTGGCATCCTTGCTACGTGGCTAGCCCATTGTAGCCTGCCGTGTTTTAATCGCTTCACAATATCCCCATCTTTGTAGAGCTTGGTATATTTTATGATTCATGCACCTGAGCCACACTCCTTCGACTAATATGCCGCCAAGAATTGATCGCAGCCTCTTACGCTCCAAAACGCTAACAGCTGCTTGATCGCTCTATTTGAACGTTCACGTTTCGTGGCCGTAGAGTACCTCTAGAAGAATTAGCGTCTTATAAAGCGCGAGTTTTGTACGGAGTTGTAGGCTACGGGATCTTAGCTGGCTGCGTAACTCGTAGAAGGCTCGGTTGGCAACCGCTATCCGCCTTTTTACTTCATGGCTTACATCGTTGTGACATGTCACTAACGTACCATGGTAAAGAAATTCGTCGACCACTTCAAAAATATTTCCATCTATTACCACCCCAATTCCAATACCCAAAGGGCTACCACGCTCTCTACCAGCCACCATATACTTGGTTTTGATAGAGTTTCTGATAAGCCCTATCCACGTAGCTTCCTCCTTAAGATGCGTGTACACTTCTTTCACAGCTCTACGGTTAATACCGATGATATCGATGTGGTCCGCGAACCCTAGGAGCATATGAGATTTCGTGATGATGGTATCGCTTATCTGCATGTCTGCCCTTCGTGTAGCACATTCCAATGCAATATTGAACAGAAAAATTCGATAGTCCGTCACCTTGCTTCAAACCATCTAAAATTACAAACAAAAGCGATGTATCACCCGCTATCCTGACGTTTGATTTGAACCATCAAGGGTAACACGTATCAGCCTAATCAGTTTTGTTAGAAAACCTTCTTCAAGCATAATCTGCCACAGCTCATTTCGTTTAACTGAATCATACGCCGCCCTGAAGTCTATAAACAAATGGCGAGTTTGCATGTTAGGTTGCCGGAATTTATCGAGGATTTGTCGCAAGACGAATATTTGGTCTATTAAGAAGCGTCCTTCTCGAAAACCGCACTGGTATTCGCTAACAAAAGTTTCCTGCAACGGCCTCAGTCTGAGAAACAGTATGCGATAGACAATTTGATATGCAGAATTGAGGAAAGTTGTGCCTCGGTAACTGCTGCATTCGAGTCGATGGCCCTTTTTGTAAATAGGACGTATGAGAACTTCCAACCAGTCCGTAGGTAGCTCCTCCTCAGTCCATACCTTTAGTATAATCTGATGGATTGCACAAAACAGCCGTTCACTCCCGGCTTTCAGAAGTTCGGCGAGGATGTCATTCTTTCCAGCTGCTTTACCGTTGTTAGCGCTCTCGCTGCAAGTCTCGTCCAAACTTCGTCCAAAGTTGGTAGATCCACAGCTTGTCCATCATCCTCAATCGTTATCCTATTTCTGTTAGTTCTGTTGTTTCCAATGCCTAGTCACCTCCGATCTTTCGGTAATCAGATTCCCCTCGTTGCCATCGCACATAATAGGAGTTGGCAAGGTCCGGTTCCTGATTCCGTCGATCGTATTAAAGAAGCTTCTCATATCGTGCCTCTCGAAGCAATTCTCCGCCTCCGCAAGAATGCGATCCCAGTGCTGGCGTTCCTTACGACGATGAAGTTTCTTTTCGGCAGCTCTAAAATAGCCAAGTCTTGGGCTTAAACGTCTCTCTAAGACTTGACCCTTCTTTATCGGTCGGCAGACTTCGCCGCAGCTGTTAGAGTACAGGACAATTACGGGGCTAGTGGAACAATCCTACTGACTCTATCTAGCAGCACCGCCTATCTGAGATTCGAACATACGACGACTGGCTTGTTAGACCAACATCGTACATCAAAGCTAACTCGACAGCTCTAGCATCTCAGTATTTCTTCCTGCTCGATCGCATCAAAGCTCCAGGCAATATGTGATTCTTCTCATCAGCTCGATTCTTCTCATCAGTCACTCGTTGGTACCGTACGTCAAATCACTCTCTGGAGGTTGCTGCAGCACTAGTACCCAACACTTCTCGCGCTGTAGTACTGATCGTGTCGTGGATTTGCATGCACTGTTCGTTCCGGTTCTCTCCAAGTTGTTCACCGATTCACTCATCAGTCTCCCGAGAGTACTCTGCACTGCAGCAACTCCTTCGGCTGATAATCGCCATATCAGTCTTATCTTCCTCATTGGTGTCGATTTGATTAAATTGGACAAGCGGACGCAGATCTTGCTTACTACGAGATAGTGGTCCGAGTCGACGTTTGGTCCCCGGAAGGATCGCACGTCTGCGACATTAGAAAAGTGCCGGTCGTCAACCAGAACGTCGTCGATCTGAGAGCAGGCCTCTCCATTAGGGCGTTCCCAGGATGGAAGTTTTCTATACCAATAACGGGACAAAAGAACTCTTCGCGTCCGACCTGTTCATTTATATCCCCGATGATTATCTTTATGTCATGTCCTGGGCACTCTTCACATGTCATGAAACTCCTCTATATGAGTATGAGTGCGTGAGTTCGAATGAGTGAGTGAGTGAAGCGTCTTGCGGAAGGAAAAGTAGGTACGACTTCCAGCTTGAATGCGAATGCGTTACTCGTATTATTGTCGGCGGTGACCAGAGATCCCAAATACACAAACTGCTGTATAGTAATAAAATTGGTGGACAAGACACAAACACGTATCACTCTTACAACATTTAAGGATAAAAACAATATTAATAAAAATTATTTTTACCTACGAGTCGACCGGTTTCAGGCATTCTAAGCCTAGGGTTGGACATCGGCATCGTCCTGATGATAGGCTTAGAATGCCTGAAACCGGTCGACTCGTAGGTAAAAATAATTTTTATTAATATTGTTTTTATCTAAAAATAAAAAATAAGAAAACTTATCCAATTTAATTCTACTATGTGTATTTTATTCAATGACAGATACGTATTTCGCCTACGACTTGCAGGCTTCCTCAGTGTCTGTTTTCGAACCGAATGTAGTTCGAATGTAGTTCGAAAACAGACACTGAGGAAGCCTGCAAGTCGTAGGCGAAATACGTATCTGTCATTGAATAAAATACACATAGTAGAATTAAATTGGATAAGTTTTCTTATTTTCTACTTTCTACTAAGACGCTCCAAAAACTTCAGTCAATTGTTTTTATCCTTAAATGTTGTAAGAGTGATACGTGTTTGTGTCTTGTCCACCAATTTTATTATTGTGGTGCTCTTACGGTGGCACGAAAGCAAGAAAAAGTGCTGTATAGTACCTCCCCACTAATCCGATACCTGATAATCCGAACACTGAACCGATTTCAATAACTCAAAAAAAATATATTGAATTGTAGCTCAAATGTTTTTGTATTTACATACTGCAAATATATTTTACACCTCACGAGCGACGGTAAGTGAGGACAGCACACACTCCAAACGGTCGAGTCGGCTTAAAACTGCAGGTCTGCGGATGTATCATTCAGCACATAAACTAGTTTCAAAAGCTTTAAAATAACACAAGAAACAGGAAACTCATTAATCAGAAAAATTTTGCGCATGACCTTGATATAAAGTGTTTCAAGCTCAGTTATTTGGTATACGAATATTTGACCAAGGCTAAATTTGGTAGGTTTCGAAACATAACAATAAACTAAATAAGAATTACAACATAAATATTCAACATTTACCAAATAGTTATTTTTAATAAACTTTCTTGAAATGTCTTACTAACGTTCTTTCCATACCGGAAATAAAACATTTTTCCTTAGCTCACGCTTCCAGATGTCAATATAAACCAGTATCATATGCTCTAAAAATATCCTGCGAGCTTTGGTTGTGCCTGCGGGGTTTCTATCTGTACACATATAGCAAACGTGGTTTGCTCCCGACCGCGACTATAAGTTAGCTTTCGTTTCTTTCAATTTCCACCCACACTTACAGGGCCACGGCAGCGAAGGCGGAGGAAACTTAGCGGTCTTGGTGCAACAGCGGAGATTATATTTCCATATCACTTTGGAATATTATTGCCATCCTGATGTTTGCACAATCAGAAACGGCTTCTGCATAAGCAAACATTGCCACTATTCATTCGTTCGAATCATCGCCTGGTCCTGGTCCTGGCGTGGCATAGCCAAGTAGAGCACGTAAAATTATCGGCCAAGCGAAAGAAATCAGATTTCATCAAATAAACATACAACTGAACAGCTTCCAACCAGAAGCGGAAAAACGACGATCTGCAACCGGGGGGAAAAGCACTAAAGTGAGAAAATGATTCCCCAATCATCGGCAGTGGCAGCCGGAGCAGGAAAAATATGTAAAATTGAAATCGGAAAATGTTTGCTTTTCGTCACACTGCTAACGAGTGTTTGCATCCAAACCATCCGAACCGACGAGGGTACCTCGGATGCCCATCCACCGCCGACAAATGAACCCGGTAAGTTTTTCTGTTATTTATCTTTTTACTGCTTTGACACTGGTGTGACATATTCTTCTTTTTTTTCCTCCCTACAACAAGGTATGCATACATTTACGTAACTCAATGGGGCGGGTAAAATTCTGCGTTTTAAAATTTCACCGGAACAAAATCTTGCGTGTTTGCGCTCTGAAGGGGACGGATGATCCAATCTCTTGCAATTCACTCTGGCCGAAACGTACATAAGCTGACAATCACTTCGTATTTCGGTTGTTATTTTTTATTTAAGCAAGGAGATAACACCCTAAATTTCGAATTTTTTTTCACAAATGTGTGGATGGGCGGACCACAACTGAATACCCTTCTTTTCACTTTAATTCAAATCTATGCTAAGCGATTATTACAACTTTTTAAATTTTCGAAATGTAAATTATTCAACAAACTTCAGCTGACCCGTTCTGAACAATTACACGTACAGCTACGGCTACGCCGGGAGAAATAAAACTTGAACCACACTAGAGGGTGTTTGTACAAAACGCAAGCAATGGAACTGTTCTTTGCAAACAAACTTTTACGATAGAATGCGATGGCGTTAAACACCGGAGCGCGCGCTTTTTTCCAGAAAGGTCTGGAGAAAGTTTTCCCTTTCATCTAAGTTGTACAGCGTCGGGTTACATTGCTCCTAACATTGAAAGTTTTATTTAGTTTTTTTTGAGGAGTATTTGTGCTCACATGAAATGCTATTCATCGCCAAATTCAACTTCGTGGGAAATATGCAAAAAGGCTCTTTTACCCAGGAGAATTATTAACTTTGAATTGAAATATAATACATGGACATTTTTAATCTTTTAGAAAACAGTTCTGACTTCCAGTAAACCATAGAAAAATCTCCGGTCATGTGTTATTGATTTAGAAAGACACACAGCATCTTCTCGCCTAGAAATTATTCAGCATCAGGCCAAGTGCAGCTTATCCTTGTCTCCTGCAAGCACCGCAACGTAGCTATCAAATATGCACTCGCCTCTTCGGTCGCCGAGGATGTGAGCTAGCATTTATCTTGTACGGTTCTGAACTGTCGAGATTTGATGCGCATATTTACATACTTTCCGGTTGTGTTGCAACTGCGCCAGCTATCAGCACAAGGCATGACCCATTATTCATCAGGTTGTAAATCTAATTACTCTGAAGCATTATTGAAACTGAAAGACAGCATACTACATTGTTACTCGGGGACGGGTACTCCGGGGAGAGATTCGCATATGTTACTGCTGCCGCTGCTGTTGCTGTCAGATGGAATCCCCTTAAAGAGCGCATATGCTCTGGAATTGATGTAGCAGCCGTATGTTGGTAGGAATAGCATAGAAGCTTCGTGAGTGTGTGAATAAGGCTTCAAATAGAGACACATTGTGTGTTGTACGTATTACATGTACAGCAATTTCGTCGTTGAACTCAATTGTAATGAAGAACGTTTCGACTGTTTTCCATTAAGAATGGTGATGATTCTTACGTTGTCCAGTAGCATTTTGTATATTTACTGTTAAATTTAAATTATGAAGCTTATTCAAATATGTACGTCTAAAAGCTGCTTTTCCCCGGCAGTACAGCTATTGAGTATTGACTCAGGTTTCCCATTTTCATTGGCATTGTTTCAATTGAGTGGGTCAGAAGGAAAGGGGTGTAAGTGACAAAAAGTAAATTTCGCGAAAGCCAGATTCAAAGTTAACTCCTCTAGAAAATTCGTCAGGTTATATAATACAAAACTAATGACGCACTATGGTTGTGTTCACCTCACTTTATTAATTTACATTGAAATCTTAGAAGAACATTTTGATTTTCGGGATTTAAAAGACATTTTTTGAAAATGTTATTTGCATTTACATACTTTTCCTTCTAAGTTATGCACTTGTACCCCTTTCATTCGCAGCGATTATAAGGAATTACTACTTGGAGAAAACATTTTTTTTTAAACATTATTATTTTTTGTTATTTTACCAACTATGTCAGCCAAAACAAGACCAAATTTTGACATGAGTTATTCGATTTTCAATAACACAGTTATTATTTTGCTCTTCGCTCCTGCTCGGGATATTCATGCGGTGATAAATCCACCAACCCTATTGTATACAGAAATAATTTGACAGCGTTATCAATTGGTTTACAGCAGCTATGACGAAAACAGTCAAGCAACTACACTCGATGCTTTGTTCGTACTGCCAGTTGCAGCCCGGAGTAAAGAAGTTGGACATCGTGGGGCACTTCTTGTCCGCCGGATATAGTCGATCCAGCACATTCAATATCCTCTCCCTTTTGGAGAAAGGTTAAGTGCAGTAGAAGCTGAAAAAGGACACCGAGAGCAAGGTGCCCTCAGCCTTCCTCGAGGTTTAGCCCCATAGCTCCGCCAATGGTGACATTATTTCTGATCAATCTATATCTATAGAATCGAAAACTACTGAACCGAACCTCGCCCCACTAAGACGGGGGGCTCCCATAGAAATCTATATTTATAAAACTGGATTTCTGTCTGCCCGTATGTTCCTTATAGAATCGAAAACTACTGAACCGATCGGAGTGAAAATTTGCATGTAGGAGTTTTTGGTGCCAGGGAAGGTTCTTATGATGGTTAGAGATTCTTCACCCCACTAAGAGGGGGGGCTCCCATACAAATTTATACCTATAAAAATGGATTTCTGTCTGTCTGCCCGTATGTTCCTTATAGAATCGAGTACTACTGAACCGATCGGAGTGAAAATTTGCATGTAGGGGTTTTTGGTGCCAGGGAAGGTTCTTATGATGCTTAGAGATTCTTCACTCCACTAAGAGGGGGGGGGGGGCTCCCATACAAATCTATACCTATAAAAATGGATTTCTGTCTGTCTGCCCGTATGTTTCTTATAGAATCGAAAACTACTGAACTGATCGGAGTGAAAATTTGCATGTAGGGGATTTTGGTGCCAGGGAAGGTTTTTATGATGGTTAGAGGAGACGCCTCCTCCCACTAAGCGAGGGGCTCCCATACAAATGAAACACAAATTTCTGCATAACTCGAGAACTAATCAAGCAAATCGAACAATTATTGATCTGTGGGTGTTTTTGGAGACAAGAATTTTTTCTATGATGAATTAGGATCCCTCCCAACTTTAAGCGAGGGGGGGGGGGCTCCTATACAAATGAAATACAAATTTACTCATAACTCGAGAACTAATTAATTGATTTTTTGATGATTTTTTTCTATGATGAATCAGGACCCCTTAGCTTTTTAGGAGGCGGGGGCTCCCATACATATGAAATACATCCAGAACCAATCAAGCAAATGGAACCAAATTTAGCATGTTGGTGTTTTTGTGGGTAAACTTTTTTTTCTGTGGTGAATTGATACCCCTCTCCTCTTTAGGATGGGAATTATGAACCCTCTCCCCTTTAAGAGGTGGGGGCTTCCATACAAATGAAATTCAAATTTTCTCACAACTCGAGAACTAATCAAGCAAATGGAACCGAATTTGGCATGTGAAGGTTTTTGGAGGCAAGATTTTTTTCTATGGTGAATTAGGATCCCTCCCCACTTTAATCGGGGGGGCTCCTATACAAATGAAATACAAATTTCCTCATAACTGGAGAACTAATTAATCAAATGGAACCATATTTGGCATGTGGGTGTATTGGAGGCATGAATTTTTTTTATGATGAATTAGGACCCCTCCCTTCTTTAGGAGGGGAATTTTATCCCCTCCCCTCTTCAATAGTGGGGGGGGGGCTCCTATAAGGTACAAATGCAGGGCACTGAAGGCACAAATCTTCCATATGATTGTGAGGAACGTGCTGCTCGAGCCAAAGATGCTGCTGATAGGACTCTTACCTTTTTAGGAGAGGGGGGGGGCTCCCATACAAATGAAATACAAATTTCCTCATAACTCCAGAACTAATCAAGCAAATGGAACCAAATTTAGCATGTGGGTGTTTTTATAGGCATTTTTTTCTATGGTGAATTGAGACCCCTTCTCTCTTTAGGAGGGGAATTATGACCTCTCCCCATTTAATAGTGGGAGTGGGGCTCCTATACAAATGAAATGCAAATATCCTCCCAACTAGAGAACTAATCAAGCAAGTGGAACCAAATTTGGCATGTGGGGGGTTTTGGAGGCAGGGCTTTTTTATGATGGTTTGAGACCCCTCACCCCTGTGGCAGGGAGATAAGGACTTTCATACAAATACACCTGAAATTTTTGCGTAACTCAAAAACTAATCGAACTCGAGAAATTCTACTCTTCTATAAAACTTAACAGACAATAACAAGACCACCGAAAGCAATCTGCAGCCCCCCGCAGAAATCACCTCTGTCTAGGTTTGTTTTCATCCTGAGGATCGAAATGGTACTTTCCACGAAAAGGTTTTCCGTGAAATGGTACATTCCGCGCAAGGTTTTCCGCGAAATGGTATTCGGCGAAATGTTATACAATCACGGCGAATATTTAAGTGCTATCTGCTTTATTTTATCTGGCTAAGTAACGGGGGATTGTTTTCTACTTTACTACGAGGAAAAATTGAAAATTTGTAAATTAAACTACCCATGCTTTCATAGTGACGTAACTGCCAAAATGAGCTATCTAAGGTTGAGCTCCTCAGAAACTTGCTAAACTCGAGATTGTGACAGATTCACGATTTATGTACAACATATTTTAATTTGTGGCAATACGAAGTTTGTCGGGTCAGCTAGTGCAATATAATAACAGCGTGGTAAAGTTTGAATAATTTTCTAATTTTCATGCAACTTTAGCGATTTAGCGATCTCAAATCTCCAAATTTAGCTAAAACGCTAACTCGCTAATCAGAATTCAGGGTCGCTAGTTAGCGAATTGGCGAAATTGTGCCCAACACTGCTTATAAGCTTAGTACAAGTTGGGTGTAGCAATACGATATGGCGTATCAACACGAAATTGATATTATTGCGGTTGCATGTAAATTCGCAATAAATTGGTTAATTTCAAATTGCTATTAAAATAGTAACACCCTGATCAAACAAATTTATTGGTGCTATTATCAGGAGCATTAGAGCCTAACACCGCAAACATTTTATACGACGTCATATTGCCCTATTCTAGATTTTTTTAGCCCGCAAACAAAAAATAAAGTACAGGGTTGATTTGGCTAGAAATTCAGATTGACTAATTGAATATATTTATTTTGTTAAAACGAATAGTTTTCAAAAACTAAAAAATTTCGATGACGCTTTGATTGCATTCTTCTATCATTTTTTATTAAAGGTGGAGGAGCGTTTGGTGAGGAAGAATGGTTGACTGGATGATATTGCGAAACTTCGATGTGAGGCTAAAAATATATTGCGTAGTTCAATTACTAAACCACACTCTTTCAGTTTGCGCCCAAATGTTTTGACAATACACGACGCTCTATCCTTCTATCTTACCAATATGGGCGATAAAATTGAATGTGCATATGCTGCACAACTACGGAAACTGCTGAAAATTTATTATTTATTCTACAGGATATTTTATTACGGCCGTTATTAACCAAATCGATTAGAATGATTTACTGACTAGTAACTGACTTATTTAGTTTATTACCAAACCAAGCTTTATGCTTTGTAGCTTTTTAGAACAAAGTGAAAAGCATAATTAAAATCTGGCGTTGGCCTCAAGCAACGAAAGCACAATCGGTTTTATTGCTGCTTTAAGCAGAGCGTAATAAGCCTTCTTGAGCTTATAACCTGTTTCTCAGAGGTTATAAAAACGTTCTGAAGTTGGGCCACTTGACTGGAAGGCAGTTTTATAGTCGTCATTAGAAAGTTCTAGTGTAGCTCATAGTTTTATTAGTCGTTTTATGAAATTGGCCATGAAAACCACTAGAGAAACGTAATAAAATTTAATTTATTGGATGGGTTGTGCCGACCCAAGTAACAATTCTGAAACCGCTTGGTTTTATTTAATTCTTATAAAGATTTTATCTTATATTTATACTAGCTGATTGCCCGATCTTACTCGGGCCCCTTTGCCTTTAGTCACTTGTACATCTGTTATTGTACCGAAAATTCTCATAATCCAAGAAACAAAACCCTTTTTTTCATTTTAATGTGTCTACTCCCTTTGTCAGTTCCCTCATGTTGTCCCCCAGCCACTTGTAAATCTAACTTCTTCCCGGTAATCCCTATAAATCGACAAAAAGCCTTTTTACGGCCACCCTGTTCCCCCTTTCAGAAATCCAGCAAGTTTACAACTGCTATCGTTCCAAATACAAGAGGAACGCACCCCTTTACCAATTTGAACATTTCTTACCCCTTGTAAGAGACCATCTCCCTCTTTTGTCAACCCCCCTGCGCTGATTCTATTATGCCAAAATACATGTGTTTGACTAACGACGTTCAATGAAGAACAGTCCAGGAGTTCCGGAACTGTAGCGAAACATACATTCATACTCACGTTCCTCGTCCCCCTACTTGTCGATTCTTTCCCAGTCAGCTCCCTCTACTGTCACGTAGCTAATTATACATTGCTTTGCTCTATGGAAATCCTTCCAATGTCATTCCAAAAACCATCGGAAACTTCCGCTAAACGAATGGTTTGTTTAACCCATTTCCTCCCAGCGTTGCGAAAACGCTACGCACTTTCATTCGATTCTAGAGAAGGCCCGGTTTAAGATATCAACTTGGACCCTGAGAAACAAAGAAAAATTGGAAAAAAATCTAATCGACCTGTTTTTGCTCAAAGGTCAGATGTTACATGTAACATAATTACAGCTGTGATAAAACGCAACGCTAGGAAGTAACGATATTCAAAATTTGCTAGGGGAACGTTTGTTTTCGTTCGTTCGCTGCGGTGTTTCATTTGATGTCGTTACTTTTTAGTAAACAAATGAATGTAAATCCTATCTTTCGCTTATTTAAAATATCCCGGAATCATTATAAAAGGTTACATAACATAGAATTCGCAGCTTCAAATACTGATGGCAGATGGAGAAGCCGTTGTGATAAGAGGGTAATAAAATTGTTAAAGTACCTTTGCATCCGGAATATCTGGAGGAATTGAGTGATGGCAACGACAGTTTCATGGGCCCAAATTTAATATTACAATCTTTCCGGAACGTGTTAGTAGGCATTTAATCATCTGCGATGACATGCATTTAGCATTCAAACTGCATACTATGCGTCTAGTGCAAAGATGGTCTTCAACCCAAATGTTTCGATATCTATCATAAAACATAACATGTAATACTCTAAGTTGTTCATTTAATCTTTATTAATACCCAAAATCACAAAAAATCACAAATTTGATTTAACGGTAAAAAAGTATGAAGCATTTATATGCATAATAATGAAGGTATGCAAAAACGGTATACCCTTAACGCCCAGCGTTGCGTTTTCGCAACGTAGCGTTACGGGACACAGGGTCAAAATTAAAAATACATGTCAGCGGTTTTTTCTTAGTTGACCTAAAAGAGAATTTTCCTGAAAGTTTCAACTTTCTATCCCTGCTGGGAAAAGTGTGGGGCTTAATGGGTTAACTGTCGTCCCAGCCTGTAAAGCGAGGCAATCACGAAAAAAATGTATGGGGAAATTTGATCTTGAAACTTCTCGTTAATTTTCACTATTTAATGATTGAAAATAAAAATTGTGATAAAAACCAAATGCATTCTACATCTGCCTTCTAAATCTTTCTACATTCTATTATGAATCGATTGGTGTTCAAACCGTCAAAATCCATTCATAATTGGCAGAGCTACTAGCGTTCAAAATATTTCATTTTTTCGTAACGCTCCCATTTTTTTATTTTTTGGAATTACCCCTTGTACCAGTAGTCCTACGTCAAAAATTTGATTACACGTTCGAATCCTGGGGATACATTGCGATTCTCGTTTCGAGTGATTTTGGTTCGTTTCGCCCATTCGTTTAACGTGGTCAAAACGAACCAAAATCACTCAAAACGAGAATCGCAATGTCACCCCTGCCTATTTAACGTGAGTTTTTGGTTTTGGATTTTAACCCATAACATCCGTAATAAAACGCTTTACACATTAAAATCATAATCAGGTGACAGTTTCAATTCGGAACACAAAATGTAATTTTGAAATTCTTTTTACTTTACCAAATGAAAGTCGACTTCATACCGTGTTATCGATTGTTATTCCAGAAACCACTACCGGCTGTCCCCCACCAGACTTCAAAATCTCGCGACCGCGAAAATCCTTCCCCAGCACTGAGGCTCCCTTCGTTACATTCGAAACTACGCAAGTCAATTTACCGCAGGACTTCACTACCGCCGAGCTAGAGTTTATCGACGGCGGCAAGGCAGCTGCCTTGGTTGGTCAAAGTGTAGCCCTGCACGATTCGCACGATACTCCCTTCTGGTGGGAGATGGGAATACAGAATGCCGAGGCTAGGGAATCTCTGGCAGCGGCATCGTTCCCATCGCACTACAACAAAAAACGGGCTAGACGAGCTGTCAGGCGGTCGGGCCGCCGTCTGCGAAGGTCACCCTTCGGACAGCAGGATGGACAGGAAAACGTTCTGCACCAGGAACTGACACCGGTTATTGTGATCAACAACGTTTTCAATGAGAACGATAGTGATCACAGTGTGTTTGATAATGTGTTTTTAAATAGTAATCAACTAGACGAGGAAGATGGCGAAGATCAGCCGGAGTCGGATGACCGAGAACGGTATGTTGATCGAAATGAAATCGGCGAACTGTCCGAAACGGAGGTGATTGAGGTCCACGGTGTTAAGACAAGAGTAAAGAGAAAGTCGGGTAAAACCACCGGAGCGTTGAGTCGGGCCAAAGGAAGTGGCGGCGATAGCGGAAGTAAGAGTATCACCAGACACAACAAACAAGGTGAGTGGATACTTTAGAACAGATCATTTTTGTAGTCAAGTTTAGAGGTGTTTTAGTTTTGTGTGTTGTTGGACTTCGGTAGCTGGGGAAGCTTTAAATCTCAATCCCGATTAGTGATACTGATTGGTGCTCCAAATTGGAAAACTATCCGAAATTCAAAATTCATTACTGATTTAAACAACCTGGATTGATTGATTTTAGATTGATTGTAATTAGAAAGTGCGAGAGCAGGAAATATTTAGCTAAGCGAGTATTTACTTAACCAATACTGAACAAAGAACATGATCTAGATACCTCGGACTTGGAGCAAGATGGCCATAAAATGCGTGACGGAAGCGTTACTGCAGAGGACGCCCAGCTCGGTCAGGACCAAGGGTCCATGGTACGGGTTAAGCGTAAGTCTGGTAAGGCAACCGGTGCGCTCAGTCGGCCGAAAGGCGGCAGCGATAGTGGCAGTAAGAGTATCAGTCGAAATGCCAACAAAGGTGAGCGTTGCTAGTACATAGAGATTCATTACCTTTCGCACATTAATCGCGCCAAAAAACTGCTGCTGCGTCACACTACAGAGTGGACTCCATCATTCCACTAGATCCACGCTTCGAGCTGTAGGGCAATTCACCCGTATTCCGTTCATCCGCCATATATACCTACAATAAAAAAAATTCTGCCGTTTTTCAATAGCGACCTTCTTTCGCTTGGGTGTGAATTTTAAAATGTTTACCGCTTTCATTACGCTTTAGCTTGTTGAATCGCTTCAGAGTTTTGTACTGGTTCGAAATGTTCTAACTGTTCCTGGATACTCCTGCATAGGTCAGTACGATGAGGACGGTAGCTACGTTCCGCCATTGCCAGATTCCCGGGAAAGTCCTGATGAAGAGAAGGAGAGCGAGGAAATTGAAGAAAGCCCAGAATTGCATCAATTCAGAGAAGTCATGGAGGTGCGGTTCCCAGGTGAAGTTGGACCTCTCGGAGGGCACCGGCTCTGCAAGATTCAGTGCATCAAAGGGCACTGGGTGGGACCACTGTGTGCCATGAACGAACATGAAATGGACGAAAATGGTCAATTAAAATTCGAACCCCTATATAAGCGCTGTGTGGTAGATCAAATTCCAGCGCATTTGCTACTAAGCTACAAGAATGTCTCTGTGGTATGTTCATATCAACTCATGTAGGCATTATTTTTGCTTTTATTTGCAAGGGTTACTTTCTTTCAGACGTCTGGTTGGGACTTACCACATGGACATACTCTTCAAGCTAGATGTCGCGATCTTGGTTTGTATAAACTTCTCGGTGAAACTAAAGTACTCTGTTCAAATGGTCTGTGGGCTCCAAAAATGCCCAATTGCGTGCCGACGACCCTGCTGACAAATTATTCTGGTAATTCCTTACTAAGTTACCTGTAGAATATAAAAATGAAATTTCATCTATCATCTTAGATGACAGTCCGCCATCTATCCGAATCAAGGTAGGCGTAGGATCTGCTGCCTATGAACCGTCCGGAGTACTAGCTGTCCTGCCCACTAGTACAATTCATCTGGATTGCATGTATCCTAGACGTCGAGGTTCACCGGAGTGGACATGGACTGGCTGGTTCCGACAGTACTTGACTGGTATGACTATCGCGCTCTTAGTTAAATCTATCAAATCCATCCAAAGCATCCATCAAGAAAACGTTAATCAGTCACATGGAACCATTTGAAAAACTTCAATGCTCTTACCAAGTGATTTCCCCTTTCTTCTTTTGTTTCTTTTGGAACCTGCAAACCTTCTCTCTCGTGTTGTGATATTCAGTAGATATGCCCGACAGGGAGACTGCATTTAATCAATTCAACCCCATTCCTGATTTTTTCAATGTAGGTTGGTCGGCAGTACCGGAGGAGAAAGCGTCCCGTTACCGCTTAACTATTAAGGACATCCAAAGCCAAGACTCGGGAACGTACACCTGTGCTTCTCCCCGTGGGTTGACGAATAGTATAGTGATAATCGTTGCTAGTAAGCGAGATCCGTCTCAAAGCCATCAATTCGGTCAGTTAACGGGTCATTAACAATATTTCAGCATCGCAGTGTGCAGCTCTTTCGGAACCGAGACCACCACTTTCGTTGCGATTGGAGGGAATAAAACTGGGTCAGAGAGCTCTCTACAGATGTCCGCTTGGTTACACCTTACAAGGAACCGCTAATGCAACTTGTTTGGCTTCAGGTAAGAGTCAATTTGATTTATTTTTCTGTTATTGCTTAGAATCGCATGAAGCAGAGATCATTGAGGGTTGGTGAACGGCTGAATAAAGCGTACCGTCGATGACTTGTACATCTGTGGGTATGAAATAGAGCGTACAGTGGTTCACAGCCTCATATTCAACAACTCCTATCCTTGCCTATTCGTGGTACCAGTCGGGATATGAACAACTGATGAAGGTCGGATAACCAATCCCGGTGGAAGCCAGGGTTGTATGCTGACAGGGAAGCTCTTTTGTGCTTCGTTGGTCCTCTGACGGAAGGTGCTGGAGGGTGCTATTCGAAGGGCAGGCGTGCAGAGAAGCGGTACCATAATCACGAGATCTCATATGTTCCTAGGGTTCACGGATGATATCGATATCATCGGTGTTAACCGTAGAGCTGTGGAAGAAGCGTACACGCATCTTAAGGAGGAAGCTGCGAGGACAGGGCTTATCATAAATTCTACCAAATCAAAGTATATGGTGGCTTGCTGGCTTGTAAAGGTCCCGTAGCCTACAACTCCGTACAAAACTCGTGCTCTATAAAATGCTAACTCTCCCGGTGGTACTCTACGGCCGCGAAGCGTGGACGTTGAAAGAGAGCGACCGACGAGCTCTTGGTGCTTTCGAGCGCAAGATCCTGCGATCAATTCTTGGCGGCATATTAGACGAAGGAGGGTGGCGCAGGCGCATGAATCATGAAATATACCAAGAATACAAAGATGCGGATATTGTGAAGCGATTAAATTATAGCAGGCTACAATGGTCTGGACTGACCACGTAGCAAGCATGCCAGATGAGAGACCAGCGAAAACGATATTTAGCAGAGAACCCGACAGAGGCCGATGACTTCGAGGCAGACCCCATATCCGTTGGATGAGTGCTGTTGACGAGGATGCTAGAACAGCGGGTGTTAGGAGCGACTGGGGAGCGGCAGTCTAAGACCGAGTATTGTGGAGACAGCTCCTGAATTCGGCAAGGATTCAATAAACGGATTATCGCCGAAAAAGTAAAGTAAGTAAGTAAGGTCCTCTGACGAGATAAAGGCCAGAGCACTCGAGTGCTCTCTGTCGTATTGAAGAGCCACAAGTTCGACGTGTCATAGCGCTGCAGGTGGTGCAGGCGTTGATGGGTACGTACGTTCAGAGATGGACATACCAGCTACCAAAGCTGCACGAACACACACGAGCTCGGTACAGCTCATTCATAGTTATGGGAGAGATGTGGAAACGAATGATTGGGTGGTGGCTAATCAATCCTCGAATGTACTGGTTGAGAATGAAGGGCCGATTCTTCAATATAAGCATCATCAACGTGCACAGCCCTCACCTCAGATGTACCGGTACAAGGAGGCATTCAGGGGGCAAGGAGAGCAAAACATGATATCAAAATCGTCACCGGGGATTTCAATGCCTAGGTCAGCCAACAGGAGGAATACAACCCGGTTATTGGTGGGTGCAACGTACACCCGCTGACCAACGAAATGGGTCTAAGACTTAACGACTTTGCTATCTCCAAGAACACGGCCGTACGTAGTACCTTCTTGCAGCATAGACTTCGGGTCCTATTCTCACAGTCACCTCACCTAAATTTTTTGGGTGAGAGCACAATTTGCGATTCTCACAGTCCCCTAGGTGACACCGCTCACCTGGGTGATGGTGCAAATCAAATAGGGAGCTGTTAGGTGAGGTGAGGTGACTGAGAATAGGGCGCGTGAGATAAGTAAAGTGAGGTGAAGTGACTGTGAGAATAGGGCCCTTCTACACAAGAACACATTGAGGTTACCAAATCAAACAGAATCACAGATCGACCATGTTTTGATGACCGATGATGACTACCACCTAGGACCTAGTGATGGTTGGGATGCTTCCAAAACGCTCCGTTGTGAACGCCATTCGGTACCAGCGTCTCGAACAGCTGAAGTATAGGGATGCCGCCGTAAATTATGCGGATTCACCCGAAGCTGCGCTGCCGAATGAGGACGAGCTGGACGAAGCCCGTTTCGAGGACTGTTGGAACACCATCAAAACAGTTATTACCTATATAGCCTCTTGATGCGCTGATGGCCGACCAATAAAAATAAAAAAACAGTTATTAGCAGTGTAGTGGAATCTCCATCCGGCACGTGGCAGAAAAGATAAAGTTAAAGGTAAATACCGTTCTGATTCAAACTTCGAACACTTAAGCTATGCTGAGACTTTCTTCAAAGAAAAATGTTCGAAAACATCTTTATTCTACTCACATAAATGGTTTAATAGCATGACAATTTAATTATTTTCATGTTAAAGTTTTAAAAATGAGGATAAAATGTTAATTTACATTGAAAAACACTAAAAAATTGCTGTTCGGTTTTGATTCAAGCTTCGAACACTTTCATGGTCGACATTCAAAGCTCGAATATTTCACTCTCAGACATCGAACACTTGTATTACTTGGAAAAGTATTAGAGTAGGGCGGGGCATAAGTGCGATGTTTGAAGTTGTCATCAATTTTCGCGAGATACAAAGAAGGACAACAACAAAATATATTTTATTGTGATGCAGCTACTCAATGTCTTTATATTCAACTATAAATCATCTGCAATAATAGTGTTGTTGAAAATAAATTCTTCATTCTTCTGACCTAGTGCCGATTCGCACTTTTACCCCACTAGCGGGGCAAAAGTTCGAATACCGCGGGGCAAAAGTGCGAAGCTCGAATCCATGAAATTAGCACAGCAGTAGCTAACAAAAGCATATTATCGTCAATCTGTGGTATTCTCAATTTACACCTTTCCTATTTTCCGCTGGTGTATTGCAACCTCCGTTAGATCTAAACTTTCCCAAACGTTTGTTTTTGTTTCATCAGCGGAAAAACATTGTTTTCCATCGACCAACATCTGTAGAGCACAGTTTTCTGCAGATCTTCCATTTGTAGTATCTGTAATATAGTGCCAAAAGCTGTATATAAGCTATACATTTTTGCCCCGTCCGTGAATCGTACCTTTACTCCACTAGGCGCTTGACGGGGTTTGATTAAATTATGGAAAAGCGAAATATATTTTGTAAACTCTTTTCACCGTACTTTCAAAACAGATATGCGAGTGATGTAAAACACTGCTACAAATTTTCAACAAGTAATATCCTCCTGTTGATATCGTATTACCCGTATAACAAAAACTTACATCAAAACGACCCTAAAATAATATTTGCACATAACTCAGCAACTATGCTAAGCAACCAAAGTTTACGTTAGATTCAAGCAGTCAAAGTAGTAACCCATTAATGCCAATGTAGTCAATTTACTCGGTATCTGCACCGATAAATCATCAAATCGCATCCTTACTCTATAACAAAGGTAAAAATGAAGTTTCAACCACATTTATGATTGTTTTACGCACAAACAGAAATTTCATTTCGTTTCAAACGGATATGCATGATTGAAATGAAAATATTTACATTGAAAACTCAATTTGACAATACTTTAAATTTGACTTTTTAATTCAAAACTGTTATTTTCTTGATTCAAATAGAATTTCGTTTTGAAACAAAAATATTTTTAGATTGTTATAAAAATTTCGTTTGAAACAAACTGGAATTTTTTCGCTCCGTGATAGAGACAAAACCTTTCCTCCGAAACCCCGTTGAGAATCGCGGCTATAACACTGACGGACGAACAGCGTCGCGCGCAGTACGTTACAAGTCGCAAGGACTTGCATAGTGTCGTCGTCCCGTCAGTAAAATGAGTTAGATTCTCGATCCATGAATCGAACTTTTACCCCGTCAATAAATCGAACTTTTGCCCCGCTAGGCGCTTGACGGGGTTTGATTAAATTATGGAAAAGTAAAATATATTTTGTAAATTCTTCTTACTGCAATTTCAAGAGAGATATCTGAGTGATGTAAAACGCTGCTACAATTTGTCAATAAGTAATATCCTCCTGTTGATATCGTATTTGCCGTACAACGAAATATTACATCAAAACCGCTCTAAAATAACATTTACCCATAACTCAGTAACTATGATTCGTAAACAACAAATGTTTATGATAGATTTAAGCTGTCAAAGTACTCACCCATCCATGCCAATGTAGTCAATTTACTCGGAATCCGCACTGATAATTAGTTTCAATCCGTACTTCTGTAGTCAATTGCCAATATTTTCAAACTCCATGTACCACATCTAAAGCAAGTTAACTTTGTACAGCTTTACAATGCAGATAATTCATTTTTCCGAAGGAAAATCCGAAAAACCCGGATATTATTCGTGGGTGTTCGAAGTTTGAATCACACCTCAAAACGTGATTCAAACTTCGAACACCATTTATTTATCTATTATCTTTGAAATAATGCATGAAATATTGTATTTTAACTATGCTTTAGCACATATATATCTTACACTTACCTAATAATCGCGAAGTGGGAAGGTAAATGTTCTAAAATTGGTAAAATAATGCAAACGAAAAAACAACTACTTTTGCACGAAACGCTAAGAGTACGCGAACGAAGTTAAAATCTGAGTTCTCACTTTTTTCTCTAGCGCCTGCTGATTTCTTACAAGGAGTCCTACAGTTCAATGTCATACCTCACCGGATAGAGGACATTCTAGCGAACACGGTGGTGTACAATAAGCATAATATTGTATCATATTAGCGATACTAACGAGCATTTTATTCTGAAGTGTTCGAAGTTTGAGACTGTTCTAAGTTTGAATCAGAACGATACGCGTCTAACACAAAGTATATGCAGACCGGCGTAATCGAGGTCAAGTAACACGATAACGCCGCTTGGGCAACAATGTAACGATCGACGGCGATGAAGTTGAGGTAGCTGACGAAGTTGTCTACCTTGGAACACAGACTAGACCGTTTTACAAACTGTACCCTGTACCAGACGCTCAATAGACCGGTTGTTCTCTATGGACATGAAACGTGGACAATGCTCGAGGAGGACCTGCAAGTGCTTGGAATTTTCTAAAGATCAGTGCCAAGGGTGATCTCGGCAGCATACAGGAAAACGGAGTATGGAGATGGAGGATGAACCATGAACTCGCGCAGTTCTGTGAAGAATCTAGTTTTCAAAAGATGGCTAAAGCTGGATGGATACGATGGGTAGAGCTTGTTGCTAGATTGCCGGAGAACTGCCTTACGAAAATGATGTTTGCTTCGGTAGAAATAAGACAACCAGGGGCGCAGCGAGCAGAATAGTTAGATCAGATGAAGATCAAATGAAGACTATGTCTTAGAACTGCAAGCCAATTAAGTAAGTAAAGTAAGAGAGCATTGTTCAAAAATTGGCCAATTTTTAAATGACATTTAAATTGGACAGTCCGAAAAATGCCTAAAGAAAAGGTTCACCTTACTTAACCTGGTAGGCGACTTCCTGGCTGGCAAGTCGTTTTCTTGCTGATCAAGACATCGCTATAGTTCTCCTCAATCCCATTGTATTGAAGCTCTTGTTAATCGACTCTGTCGTACGCTGCCTAGAAGTCGATGAAAACGTAAAACGTTCTACTTAAACTTATTGTGAAATTTGGAGGATTCAGAAGATTTGATCCATACTTAGCAAGGGCCTAAATGAATTGTCTAAGGTGCTGAACTACGAACCTGCTGGTTAATGGACGTTAGAAAAATAGAAATCAGGAATTTATCTACTGTGGTTGCAGAGCTCACTTGTCGATTTCAGCTGTTTTGTTACTCTTTAACCTAACAATCTCTCGCTGAACTTCTGTTACCAAAAACGAAAACTTTTGCACGAGACATGTCGTCCGTGTTTGGGAAGTTGAGAAATCGTGGAAAATGCCGGAATTTCACTGTAAGGCTACAATTGGATGTGTTGAGACTGATCTGAATGAATAAATTTGTTAATCATGCGTCATCACAAAGTAATTAATTTTTACGATATGGTTTTCGTTTCCCAGGAAACTGGTCTTCGCCTCCTCCAAACTGTCATCCGATTCAGTGTCCTCCGTTGTTCTTAGAAGACCCGCACCTTAGCCTGGTTGAGCTAAATACATCTGCTTGGGGACGTGCCGTATTCCGCTGTGCATGGGGTTACCGCTTAAGCGGACCCCCTGGGCTCGAGTGTGAACCAAATGGGCATTGGAGTGGCCCTATCCCAAGATGCCGTGGTAAGTAGTTTTCCCTAGAAAATCTTCACGTTCCCTTGGAATTATGTCACGTTAGGTTTGAACATATTCTATACTATTTAATTCAACTAATGTTAAACGTATCTTAATTAGCAATTCAATGTCCTCAACCCTTGGTACCAATTAACGGTCGGATCGACGGAACCAGCGGACTGAACACGTTTGGCCAGCGTCGCTACGCCGTTGGGGCACTAGTAACGTTCAGTTGTACCGAAGGTCATCTGTTAGTGGGAGAGGCCTCAATAGTGTGCACTGAAACTGGCTTCTGGTCTCACCCGCCGCCATTTTGTAAGTAAACCCTTTTCGTCGCATCCTAGCTGTTGTCTTCGTCTTCTTGTTGTAGGGTGAACAAAGCCATATATAGAAAAGTACCAATCAATAGCACACAACTAAACTAATTCACAACTCCAGACAGTTCCTATTTGTGTATAGAAGAGACCTATAATTGAAACCATTGTGTAAAATTGACCTTTCGCACGCACAAAACCATTTGCTTGCTCCGCGTGGCCACCAAAACCATGAAAAAAAAGCTGAAAAATATTTCAAAATCAAACTCCCCGATTGGTTCCCAGCCTGGCACGCGATGGCTAGCCATTTAACGAGCTCTCGGCGTGTGAACCTAGTTAGTGTCACGATTGGATTACGCATTCCGGTCCAATCCGAACCCATAATCGCCTGTTTTTCGTTTCGCCAGGTAAGGCCCAATGTCCATATCCCGGAGATCCACCGAATGGACTGATAGCGCCGCTCAAGTTCCATTACGATCCGGGAGACTATCTGACAGTCCAGTGCCGGCCCGGCTTTGTCGAGCACGGAGTGAACGGTGGACCACCGGAACGTCCTCGCTGCACGCCGGAAGGTGACTGGTCCGGACCGGTTCCACAGTGTCGAAGTTATGAGGAAATTTAACTTTACTAAAGCGGACAATGGTTGCCGAGTTCCGGTAGGTACCACCTTGTGATAACAGTGAAGTTTATACAGGACAAGTCTCTTGCTTGATAGGAGAGTTATAGGAAACAATATCTTTAACAGAGGAAAAATCATGGTTTGAGGTTTTATGAGACAGTACAACTTGTAACGGTTTTACCCCGGTAGTATGCAGGCGATGAATTCGCAAAGAATATTTGAAACGAAATTACCAATGTTTCATACGAACACCTTAATAGACACAACTCATATACGCCTCCGAAAGCAATTATTCTGACGAATTTACTTTCCGTAATCGTGTAGCATTGCAGTTATTATATAGGCAATAAGATGAGAACCTACATAGTATTGTTGTAAATATCGTCTCCAAATCAAACGAAGAGAATATATTCGCTGAAATGTTTATATTTATTTCGATCTATCAATCTACCAATCCTATAATCAAACTAATCACAAACAATCATATCTTGAAAATGGAAGAAACAAATTCATACACACTTTGTCTATCAAATCTATGTAAAACGCTTAGATCACACAACGATCAAACTATTACTCGCTGGTGAAACGTTTACAACTATTATACTCATCTTTCTACAACAGCACTCACAATTTTCAGAAATGAATTATTACCTGTGCTTAGATTATCAAATATAGAAAAATCCTCCGATCTTTTTGTAATCATCTTACTTTTATTCTCTTAACATTGACGCAAGTCAGTTGCAGTTGGTTCGATATACATATATACATGTTTTCAATTTCGCTTAGGTTTAACGAAAATTCTGAAACCCAATATTTGAGGCCAAAAAGGAACATAATTAAGGTTGTTATTGTACCAAGATCATCTTTAATCACATGGAATAAAATTGCATGTATTACACCTAAACACACCAGTGCAGCGGTCGTTTTAATTTATCCGAATTTTCCTTCAAAATCGAACTCTTAACAATACATTCAAAATTTACCAAGTTTCTTTGATTCGTAAACTCTGGCGCAAACGAACTATCAACTTTTACCTTATAAATTCTGTATTCCGTAGTCCTGAGGGAATACTCTCATTTTTATTAAAAAGATGCCGGAATTAACACCCATATCTGCATGACGGCATGAAGAAGCTAATACATCCTAGATTAAATTGATGTACCGGCAGCAGAAGACCGGTACCAGCCCCCCTCCCCCCCCCCCCCCCCCCAACCTTCTGCCATAAAAAGCTCTATACACAAGAAACAGAACATTGACTAGGGTAGTATATTGGATTCTTCTTCTTCATCATTTAGAGCCGGGGTGGCTCGTGCTGTTTCAAGCACTCGTCTCCATTCAACTCGGTCTTGGGTCACTCGTCGCCAATTTCCTCGTCACCTCAGAAGTCGCAAATCGCTTTCGACCTGGTCGAGCCATCGTGCACGTTGGGCCCCCCTGTTCCTGGTGCCGGTAGGGTTGTTGAAGAGGACTATTTTCGTCGCACTGTCGTCCGGCATCCTTACGACGTGTCTGGCCTACTGTAGCCTGCTAACTTTCGCTAGATGTACGATGGGAGTCTCCCCAAGATGGAAGACCTCATACTTCGATCCCGAAGTATTTGTGGAAGCGATTTGAAGAGAGTGCGGTGATCGCGATATGTCCGACCTGAACGCTGATCATTTGGTTGAGGTACTGTCGCGAGCGTGCGACGCCACCATGCCTAGGAAAAACCGACCTAGGTATGGTAGGTCACCGGTTTCCTGGTGGTATGATGTCTTGCATCTACGGGTGGTTGGAGTGTTGGCTCTACTCGCCGCCTGCCGCCTCGTTATCTGACCAACACCATAACAGACCGCCTGATGGTCACTGTGAGTGTAGCCATTGTCTACCCTCCAGTCTCTTATCAGACCAGGACTGCCGAATGTCACGTCGATGATAGACTCTGTACCATTCCTACTGAAGGTACTTGTGGTGCCGATGTTGGCCAGGTCTACGTTGAGCTTTGCCAGAGCCTCAAGCAGAATCCGACCCCTATGGTTCGTGCGATGACTTCCCCACTCGACCGCCGAAGCGTTAAAGTCGCCCGC
Source organism: Sabethes cyaneus (assembly GCF_943734655.1). Classification (NCBI taxonomy): domain Eukaryota; kingdom Metazoa; phylum Arthropoda; class Insecta; order Diptera; family Culicidae; genus Sabethes; species Sabethes cyaneus. The sequence continues at coordinate 181,674,395 of NC_071355.1, forward strand.
CACAACCACCGGCCTTAGACCAATCAGCACAACTGATACTCGGTCTACCATCCGCGTAAACTGCTCGATCGACCAACTCGGCGGAGCATAACAGCTGCAGTAGTACACTCCACTCACTTTGGCAACCGCAAATCCCTCGTCTGCAGTTGACACAACCTCTTGAACCGGGAACCTGCTTGTCGTCCATATAGCCGCCATCCCAGACCTATTCGAGACCCAGTTACCGTTTTCGGCAGGGATGCGGTATGGGTTCGAGATAATGTCCGTCAACGACTCTTTAACTGCTTGGTATAACACCTGCTGGGCCGCGTGGCAGTGGTTCAAGTTTAGTTGCGTTACCTGCACTACGCCCGTGTTTTAGTCGCCGGCGCGCCTGCCGGGCACTATGGGACTCCTGTTGTGTGCTTAGCGTCCCGTTGGCCTGTACATATCAGGCACTTGGGCGGCGCAGAACAGTCTCTCGCTATATGGCCCGCACCGCCCCATCTTCTACACAGGTGGCTTCTGTCAGGACCCTTACAGCTCCAGAACTTGGGCCCTCGCTCAAAGCACCGGAAGCAAACCTCCGGCTGCTGGAACATGCTCAGCGGGCATACAGACCATCCCACCTTCAGCATGGCCTTCAGGGCTGTATTTCCGTCTACCAGTGGAAGTCTTATTGTAGCTACCTGGGTTCCCGCCGGTCCCTTACGCAGACGAACTGCTTCGGTAGTCACCACCACGTTACATTGCTCCTTGAGAGCTCGTGTCAGTTCGACCGCTTCAGTGATCTCGTCCAGGTTTTTAAGCTGGAGAGTCAGGCATTATTGCGCGGATCTGTATGCCATAACCAAGGATCTTTTCTGCCAGCACTTTGAAGGCAGAACCCTTCGCAGTGGCATCCTTTTTGAGCTCAAGGATCATGTCACCGGTGCGGGAGCGGCGGATACTCCGCACATTCGCGCCAAGACCCTTCAGCTGCTCGTCCCCTCTTATGGCGTTAAAAACTTCTGCATATTTCAGCCCCTCGGTTTTGAGGATAAGGGCATCGCCTTTGCTCCTCTTTTTTCTGACCAATTTCGGTGGAGTTCGATCCTCGTCTTTCTTCCTGGCCTTCTTTTTTTTTCACTGTTTCCCACTGATTGTCGGGCGCTAACTGCGTCTTATTACCCTCAGTGGGTTCCTCAGTTTAAAGTGCCCCCTTTTCTGCCCGCATACGACACTAGTTTCCACCGGTTGTCCGATTTCCACTAAGGAACGTATCCCGGATGGTACCACGAGGAGGTAGAGATAGGAGTTGCTGAATAAGAGGCTATGGAACCTCGTGGTGGTTCTGGAGCGCATTATTCAACCATTTACCATCCAGATCCACTCTTACACGTTACACTGGTAATTCTTCAAACGAATTCCTGCCGAGACTTCTACTCTGACTCACTACAATAATCGGCTTACGATTACCTCTTCTGAGCGTCAAACCTCTGGAAATCTGCTGTATCCAGAAGACTTGGACAAGCTTATCACCTCTAATCGTGTGCTTGGTAGCTGTTAGCTGTGTACTTGCTAATTCTAAGTGAATGTTGCAAAAGTTTTATAAATCATCCACCAATAAGCTTCTTCAAGAACCACCAAATAATGGTTGATGAAGTTATAGGATTAATTGTCTTTTCATTGAAATTAACTCATCAAGTTCTAAAGGTTTCTCCGAAATTAATTAAAAGTGTTCATTTATGTTTGTGTTCCAAGCTTAATTTAGAAGTCAGTTTTCAGTTATTCAATTCGAGTTTTGTTTTATATTTACTAGACATTTTTTAAACTCGATCCGTTTCGTAAAATTTGCAATACAAATGTGTTTTATAAAACAAATTCAGCAAACCTGTTAACTATAAATAAATATCTCATCAAGTGAGAATTAGTTAAATGTTAAATCGACAGATTTATTCTAAATCAATTTTGAAAAAGCGGAAGTTGTTGTTAATAACCCAAAATATCTATTATTTTCTGTATTTTTTTCAATGCAAAGATTTTTTTAACGATTGATGTAAATATTTATAAAGGGAAAACTTATTACAGTCGGACTCGATTATCCGGGTAAAATTTTTTTTATAACGTTAAACAAGTTTTGAACGTAAATACACTTCAAAAAACCTATTTACAAAATTTTTTTTCACCCGGATAATCGAGTCAGACCTGTACTAAGACTCTCATATAACCAATGCAACGGGTCAATTGATCTCTAAGATCTTTTAGAAAATGGCTGAGTTATAAGTGTATAAAACGTATCCACTTTCCGTTATGTAATCATTTAGTTTTCGTATCATAAACTGCACCGCAGGAACGTAGTAATAGTATTTTTATAAATAACAGCTCTGTGTGATCCTACGTCAATAGGCGATTGGGTCTCTGATGCAGCTTTCCACTTTTTAAACTATACATTAAACCACGTAAAACAGAAATTAAGTGTACCGTAGACAACCAACAGCGCAGTGCTTGTGCTGTACTAAGTGTTTGTGAATACTCACTACAGGGCGGCTGTGTTTATTTTCTTTGTTTATTGGTTATTATTATTTAATACCATGGTTCATTCGCTCGCTTACTATTCGAAGCACTGTAGTGAATAGTGTGAGTCGAACAAGCTCTTCACTAAACAGAGCTCGCCTTAATAAGTAATACACATACTTAGTACAGTGATAACGAAGATGATCCAATAAGTACCTTATAGTTGATAGTGTCCATATCTGCCCGTCTGATGATAGTTCGTTTATTTGTTTTGATGTAAGTATTACGTCTGACTCCGCTGAGATGATAAGCTTGTTGTTTGTTTTGAATAATAGAGTAATGTATCCGCTTCAATCAACCAGTAATGTTTTGTTTTACTCTACACAGCGCTTACATTGTCGATTGTTATCCCTTGCAACAGCAGTTTAAATGTTATTTTCTGGACATATTTCTCGAGAGAGGAAACACTACCTGGCGCACGCGGGGCAGGATTTGTTGAACGTGAACTGTTAGACCGTTAGTTTATCAACCTAACGATGACAGTTTTTGGAGCGTCTTAGTAGAATACGAAACCTGAACCTTATCCTCAACCTCAACCTAATCAGCGGTAGCAAAGTGGTAAGGATTTGAAAGTATTAAAAGACAGAATGGCTTGACTACTTTTTCATGCAATTCCGTAATATATTTTGCCGAAATTCAATAATTTTTTATATTGGATTTTTGTCGACCGGGTATTTATAGTTCGTACCTATGACTGCTTAACCAGAATAGCTTTAATTTTAAAGCATTATACACTGATCATGATCAGTTATGGTCACAGATGACCAGTAAAAACACAATTTGTGTGTTTATTTAAACCTATGCATAGTGCTGCTCGGCTCATAATCCGGATAATAAGCTACCTAACTACCTACCAAGACCGCGATTAATCAGTGGCAAAATTATGGCACACTACAGTTTAGGTTCGTTGTCCTTGTACGGGTGCAATTATGATTTGCGCTCTGTTCGTTGGCATCAGAATGAATGTGGATTTTTCCGTCCCGGACAGCATTCTAATAAGCCAACTGGTTGTGGTGTGGTCACAGGTCGCGAGGCTATCAGGGTCGAACGAAAACGTTGATAGAATATCTCTTTTTTATTCTTTGCCATGTCAGTGGAACGTGGCCTATTCCCGTGCTAAAATCTGGCTGTAACTGGTTAGGAATATTTCGGGTAGGATGTAATATACGATGATTATTCTCTATAGCCGCATACACATTTCAGGCGTCACCCGTAAATCAGGTATAAGATTGCAGAAATCTTTGTGACAATTACTTTCAGATAGGGTATGTTGCTGCTTCGTCGTAATTGTCTATTCCCGTCCTATCCAACACAAATTATTAAAAATATCAGCATTTTTATGACACACAACGCAAAACTAGTTATTCCCTAATATTTTAGTTTGTTGTCTATCATACGTGATCAATCAAAGTGAGCTGAGATCTATTTAAATGCTTTCTATCAAAGAAGTCCTACCAGCCAAATTTCCTACGTTTTTCGTGCGACGAAGAAGAAAATGTCGACTAATCGTTTTAATTTCCGTCATTCATAAATGAAAATAACTCACGCAAGGCATTGTCGTTATTCTACAGCCAGGAAAACTTGCCTGACCTGCAGAAATTATGCATAATAACATTTGTCATGCCGTCCTACACAAATACATGCGTGTTAGCTTCGTAAATATCGTTGTGTTTTTATTTCGGAAGATGAAAAATTTTGATGGACGGATATTAAAACGGTACGACGAATTTAAGCAATAAAGTCAGTTGCGTAATTTCAATAATATGCTTTAATAATCGCTTTTCAGTGATTTCAACGTTCACGGATCGGAAAGTAAGTGTGTTTTAGTCAAATCAGCACAAGAACTTTTGGAGTATTCATTAAATCCATCCAACAAATGATGAAAATTAGAATGGCTTTACTTACTACGACGGGAATTAGAAATAAACCCTAATCCAATTTAAGTCAAATAGTCAAATTAAGTCAAAATTAAGTCAAATTTCGAATAAATTTTAAGTAAATTTTTGTGTCTAATTGCGCTTTAGCTGTGATTTTAAAATTAATTTCAAGTGCAAGATCAAATCCAATTTTAAATCTCATTATGACTTGGCTCAAGTTCTATCTTATGTTGGATTTCGAATTGAATCAAAAGTCCAAATTTTAGACCTAATTTGAGTTCAATTCAAAATCTAATTTACCTTTTAGTTTGAGGTCAAGCTCCACGTCTAAATTGGCACAAAGTTAAATTCAATTTTATGTCCAATTTTATATCAAGTTTCATTATGATTTCTCAAAACATGCTAATCGTCTCATCGTAACCTTGTATTGTTTATTTCCACGATCATTATGATACACCAAATAGAGAGAAACCGAAAGCTTTCCTGCCAAGGTTCAACTATTTCAATCAATAGGCGAATGGTCCAGTGTAGGTAGCTACTAATTTATAGCGCAAAATTTAAATTTACAACAACATGCCTGTCGATTACCTTGACATATAATGTATTATACAACTACGCCTGTCCTCACGGGTGTGCCCGTTGCTTCGTTGGGATTGCTGATAAGCTTCCGATTGCGATGCAGTACCTCCAGCCGGACGGTTAGCACCGACAGCACACTACTTGAAAGTCGTGCACAAACAACTGTCCGTTGGTTGTACCTACGACATTCAGACACAGCTGATTCCTAGACGAGCACGACTGTAGATGTATGGTATTATATAGTCAATAGTTATTCGCCGACTTAAAGTCTAATCGTAGACCCGAGCTGTTCTAGCTGATAAGAATTAAGGTTTTTTTTATTAAATTGCTAACTGTTTCGTCCTTACGTGCAGTTAGTGTTCAATCGTCAGTCGGTAAGGGTCTTGACAAAGTTGCTGGAGGAAAACAGACAATGGAAAAAGTAACGATTCTCGATGGTGGATTTGCCACTCAACTATCCGTTCACGTTGGAAAGCATGTGGACGGTGATCCGCTTTGGAGTGCCCGTTTCAACGCTACGAACCCAAACGCAGTATTTAAGACTCACTTGGATTTTCTGGAAGCCGGGGCCGAGTGTATTATGACTAACACCTATCAAGCCAGTATCGAAGGCTACATGGAGTATTTGGATCTCAGTGAAGAGGGAAGTCTTCAGCTAATCAAATCCACTGTTAAACTTGCTCAGATGGCCAGAACTAAGTATTTGGCGGAGAATGACGTTCGACGCATCCCACTGGTGGTGGCCTCGATTGGACCCTACGGGGCTCATTTGCATGACGGTTCAGAGTACACTGGCGAGTATGCCGATTACGTTTCTGTAGACACGCTGCAAAAGTGGCATCGGAATCGAATTGACGCATGCTTAGAAGCAGGAGTTGATGTATTGGGGATTGAGACTATCCCGTGCAAGGTGAGTTTGAAGTGTAAGCTGTGGTTCCCGCTTATATTTTTTCGCGTTGTTCGCAGATGGAAGCGGAAGCTATGCTGGATTTAATGAGCGAAGAATATCCAAACGTAAAGTTTTGGATTGCATTCCAGTGTAAAGACAGTGTCCGTACCGCACGCGGGGAAAACTTTGCCGAGGCAGCCACCTATATCTGGAACAAAGCCAAAGAATCGATGAACGACAATCTGGTTGCCGTGGGAGTTAACTGCGTTCATCCGCAGTTCGTAACCCCACTGTTTAAATCAATCAACGAAAAGCGACCCACCAGCGATCGTATCCCTTTGATCGTGTATCCCAATTCCGGCGAAGTGTACAGCGTGGAATCCGGGTAAGGATCTTTATGATGTGAAAAGTCTCAAGTTGAACTGAGGGTATTTTTTGCGTTTCACAGCTGGCAAGGCAAAGAGGACTGCGTTCCGCTGGAACACTACGTGCCCCAGTGGGTTGAGCTTGGAGCACGTTTCATTGGCGGGTGCTGTCGGACTTACGCGCGGGACATTAAACGGATAAAACAAACTGTGAACTCACTACAGACCAGTGCTGCCTTAAAACAATTGTAATGTGTGATAATTACGTGTGTTTGTTTGCATGAGTTATACTCATCTATGTGTCTGTGACAAGAGCAGTGCAACTTTTTTATTGTTAGGATAGTAAAAGTAACTCACTTCAAGTGGAGGGATGATAAGAGTTCGCTAGTCGGACATTAGTTTGATTCTGATCCTCTATGACAAATGCTTAGACTAGATTCATCGTAAATTGTTTTCTAAAAGTGTTCTAAAGACAAAATAAAGTGTAACTAGTAATAGTCCAAACCAAATAGCATCGATGGCATCTGCGTCGGATGACATTATTATTCTGGGCGATTTCAATCTACCAAGCATTATGTGGCGTGAACGTGGCAACGGGTACCTGTACGCTGACCCTCCGGCCGTCTGCTACGACTACGCCCATGCTGATTTTGGGGATATTCTAAATGTTTTAAGCAGCATCAACTGGAGTACAGTTTTAGATAATGACGATATAAACACTGCTGCCACAACCTTCTCCAATATCTTGAACTACGTTATCGATCGTCACGTTCCCAAAAGAACTGCTCCCGTTCAGTACCAGATACCCTGGCTAAACACTATGTTGCGACGTCTCAAATCCGAAAGGAAAGCGGCTCTAAAGAAATTTACGAGGTACAGGACCCTACCCCTCCGCAACCGTTCGTCGTTCCTGCTTTCGAAACTACCTGAGAAATGTCGAGCGAAGATTGAAGCGTAACCCTAAATCTCTTTGGAAATATGTCAACGAGCAACGGAAAGATGAACCCTGTTTGAACCAGTATTTGCATTTTTCAAACCGTACATCTCTGATAACCAACATGGATTCATGCCCAAGCGCTCCACGATTACCAATCTCTTGACTCGCACATCCTACGTGATAAATAGTTTCGATGCTCGGTCGCAAACAGGGGTGACATTGCGATTATCGTTTCGAGTGATTTTGGTTCGAGACGCCCATTTGTTTAACGTGGTCGAAACGAACCAAGATCATTCGAAACGAGATGCGCAATGTCACCCCAGATGTCATTTACACTGATCTTTCCGCAGCTTTCGACAAATTGAACCACCAAATCGCTATTGCTAAACTGGATAAACTTGACATAGGTGGTCCGTTGCTGCATTGGTTCCGGTCATACTTATCGGATCGCCACTTAAAGGTGAACATTGAGGTCAGTCTCTCTGGATCGTTCACTACTCATTCTGGAATACCACAAGGCAGCCATCTTGGTCCTTTAATATTCCTTATCTACTTCAATGACGTCAACTACCTGCTTAAAGGTCCGCGACTCTTGTTTGCTGACGACCTCAAGTTATACTCAAAAGTCGAAAATCTATCCGACGCCGCTGTCCTTCAGGAGGAACTATCGACCTTTGACAAATGGTGTGTCGACAACCGCATGCTGCTTAACCCCAACAAGTGTGAAGTCATCACATTTTCCTGAAAGCTGAGCCCGTTCGCTTTTGACTACAAGCTATCAAATACGCCATTACGTCGTGAAAACTGTGTCAACGATCTGGGGATACTGCTCGACTCTAAACTTACATTCAAACAGCACATCGCGTTCATCGTGGACAAAGCCTGCAGAAACCTTGGCTTCATTATGCGCATCGGCAAGAATTTCAACGATCTTTACTGCTTGAAAGTTCTTTATTGTGCATTAGTCCGCTCCAATCTTGAATACTGTGCTCCAGTTTGGAGCCCATACTATCAAAATGGAGTTAGCCGAATCGAGTCAGTGCAGCGGAGATTCATTCGTTTTGCTCTTCGGAGACTTCCGTGGAATAACCCTTTTCAGCTGCCAAGCTACGAACAACGATGTAGGCTCATCGACCTAGACGCCCATTCATGTTCGTCGGGATGTAAATAGAGCAACAATTGTCTCCGATTTATTTACCTCACGGGTGGATTGCCCGTATATATTGCAAAACCTTGATATTCACGGCCGTAGTCGTACATTGCGCAATAGCCACTTTTTACACGTGCCGAATCGACGGACTAACTACAGCAGCTTCAGCACGATTACCGGTCTCCAACGCCACTTTAACTGCTTTTACTCCAGCTTCGAATTTGACGTCAGCCGTAACGTGCTGAAAGATCGCTTTTTTTCCATAGCGCGTAGTTTTTAGGATAAATTATCATTTGGGTCACAAGGCCTGTTGATGTACAAATAAATAAATAGTCAGTGAGCTGATTTTTATAATTCTATAAACTTTTGCCATAATTTTGTACCATTTTTTAATAAAAGAACTTTGCAAAAAGTGTTTAAAAACCATTTTATTCTTATCTGTAGCACACCTCTCTAATGTAGTAAGCTAACATATTTTTTCCTTTGCAATCGTAAAAATAATCGTAACAATTGAAATATAATGATATATTTTCAATTGCTATATTTTCATTTCAATTCTTGTCAATTTTGTCTTCTATTTCAGATTTTTGATAATCTGAATCTGAAAATAGTTACGGCAACGGCAAAAAATCAAATTTCTACATGAATTGTCATTCTGGACCACTGCAGATAGAAAAACTCTTTTTTCAAAGTTTTTGAAATATATTTATGCATATTAAGAATATTTTAAACTCGAGGAGGACCTGCGAGTGCTCGGATTTTTTGAAAGATTAGTGCTAAGACGACGTACAGAAGACCGGAATATGGAGGCGGATGATGGACCATGAACTCGAGCAGCACAATGGCGAACCCAGTATCCAAAAGGTAGCTAAAGCTGGACGACTCCGATGGGCAGGGCATGTTGCAAGAATGCCGGACAACTACCCTCAACTCCGGTAGGAAAAAGACGACCAGGAGCGCAGCGAGCAAGATGGTTAGACCAGGTGGAGCAAGATCTGGCGTACTTGTACTTAGTACTGTACTGGCGGATAGTACTTGGTGTCCGAGGAATTGAAGAGCGGTGGCCCACAAACGAGTCTTAGCACGGGAAGCCACTTAAGTAAGTGAAAATATTCTAAACAGAAGTCTGAAATAGCAGACACAAGGGAAGTGTTAGTATGTAATAGAAACTAATAGGAGTCTAAAGGGTGTCCCACATTAAATTGCATCACGGAAGAAACGCTGTAGAGAATTACTTATTGGTATTTTCTGTTGAAAATTTGGGTAGAAGTTGTTTAGACTGCATTGTTTACACTGTATTTTTATCGCGGTCAGTTTTGCGCAAATTGGACAAAATGACGTCATCCGAAAAGCACGCCACGAATTTATTTTGCGCAAGCACCTGGAAAATTCTCAACTCTCTCATCATGTATGATGAGACTAACGTCAAGGCGGACTACCGGCAGCTTCCGGGGCTACTGTACTCCACCGCCCAGCAGAAGTTTGATGTTTTATAGGAAGTAAGGATGCAGAAACTTTCAATGTTTGCCAAGAAATACATTATTTAGCAAGCGATCTGCTCATGAGGTAAACAGAGTGCGCCGTTCGTGACTACCGGGACTATAAACGAACAGATCTACATTAAGGAGTGTCTACCGAAGCGTCTGCTTCCTCTGTTAAAGCAACACGAGGACCCTACGATCTTTTGGCCGGATCTAGCTTCGTATTCAAAGGATGTCGTGGAATGGTACTAAGCCATCGGGGTTACTTTCGTACCCAAGGACACCCCCAACGCACCGGAACTAAGGCCTAATGAAAAATACTGGCCTATTATGAAGCGGGCACTACGAAAGCATTCAAATGAGGTCAAATCTGAGGAAGACATGAAGAAAAAGTGGGTTTCCGTACAGAAAAAGCTGCAGTCAGATGTTGTACAAAACTTTTTGAGTGGAGTTAAGCGTAAGGTGCGAGCATACGGTTATGGTATTGAAGTTGAATGAAATAAATATGCCAAAACTTTACTAATGGGTTATATTTTATTGTCTGAAAGTTTGAAAAGGATCAGCCAATTTGGTAATTTTCAACAGCGTTTCTTCCGTAATGCAATTTGATGTGGGACGCCCTTTAAGCAAATGTTTCGCGCGCATTGGCCTGTTTTCTCTTTCTTAATAAAAATTCCGGAAAGAAAGCAGATGAGCATTTGGCTAAGAGACAAAAGAACGGGAAAATAGGCCTTATTACTTGTACCATGAGAATTCATTGAACGAGAACAGATCTACAGCACTGATTCGCTAACTGAGGATTTGTTAATTGAGTGGTTCATTAGTTGGGTGTTCGTTAGTTGGACTATGCTCCAACTAAATGTCAGCATCAAAAATTGCAGCACTTGAATGTCAAAATTCTATCATTGCGAAATTTCTATCCACTGCCAGTTGTCCTAATTAGCGAATCACGATTCGATAGTTAGAGTGCAGTCGCGACTCAATTAACGAATTCAGGCTGTAAAAATAGCTGGTAGACAAAAAAGTAGTTTATCCCGAGGATGATCGGGCTATTTGTAAATAATAAATGGTGAAACAAAGCTGCTGAAAAAAATACTTAGATCCATATAGGTATTTACTAGGCAAAATATTTACTTTATTTTATCTTTTAGAAACATTTACTAACTTTATTACTTGACATTTCACTATAATGGAATTGGATGGAATCCAGCAACGACATTATTCACATATCTTCACATCTTCCGTCCGTATCTTTGAACAAATTTCAGCTAAAAAGAATATGTAATGTAAACCATTTGTACGAAGGCACAGGCTGGTGGAGGAAAAAATGGTTTGCGAAATGGTTCTAACTTTAACGCGCATTATTTGAAAACGGTTGTGTGACAGATGGAAAATTAAGCAAACCGTAATGAAGTGATGATTTAATGGACTCAATTTTGAAGCGTCGTAAAGCTCAGTTCGAGTTAATCGAATTAATGCTTTGATTAATACATGAAAATAAATACAGATCGCTATCACTGGTACTCACTGTCAGCCCAATGTTCATCCGGGCATTTTGCATAGACCTCCCGTACGATGCATTCGTTCAGTAGCAAGGCAAACGGACTACACTGGAATTGGCTCTGATCCTGCGAGCTAACTTGCTCCTGGGTTCGTTCTGCGCATTGATCGATGGCATCCAATACTACTGCTTTAACCTCACTTGCCGCAATTCCATTGACCAGATGCAATAATTTACTCTTGTTGAAACCGGATTCGGACATTACCCCTAATTCCATCGCGTGGCACTCGTAGATGCACTGAAAATATGCGGCATCACATTAATTTAGTGTAATCAGTTTTATATGAGTATACCACAATATACCGAAACCATGCTGGCCGCATCCTCTCTCAGATGTTCGTACTTTTCGACGCATTCCTGGATATGATCCATTTCTATGGGGTTCGGGATGTCACAGCAAGCTTTGATTTCCCTAGACTAAATGATAAAAAAATTGGATTTTTAAAGTCCTAGGTAGTGGTAGCATGCACAATATCCGCAAGTTACGGTGAAACTCTATTTTTCGAGACAGGTTTTTCATTCCAATTGGTCGGAGATTTACTGAATATCTGAGTGAATTTAGTATTAATAAAATTCACCTAAATGCTGAATTCAAGTTATAGTTGCCATAAACGATAAGGTTGGTGCGGCTATTTTAAGCCTACGATGCTGGGTGGTTTCTATATCCAGCAGGCTTCACGCGCATGTAAGATACAAACCTTCTTCTTCTTTTTCTTCAGCATAGAGCCGGGGTGACTCGTGCTATTTCAAGCACTCGTCTCTATTCAACTCGGTCTTGGGCCATACATATGCTTCCTGATCGTAGCGTTTTATGAAGGGCAAAGTAGGCCCGATTTCCCGCTTGGATGGCCGCTAATCTCCATACTTGTGTTGATGTCCGCGGTCACCAGCGATCCCAAATACACGAACTCCTCTATCACTTCTAGTTCGTCGCCGTCAACGGTTACCGTGCGTAGGAGACGCGCGTTTGTTTCCTTTGAGCCTCTCCCTTTCTTGTATTTGGTCTTCGACGCATTTATGTTTAGCCCAATTCTCCTAGACTCCGCTTTCAGTCTGGCGCAGATTGCCTCCACCGTCGCAAAGTTCCTGACTATGATATCGAAGTCATCTGCAAAGCCTAGAATTTGGTTACCCTTAGTGAAAATCGTGCCTCTCGTTTCGATGCCCGCTCGTCGGATCACACCCTCAAGAGCGATGTTGAACAACATGCAGGATAAACCGTCACCTTGTCTCAACCCACGCCGTGTCTCGAAGGGACTCGAGAGTGTCCCAGAGATGCGTACGAAACACATCACTCGATCCAATGTAGCTTTGATTAGTCGCGTCAGTTTGTCCGGGAAACCGTGTTCGTGCATTATCTGCCATAGCTTGTCTCGATCGACTGTATCGTATGCTGCTTTGAAATAAGATGTGATGCGTGGGCACGTTGTACTCCCGAAATTTCTGCAAGTTCTGTCGGATAGTAAAAATTTGGTCCGTAGTTCGTAAATTTGGTGCGCGAACCCCCATGAAACCCGCCTGATAATTCCCTACGAAACCTTGTGCTATCGATGACAACCGACGTTACAAGATCTGGGAGAATACCTTGTAGGCGGCGTTTACCAGCGTAATACCGCGATAGTTGCAGCAGTCTAGCCGATCACCCTTTTTTTAGATGGGATAAACCACTCCTTCCATCCATTCCTCCGGTAGCTTTTCCTCTTCCCCAAATCCTCGAAATAACCCAGTGTAGAGCCTTTGCTAGCGTTTCTCCGCCATGTTTATAAAGCTCTGCCGGTAGGCTGTCCTTCCCAGCGGCTTTATTGGTCTTCAGCAGCCCGATTTCTTGTTTGACTTATTGGAGATCAGGTGCTAGGACATTACTATCTTCCATGGGCGCTCCTAGGTTAATTTCCGTTCCGCCTCCTGCTGCGACTTCGCCATTGAGGTGTTCACCGAAGAACTGCTTCCATCTGTCGACCACCTCGCGCTCGTTTGTGATCAGATTCCCTCCCTCGTCCCTACACATGTCAGGTTTCGATGTGTAGCCCTTCCGAGTTTGGTTCACCTTCTCATAAATCGTGGTCAACTGGTTCCTAGCTCGTCGGTATTTGGCCAGGTTCTCTCTAGTGGCAATACTTAGATAAATTTTTCAAGCAGTTTTTCCCCTCCACCGCTTGTTGGCATTTCCCTTTAAACCAATCATTTTGTGTACTCCGAAGGCCAATACCTAGTGCGGCCTCTCCGATGGCCGAGCGTATTCTGCCCCAACCGCCTTCGAGGTTTGAAGCACCTAACTCCTCGGAAGAAGGCAGTGCCTCATTCAGTAATCGCGCATACGATGCAAACCATAACACTTATAAAGCAATTCCTCGAATAACTCAAGGGGACGTGCGCTCATCGTAATATAGTAGTTGTTCAATTAATAATAAATCTGATTTTTGATAAATTGTTCGGGTTTATCACACGCTTATCGTCTACCAAAAATCGGTTATATCCTGCTCGGCTGGGCGATGCTGCTAGAGTCAGTAAAATCGTTGTATACTTGCACCGTTATTGTCCTGTACTCGATTAACCGGCTGTGAAGTCTGTCGATAAACAAAGGTCAAGTTCTTAAGCACGTTTATTCCCGAGGCTTTGCTATCCCCAATAGTAAGAGAATTCGTAGGGCGGTAAACAGCCGGCTTTATGTGGCCCATGCTACTACGGATCATATTTTCAGGGATTTCAGGGCATAGAGGATACAGTCGAGCGCGAATATCTATGGCAGATAATGCACTAGTACGGTTTTTCGCACAAACTTACGCGGGTGATCAAAGCTACCCTGGAGCGAGTGATGTGCTACGTGCGCGTTTTGGGGACACTCCCGAGTCCTTTCGAATCGCGCAGAAGGTTGCGGCAAGCAGATGGACTATCCTGTATGTTATTCAACATAGCTATTGAGGGTTTGATCCGGTGATCGGGCATCGAAACGAGAAGAACGATCTTCAGCAAGAGCAGCCAACTCCTAGCCTTCGCAGATGACCTCGAAATCATTACTAAAAACTTTGGGACAGCGGTGGTAATTTACGCCAGACTTAAAACGGAACTAGGAGAATTGGATTGGAAGTTATTGCGTCGAAAATAGAATATATCCCACGGACAGTGACTACTGACGGTGATGAACTGGCAGTGATTGATGAGTTCGTATATTTGGGATCTCTGGTCACTGCCGACAATAAACCTTTGCACGGTGCCTAACCTTAACTCTGGTTTGACGTTTTTGTGTGTTTTGTTTTGATTCCCTTTGTAACCTAATTTTATTGCTAGTGGGTTTATTACTTGTAATTTGTACCACTTGTTCGCGGAAACCGGAAATACCCGACATTGCCGAAGCAGAAAATAATAACAGTTCTGTACAACATATATTTTTGTCCTTTTTGCAGTTTTTTGCTTCTGGGTCTTGCGAATAAGTAATCAAAACATACCCCACAACACTGTCAAACCTGGGAAGAAAAAAACGCACTGACATCTGCATGCAATGCTTTATAATATGAGTAAGGAGATTCAGCGACATATACAAGCTGGAAGTCGTGTCTACTTTTCCTTCCACAAGATGCTTCGATCAAGGAGCATACGCCGCCGCACAAAGCTGACGATACATAAAACGCTAATCAGACCGGTAGTTCTCTACGGACTTGAGACAGTAACTTTGATTACGGAAGACATACGTGCGCTTGCCGTATTTGAACGAAAGGTGTTGCCGACTATTTTTGGCGGAGTACAAACGGACAGCGGAGAGTGGCGTATGCGTATGAACCACAAGTTGTAGGCACTATTTGGAGAGATTCTTTTCGTACACCTGGCGAAAGTTGAACCGGCCACGTCGCAAGGATATCGGACGACTGTGCAATGAAATTCGTTCTCTTCAAGAACTCCACCGGCGCCAGGAATAGAGGGGCGCAACGTGCTAGATGGCTCGACCAGGTTGAAGCCGACTTGGGTGTGTCGCGACGCGCGCTGGATTGGTGACGAGTAACCCAGGACGGAGTACAGTGGGTAGGAATCTCAGGCTTTACAGTCAATGATGTAGCAAAGACTAAGTCTAGGATAGTGAACACTGATAATCCTTCACAGTAGCGGGAAAACAGGTTGAACTGGTGGACGCCGGACAACGCTCGAAAGTAATTTTGGATTTTAAAAGCACATTTTTTTGATCGAAATAATACAGCGCACTTTCCACTCAACTGTGCAATGTTGCTGTTTCGTTCCGTCGTATACATTGACATTAGGGAAAATAATCCAGATTCAATCAGCTACAACTCGCAATGGGTAATTCTGTACATGAAAATGCATTCAGCGTATTCTTTCTGTTTATCAGTGAATACATTCTTATGAACAGAATGACTAATTGCAATTATACTTTTTACTTTTTTTGTTTAACACGTCCGCCTACCATTAATGTATATTATTGGTAATACTTGTAATAATGTGACAATTTCAAGTTATTAGTTATAAAACAGCCCAAAAATACTCACCAGTGCAACGGAGTCAATGCATTCATCGTCATTCATCGTTACCTGTGAATTATGAAGTTATTTAAATTTGTATAGAATCTCTGCGTTGCTGTAGATAGCTAACTTGTCGAATCAGGAAACCGTATAGCATTACTGCTAGCACGCCCAGTTTAATATCCATCGCTTCACTTTGTGTTTTTTATTTTGTGGAAAATCTAGAACTGTTGTGTGCTCGAATCCGCTGCTCTTTTATATATGGGAGCGATTATCATCTCCGATATATCAGAGGAAACCGTATTCTAAATTAATACCTAGGCTACCTCCGACGAAAATGATACTGTCAGAAGCTATTTGCCAACCTAAAAATAACATTACTCCAATTTCCAGTTGTCTGTTCCTGTGTCAGCATGGAATCAACTAAATCGAAACGGTACAGTAAAAATAACAAGGATTTCTTCCAACAAGGCAAGTAAAAACTGGTAATGTTGCAGAATATGTAATTTTTCTAACGTGAGTTTCTGTTACAAAAACATGTTTCGGTATTTTAAACTGGTAAACTAAGTAGTTTGTTACATCGTGCTCAATTTCAAGTGGTAATAATTATTTTGGTGCATTTTGCGATTATTTTTTGAAAATTCTACATAAAGCTGTGATCCGAAAATAGCTACCTGTATTCGTATTTGATGTTTTTTCTCGGAATAGTAGGTAATTTGAAAAATATTATCTCGAAATCTTCATCTTTTACTTTCATGCGAGTCGGCCGTTTTCAGTTGATTCACCTAGCACGCATTTGGCACCTCAGTCGTCAATATTGTTTCCCTCTTGTTGGTTCGTTTCACTTAGGCACAATCCGAAATCACAACGTTAGAAGTTTATAAGGATTTCAGAGAAAAACAGAGATTTTTACAACTCGTTCGATCAACGATTTAGGTAAGTACCAATAAAGTTTACAATTTACAGCTCAAACTCACAATTAAAGGATAAAAAAAAACAAAAACATACTTTATCTAGAGCATCACGTGTATCATTGGGCTGAGACTCACTCTTATCGATAGGTTGGTATTTAAAATTAAAACTTCCTAAAAATGTCTTACAATTGTAATCGATATAAAACTAGCTAAAACTTAGCGCTTAATAACTATGAGCGAAACAAAAACACAATAAAAGCCATTGGCAAACTATCGTTTCAAACAGCTTGTCATCATTTTGATCACTGTCATCCCGATCCGGAGGGGGCGGCGGCATTGGGAGATCGTACAAGTCCTCTAAAGCACAGCACACGTTGTCAAGAAAACTCTATTTCTAGTGTTAGAAATTTACTCGCTAAAATTTAGGTGGTTCTCAAAAGCTAACTGAAATCTATTTTACGAATTTGTTGTTTTTTTTCTGGTTATAATTGACCACCTGATAGTAATAGTCGCATGTCAGACTCGTAAAATCATAGAACAGATCCACTAACAAAAATGATTTTTAAATTTCAATAGCCTCAAAATTACCAACAAACTATTGAAAGAAAGGAAAAACAGTCACTATTTTTTTAAATTTTACATTATATTCTCTTTGAGTCAAACGGAATAGTACATAAGACACTTATTTTGATTAAAAATTTAACTTTAAAATATTTTGGTTATCTACGAAATCTATACTTGTTTCTTTTGAAAGTTTCATGCAGCTAAAAGCATTAGTAAAATATAACATACAATTTTCGCATTCTTTTCTTACCTTTGATAAGTGACGTGACATGCGACTATTGATAGTCATTTTTTGTTCGATTTCTCTAAATTGTTTCGATTGCTTCGAACGTTTTAGTTCCCATTTGAGGAACCAATTTCATATCGTCCATTTTTAAATACAATTACGAGCACTGTTATGTTGTCCACAGAACCACGGTTATAGGACTGCAGTGTGATGCTTTTAGCGCCAAAGTGCGGTTCATCCAGTCGTTCCCGAATGAAGGCAACCGCTTCTTCATTGCTGAAGGTGTCCCACAAGCCATCGCTCGCCAGAATAAGAAACATTGGTCTGGTTTAAAGAAAATAAGTTGAAAAATTTTCTTTCAAGCAACCTATATATACTACTCTATCATTTACCGATGATAAACCAAATCGAACGACAGTATATCCGGTTCAGCTATAACTAGATTCTTTTCCTTCAGAGGAAAATCACCAAGCGCTCGTGATGTAGCTAAAATGCCGGCAACTCTCCAAACACCTTTGAATGAGATGAATCCTCCGGCGTCAGCAATTCGTTTCTGCTCCCTCACTTGCTGGGGTTTATGATCGAAAGACAGCGGAATAGCATTTCCTTTTAAATCACACATCACTCCCCGAGAATCGCCGACGTTCGCGACGATCAGCTTGGTGTTATGCATTACGGCTATTAGCGCTGTCGTGCCGGCAAAGTTAGACTGGCAAAATAGGAAAGAAAAACTTTTATTAGATATTTTTCAGTGGAAAACTTTTCCAAAACCTACCACTCGTTTCGCCATCTCTACCAGATCGTAGTCTGCGGCCAGCACCTCATCGGTAATTATTTTTCCGTAATTAATACTTCCATTCGAGACGTAGCATTTGGCATCATACGTTTTGGGTTTTTGGTTGGTCTGCTGTCCACTGGTTCCATTGAGTAAACTTTCCTTAGTAATTTGCCTAGCCGGGGACGCATTGCCCATATACTTATTCAGTAGATCCGTCTCTAGTTTTTGATTTGCACTATTTGGATTATTATTATTATTCCCATTAGCGTTACTGTTGCTAGCACTGGATTTGTCAATAACATCTTCAGTCTTGGATTTTCGAAAGCTCTGTCTCCGTTGCGTCAGTGAGGAGCCAGCAGGGCTACCGGGTGCAGCCGTTGCGGCGACTGCAGGTCCGGAATTCAACTTATGCCGTTCGTTTATTTCACCGTCAGTATCGTCGTCGGTACAATCGCTAGCCTTAAGATCTATGTTGTCCGGTGCAACCGGCGGCGCGGGCTTGCCCGCAGCGACCGTGCACGATTGGGTCAACTTAAGGTTGAGATTTTTCACCAGAACAGCTTTAGCGTATTCAGCCGCGAATTCTCCACCGTGTCCGTCGAATATAGCGTACAGTGATATGCCGGTGTCATTCAAATTTTCGTCGATTACGAATCTGGAAATGTAGGTATTTTTTAAGACTTTTTAATGCATCTAATATGATGTGAGCACTAGACTATGTATGTTTCTAGGAGAATTGAAACGGAGTTAATATAACTGATAACGACAAATGAATGGGAACATAAGTAACCATAATGTCTTAGCTCAAAGGACCAAATGGTTAAAGATATATTACCCAGGCTAACAATACTTTGAGGACCCGTGATACAACTGGACAAGGTCCAGACTCCAGTGGATGGACACACCATTGATATGCCAGGAACGAGAGAAGCTAACACACTGACGAACGAATAAAGTCAGTGCCTTGTAAATAGCAAGTATTTAGACATTTTCGTCGTCCCGTCAGTGCATCGAGTTACATTAAACTTCTCTTTCGGTGGTTTGACTATCAACAGACGGAGGAAGAGGCACAACTTGTGTCAGAAAATAATTCAACCGACCAAGATGGATTTTGAAATACGCCGCACGCTTAATAATTAGGTAGAGTTTCCATTTTACCCAGTCCGCTGTGGTTCAAAGGTTCACCAATATCTACCATCCACAGGGTCTGAAAGGAGAAGTTTGGTTCGAATCCGGTTACAATTGGCTCCCATATTATAGCCTGAATCGATCCGTGGGTCCCCTAGCTTAGGTAAAGAGGAACGTTATACGAAATTAATAAGTGTTACTGCAATGATCCTCTCTTACCTAACATTCACTCTTTCCACTTTACGTTTTGTCACTCCCTGGAGACACTATCAACACCTTTGTTTCATTACTTTTTTGTTTGTTTACAACAAATTCTTCAAAAGCTTCGATTAACTTTTGATAGTGCATACACAAAACATAAACCTTTTGACGAGTCTCTCGACTGGTTTAAAAGACGTACGATCGCAGAACTTCTATTTCAACGACGCTCAAATAAACAATGGTTAATTTGCAGAACTTCAACTTTAGGTTGTCAACTTTAACCCTCCATAACTCGTGCTGTTGTATTTTGTACAACGCCTGTAGAACGTCAACTGTGTTTCGGTATATCTCGGGATTCTGGCAATAAAGGAAATTACTATTTTCAGCAAAGTTGATCCGCAGACTTTCAATCGGCGGACAAAGTTTTTCACCAAGTGTCATTAGTATTCGAGTAAATTCTGTTAGGTTTTAGCATGCCTATAAATCGAAGTTGGCGTAAGTAATGAAAGGTTAAGTAACCGACTTGAAGTTGGTATGCAGTTGACGAATTTTGCTTATTTAAAGAGCTTGCCTACAACTGCGGTTGAACCGAGAGCATAAATAACTATTATGGGTTATCATTTCCAGAGTGATTCGCGATTGAAGCTCAACTAGCAAATTGTAAACAAATCGTTTTATTACACCATCAGCCTTAAAAAGACTGATAATATACTTGGCAATAATCCTTTCTTCTGTTTTAATCGTTAGAATTATTTAAAACAAGTTTTTAGTGATGGGCGATAGAAGTGTTTAATCAAAACAAAAGACAATTTGCAGTTTAGCCCCTTTCATTGTTATGAAGTAACAGGCTTATTTGCAAATCGTTTTGTGAACAGCCGATAGTAAAGAGCGAAACTGCGTTGTTTTCAAAACACAGGCGCATTGTAAGCAGGTGAAACTAAATAAAAAAATCAAAACAAGGCGAATAAGGGCTGGGCGAATCTCATTGTCAAAATGCTTTGAGGCTCATTCCAAGGGGTTCAACTATAAAACTTAGATTTTGAGCTTGAATGCACAAATTTTATGCAGTATTGTTGTGAAATTATAAGATTGATTTATTCTACACCAATTTATGTCTTTAAACTTGATTTTTGTAACTTTTATTTAAATTATGACTTGAAAATGTACTGGCAAATTATCACAATGACATTCCTCATTGTTTACACTTTGCTAGTTGCGCCCTTATCGCGAATCACTCCAAATTTACAACACTGATTCGCATTCATAAATTTTCACAAAATTGTTGATTCACCATTCATTGTGATATTTGAATTAAAGTATAATTGTCTTGTAACTAACATGTGAACAACCAGCTAAAATATCAATTAGCCAACGTCCTCTGCGTCTTACTAGTTCTTTTCAATACCCTATTTTACAGCTATAGGCATACTTGACATAAATACAATTGAAACTATGTAAAGAATTGCACAAAGACGCAATTGACGCAAAGCAGCAAATGAAAAGTGCAAAAACTATTCTCGGATAAGTAAGCCGTTTCCATGCAAGACAACAGTTCTGAACAAATTCTTGCAGTAGGTAGGGTACGGGTATGTATTTCCAGCCATTAAGCGGTAGCCTGAGCAATATTCAGGAACTACGTTGAAACTATATTTATTCGAGACAAGATTTTCATACCAGTTAATAGAATAATATTTACTGAATATCGGCGTGTATTTTGGTCTTAATAAAACGCTACTGAATTTGAGTTATAGTCGCGAGAAATGATGAAGTCGCTGCGGCTAAATTGAGCCCATTTTCTATAATGGTGTCTGTGTTTTTTAAATCCGACAGGCCGAAATAGCTAGCACAGCGATTAAATGCTTTTCAAAAACAGATCATAAGAGACAAGAAAAGGGAGACCGAAAAATAACTCCTCGCTATTGCCTACATTCCGGGCTCATTGAAGATAATTAGTTTTGCAGTGACAACAGCTTGCTGCTGGTTTTGATGTTTATTGAATAAAATTAAGCAAACTACTTACATTTTATGAAAATAGTTATAACACATTAAAGCCCTAAATCAAGAGATGCATTCGCAAAGTTGACATGCCGGCCGTACAACGTTACTGTTTCGACGTCAAACGAAAGCTTCGCCGAACAGTCGATTAGGGACCGTTTTCAAATGTACACTAATTTTTTCAACAATGGATAATGTATCTTTAATTTCGGTAAATCAGATTTTCTTCATGTATCTTTGTCTTTTTTGACAGCTTGAGAAAAAAATTCCAAAATTTTAGTTGCCACCCGTTGTGTCGAAAAACTGCGGTTGTAAGGTACATCATATTTTTGGCCAAAACAGGAGATAGTAAAGTTTGTAAAGCACAGCACAGAAGCGTTATGTATATTATGTTATTTTGAAACTCCTAAACAAATAAACGATATACACCGCTATTCTATATTTCGAACGAAATTTGCGCCAGCAAAATCAAATGGGCAAAACATCTCGTTCGAAACAAGTCGAACGATATAAAGACTCGTTCGAAAAACAGAATAGGGGTGATAGACTTAGTTCAAATCCGTATGCTGATGACATCTATTAGTTTGGCTTGTCAACTCAACTCTACACGCCTTTATGGAATATTTTCTTCATGTGTCATTTGTAATAGCAAATTCGAGAAACAGAAACGAAACATACGAAGGAATGAAAAAAAAAAGATTTAAGGACCGATTTAAAAAGGAACTTGCATTGATAATTGAACCAGGAGTTTCTTTATAGATGCTGAGAAGTTTGCTGAAATCTTGGGTATACAACATAATGCTTTTTGCTAACGATTTTTTGTGTATAGCTAGACTTAGATGGAATGCTCTATTGCGCAAATATTTTACAAGTCATCGTCTAACGTCGTAACGTGAATGTCAAACAGTGGCATCAGTTCAGCACTACTACAGCCCGTAATTTGGTCTAACTGATTGTAACGTTGGAATTTTATTTTTTAAATCTACAGACTTAGACGGAGAAAAATCTGGCATCTCTGAGCTTACCCCTAATAACCGCAATAAAAATTGCGGCTAACACACTAACCCGAAGCCGAACAAACATATTCATATAGTGCCTTGTTAGTAGGCAAGGATACAGTACAGTTGTCGTCCCGGTTAGAAAACCAGTTAGATTAAAACTTCTCGTTCGGTGGCTGAGTACAGCAGACAGGGATGAGGCATTTATGTCTAAAAATTGCTCAGCTTTGCCAGCAATACCGACGAATTGCGAGGCGAAGGCAAAATTTGTGCTCGAATGCGGTTATAATTGGTTACCAATATAACTTGTTTCAACCCGCGGATCCATTAGTTTGGCGAAAGGTAACTAACTACGGACCAATGTCAATATCTCTGCTTTCCCTAATTTTCTGCGCTTTTCCCTTCGCGGCTTACCCCACTCTAGATCTCCTATACCTATAAAAATGAATTTCGATCTAGACCAACCTCGTGATTTTTGTCTTGACTTTGAATGAGGTCAGGCATTCAATTAAGTTTTTATAACGGTAGATTTTACAATTGACTGAGCGAACGGTAGAAGAAAGTAATGAAACAAAGAGTCAATAAGATCTAACAGATTGAGACCAGGCGTGAAGGGGAAAGAGCGGAAGATGAGGGGATAAGGGAGTGTCATGAGTCGTGTCCCCTTCACGACTGGTCTCAATCTGTTAGATCCTATAGACTCTTTGTTTCATTACTTTCTTCTACCATTCCCTCCGTCAATTGTAATATCTACCATCATAAAAACTGAATTTCGATCTGTCGGTCTGTATGTTCCTTATAGACTCGGAAACTACTGAACCGATCGGCGTGAAAATTTGTATGCAGAGGTTTATCGGGCCAGGGAAGATTTTTATGATAGTTCGATATCCCTCTTCCCTTTGAAAGGGGGGGGGGCTCCCCAACAAATGAAACCTTAATTTCTGCATAACTCGAGAACTAATCAACCAAATGGAACCAAATTTGACATGTGGAGGTTTGTGAACGCATGATTTTCTTCTATGGTGGTTCGAGACGCCTCCCCGATCTGGAAAGGGGAGGGGCTCCCACACAAATGAAACACAAATTTCTGCATGGCTTGAGAACTAATCAAGCAAATGATACCAAATTTGACACCATTGAACCTTTGCATCACAGCGGACTGGACAAAAGAGAGACTTCGCAACCCTCTTAAGCGTTGCGTCAATAACCCTCCCTTACCTAATTTTCAGCATTTTCCCCTTCACACCTGGTCCCATTGTGTTGGACTTTATCAACATCTCTGTTTCATTACTTGTTTCTATCATTAATTGTAAAAAACTAACGTTATAAAAAAATAGTTTTTTAAATTTCAAATATTCTGCGGTCTCCTTAAAGCCAATTTCAGCTTCTTGAATCGCCGTGTCTAAGCAGTCACTAGTCCAATAGTTTGTGGAATCATAAACCAATATTTTCAGCTGGTTTCAGTTCACCGGAAACTTTTAGGTCATTGATGCATTGAAAATAAAGAGTAAAATTCTTACACACTTAAAAAACGCGGCAAAATTTGCCGAGATTTGGACAGCCGAGCGTTCGGTAAAAATTTCGGTGGTGTATATCGACGTTTACGTATCTTTACTAACGTTTGGTATCATAAAAATTTTTACCGAACGCTCGGCTGTCCAAATCTCGGCAAAATTTTGCCGACTTCGGTGCTTTTTTTAGGTGTGTAACACACTTCGCTGTGGTACTCCCAAATCATTCCTACGTGAATTCGAAATAGTGTTCCCAAAGTCCTTTGACATCTATACATCTATTAGAAAGATTACTGTTAAACAATTCCAAACAAACCAATCTCATGTTTTTTTCTAAACAGTGCTCCGAATTCCAATATTATGTAAAAGATTTAGCAACCGGGATCTATCCATCTTTTCTATAGATATTATGTAAAAGATCTAGCAACTGCGATCTGATATGTAAAGACGAAAATAGATCAAAGCCTCCAACTACGAAAAATACTCGTTTTAATGATATAGAAATGATATAATACGCGAATGACATTTAAAAATAAAGGCACACGGCAGAATTGTTTAACAAAAACTATTCTACAAAAAACCTAGAAAAGATGAAATTGATTTCCAAGCTAAACAAATTGCGTACAGCTGTGCCCAACAGATTGCGTCGCTATTATTATGATGAGACAGCCCGGTTGGTAACGGCCTGTTTCATCGTGATATGAAATGTGATTGACTTATGTGCTTATCACAACAAACCAATAAATCACTTTTGACACACGCCAGTGTGTGATGATTAACGCAATGGCAAACTTTTAAATGACAGTCTAAAAACAATTGGTTGCAGGTTTAGGCTATTGATTTCATATTAGATAGTGACTTTTTTTGTGACAATTGAAAAAATATGTTAACGCACTCTCTCATGTCTAAATAGTTATTGTTTTAGACTTCTTTTGTTTTTTCTACATTCCAAAGAAGTTTGACATAAGCAGAATAATACATCTTATAAATAATAAAACGATAAAGGACAATCTCACTCAGTAGACGGATCTGTACCGATCTAAATAAACACATGTGTAACATGAGTTTCAAAGTTTACTAAGCTTATTAATTCACAATTGCTTTTGACCGCAGCAGGTACTATCTGCTGCGTGACATCGAAATTAGCGACTTTGTAAAAATTATCATATAGCTTCAAATGGAGATGAAAATCAAGATACAAAAATAGGACGTTTCCACTATATAAAATGGATAGAATAAAAATAGATAATAATTATAGATCAATAGAAAGGAAATTAACACATCTATTGTGAGCTGCTCATAGATTCACTCTTCTCTGCTAGTAGACTAGCACTCGCTGCTAGTAGAGAACAAATGTTAAAAAAATAGAAATGTAGACGCCTGCCCACCATGGAAACATTTGTGTGGTTTGTCTCATATGGCGTCAATGTCTTAATTCTCACAAAAAATATTACGCGAAATATAAATTTGTAAATTTTAAATTTGGAAATGAAAAAGGACTGTAAATTTTTATAAATGCAAGCTCAATTACCAAATTGTTAAATATTGAAGTGCTATTTACTATTGTGCTGTTGAACAGTACTTACTGCACCCTATGCAAACTTGTGTCGTAGTTTAAAGAGCTACTATCACAGCACAACAGAAATAAACAGAAATAATCCTTTCAACGAAGGCCATTTATGCTTTTCTTTCAGGAGCACATTCAAGGAGAGTTCCATTTATTGAGCCGCACAAACGTGACGAATGAATCTTGGTAATGATCTATGCAGTAAAGTAAAATAGAAAAATGCCATCTTACAACGGTACAGAGACGATAGCCATATGGAAGTTAAGAAATGACCTACAAATTAGCAATATTGCAATTCAGCGCTTTTATGAAACTTTGTAATGCCACTAAAGATAAGATTACCAGAGTACTGCCATGTGTTGAAGCGATTGGCAGTAACGTTTGACGGGCTTTTGTCGGTTTGCGTTGATGGTCAATCGCCTTGAAGCAAGGCTTAGTAAACAGTAATTGCCTTCTCGAGCGTATTGATGTTTAGATAAGATCAGACGCCACTCTAGCAAGTGCAACAGATGATATTATGGTTACAAGAAATTTAGTTTTTTATATCGAAAGAAGCTACTTATTTCTAAAGCTGGTCAAATACACATATAGCAGTCAAATTTAAACAAAATATTTTACTTTCTATTTCACTTAATGGAAAATTTGGCCATGTATTGTGCAAGTTTCACATAATCAAAGTAAAAAGTTTCGTTCTACTCACCTATCCTCCATGCGCGGTCGCCGACCTTGGACAGCGTACACGGCACTGTTACCACCTTTCTCCTCCCAGCTGTGCTTTTCGGCTGCAGACGTGAGCAGGGCAAGCTTGCCGGCCCGGGTACCCTTGGTCAGCCCAAAACTGCTGCTGATCCGCCCGATAAAGCCTCGGCTCCATACCTCACTCGCTTGAAGGTAGAGTACGAATACGAAAATCAACAGACCGGCAATCAGCACTTCCGGCTTGAGCAGATACACTCGCATCACCTTCCAGACGTAGCCGACCGAACTGTTGAACGGCGAAACGCCGACTGCGAACTTGGAGAGCAGCTTCATGTGCGATTTGAAGAACGTCTGATAGAGAATCTTATCTTCCAGCTCGTCTTCCATAACACACCACCTTGCCGGAAGGGGTTTCACATAGACTGTTATTGTTGCTTTGGAAAATCCCTGTCTTTCGAGAGAGCAACCGCGAAACTGAACTGTGCAGCTGTAGCTGATCCGAAAACAAGGAAACCGCCTTTGTTTACTATGCACAATCAAGCAGCGGATTCTACAAGCTTTAGCCAAGTCGTACTATCGAGGCCAGCAGACTAAGTGACTCTTGAGATCAGAAATTACGCGAAAGAAAATAGCCGAAGATGGTTCAAGTGTTTTTCCCCCGTGCTAGAAAGCAAAACACACACTCAACGTAACGCAGTATCAGATCAAAGGCCGAACTGAGCTGAAAGAGCAAAAAGCAATGTGTGAGAGCGCGCAATCAGTATGTGAACTTAATTTTTCGAAAATAGAAAAGCCAACTTCTTGACTGATTGACGATGAAAATGCTCTGAGTTACTGCACTACCTTTTTCTGTCGCGGAAGCTGAGATTAAAAAAAAACCTTACGGATTACCAGTTTTCTTTCTTTGTCGGTGATAGCAAAAACGCAAAAATTGTTAAATAAACTGCAACACCGCCAAGTATTCTTTTTTTCGTCACGGAACTACGGAAGCTGGTTTGAGGAATTCGCCTCCATTTATTGCGTGTTATTCATTACGGTTTTTTCACTAAAGACAAATAGCGGTCGCAATTTAAAACACTGTGCACTATTGTAAAAACTGTAGTCTCACCGATTGATTACGCGTAAAACACAAAATAAAAATTATTTTGTGAACTCACAACCTACGGAAAATACTACATCGCAATCTAATCACGAATATGTGCCATCGTCGTTGTGTGATGATGAGATGACAGCTGTTTACACTCACGCCAGGCATGCCAGATGTGCAGATTTGCTGCGAATTGCCGGTATTTGAAATTTATCTTTATTATACACAGATTTCAAAAATTTAAAAAATTGGTCCCTTTTTAAACTGCATAGAGATTTTCTAATTTCTATAATTCGTTTATTTTAGTTGTTGTAGAACAATTTCTATTTACATGTCTAAGCAAGAATTTTGGTTAGCATGTTCAGTTCTCTATTCTTCAAAAAGAAAATCTTAGTTTCAAGAGTAATGGCATCTCTGGCTTCCATTGTCTTCAACTTCAACGATTTCGATTATTCAGGGTTGCGATAGTACCGAATCGAACGTATAAAGTCGACGAAAGAGATCGAAAAAAATATCGATACAGTCCGTTAGGGTGCTTCTTTATGGGTGGTTTCTTGTTATGAATTCTTCCTATGAATTTTATGCTTGATTGCATAAAAAATTGTTAAAAGTGCGCAAACACTTATAAAAGCGTTTCTCCGACGCACTTTTCTTAATAATAAGCCATAAGTATGTCGATGACACCGAAATGATTTAATCTCACATAGCACTTTTATGAGCGATTGAGCACTTTTAAAGGTATAACCGTTTAACTTTTCTTGCAAACAGAAATATTCTCACAGAGATACCGTCGACCCCCGTTCGTACGTACGACAAAAACTGTGGAATCCCCTCAAGGAAAGTGCGAAAGTCTACGAAACTTTAAACGCGTTTTTCACGAAACCATGGTTTTTCAGCTGGCGGTTCGTGTATCTCAGAGTCTACTGTTTTACCTGACTCACTGCGAATATGCGTGTTATTGAAATAAAACGTCACCATGCGTTTTATCCGTTTATAACGCATATGCAGCTAATATCGATAACAACCGATTTTTTATAAGTTGTGCTTTTGTTATTGCATTTAACTTGTAAAAAGTTGCATAAATAACAATTCAGTTTCACAATACAATTATTGCGTACTACTAGCACTTGCAATATAACGTTTAAGTACGTTATTTTTAGTGATCAAAATCAACGATATTTTCGATACAAGGGCGATATTTTTCGAAACCTTTCGAACCAACACGATACCGCGAATACAACGCGCAGTGAGTCAGGTAACACAGTAGTGGTCCGATTCGGCTGAAATTTTTTTCAGTATGTATAAATGAGTTATCTAAATTGTTACGTAGTCGTTTTTCGATATCTCAATTTTTCAATTTTTTATAAGCAAATTGACGATTTTTGATGGAAACACACCTCTTGTGGAAAAATTACCCAACAAACATTTTTGTTGAATAATAGCTTGTCAAACGCTTGTTACTTAGTAATTGGCTGTATAATGGTTGAACAAGCTACTTAAAAGCTGCTTAGCTGTTTAAAAAAAGCAGCAAATAAGCCGCGTATTGGCATATCTGGCGTTTTATACAGCACGCTGCTGTATATTAGCTTCTTCAATGCTGTTGCAAATTAGCATGCAAAATTCTATTTTAAATCTTCTTGTCGGTAATCAGCTGGTAACAAGCATTGTTATTCTTTCCCAGGTAACCAATAAGCATCACTGGCGTGACCAGTTTTGAAGTCCAATTTCAAGTCTACTTGTAAACTAAATTTCAAGCCGTGTTTCAAGCCTAATTTAAGCTCAATTTGAAGTTAAAATTCAACGCCAATTTCATGCCCAATTTCAACACCGATTTCAAGTCCAAATTTAAGTCTAGTCTCAAAAGTTCAACTGCAAATTCAGTTTCTACGAAAAGCTGAATTTTTTTGAAATATTTTTGTCTCGTTTGTCAATTGTTAATCTTTTGATAATAAAATTTGTATGATAACATTTTTTGTTTTTTCTGAGCTATGGCTGAACACACGGTATTCCTGAATATTATTCGAAAATTCATATCTCATAAACTAAACAACGTAGTGCTAGCGCAAACAGTTTCTTATGAATATATCAGTAAATTTTCGCAGCACATTAGTAGTATGTGATGGGAGGAAAAACGGGATATAACAAGAAAAGAATATAAAGTGGAAAAGATAGAACGGGAGAGAAAAAACTAGAAGGTTAGACATAAAAAGGAACGGAAGAGAAAAGTAGAAAAATAAAGGAAAACGATAATGAAAACAAAGCAAAGGTGAAATTAGGACGACCGCATAGATGACGCTGGACTACACAGGAAGTCTCTTTGTAGTGATAGTAGCATGTATCCATGCATGTAAGAATACGATTCGTCATGTACACATGCTACATGCAGCATTTGTTGCGACTAACTGCAGGTTGAGAAAATTCTATTATTTTTAAATGAATGTTAATAGCGTCTCAAATCTTATTTCAACATCAAACACAAAGCAAAGCAAAGCCTAGTTGGTACATTCCGTTATCGAAACTTGACCTTCTGCTTTTTTATACGGCAGACTTCGTAACCAGCTGTTAGAGTGCAGGACAATTGCAGGGCCAGTTGCTACGACCCTATTGACTCTAACAGCCTCTCCCAGTCGGGATTCGAGCATATGACGACTGGCTTATTAGGCCTGCATCATACCTCTAGACCAACTGGGAGGTCACATCAAACATTGTTTACATATATATGTATTTTGATGACATCAAAAAATTGTTATGTTAAAATGGCTTGACTGTGCTGCAGGTTGAAAAATTCAAATTTTTGCAAGTCGATAACTTTTTGCAGGTCGATAATTTTTTTACATGTTTTAACTCAGTTTCATGGGGGGCTCCGTAGCCGTAAGGTCACCGAGTCTGCTTTGACAAGCGAGTGGTCGTGGGTTCGAATCTTAGTAGAATCATGCCATTCGATGTCAAGTGACTTTAGCATGGGTTCATTCTCAGGCCCCTCCATTTACCCTTCCTTCGTGCTGAATTCTATATTTACCCTCTGAAGCCTCTTGACAGTGCAAATGTCCCTCCTATAGTTAAGTGTACTGGTCAGAGGTACGAATGAGTCCTCGCCAGGGACGGCTATAATATGGGATAGTGCTGGCAGCGAGGAATAAGTGGGTAAAGTAGATCAAGCTTTGAAGGAAGGGTAAACCCCAATACACGCAAGCACGCATACAATTTAAAATAAGCATATCGCTCACTCAATAGCGATTATAGCAAAAAGAAATGCAGTGCAGGTCATACAGCAAACACCCGGGCGATATTACAATAGGTCAACTATACTGGTCGCAGTAATGAGTCCACACATGGAAAAAAACTCAGTTTCATGATTTAAAGCTACTATATAAATAAGTAAAAGTTGTTTGGAAAATGTTTTGTACTTCACTACCTTATACTGAGTTTACGATCAAATAAACATTGACATCACTACGGATCTCTCCTGCCTTGTCTTGACCATCATTTTTTAACTAAATTATTCTAAATTCAATGCTTGACTATTGAAACTATGTAAAGAATTGCAGGCAACTAACTGACGCAAAGCAGCAAATGAAACGTTAAAAACTATTCTCGGATAAGAGAGTCGCTGATTTTCCTCGCTTTGAGACTTGCTGCGTTACGTCAAATGCACAAATATCCCTTCAGCCTTGTTTCCGAGCAAGACAACAGTTCCGAACTGACAATCTGGCAACAGGAAAGGGTGACCGCTCACTTTTCTATGAAGTTTCACTTTCAGGATATCAAATTGGACTAGATTTAATGTTTAAAGGTGATATCGGTTGAAGGAAAGGAGTGGTTTAACATTTCAACAAAACTATTTACGTCCAGGACATCAAATTGGACAAGTTTTAATGTTTAAACGCTAACACCGGTTGAATAAGAGGGGTGGTTTCACAGTTCGGCGTACTTCCCAAGCACAGATATCAAATTGGACTAGCTTCAATCGTCGCAAAGTGTCTTCGACCTGTTGGGACGGGGAGATTTCGTCACTTTTTTTTTTCTAAAAATACGTTAAAACTATGATGGCATCCTTTGCAACCAATCACGAAGCAAAGATTTACAGTTGGACAATGCTTCATTATTTTCAATTTTTCAATAGTTCAACATCAAGAATCCATACTTTTCTTCATTTGGGTCAATTTTTAGAAGATTTTCCGTTCGATTGGTGTAAGAATATTGAAAATCGATCAAAAAAACTGCTAAGCTATTAGTGTTCAAAACCTGACCACTTTTCGAGAAAGATTTTTTGGAATGACACCCTATCCCAAACCTTGCCGTAAGACGTAGTCCTACATTAAAAACGAGATAGAAAACGAGTTGAAAGCGAAAAAAGACTAAACCCGGGATAATAAAACGTCGAAGCGGGAGTGGAAATGACAAAAAAGGAACAGCAAACGAGAGAAAACGTTTTTGTAAGCAAGGTAAAGCGGAAGAAGAAAGACGAATAGAATAGAACAGAGGAAAGAAAAGAACGCAAGAAAGGGGCGAAAATCGGGATAGAGAAACGCAATACAGAAACAGGAAACAGCGGAACATGAAAACAAAGAGAGAGTAAAAGAGGGAAAATGAGACAAGATCGTATGATCGGGAATACCGTAGAGATGGTCGGATAGTGGAAAATATACCCGGCGGGAACGGGTTCATAATTTTTATTTTAAACCGGGTACGGGTCGGGTTCGGGTATTCAAATTTTCATCCTCAATCATCTCTATTGAATACATTGAATACTAAAGTTGGTCGAGTCAGATCGAGTACCCGTACCCGACGCATTCGAATCCGATTCGAATATCGAAAAAAATACATGTACGGGTTCAGGCCAGGTACAAGTCTTTAATTTTTTTCTTAATCGGGTACTGGTCGGGTTCGGAAACGGAAAACAAGAAAATACAAAGGGGAAAGAAAAAATAACGAGAAAGAAGAATCAATAAAGGTAACGAGAAAAAGGAAATACAGAAGAGATAAGAAGGAAAAACGACAAAGAAAATGAGGATAGAAAAGAAGAAAATACAGAAAAAGAAAATAGAGACGGAATAATGAAAACGGAGGACAAAAGAGATAAAACGAAAAAGAAAAACAGAATGTGACAGAAAAGCAGAACATAATTGGAACGGAAAAGACGAAAATGAAAACACGGGATAGAAAATGAGTTTAAAAGCAAAGAGAAAAAACCCGGGATAAAAAAACGGGACAGTAAAAGAGAAAAATGGGCCTGTGAACGAGCTTAAACGATAGAAAAAAGATGAGAAACGGAACAGAGACCAGAAAATCAAAAAGAGAGAAAAGAAGGAAACAGCGGAATAAAGGAAAACGAGATAGAAGGAGACTAAAAGGGAAAAAAGGAATAGAATCAACGAAAGGTAGGAAAAACGATGCACTTAAAAAAAGAAAAATAGAACAGATGAAGACGAAAAACGAAAGTGAAAGGAACTAAAAGGAATGAGAAAAAGACGAAAACTGAAAATGAAAAAGAGAATAAAAATGAAAGAAAATAATCAAATACAAATGAAAAATATGAGCCAAAACATGACTGAAAATAAGAAAAAATGTAACAGAAATTTCAGAAGAACGAAACAATGAAACACGAAACTCGGGACAGTAAGAACGAGAGAAATAGTGGAACGGAAGAAAAGTGAAAGCAAAAACTAATGAAACGATACAGAAAAGAAGAAAAAACGGAACTAAAAGTGGAAAAACAGAACTGGAAAAGAAAAAACGGAAAGGAAAATTTACTCCTCCTACCTTTACGTTTACGTATAAGAGAATAAGATTAATGTCGATAAAAATTTCAAATAAAACTTCGTAACTAATTTCATGTTCATATCCGTTTTGACTTCTGGTTCAAATTAGTCAAAATTCAGCAAAATAGTAGATAATAACCAGTTCTACAAATGTTTAATAAAGAACTTTATCCAATTTTGCTCGGCTGAGATGGTACTGTCAAATGAATCAAAATTGAGTCAAAGTGATCGAACCATCCCTGACTGTAGGAACGAATTTAAAATTCCAAGGAATCAAATCTTCGAATATTCGAGTGTCCGTAAAACTGACAAGGAAACATCACTATCGGTCACAGGCTTAGAGCTTAACCATATACACCATAGTGTAGTCCTGTCGATCCAGAACATCGCTGCACTGCTCGTATAGGTGTAGCCTTTGGAACTTTTTTGAGAAAACTTAATTTGAAATTTGTATGAGAAAATGACTCAATGGAGGCGCATGGTACATGAATATCCTACATACACCCTCAAGTAACAGAACAAAAAGAAAATTATATTGATTGAGAAAGGATGATTTTATTATACAACAAGCGTTTCTAAAATCACTTTTTGTCTACCTGGAAGTGTGTTTGACGAATTGAAGACCAACAATGAAAATGAACCCTCTCTTGGTATGCTTAAATGTTGGACTTCGGCCTTATTGAATTGTCGGTCATCCATAATTACTTACAAGAAAGAAAGAAAGAGTGATGTTGAAGAGCCCAGCGACAATATGCAACATATTTCCATTCTTTCAAATATGATTGATCCTTCATATAAACCATAGGTTATTATTGAAAAAATATCAATGAATACTGCCGTCAACGACTTGTTCAACCCTTGCATTCATTCATGAACGCTTCCCTCACGCTGTGTTTTCTCACACATTAAACCGTTGTGCATTTATGTTGACATCCGCTCAAGCTGAAAGCTGTATACATATCACATGCCATTCATTCAACTCACGTGGTGCGCATGTTGAGGGAACCTAGCCGAGCTCCCGATCAAAACATAAACGAGCAAAACAAAACACCGCTCCGGCGGCTAGCGGGCGTTCAAACTGTACGGATTACCAACACAGGGAAGTGGCATACGCACATTGGCAAGTGGTTGACTGACTTTTCTGCATCTGTATGGGAGCGAGGCGAGACCGTCTCCCGATGTAGCGAGACGCTCTTCAGAGTGTGCGATCGTGGTACACAACATAATAATGGTGCTTGTCGCAGTTTAGTCAGACGGTTGGTTTGTGTTAGACGTCGATGTCGTGTAGCTCGCGTGAAAAATTGGCGTTTCGCTGCCTCCAGCCATAGAAGAGTCTGCTTCTTGTCTAGACAGTCCTGGCTCAATTGGCTAGCATACCAAGGGAATAGTTGGTGCATTGCATTTGCGTCGTCGACGATAGTGTCCAGTTGCAAACAGTTTGAAATTTTTCCAGCTCACAGGCGAGAAAAGTAAAGATCTTCGTTCCGATTAAAGTTTGAGTGTGTGTGCGGTCGAGAAAGTGCATCCTCTTCGATGTTACTGCGGGTTCTTTAACTGTGAAGTTCACTCCCATTCTGAATGTGAAGTAAATACTGTGTTCTGCGCCTACGTGTATGCATCGTTCACTCATACTATTGTCTGAAAGTCCTTTCCGTCGAAGGAAGCTGTTTGGCACCCATTTTTATGTATTGGTGGTGCGCTCCTGCTTTGTTGATAGTGGGTGGTGTCTGAAGCGAAAAGATGAATAACATCCGCTTGGAAGAGTGAAGTTTTGTGTTTATCAGTTGAATTAAGGAAACGGAAAAAGGATAGTGTCGTTCTGACAGCATCCGACAAAACCGACAAAAAAGTTGTTAAGGCTTTTCAATTGTACCCTAGGAAGAAATATGGATGGTGCGGCCTACGATTGTCCCAGTGGTTTGAAGAGAAGAAAAGTGGTGTGAATGGCAGAAGATGCAATCAGTCGTTGTCAGTGAGTGGAGGCTTGCTTCGGCCAGCTTTCACATGCAGCTATGAAAGCGATCAATCAACCAGTGAAGAGTGGTGATAATTAAAACAAGCGGTGCAAGAAAAACAAATAGTGAAGGAAGAGACCCCAAGCAGGTGGGGCAGAAAACCAGCATCATGACAGAAAGAAAGTTTACTCGGGGGCTCAACAAACCGGGAATGGCTGCCCAGCTGAGGGAGAACATCTCGCAGGTTGTACGTGAATCTGCTTCACTTGTATGTATTTATTTTTATTTCTTTTCTATTTTGTTTGTCTTCCATTACATTCCCCTTCTTCGCTCGACGTGTCGTGTGTTGAGTACATTTGTTGTTAGCTGTTCCCAATTATTATTATCACCCGTCTCTGATATTGGACCGTTTATTAAAGTGATTGAACTTGCTTCCATTACATTCATCAAATTGACGTAATTTTCATTGGCTTTGATTCATCGATGTGTAATTCGTTAGAGCATTGAGAGAAATTACATTCACGGTTTGCATAAGCACAGCACTACATATGCGCAATATTCAATGAACGTTTCTTTCTTTATCAGCGGCAATTGCCATACATGAATTGTACGGCCGTGCCATTGACGTACATTTTGTAGGCGAATTGCACTTGTAATTCGCTCGAAAAGTCACACAGTTCACTAGGCTTAACCTTAGTTAATTTTTCTTTAGTGATTCCAGTAGATACATAAATTCAAAAAGACGAAACTTTCCCTATGAATTCTATTTGTTTAATATTCTAACGACATGTATTGGGCCTTCAACTTATACGTCTAACTATTTCGAACATGACTCTAGATACTCATGATCATCAAGGGACTTTAAAACTAAGGCTATAACGATCAAACATTCCAACTGAACATTAAACCATCAAATAGCCAAAATCAGGGAAACAACTGCTTGATAAGCTATTATACAGGGTGTTACTAAGCTACCAGTGAGAATATTTCAGGGGGTGATAGAGGATCATATTTGACGAAAAAAATCCTTTTACGTATATGGCCAAATCTCAATCGTTACAGAGTTAGTGATCAATTTCAGCTTTCGGTTCTGTTTACCTTAAATTAGCTCTGGTAGAAAAACTATGCTAGCTAACTCAATTTTGTTAGTTTCATTCGAAAGTTGAGAAAATTTTGTATTGAAAACTGCGTTTAAACCTCCCACATTATGAGATTTAGTAACGTTTTACAAACAAAAAGCTTTGAAATAAGTGTTTCTCAAGGCACTTTTATCGAATTTCTCCTAAAAATTATTCACCACTGTTATTCACCAATTTAAAGCTCTAGTACCGTTCTCCAATTCGTTCTTTGACGTAAAACGTCTATCTCTTTCAATTTCGTTGCAATTTCATTTTAAACGTAGGGTTTTGGGTGTTGAATTAGTATCTGAAAACTGCTCGAACTCGACAATCACGCATAACACGCTAGATCAACGCGTGCGACTGACACATTATTAATATGTATTCTCCGAAAGGGCTCGCGAACATTCACCATTGTTATGGCTTCGCTAATTGCGTAACAACGACATCCAGCAGGACGACAGCAGGAGTATGGTTGTAGATTTTCTGATCGTCGGCTACCTAATGCAAGTAAGTGAACAGAAATCCAGAAGTGTTCGTTTTGTTGTACAATCATTTTTATTCAGAAACGTCTATGACAACGGACCGTCGCTTCCGAGAAGGGACGTTGTTTTCAACGAGGCTTTGAGGGAAGCCTCAGCCTCATCAGCAAGTGGCGTCAGCAATTGACCATAAAATTTTGCGAATCGTGGAAAATGATTTCAAGACAAGTTTGAGGCAAATTGCGGCACAGTCCCTTGTCACCATAAAGGTGTGGAACCGTACTCGTACCGGGTAAAAAGTATCCTTTCCACACTGCAGGTTCAACAGCTGCTACCAGCGAATAAACCTAAGCGGATTGAATTTTGCAGGATTATGCAAAAGTGGCAGCGAAGCCTCAATTTATAAAAAAACATTGTTGTTGTTTTTCATACGTGTCAGAATGTGTTCATCGCACGCGGTAATCTATTGTGCTATGCGTGATGTATGAATTCTTGCAGTTTTCAGATACCAATTCAACACCTAAAACCATACGTTCAAAATAAAATTGCAACGAAACAAAAAGAGATAGACGTTTTACGTCAAAGAACGAATTGTAGAACGGTATTAGAGCTTTAAATTGGTGAATAACAGCAATCAGTTTTATCACACATTTTTAGGAGAAATTTGATAAAAATGGTTTGAGAAACACTTATTTCAAAGCTTTTTGCTTCCAAAAAGGTACTAAATCTCAAAAAATGAGAGGTTTAAACGCAATTTTCGGTACAAAATTTTCCCAACTTTCGAATGAAAGTAACCTTATTGAGCCAGCTAGCATAGTTTTTGAACTAACTCCCAGTTGGCCTTGAAGTAAGACGCTGGTCTAAAAGGCCAGTCGTCGTATGTTCGAATCTCGGCTGGGAGAGGCTGTTAGAGTCAATAGGATCGTAGCACTGACCCCGCATTGTCCTGTATTCTAACAGCCGGCTGCGAAGTCTGTCGTATGAAAACAGAGGGTCGAATTTCGATAACGGAATTAGCACCCAGACTTTGCTTTTTTAGCATAGTTTTGTACCAGAGCTAATTTAAGGTAAACAGGACCAAAAGCTGAAAATGTTCAATAACTCTGTAACGATTGAGATTTGGCCATATGCGAAGAAGGATTTTTTTTCGTCAAATATGATCTTTTATCACCCCCTGAAATATTTGCACTAAGCTACCAAACACCCTGTATAATAAAATTGTTTATTGGGTGGAAGTAACAGTTTTGTGAATCAGCTGAATGATTCATTTGTTTTATCGAAATTCTAACCGTTCATCGATGTATAGAGTAAGCAATTTGCTGAGCTTCGAGTGAAATTGAAATATATGTGTTATTTTCATCTTTATATAAATTGATAAGGCCATTACAAATATTTCATAAAGTTTTTGTCCTTCCGGTGTTGGACCACTGAAGGGGGGGGGGCGAAAAAAAACAATGAGATTTTTTTAATCGAGTAAAAAAAAATATTGATTTTAGGCATTTTTACTTAAAGTTTAAACGTGAAAACCAAATCTATTCTTGCTTTTAATATATACGTTATTATTTACCATGCAAAAAACTACGAAAAAAGAGAAAAACGAAAGAAAAATTTTTCAGCCGATTTTCGGAAATTCCGTTGTTTGAATTTCCATTTCTGTTTCGTGCTAGAAGCATTAAATAAACTCGTACACTCATTTTTCGAGTTTTTCAGGCTGAAGAACTCACAGACAATTGATTTTATGAATAAAAATTAACTCGTATCCTACAAATTATTTTTTTGTCCCCCGATTTTTCAAGCTGATTTCCAAGGGGGGTGACAAAAACTTTTGAAATTATTTGCAATGGCCTAATCTGAAAAAAATCATTCACAAATGCAGTGGAGGTTTCATATTGAAATTAGCTTCAACGACAGAAGTATCGATTGTAGTGATGGAACAGACATTTTCAATTGATACAATATTTGGAGCTGTTTTGGGTTTGATTGAACCATAAGCTAGGATTGGTCTGGCGACAATCGTGTAGAATCAGTTTATGAAATTGGGTTTAGGTCCTCAAGAGCTACCAACTGCTTGTGTGCCTTGCTCAGATGTTCATATTTACCCAAACACCAGATATTTTGTAGAAAATGTTATATTTTCATAATAAGTATTAATTGCTGCATTAGGTATATCGTTACTAACATATTGGAGTTCTTGCTTTTACTATCCCATGAATTCCTAGTTTTCAGTAAAGACGATTACTTTACTGAGCTGTAATCAGTCTGGAGATTCCAACTGCCGGATTTTCATACATCAAGCCTAGTACCATAAACAAGGAAATTTGTGCGAATCCTCTCCATAACTCCTCACATACGGCTTATAAAATTCCTACGTGAGAAACCAGAAAGGATTCGAAAAAGTGGTGTATAGGGCAATTGTAGAGTTAGGCATTACTATCAACAATATTGTTGCAAAAAGTATAGTTTTATGTTTTGACGAGTTTCATTTTTTACGCCTAATAAGAGTAAGTTGAATTTATTTAAAGATTCTCTGAAATTTTTTGTTGATTTACAATAGATTCTTTAGGAAGCATTGTTCGAAGTTTTTTTTCGGAGTTATCACCTCAATGATTTCTCAAATTCCTAAACGCAGACGACACAGGCACATGCGGGCTGTTTACAGTGAATCAGTTTTTGATGCCTTGATGGTTGCAGGTCTGGCATAAGGAAGCATGTAGCACAGAACACCTGCAAGAAATCGGGTTGCTGAATACCTGCAAAGCCGCCGGTAAGGATCGCCTACCAACTCTACTGGTCTTCTTCTTCTTCTTCTTCAGCATAGAGCCGGGGTAGCTCGTGCTGTTTCAAGCTCTCGTCTTCATTCAACTCGGTCTTGGGCCACTCGTCGCCAATTTCCTAGTCGTCTCAGAAGTCGCAAATCGCGTTCGATCTGGTCGAGCCATTGTGCACGTTGGGCACCCCTGTGCCTGGTGCCGGTGGGGTTGTGGAAGAGGACTATTTTCGTCGCATTGTCGTCCGGCACCCTTACGACGTGTCCGTAGCCTACTAACTTTCGCTAGATGTACGATGGGAGTCTCCCCAAGCAGTGCCTGTAGCTCGCGATTCATACGCCACCCCCACTCTCCGCTTTCAGTTTGTACTCCGCCAAATATTGTCTGCAGCACTTTCCGCTCGAACACGGCAAGGGCGCGTATGTCCTCCGTGAGCAGCGTCACGGCTTCAAGTCCATAAAGAACTACCGGTCTAATAAGGGTTTTGTACATTGTTAGCTTCGTGTGGCGGCGTATGCTTTCTGATCGTAGCGTTTTACGAAGGGCAAAGTAGGCCCGATTTCCTGCTTGGATGCGCCGCTGAATCTCCTTACTAGTGTTGTTGTCCCCTGTCACCAGCGATCCCAAATACACGAACTTCTCTACCATTTCTATTTCGTCGCCGTCTACGGTTACCGTCCGTGGGAGATGCGCGTTTGTTTTCTTCGTGCCTCTTCCTTTCATGTATTTGGTCTTCGACGCATTTATTTTTAGGCCAATTCTCCTAGACTTCGCTTTCAGACTGGCGTCGATTGCCTCCGCCGTCGCAAAGCTCCTGGCTATGATATCGAAGTCATCTGCAAAGCCTAGAAGTTGGCTACCCTTGGTAAAAATCGTGCCTCTCGTTTCGATGCCCGCTCGTCGGATCATCTCCTCAAGAGCGATGTTGAACAGTATGCAGGATAAACAGTCACCTTGTCTCGACCCTCGCTGCGTCTGCGTCGATGGGACTCGAGAGTGTGCCAAAGATGCGTACGAAACACGTCACTCGATCCAATGTAGCTCTGACCAGTCTCGTCAGTTTGTCCGGAAACCGTGTTCGTGCATTATCTGCCATAGCTTGTCTCGATCGACTGAATCGTATGCTGCTTTGAAATCAATAAAGATGTGATGCGTGGGAACGTTGTACTCTCGACATTTCTGCAAGATCTGTCGTATAGTAAAAATTTGGTCCGTAGTTGCGCGAGCCCCCATGAAACCCGCCTGATAATTCCCTACGAAACCTTGTACTATCGGTGACAGCCGGCGTAACAGGATCTGGGAGAGTACCTTGTAGGCAGCGTTTAGCAGCGTGATACCGCGATAGTTGCAGCAGTCTAGCCGATCACCATTTTTGTAGATGGGACAAACCACTCCTTCCATCCATTCCTCCGGTAGCTTTTCCTCCTTCCAAATCCTCGAAATAACCCAGTGTAGAGCCTTTGCTAGCGTTTCTCCGCCATGTTTACAAGGCTCTGCCGGTAGGCGGTCCTTCCCAGCGGCTTTATTGGTCTTCAGCAGCTTGATTTCTAGTTTGACTTCTTGGAGATCAGGTGCTAGGACACTACTATCTTCCATGGGCGCTCCAAGGTTAATTTCCGTACCGCCTCCTTCTGCGACTTCTCCATTGAGGTGTTCATCGAAGAACTGCTTCCATCTGTCGACCACCTCGTGCTCGTTCGTGATTAGATTCCCTCCCTCGTCCCTACACATCTGGTGGTCTACTGGTATATTATAAACATAGTCAAGAAACGCTGGCAATGGCTCTGCATTAGGTGCATCATGGAAATAGATTTGGGAAAAAAACTACCGGAGGAATGAATGGAAGGAGTTGTTTGTCCTTTTTACCAATCGATTGTTGCAACTATCGCGGCATAACGCTGGTAAACGGTGCTTACAAGCTACGCTTCCAGAACCTATTACGCTGTTACGTTGACTGTCACCGATAACACGATAACAGGTTTTGTAGGGAATTATCAGGCGGGGCTTCATGGAAGTTCGCGTCACTATGAACCAAATTTTTATCATTCGACGACAGATCTTGTAGAAATGTCGGGAGTAAACGTGCTCACACATCACATATTTATTGATTTCAAAGCAGCATGAGATATAGTTGATCGAGACGCTACTGGTCAAAGTGGTCAAAAAAGGGTTTTTAATACTCAAGGTTTTGACGCAAAATTTTTGCTATTGCTTGCCAATCGGAAAGTGCAATCACATGCAGTTGTTGTAGCATCACAATCGGCAAAAGCTTTGGCATTAAGAAAAAAAATGGTTCTACGATTTTGGTGAAATTAAGCCTACACTAATTTCTTTCTCAGACAATAGCATTCAATTTCTTTGTTTTACAGTGTAAAACCAACGTATTCAAGGTTATGACTTCTTGTATGAATCCACATATTTTTGTCTAATTTACATATGATTTCGAAAACTGTCATATATTTTAATTGGTATAGGCTTCCATTTGAATCAGATTGTGATCGATTCCGATCCGTAAAATTGGTAAAACTTATAATATCGAAACAACGGTTGAGTTCGCGTGCTGTCAGAGCATTATAAGTAGTTTCAGCCTATGGAATAGTACGTATAGGTTAGCGCGTAGATGTGGCATTTCTCTAGAGTCCAATCATACATATTATACTGTTATAAGTTGTATATATTCCGATGTGATGTTTCTTCTTGCCATTTTGTTTGCTGTGGTGTCTTTCACGAAGCGGAACAGGTTTATCGATTATCGCGAAAAGGCGAGAATAAACATAACAGACAGTCGATTTCGTTTTCGCTCGCAGTTTTGCAAACTCCCCCGGACCGGATGACGCCAGTTGAAAAGCGAGCAGTGCAGTAACTGTCCATCAGCTTTCATCTGAAAGGTGACGTCAAAATTCCAATCTTTTTTTATAATCGTCTTTCGTATAAGGGCTAGGATCCTGAGTGGTTTTATTTATAAAAAGAAATCTTTTTTATAAACAACGACTCAGAAATACACTAATACATCGACGACGATAGTCGATTTGAGATGTTCCACATTTCTGCCTCCCACGTGGTATGGAGTGGGTCAGACATGAAAGTTCACCTTCTCAGCAGATGACGTTTGCTGGACTGGATTTAGATACTTTAAAATTCGCACTTCGCTTCAATATTGCAACACTTATAAGGTCAACTCCATTCGAGCTAGGTAGTAGGTGTAGGATTAGGAAAATCACAAAATTTATGGTTGTAAACGCAATTGAAATTAGAATATTTTAATTCCAATTGCGAAATTAAAGTAATTTCAATTCCAACCAAATAACGCTTTACTTTCTTTGTACTCTGCTTGACGCTGCTCCAGCAAACAATTGTCGACCGGACAGGACAAGCGTAACGTCGGTGGAGACAAGTTGTCTCGTCTAGCGGCTGACACTACTATTGCCTCTGTCCAATGAAATTTCCTACTAATAGAAACGACCGTCTGTTTATTGCGAATATACCGACCATGGATTGTACAGTTTTTTTTCTCTATCGTCTCATTAATTTCTCACGCAAATTGCCTCCCGGTCTGATGCGCAAGAAGAGAACGATTGGAGTCTATCTAACTAGAAAAGATGAACTAGGATCTGACAAACCGTATAGAATTACACACTCTGGCCCGGTCTGGCAATGGAGTGCAGAATGAGCCCAGCACAAGTGGGATCCGATGAACCAGCAGCGGTGTGACGGGTTCCGGCGCTTGGGAAAGCACTGGCAATGAAATGGTATGAGAAAGAGAGACACATTGGCTGACCCAGTTCGAGGGTATGCAAAGTTCACCACAAATCGAGTGCGTCACATGCTGGTCTATAGCTGTTGGGAAAATAGATGCACAATAGGGTGGCCGTAAAACGGGCATTTCGTCCTTGCAAAAAAAAAACGAAACTCCGGAGTTCTAGAGAACTGGATTTCAGCTAGGAACAAGAAAAACTTAGATAACATAAGACCATAAAACATAGGTTTGGTCAATTTTGTTTACTGAAAGAGCCAAGGTCTGAGCAATTTTCATTATACAATCTTTTTTTCGCAATGTTTGCGTAGTAAATAATGATGGTTTTTTTTCTAAAGCTTCTATGTTTTGC
Source organism: Sabethes cyaneus (assembly GCF_943734655.1). NCBI lineage: Eukaryota > Metazoa > Arthropoda > Insecta > Diptera > Culicidae > Sabethes > Sabethes cyaneus. The sequence continues at coordinate 181,718,097 of NC_071355.1, forward strand.
TCATGCAATCGCTGTCGCCCTAATGCATAGCTTGCCCATCGTGGACAAGCTACGTAGCGGTGCACATTAATGTCTAGCATAATAAAGTTTTACGGCTCTCATACGTTAAAGTGGTCTAGTTAGCAAATTGATTTCGAGTGTGAATTTAGGTTTTAAAAAGCAATCGAATAGGACTATCGTAAAACATGATACTGTTGTTCTTCGAATCGGTTTATGTACGATTCAATAAAAGGTACAACATTTTTATTTTGCTTGAAAAAAAAATCGGAAAATGAGTCTGTCATCACTCGAAATCAAACGGAATATTTTGCTTTGCCATTAGCAATATATTTTTTCGGTTATGTCTCTTGCATGATTGTCAATCTGGCTCTAAAAACATTGGAGTGAATGTAGAAATACATACAATACAAAATAGTCAAGGTGAAATATTTTAACCGATCTTCAAATGCGAAAAAAATCATGTCTGTTGTGCAAATAGGGCCAGTTTAGGTTATACATAATATAACATGGATGCCATAGGAACAAAAATGTATTTTTTTAGTAGATAAATAAGTATTTGTTAGTAGTAATATTATTGAAGTTCTGTGAAAGACCGAACTGACTTAGCTCGTGGAGATCAGTATACAGAAACTCATCATAACAATTGTCATAAGTTCATTACAGTCTCGTATAAGACCTTTATATAGCTGAATGTACCTAGTCTGCAATATTTTCGCATTGAATACTGCTTTTTCTCTGCTATGTTGCTAATAATGTGTGTAACCTTTGTTAGTTGAACACTCGTTTGCAATTATAAAAGTTACAACCTTTTTGCAGCGTAAATAGCAAAAAATAAGGTAGTACTTAAATCGGCAGTCTTAGAGGTTACTGGTTTCGCAATTATTCTGTAAAAGTCAGTACAGTCAAAGGAACTGAGTGAGTGAGCGTAACCCAACAAAGCAGCCCTCCCTAAACACTGGTATCGCTGGTAAAGGTATTCAGCAGTGAAAAGTGTTACGTACGCAACTAAGTTTACGCAACTTTATATTGAAAAAATGATTACAAATGAATCATTCAAAATTATACTCATCGATAAATACGCATTTTCCCACATTTCTGGCAGAACTCGAATATCGTAACGGTAAAAGCGTTCGTTTTTAAAAGCTATCCAAGAGTCAATTCACTTTTTGATTTCTACATATCAGCGGAACTGCCGGTCAGTGGAATATGGGGGCTTTGGCAGAACTTTCCATTTAAGTTTTTGTTAAAGTAGCTTTCAACGGGTTTGATAGCGTGAGACCAAGTGTTGCTATGCTGTAGTATCACTTTTCCGTGTCACTACCCGTGTGGTGGTCGTTTTTCGGGCAGCGTTGCCAACATTTCCTGAAGAAAAATCCGTAGTTTTACCATTCGTGTGTTATCAGTGAAGAAAGGGTTATAATTCCGTCTCAAAATTAAGAAAGAAACCAAATTTAATCAAATTCAAAATTAAATTTTAGGTCAAATAAAATTCGACTCGACGTTTATGGTAATCAGTTGCTAATTAGTGTACAGAAATGCTGCTTCTTCATGCGCAGGAAAACGTGTATTGATTAGGTTTACGAAATCCAAGCGATTTCCAAGAATCCCTACCTCTAGATCAGATATTTGCTTTTGTTTCTACACACTTTTTATACGCTTGTCATTCACCTAAGTTGTTATAAGTCAAAAAATTTGTAACCAGCCATAATGCGAAGAAATTGACAAAGCCGTTCTGTCTGTATCTGATAAACCGACATTTTCAAACCAATGTTATTTAGCTAGCTAAATTCCCTTAGTACAGCCTTGACAATCCAAGAGTTCACTCTTTACACAGTTCCTTCAAACGAGATTACGTGCTTCGGGGCACTTTCTCAAGATTACGGCATGGCTAAGCGGCAGCGAGCCGACTTCACGGTATAATTCCGTTTCCTTTCGCTAGCTCACACTCTCGCCGTATAGGAGCAAACCTGACGGCCAGTGGCTGGCGCAATTTCTCGATGGCTCAATACACAGGTACCTACACCCATCTGCATGGAGGAACTCGAGGTAGCGGAAGAAGTGCAGCAAAATATTTCCTATTCATCAATAGCACGTTTTTTTACACAAAGCTCGTGTATGTGTTTATCACGATCATCCTCAACCTCGCGCGTTATTGCAAGTAAATCCTTCAACACGGCCTCTTCTCGGATCGATTAGAAAACACGTTATGTAAATTTATCGAAAATTATGTCTGCTTTGTCGACAACTGGCTTTACAGAATGAATGTGCGCGTTAAAATTAGTGGTTGGAATTCCATCTGACAGTTGGTTCGAGTTTTTGCAACTGCCCGTATGACGTAATCCTTTTGATAGCATAACACCTCGCAGATGGTTCTTAATGAATGTTTGTGCTAACGAAATTTTTGTCGATCGGTTCTTAAAGTAGATTAGAAGTTGACTCGCTTTTAAAAGCGATATCTAACAATAAGGTTTCTATTTCAAATAATATGTCTGACATGTCTGATTTGTTTATGATAGCATTCTCAATACTAGTCACAACATTAGATGCATTTTCTCGTAGACTGTGTGGCCCAGATTTCAAACCAACATCACCTAATGGACGGAACGGCTTTGGCGGAAGCGAGGAAATCGTACCAAAACAAATCAGTTTCTTCTGTCATTTCGATGGAATGTTAAGCGAGTTCTGATCACCCAACACACCGTTTCCAGAAAGGAAATAAAGAGTGCTAAATATTTCATCATCAAAAAGTAAACAAACGGCTCTTCGTAGCATTCGGAAACTGTTAACCACACCGACCGTCACAAATACACTATCGCTCGTTGAGCGCGCGAGTGTTCACTCACAATGCGCACCCGTCGTCGTGGTCAAGCGAACCGAACACGTCAATACCTATATGTTTGCATTTCACGCTCTTCTGCGCCACCGAAACGACTTTTATCTCGCGGCTTACTCTACAGTGGGTGCGCGGTGGGATTGCGATCGTAAGGATGATGAATAAAAACATGGATGATTATTTGAACGTGAAGTTTTTTACGGCCTAACTATCAATGACTTTTATTTTCCAGTCGATAAAACAAAAAGCTAAAAACAGGAATTTTTCCAGTCAGGAAATCTTCTTACTCGGTACCACTTTTCAAATCTGGTACGTAGGCTGGCATACGTAGTTATCGTGGAATTGCCATTATCTCACGTATTACGAAACTATTTGAATCAATTCTCGCGTAACTTTTCAAAATGACCTAAGTAGCATTGAGAGACTCTCTTTGGCGTCCCTCTCTTCTGATTATTACGGCGACATAAATGCATTCTAACAAAAAAAATTCCTCTCGCTTAACTAGATAGCGACGCTAGCAACCGATTCATGCAAAGCTGGTGCTTTAAAGTGCATTTGCATTGCCGTGGGAGGTGAAAGAGAAGAGGCACAAAGAGAATCTCTCATTGTTACTTACGTCCTTTTGAAAAGTTACTCGAGAATCAGTAATAAAATTTTCGAGCAAGCAAAACACCAAAATACAACTCAGCGGCATGGCTTTTAAGGAGGCCGCTCAACTAACTACCTCAAATCTTTTGAAATTTATAACATTCACTCTGAATGCAATGGACAATGGCAAATAAGGAGAAGTTCCTTACACTGACTTCAGTAAAGCGTTTGACAAAATTGACATACTTTTACCAATCTTTAAATTGGAAAAATATGGAATAGAAGAAACACTTTTCAAGTGGATATAGTCATATGTCACAAAACGGCAATAAAATAGTTCGCTTTCAAAATACCTTCTTCAAACCAATACAAATTACCTCTGAAATTTCACAAGGTTCTCACCTGGACCCTCTTCTTTTCACCCTGTACGTAAATGACATATCCTTTCTTCTTAATTCAACACGTGTTCTTGTATACGCAGACGACATGAAGCTGTTCATGGAAATAGCGGAATGCGGAAAACTTCGGAACATTTCAGAATGAAATCAATGTATTCTACACATGGTGCAATAAATGCTTGCTCGAATTAAAGTTCAAAAAATGTAATTCAATCGGAGTCAGTTGCGTTGCCTACATGCTCAACAGATATATTTTTAGGTAACCAGCGCAGCGTGTAGAAAAATGTAAAATTGTGAGGGAACTAGGTGTAATTTTAGACTCGAAATTAACATTTACTGTACAGTACAATTATCAACAAAGCAAATAGCATGCAGGGCTTTCTAAAACGCTTCAGCTATAATTTCAAAGACTCTCACACCATCATAACATGCGTGCGACCAAGTCTGGAATATAGTAACGTCGTATGGAATCCATACACAATCACGCATAGAAAATGTCCAAAAACAATTCCTCTTGTACGGACTAAGTAAATTGAATTGGACAGCATTTCCTTTACCACCATATAGAGCATGCTGCATGCTTATGAATATACCTACAAACACGCCGTGAGCTTGCAGTGCTGGGCTTCATCAATGATATTATTTCTCAACGGGTACGAACTAGAACTAGAGCGCTGCACTGGGTCATTGTCAAGATTTAGGAGGAGGAGCTACTACCGGAGGAATGGACGGAAGGCATCGTGTGTCCGATCTACAAAAAGGGCGACAACTTGGATTGTTGTAATTACCGCGCAATCACACTGTTAAACGCCGCCTACAAGGTACTCTCCCAACTTTTATGTCGTCGATTATCACCATTTGCAAAGGAGTTCGTGGGGCAATATCAAGCGGGATTCATGGGTACCCGTGCCACCACGGATCAGATTTTCGCGCTTCGGCAAGTGTTGCAGAAATGTCGCGAATACAACGTGCCCACGCATCATTTATTCATCGACTTCAAATCGGCGTATGACACGATCGATTGAGATCAGCTATGGCAGATTATGCACTACTACGGATTTCCCGATAAACTAACGCGATTGGTCAAGGCGACGAAGAGGGTTACGGCAATGTTTGCTGTTCAACATAGCTTTGGAGGGTGTGATAAGAAGAGCGGGGATAGACACGAGTGGCACGATATTCACGAAGTCCGTCCAGCTTCTTGGTTTCGCTAACGACATTGACATCATAACACGTACCTTTGAGAGGATGGCGGAAACGTACATCGGACTGAAAGCTGAAGCCAAACTGATTGGACTTGTCATTAATGTATCGAAAACAAAATACATGAAAGGAAGAGATTCTAGAGAAGTGAATGCTGAGCTACCTCCCCGGATTCATTTAGTCGGTGATGAAATCGAGGTGGTAGAAGAGTTCGTATATCTGGGCTCACTGGTTACCGCAGACAACAACACCAGCAGAGAAATACAAATACGCATTATGGCAGGAAATCATGCCTACTTAACTTTGGACTTCGTAGGACGCTGCGATTGAACAAAATTTGCCGCCGCACGAAGTTAACAATCTACAAGACGCTGATTAGACCGGTAGTCCTTTACGGCCTTGAGGCATGGACCGTGGAGGACCAACGCGCCCTTAGTGTTTTCGAACGGAAGGTGTTGTGCACCATCTACGGCGGAGTGCAGATGGAAGACGGAACGTGGAGGAGGCGAACGAACCATGAATTGCAGCAGCTGCTTAGGGAACCACCCATCGCTCACACCGCAAAAATCGGTCGCCTGCGATGGGCTGGACACGTCGTGAGGATGTCGGACGACAGCCGGTTAAAAAAGTTTTCATCCGATCCGAGTGGAACGAGATGGCGGGGCGCGCAGCGAGCAAGATGGATCGATGAAGTGGCAGGCGACCTGCGGACCCTACGCAGACTACGTGGCTGGCGAATTGCGGCCATGGTTCGAGTGGAATGGAGACGACTTCTTCGCACAGCAGAGGAAACCACGGCTTGAAGCTGACTAAGAATCAGAAGTCATCAGAAAGCTTTAGTGGAGGTCACAGTTTAATTAGCGGTTTTATGAAATTGGTCATGAAAATCACTAATGGAACGTACTAAAACTTAAATTACTGCTTCTAAGTTGACATGCGACGACAGAATTGTTAGACTAGTGTCGTACCCCGAGGTCAACTTGAAGGCTGTTCCATATTGTTGACAAGTACAATAAAGGATAATGGACCAAGAAGTGTAACTTTGGGGCACACCTAATGAAACATTTAAACTTGTAGACAAACCTCGTTCAAACCTTATTTTTTCCGGTTGTCACCGTTGAGTATGACTCGGTCCAGGCCTAAAACCTAGTTTTTCTAAAATCTATACATAGCGCCTTCAGATAATTACCCACATCATCTATCATGAACAATTTGAAAACCGTATTCTGGTATTCTGAAACGACATCGAGTTTTAAACAAGGCAATAAATCCCCCAAATTGTCCCGAAATCAGACTTATTGAACAAGTTTGGGTTCTCATGAAATGGAAAACTACGGAAGAAGGATAATGAAACTGACAATTCCGGGAAAGTCAAAAAGGACTGGAGAAATGCAAGCACAGGTATACCACGATAGCCCGTACCCTCGTTAGTACGTACCCTCGATAGTACGTACCCTCCATAATACGTACATTTTGCTTCGATAGTACGTATCCTCGATAATACGTACATTTTGCCTCGATAGTACGTACATTTTCCAGCAATACTTTATTTGTTTCTTTTCAAGCTTCACAAAAGGTAAAATCATTGGTTTAAAAAAATTAAAAATTAATTGCTATGTTAGCTCAGTACCACTAAAATATATATTTATTCAATAGTGTATGCGCATTTGCAAATCTCATGCAATATTAACAACAATGCTTCAACGTCTAATCGTGATTCGATAGTACGTACATTTCGGTAATACGTACGCTAAACGAAGCAAGGTGTACGTACTATCGAGGTATACCTGCATATGCTTTTGCATGGAACAGTTGCCCAAACCTAATAAAGAACATTAAAAAACAAGTGCGTACTTTGATCAAATCTACTAAAAGTTAGCTGACTAATAATTTCATTGGATTCTTGCATAACCACGCAAAAAAAATTGTCCGAAATAAAAGAAATAACAATAAATAATTACATTTTTGTGGTCCCATAATTAACCACGCAAAAAAATTGTCCGAAATAAAAGAAATAACAATAAATAATTACATTTTTGTGGTCCCATAATTAACGATACGGTCTTTAAAATAGTATTCTTGTGGTCTTTTTCATGTCAATGATCTAGGAATTTTTCAGAGATAAATTAAACTGTTATCAACATTCCAGATTTCACCAAATTTAGTAGAAATTTTAGAGTAATAAATATATAGTCACAAGCATTTGGTTAAATCGTTTGAGTTTATTAGTGCGGCAAACGGAAGTGATAAGAACGCAAACGGATAGAACTTGGTTATGTCAGTTGTATTCGGCTTTATTGTAAATGCAAACCAACATACAGTTAACAAAATGCACATGCAGACTTTGTTAACTATTTTATCCGATTGGCCAAAATTCCTAGAGCAAGAGTTACTATTTAAGCTTGAACTACTTCTTGGCTTTTCCCGTCTCCTGCTTGTTGCCTTGCTGCTGTGAAGACCTATATTTCTAGAAAAGGGAAAAGAGGCGTTTTCGCAATGTGTAGGGTAACCAACGTATTTTGGACCCCCTCAGCAGCTGTACATAATTTGGACACTTACAGCAAAACCAAATGCAAGTGTCCAAATTATGTACAGCTGCTGATGGGGTCCAAAATAGGTTGGTTACCCTACTGTAGTTTTACAGTAGATTATTATTGGGCCTGATTTTTTAAAAATATTTTTTGAAAGATGCAAAACAAGAGACAGAAATAATCAAGGAAAAAAAATTCCCGCTAAACCCATTGGAAAAATATTAAAAAGTTATTTTGAATATTTTGGCTGTGGGTACCTATTTCCGTTTAAACGGGGTTACTACTGTGTAAGGTCTTCATATATTGAAACTTTTGTTTCAATTTGATTGGTTGAACGTAGTTTAAAAATTTATGACCCGACAACGACGTATAAGTATGACCGGGCAGCCCTTAGGAGTTTCTTTTTTATAGGGCCACTGTAACGAATTCAATTTTCATCACCCGTCCCGATGCGATGATGAAACCACTGGTTTTTTGCCGTCGAATAATTCTCGCCAAACTTTTCAAAAGGACCTAAGTAACATTGAGAGACTCTCTTTGGGGTCCCTCTCTTCTGATTATTGCGGCGAAATAAATGCATTTTAACCAAAGTTTTCTTAACGAATAGCTAGCTTGTAACGCCAGCAACCGATTCATGCAAATGTGATGTATTAAAGTTACTTTGCATCACCGTGATAAGCGAAAGAGAAGAGACACGAAGAGAATCACTCATTGTTACTTAGGTCCTTTTGAAAAGTTTCGCGAGAATTATTCAAACGTGGAAAAGCGACGCTCAACCTTCCTCGACTTCAAATCATAAGGATGCCGAGTATCTTATTTTGGAATCATTTGTAACGCATGGAATCGCTTGGCGATTGACACGGACACGGGACACTTTGACACGGATTCTTATCGAGAAATTTCTCCAATTCAGTATCTTCGAAGATTTTCGGTTTTCCTTTACGCGGACGATGGTCAATTTTGTAGCTCTCGATGCGTATCAGCCGCTGTTTTCTTCAAATGAAAGAAGGAAATCAACATTTCGCGCAAATGACGATTAGTTGCTATACAGTAAATATTTTCGCACAACCAAAAGTGTATGACACAAGAAAAATGACTAATATGTCAAAGAGGTTTGTTTATCATGTATTTGGTTCAACAAAAATAAAATAACGTATCGTCTTTAAATAAAACCTACTCATATTCATTGCTGTTGTATGAAATTTTTTCGGTAAGCTTACTCGTGATACCGGCGCACCGTGTCTGTGTCCGATAGACTCAAGTGAGCACATCCGACCAATACACTCGAGCTCGCTATTAAAGTAAACTTCTCTTCAATCGTGTAGCGTCATAATACGGGCGCGCGAAACGATGAAATGATGATCCAATGAATGCCCCCGACCCCCGGCACAGTGCGGTTCGAATACTGTGCACACCGAATTGGCACACAATAGTGGGGATTCTAAAAATAACCGCCGCTGTTTTTTTTGTTGCTATTCCTACCAACAAACTCATGCTGCTCCCCAGCTTGTGACCGTTTTATTTTGCTTTGCACATATTTTTCATTTTTATCTTAGTTTTGATATGAGTCTGCCAGAACGAATGGTGCTTTATCTAATAATTGGAATTGAGTTTAATGTGCAAGTTAGCATAATTATGTTTTATTGCATTCACTTTCACCATTTGCATTATTGTTGTTTGTTTGTTAATCTACCCAGTTTGCGGTTTTTATCTGCATCATGTAATTATTATTAGTTATTTTATTAGTATACTTTGTTGGTATAAAATCTTAAACACGGAATTTAAAAAGGAAATGCCATATGAAATATATGCATGCCGCCTTGCTAGTATGCGCCGATCATCATGGGAATGACCCCACTAGCGTTAGCCTCCGGTTGTCTCTCGACGGGTGTCCACTTGTTGTAGAGGTCGATTCCCGCGCTACTTGACCAAAATAACGATGCAAACTACCTAATGTTCTGTGCATATGTAGCGGAAACGAAAATCACAAGCTCACATACTCAGTAGTACTACACAAGCTGCCGTTTGCCATGGTAACGACGCCACTGCGGCTACCAGCCATCCATGTATGAAAAATAGTGACGAGCGGCCTCGAGCGGATTTGATTTGTTGCTTTTGAGAGATACTACAGCTGCGCCATCGTACAACACAGCACAGCATCAAACATCAAAGTGAATATGCGATGCTGAGTCATCTACGTGAGGTTTACGCGAAATAGCTGAGGCTGCCATGAACAGTGAGTGTGTGCGGAGGGGGATTTTTTCGCATTGACAAACCAGTAAAGTCGTTAATTATACTTTGAATAAAAAAAGAAGTTACGTAAATTTAATGATGATGGGCTTGAACTTCTGACATTTTATTGTTAAATTGGTGTATAGCTCTAAATGGTGTGCCAAAGTTATTTTGTAACTTATAAGAAACTGGTCAGCTCCTATTTTACCAAATTTTTGGCATATAGGCTGGAAAATAGCTGTCTAAAGTCAACTGTTTTTCAGTTATATTTGCAGAAATGAAAACTATTTGTATAGTAAAAGTGGTTACTCATGTTATTCCGTAACGTTGGAATGTGATCATAAACTGTTTAATGAGTCTCGATTATTGCATGCCAGTAACATTGAGCTACTTTTCACCATCATTAACGCACACTATTATAAGCACTTTATATTTGGAAGTCAACACTTTTGGGCCGATTGTTGACCACAAGGTAACCAACCGTACCGTTCACTAAGCGGGTTCTATTAAATCAGACGATCAAAAGTTGAGGTCATAAGTAGTAGCCAGGGGGTGATTATTTGCGAAGGAATCTCTAACTTGTTTACAAACACTCATGCCTCTTAAGGTGGAAGAACAAAGTTTACCGCATAGTTGATTTCAATATTGGATTAATTGATCCTCAATTGATGTTAATTCAATTGCTTCTCACGAGAAATACTGTTCTGATCGCATAAGAAAAAGTTTGCAGAACAATATTTGAAAGGATCATTTCCCACCTAGAAGAAGCTAGTTAAGGTTAAACATAATATAAGAGGACATGACCGTTAATTTATTTTGAAATCTATATTTTTCATTTCGAATTTTCGATTAGATGCATGTTTTTGTTTGAAGCAGTACAAAAACATCGGTTTTTCTAAATAGAAATTTTAAATGCTTAAAAGTTTATTCGTGAATCAAGTTTTCTACCATAATACAAGCTAAGTGTTTCATTTGTTAATGTGAGCAATTTCTTATCATAAAACTCGTCTTGTGAACGGCATTATTGTATCATTGATATTACTTTACCTAGTAGAAAGGAAAATGGTTCGGATTCTGATAAATACTTCATTATTTTGATTTTATCGATTTATGGTCCTACCATACTAGATAGGTACATTGCTACTGATGTTTACAGATCGTAAAACGTGTTATACAAATATTGTTTCAATTCATGCAGTAATAAAAGTTATAAGTGCTTAATTTTTTTCTTGTGTTTTGTTGCCGCTGTTTTGTTCCCTCCCATGATGATGCTCCCGAAAGGCTGCTTGCTGTAGGTAATGGAGATCGGTCGGACGGAGCTTATACGATCAATTGGCACTTCACGCTGCTTTTTGTACCATAAAGCAAGCACCTATTGCGTCTATTACTCTAGGTTGATTGGTGATTAAAGAGCATGCTCCGCGAAGTTCGTCGTCATCATGGCAGGTTAATGTGTGCATTTCGCATGCATCGAGTAATTATCTGAACTTGTGTCGGTTTTGCTTGATTAATCTAGTCATGGGAGAAAGTGACATAGTTTCTTTACGACTTTGTGACTCATAAGGAAACTTGACCCCATAATATGAAATTAAATCTTCATCAACCGACCGTATCAAGGTTAGCGGGGAACTTCTGGATAAGTGTTTGGACTTCCTGCTAGATTTTTTCCATCATGTGTGATTTTTTTCCCTTCCATAATGAGAAACGTTAGTTTAAAATAAAGCTTCACACAAAGCGAACAGCAAAACTACATTATTTTTGGCAGTTGTTAGCATCGCAATACTTGAATTGAAGTACTATAAAAATGAAAGTGAATGCTTAACATGATTTATTCATGAGCCAAGTGCCTGCCAGCCCATTTATACTTAAGCAGGTTTCGTTTCTATTTGCTGCTGGATGAAAGCGCTACCGTACGATGTGATGGCGGTACGCTCGTGCGATTCTTCCATTCATCCGTATAAGCGAAGTGGAGGAATAGTGACGCAAAAGAAATCATGCGACGTATTTTTCATTAAAAGAGTGTTTTGAATGTCATGTGCTTATTTTCCAAAATTAACATACAAAATGAGCCGACGCCGACGGGTCCCAGAATTTCGTAAAATTCCGTGTATAAAACTATAGAACATAGTTTTTTCAATAGTTTTGCGGAATAAAGTTTTGCTGTATCTCTTGAAGTTACGGTGCTACAATGCTAGTAGCTCATTAGTAGTTAAGTGAACGTTCAATTAGTTATTAATGAGCTACTAGTATTGTAGCACCGTAACTGCAAGAGATACAGCAAAACTTTGTTCAGTGAAATTCAAGATAATAACTAGTTCTATAAATAACTTTGTCAAATTTTGCTTGACTGAGACGGTATTGTCATATGAATCAAAATTGAATCAAAGTGATCGAACCATCCCTAGCTGGAGCGCCGATGAAAATTTTGTGGAAAACTCCAGATTAACAAAATATTTACCACATTTTTACTAAATAAAGTTTCTAAGGTTTGATTCTATTTTGTTATGAATCAACAGTGGATAACTTGCGAAGTAATGTAACTGACGTTGACGAAACAAGTACAATGTGTAATTCTTTCTAGTATGTTTTGTGGGTTGTTTTGATTGAATAACATTAATAAGTAATCGTTAAAAGGTAAATAAACTCGAAGTTGTGATTTTCAACTCTGATTTGCTTTCATCATTATCTTCAAAAAGAGCATAGTTTTGAAAGCATTCGTTTTACATTTTTCTATCCAAGGACATACTGAAATTCCATGCAATCACATAAAAGGTCTACTGTTTTAGTTAGCCAGTATAGTGAACAAATACTAGGTCCGACGTCAAAAAATGGCCGCCTACGTTATACTGTAACGGTTAAAGAATGCTCGGTTGAGTTTTTTTTACCAAACTTTGATGTTTTTCATCGTTAATTATTTTCGTTGGGTGCTCGTTGGCTCTGATTTTAGAACAGAAATTGTTTTTTTCAAATTTACGAATAGAAATACTTGATTTACTAAAACTAACAGGTTCATTCCAGTGAAATCCAATGAAAACGACTTTTGGGATCGAATATCTTTTATAATAAGTGGAAGTCAGATTCACAAAATCGCTGCTTGTATAATGAAGGCAGTGCAGTAATTGTCCTGGACTCTAACACACTTGGTTGCGAAGTTTTTCAAATAAATAAACAGAAGTTCAAGTTCCGAGTGCGGAATCTCAACAGTTTTACTCTGAAGCGGGGAAATATTAAATTTTTCGTTATGGTATTTTTGAATGATTTATATTTCTGAAGTCCTTGATGAGTGATCCTAAACATTGTTAAATAATAAGGTAATGTTGATGAATCATTAGGGTAAGTGCTCCAGTAATGGTGGAAGTATGCTATAGCAAAGCTTAGCTTAGCTTGGGTAGATTGCCCATAATTGCACTCCGCGATTGGCCGCATCAGTAAGATTGCATAAAGAACCAATTGAATGATGCTGGGGAGTAGCATGACATTCTCATTGTGCAACTTGAACTAATTAAGTGACAGTATGCTATAACAGAGTACTAAAAAGTATTTTGAATGTTCATTTTATCGATTTTCAATCAGAATTGATGGCGCTTGCCAGAAGGTTGGTCCTTGAAAGATGGTCCTACATTGTGTCTGATGGTAAGGTTCGAGTTACCCCGGAATGAAGATTAGCCCTGATGGCTTTGATTCCAAGTGCAAGGTCGTAGATGCCCGCGCCAGACCCTCAGGTGTTTTCGGTCCACGAAAGTAGAGTCAATAACTTTTAATCACACACTTTATTTATGTACATCTAACTAAATAGATATAACGACGACAAACAATTTAACACTTTTAAATTATTCTTTATTAACTATAGTATCTCTTCACTTTAACGTTTGATCAGTATGAGACTTAGTATGCTACTGAAGGCTAACAGCCGAGTAGACAGATCGGTCGGGTACTTGGCTAAACGATCGAGTGAATGTGGCTGCTAGAACGGCTAGACAAACTCGCCTATTGCGCACCCGTTAGCACCAGCTGCGAAGTAAGAAGGCAAAATCCCACTTCGTGCTGCCAGAGCCAACAAGAATATATAGTAATCTGGTGGTCCATCATGTTGCCTTTAAATTCATACCATTACTATTTAATTCAATAAAAATATTGCTTTTCTTAACGATAACTCATGTCGCTATAGTTATGGCAACGTTCCTATAATAGCGTGAGGTGTTCCTATAATGGTAGTACTTTGTTGATCGTCCTTAGAAACCTTCAATATGCAACGGATTTTCTACGACATAACACGTAATGTATCGACATCCATTTATTATCTGTATTTTTTTCACTGAAACTTCAGCTGATTTGTCAGAAAAGCACTAAAGCTAGCTTCTTTTTATACCGGATTGCATTCAAATATCACCGTATGTGGCTCAAAAAACGCAGAAAGAATATTCGCCGTCAATGAAATAGCTAATCAGCAGGATCAGTGAGACTTTCCATTAGTAAAAAAACATTCTGCGGAGCCTAAAAATATACTCTTAGAATGGAATTAAATATCGAGTATTCCTTTTTTTGCAACATGAAGTATTTCGCTTCCAAAAATATGCTTAAACATCAATTATTTTCCACATACATTTTCAAAATAACCCTAAATGATGGCGTCAGTATGTGCATGAAAAAAGTTTGTAGTTGTAGAGTGTTTGGAAAGTTAATATTTTCATTGATATAGGTCTACGTCTTAGCGCAAGGTATCAAAAACCTGCTTGTGTCGGCCTGATAGATTTCGTCAAGCTTTTGATGTATAAAATGGTGGCAATCGTAGAAAAATTGTAGGTTAATCTGGCCCATTTTTGACTCATTTTCATTACATTTTTCTAAAAAGGGTCTTGATTTTGGCACGGTTTCGTTTTTGGCAACAACGCACTTGTTGAAATTAAAGAAAAGAAGAAAAAAATTTTCCAAATTAAATTCTACTGTTTATGTTTATTCCTGACAGATACGTATTTCGCCTATGACTTGCAGGCTTCATCAGTGTCTGTTTTCGAACATTTTCTATAGTTTCAGGTTTCGTATTTTACTATAAGACGCGCCAAAAACATCACGCATTTGTTGCCAAATTCGAGATCCTAACTGTAGTTCCATTTAAATAGTCATAAAGCTTACTTCACTTAGAATTGGAACAAATTTTTGCTCATATTCTGGTGCTCTTGGTGGACGGATTTGGCGCCCTCGTGTCGGAAATTAGCTTCACCTATGTATTTTTGGCATTCCGCAAAACGACTGTATTTTGTAAACAAGCAACATGGAGGCCGAAAGAAGGGAAAAAATTGTGCACAGTTATTTGGAAAATCCATCATGGTCTGCATCTAGGCTAGCTAAACAGCTGAAATTGCCCAGAAATACCGTATGGCGCTTTTTCAAACGGTATAAGAAACATTAATGTTTCGATTTGAAATGTTTCGTTAATGCTTCGATTCGAAAGCCTCAAGCTAATCATCGGAGTGGAACTGTCGACCGGAAACTGCGTGGTAAGATTTTGAAGATCATCAAGAGGAATCTCAATTTGTCGGACCGCGATTTGGCCAGAAAATTCGGTGCTGCCCAAAGTACCGTGAGGAGAATTCGACTCCGGGAAGGAATCAAGTCGTATCGAGCTTGCAAACAGCCAAACCTAACCATAAAACAGAATAGTGTGGCCAAAATCCGTGCTCGGAAGCTATACGACCGCGTGCTAACCAAGTTCGACGGTTGTCTTCTGATGGACGATGAAACCTATGTCAAGGCTGACTTCGAGCAAATGCCAGGTCAAAAATTTTACTTGGCAACGGCTCGAGGGGATGTTCCAAGCAAATTTAAATTTGTTTTTGCAGACAAATTTGCACAAAAATTTATTATTTGGCAGGGCGTTTGCAGGTGTGGCAGAAAGTTTCCGGTACAAATAAGACAATGTCGTCGGAACTGTACCAAAAGAGTGTCTCCGAAAACGAATTTTGCCGTTCATTCGATCCCACCACCAACCCGTGATGTTTTGGCCAGATTTGGCAAGCTGTCATTACAGCAAAGTCGTTCAAGAACGGTATGCAGAGAAACGGGTCTCGTTTGTTCCGAAAGACCTTAACTCACCCAATTGCCCCCAGTTCCGCCCTATGAGAAATACTGGGCAATCACGAAGAGGAGACTCAAAGCAAAGAGAAAAGTTGTGAAAGACATCAATCAGATGAAGGCCTGGTAGAATAAGATAACCAAAAGAATGGACGAAGAAAGTGTGCGCCGCCTAATGAGCCATATTACAGGAAAAGTTAGAGAACTCCTTCGAAACCATGACAAATAATTTTATCCGTATTTTTTCTTAAAAGTATAAAGAAAATGCGTTCTTTTTCTTAAAAGTATGAAGAAAATGTTGAAAATATATTACTTTTCCGAATGGAAATATTTTTTCAACCTTAATATATTTATACCGTTCCCACCCTTATATACCCTAAAGTCCTATAAAGGTATACATTTATAGGGTTTTAAAAGGGCCTAATACATTAATATATGACAATATTTTATGACGTTGAATTGAAAAATTTATTCTATAGAAATGCTGCAAAAAGGTATTGTATGTGGTTCTTATTTGTATTCATGCTAGTTAGTTGAGTGCCTGATCTTGCTTGGTGGCACATTTTTTTGACGAAGACTACGTTTTACGGTAAGGTTTGGGATAGGGTTTCATTCCGAAAATTCAAAAAAAGCAAGCGTCATGAAAATATGAAAGATTTTGAACGCCAATTATGAATGGATTTTCATGGCTTTGATACCGATTGACTCTTAATAGATGTAGCAATTACGTGATTTCTTTTATAACTCTTTTTCAATCACCAATTAGTAAAAACTAACAAAAAGTTTCAAAATCAAATCTCCCCACACATTTACTTCGTGATCGCCTTGCTTCACAGGCAGGGACGACAGGTAAACACACCATCTGTTTACTGTGATTTCAATTTCTTTATTTTTAGAAAAAAAAGTGACACAGCCAACTCGTCCCAATAGGTCGAAGATTCTTTACAACGTTCATACTTATATTAATTTGATATCTGTGCTTGGAAAGTACGCCAGAAAAAGTAATAAAGTACTCTCGTCCCAACAAAATTTGTTAGGATCGCTGTAAGTCTAGTCCAATTTGATGCCCTGAAAATGATCAGTTATAAAGAAGCAGTTAATTTACTGTTTATGTTAATGCTTTTTGGATACCTAGAGGTTATTGCTTTTTGAATAATATAATAAAACATTTTGTCTTACATATTTAGCCTATTTACAACAAAATAGATTTCTTTAGCTGCTGATGGGCTCCAGATTGAGCAGATTGTCCATATTGAATGCAACCGAATCTTCATTGTCAGTTTATGTTCCTAAAATCTTCAATAAATGCAAACTTATTTATGCGTCACTTATCCTCGCGGTACCCTCTCTTGATGTGATAAGGGTATAAACGGTTTTTTTCACTCAATGCTAATGTCGCAGCGATAGTTAACATGCTGGCAGTGAGCACCAACAACAAAAACTTTTCACCTTGCCACCATTTGTGAACTTAGTAGCTAGTTTGAATTATAAAAACAAAATTAAAATAATTTTACGCAGTGCGACCAGATAAAGCCGGTGCCAAATCCTTGACTCGACGGACGGTTGGTTTTGTACTGAAACGTATGAACGTGGCCACGACCGTTTCGCTTTTACTTTCATACACATAATGTATCGAACAATTCAATGGGTAGGTTTTCGACAGTTGTGATATCAACAGACCCAAATTAGAGCACACCAATCAGTTTGCTGTAGCACCAACGTGAATCAGACAGTCGACGTCGATTTTAAAGACCACATTATCACATTAAATCAGCTCCAATGTTTATATATGCCATAATTTGCCTCAAATTGACGATGGGATGAACTAAGATTGTAAAAATCTTAATAAAACTTTTTGGTAACAAACCACCTGAAATGAGTTGATTACAGTTTTGTGAAAAGAAGCCAATTTTCGGTTGTCGTTTCGTTACAGAATATCACTACTAACAGGCTTCTCTTGTCAGCTGGTGGTGAGCAAATGCTTGCAATTTGATGGGTATTTGTAGATAGGCGGGATTGAATGACTCGAGGTGTAAAAATAAGGCGACCACATGCGATTTTTAGTGGCAGATGTTATTGAGGAAAGTAACGGCGTACACCAACAATTACTTTTAAATAATATTTTGAATATATGTTGCAGTTGATGGTTTCCATAATTGATACGAAATTTGACTTTTTAGTAATCAAGAATATTATTTGAATTGCAACTCAGCTCGTCGGCTATTCTTTTTTGGATGAATTTCATATATGTTATTAGCCACAACTTGTTCGAACCCAAATCGCATGAAGAGGAATCGTTCGTACGACTACAAGAAATGCCGAACGACGGCTTTATAATTATTCCTGGCGAGCATCCAATTAAGATCGGCAAACTTCCATATCACCATCGTTAAGTTATTGTTGTTCCTCGTCCTACCGTCGTCGTCGTCGTCGTTGGTTGCTGTCTGGTGGTTGGATTGCAGGAACGGCATCGTCGTGGGTCCCGTTTCTTCCCCCTCGACTCACTGAGTTTATACATCACAACAAAGCCTTGCAGTGCTGCAGAATCACGATAATGATAATGATTGCTCCAGGAGATTTAGCCCAACACTTTCATAAACGCAAAGCAACCTCATCCGGCGCAGAGCTATCCGGTCGCGGTGGCGTGAACATTTGCATTGGCATCCCAGAGCTGGCATTCCCGAATAGAGAGAGAGCACGTACACAAATTCACACTCATTCGATTGTACTACATTCATCCGTCTGCATGTGGGTGCCGCTTACTGTAGAGTGGGGTTAGTTTGGTCAGGAGTTTTATTTTAATTGGATCAAATTTGAGAAATTTACCTGTTTGGTAATTTTTAGTAGTCTATTGCTTTTCTGTGCGGACTTGAACCACTGCATTGAGACTGATCCTGGTGTGTGGCAATTTACCAACTGCCAACACAACGTCATAATAGTTATCTAAAGTTGAGAAAAGTGGATCCAAAATGACTCGAAATAAAGACAAAGTTGGTCAAAGTGGAATAAGCAGGAGAATGTTTAGATCAACCTCGAGTTTTTAGTCTTGACCTCGAAATGCGGTCAAACATATTTATTAATATTTTTTTAAACGGTGGTTCTACAATTAATGAAGCGACGGTAGGGGAAAGTATTGAAATTTTTTTGGGAATGGAAGGGGAAGAGTGGAAAGCCCACGCTGAGAATCGCGGCTAACACGCTGACAGACGAACAGCGTCACGCGCAGTACCTTTCAAGTCGTAAGGGCCTGCACAGTGTCGTCGTCCTGATAGTAAAAACAAGTTAGATTAAAACTTCTCGGTCGGTGGTTTCTACAGTAGACGGAGGAAGAGGCACAATTTGTGTCTAACAATAACCCAACCAGATCCGTCGCTACCTTAATAAGGGGGGTTGCGCAGTCTCCTTTTTTCCAGCGCCTCTATGGTTCAAAGGTACAAGTACCAGCGAGCCACACGCCCTGGCGTGTTTTGCGGGTACGAATCCAGTTATAATCTCTGATTATAGCTTGGTTCGACCCATGCACCTTCCAGCATTGGATAAAAGGTAGGAGTCAAAATGACTACTTGTCAAGCATAGCTACTAATACCCCCCCTTCCTTTCCGTTCTTCCCCTCCTTCACCAAAAAATTTTCATTTCTTTGCTCTACCGCCCCCCTTCATCAATTGTAGAACCATCGTTTCAAAAAAATATTAATATATATGTATGACCGCATTTCAAGGTCAAGACTAAAAACTTGAGATTAGTCTAATTTCATGTCAAATTTTCAGCCCAATTTCAAGTCAAATTTCGAATGCAATTTTAAGTCCAGATTCAAATCTAATTCCATGCCAAAATCCGAGACCAATGTCAAATGCTCAGACCACCCAGTTCGCTTCGATGCTGGTCTAATAAACAAATCGTCGTATGTTGAAATGTTTAGTGGGCGGAGCTGCTAGACAGTTTAGTAGGGTCGTTGCACTTGCCTCATAATTGTCGATATAGAAGGGTCATGCTTTTTAAGGACGACTAAACTCAAGGCATTGCTTTTTGATGCTGAAGTGCAATTTTCAGTCCAATTTCATGTCTAAATTCGAGATCAATTATAAACCCAGTTTCAAGTCCCAATGCGAAGCCAACTTCAAGTCCAAATTCGAGTCTAGTTTCAAGTCCAAATAGGAGTCCAATTTCCTGTCAATTTTTTAAGCCCAATGTCAAGTTTATCTGCGGAGCCAATTTCTAATCCAATTCCAAGTGCAAATTCATGTCAACTTTTAAATCTAGATGCGAGTCCAATTTCACGTGCAATTTTAAGGCCAGTTTCGAGACAAAATTCGAGTCCCATTTCAAGTCCAGTTTAACATCTAAATTTGACTCCAATTTTAAATCCTTTTTCAAGTTCAGATAGGTGTTCTATCTATCTCTAGTCCAATTTCAAATCGAAATTCAAGTCTAATTTTCAGTCCAAATGCTAGTTCAATTTCATAGCAAATTTGAACTCTAATTTCAAGTCCGAATTAGAGTCAAATTTCAATTTCAAATTCAAATCCAATTCTAAGTCCAATTTCAAAACTATCTTCATGTCAAAACTCAACCCCAATCCCAGGTGCAATTTTAAGCCAAACTGCAAATCCGTTTTCATGCCAAAATTCGAGTCCAATTTCATGTCCAAATTGCAATCTAGTCCGATTTCAAATCCAATTCGAGTCCAAATTCGAGTTGTAAATCCAGATGGGAGTGCAATTTCATGTCAAATTAAGAGTCCAATTTCAAGTCAAGAGTCGAGTTCAATTGCAAGTGGAAATTCTAGTATAATCTCAAGTGCGATTTCAAGTCCATTTTCAAATTCTGTTTCTGATCCAATTCTGCAGTCTGAATTCGAGCGTAGTTTCTAGTTCAAATGTGAGTCCAATTTGAAGTCCCATTTCAAGAATCCAACTAATAGTTCTATGTCAAGTATAAATTCAAGTCCAATGGTCGGTGTCAAATCCGACCGGACTGGAGTCGTAAAACTAAAAAAATGAGTTAATGACAGCAAACGATCAAGAATTTTCTAAGCTATATTTTACTCTAATCAGATTACATAAATGTTGCAAACAGCCAGAGTAATGCGATAATTTCGAACCATTAATAGCTATAAACCATACAGAGCTGTAAACTTTGAATTCGTCTTTCTCGAAATCAGAATTTGTCACTTGGTTCCGTCTGCTTTAACACCGACGAAATGTGAGTTAAATTTTTAGTCTAATTTTAAGTCCAAATTCGAGTCTTATTTCAAGTCTAAATGAGAGCTAAATTTCAGGTTAAATTTCTTGTTCAATTTCAAGACCAAATGCGAGTCCAATTCCCAGTCCAATTTCAAGCCCATTTTCGAGTCCAAATGCGAGTCCGAATGTCAAATTTTAAGTCCAAATTCGAGTGCAATTTCACTTCCAAATTCAAATTCAATTCTAAGTCCAATTACAAGTCTACTTTCAAGTCTGAAATCGAACCCAATCTCAAATCCAATTTGAATCCAAACTTCTAATCCGATTTCATGTCTAAATTCGCGTCCAGTATCAAGTCCAAAGGCCAATCTAGTCCAATTTCAAGTTCACTTCGAGTCTAGTTTTAAGTCCAGATGCAAGTGCAATGTCACGTCAAATTTTAAGCCCAATTTCAAGTTTCGAGTCCAATAAGTCTAATTTGAAACCTTTTTTCAAGTCTACATTGAAGCCCAATTTCAAGTCCATATACGAGTTCAATTTCATGTCAAATTTTAAGTCCAAATTCGAGTTCAATTCAAATTCCAAATTCAAATCTAATTTTAAATTCAGTTTCAAGTATATTTTCATTGGGGCGAACCAACTACCAGTTTAAAGCCCCGTTAAAAAGGTAAATAAATAAGTATATTTTCATGTTGAAATTCGTGCCCAATCTCTAGTGTAATTTCAAGCCCAATTTCATATATAAATTTAAGTCCAATTTCAAATCCAAATGAGAGTTCAATTTCAAGTCCAAATTTAAGCGAATTCTAAGTCTACTTTCAAATTTAAATTGGATTTCAATCTCAATTGCAATTTTAATCCAAATTTCAAGTCCATTTTCTATTTCAATATAGATCTAGTTTCACATCTAAATTCGAGTCCAATTTCAAGTCCAATTCTACATTTAATTTCAAATTCACAATCGAATCTGGTTTCAAGTCTAAATGCGAGTCTAATATGCTGTCTAATTTTTAGTCACAACACTTGCATTTCCAAATTACAGAATAACATATCTGAGTTTTAGCTATCTAGAATATACATAAAATAGAAGTTCTTTGGTCCTCAAACCATGAAAATATTATAAAGCAAACTATTTGACAATATATAGCTTTAACGACAAATCCGAAGATGATGATTTTTCCACACCACACGTTAGACAAAATTACTACTGGCAGTAATTGCAAGGTGATTCAAAAATGTATTAAGTTTACTTTTAAAGTAAAAAAAATATTAGTAAATCATTAGTTTGGAGTCGCCATTTCTAACAGCCGGATCGATTTCCAAACCAACTCACCGTGACGGTCGTTTCCATATGGCTGCCAACTGTATCTCACTTATAAAAAAGCACCCGATTAATGCACTTTGCATCATTTTCATCTGCGGCTATCACCGATGATGACGATGATGGTGAGCATGATGATGATGGTGATGCTGTGTGATGCTAGTAATTACAGAGGATTTCAAAGGGATCGTCGTATTACCTCCACTCTTCGGTTCGTGCATAATTTTCGATCTTAGCCAGGGAGTAATCCCCTTTACGTTTAACGAGACCGGAGTATATTGCATTAATTCACTTACAAATGGTGCATATTGCTCATAGCGATGTTGCCTCAGTTTACAATAATAATTTACGACATATTATGAGCCAGCACCACAATGAGCCGTTAACAAACGACAATCGGGTTTTGTTCGCTAGAACAAATTGTCGATTATACCAATACTTTTTCCCGATAAAATCGCAACCAATGGCGACGGCGAAATGAAAAATGTGCAATAAATAATTATCGTTTGTTGCATTTAAATCATTCGCCCCGTTCGTTCCCGTTTCACACGCCCTGGAGGAGAGTCGCAGAGCACAAAAACTTCCCCGTACGATGATTACTCGACTGATACCGCTTCTGCTGAAGACAAGCAAGGAAGGAAGGCAGCCTCGTGCTGCAGGATGGGAGGCTCTACCACGCACAAATGGGTTATAATATTGGCCTGGCCGTCATATTTTCTCGCTTCATCGTCAGTTAGCTGCTCTATACACGAAAATTTGTTAGTGTTGCTTGTTTTGTTGTAAAACCATATCGGATAAATAGAAGCTTCTAGCTTGATCACCGGTTTTCCACCATTTTGGTTGGAAAAATTTTCAAAATTTATATTGAATGTAAATTATCACTGATTTGATGCTTCGCAGGATGCATTGTGGCTGAAGGAGAAATAATCTCATGTCATTATGTTCAATTTTATATAAATTACAGTGATCATTTATTTTGACATGATTCATAATGAAGCTATTTTTTCATTGGGTCTGAGGCAGTTTTTATTTCCGTCCTCATCGCTTCGAATGAACTAAATTTTTGATTTTAGGGAAACAAAAATAGTAATTGTTTTACCAATGTAAATTGATTAAACTGGCACCATAAACGAAATCTTTAATTAACCGAGTAAACAAACTAAATGGTAGTTGAGAGTACCACTTCTTTATTGACCTATTTTTCGTCTAATAATGATCCGACTAAGAAATTTTTTCCATCTATGGACATTATCACTATGATCAAGATTCTGTGATCTGTTGTGGCATAGTAAAGGTGTTTTCTGTACTCCACACTTCATTCTTTATTGCAGTATCACTATTGTGTAGGCGTGTAAGGTTCCCACAAAATTCTGAGCTAAACTGATAAAAATTGTTTACTTATTCAGAGACCAGTTTCTATTTTGGACGGATGAATACGTATGATTTTTTTCAGAATCAACTTCTCTGGTACGTAAATCTATATGCTTAATTTAGCATTCCGCACGAAATCTACGATTGGACTGTGTATAATTCATATTACCAAAAAATTCAATCGCTAAACTGCCGAGGAAATCTACACGGCCAAAGTTTCGTGATACTTTGGTACTGCATGCGCCTCCTCCTTGGTCGGTTGAGGCTTGAGGGTCGTGTTGTCGCCTCGGCGTGATTCCAACATAAACTTGTACCGGTTCTAGATGCAGATAACAATTGGGCTATAAACTACTTTCGTTTGCCGTGCGCCCCCGGGTAGTGTCACCGGGAAGAAAGCAAGCCGGGGCGACCTCCTGTTTTCCTTTTGTATTTGCTGTCCCCCTACACGCGTGCTCTGGTCGGAATATGTTTGTCGTCTACCAGTCAATGAAACGGCCAAAATCTGTATTCGGTAGATTTGGCTTTTTGTTTCAGATTTTTCTGTTCCGATTTTCGTTATTTTTTTTTTGTTTTCGGGTTGCAGATCACGAGTTGCCCCCATTCGACCTCCACATCGTATCTTCTGTCGGTGCGGTGTTATTCGTTGTTGGCAGCCGAGGATCGCAAGGGTCGTAATTTGAAATTCAAGTGATTAACTCTTCTGAGCTCGAGCAACAACGACGAGGACGACGACGACGACGATGACGACCGAATTGCGGAGAAGAGGTTCTGGGTTTAACCTCAACACACCTTCGCGAAACGGAGATCTCCGTTGCTCGATAGGGCCATTACCTGATGCCGCTCGAATGGAGAAGCATGTGAACTTTGCAAACTTGGGGCGTGATGCGCTGCTACCTTTCGTTTGGCCCCTTTTTTCCACTCCAGAGCGAAAAAATGGGCCAGACCGTGTTTATTAATTTAATTAACAAATTAATTTTCGACAACAAATTGGAGCGATAAATCTGCAGCTTGTTTTGCATGACAAGGGGAATTCCGACCGCCTTCGCGGTCGTAGTCACCGTCGTCATCGTCGTTGTCGTCGTCGGTGAAGCGAATCAGTGGTACCGGGATGGACACAGATTTCAATCACGTGCAGTACGTGTTCGATGTGTCGTATATCGCGCGTTCTGCTCCGATTTCAACGGGATTGATTTTTAAAATCTCGAATTATGGAGTAGTCAAGAGAGACAGGTGGTGAAGAGGCGGCGCGTCGGTGCGTGAAGTATATTTTCTTGCTTGACGTGTATCGCCCGATTTGCATAGGTATGGAAGCATGGATGGGAGGTGAATGGAATTCTCTCACGTGCATCATCATGCATTGAACCTAGTGCATCGATACATATCTAATTGCAACCTGATGGTTGGCTTGTTTATAGTTTGGAACCGTTTTTCTCAGTGACTGTCTGATTTGAGATGCAACATTGCGTTTGTGTTTATTAGACTAATATGGATTTGACATTTTGAATGCGTAACATCCATTATTTTGTGTAAATTTTTAATTTATTTTGTAGTCTAGACTGTAGTTTGCCGCAGGCTGGGGCACACTGCAGCTTCTCTTAAATTTAGAATTTTTTGATATTTTTTGAAACGATGGTTCTACAATTGATGAAGGGACGGTAGGGGAAAGAAATGAAAATTTTTGGTGAAGGAGGGGAAGAGCGGAAAGGAAAGGGGCGATGGGGGTGATATTGGTAGCTACGCTTGACAAGTGATCATTTTGACTCCTACCTTTTGTCCAATGCTGGAAGGTGCATGAGTCGAACCAAGCTATAATCTGAGATTATAACCGGATTCGAACCCACAACACCCGCCAGGGCATGTAAAAGTGTAAATCAAACTAATTTTTGTAACCGTGAAGTTCGCAGTTTTTAATTTAATCTGCCACTATTTTTGCAATAAGTAAATTAATTGCATAAAAATAGTTCTATTTTCAAGTCCAATTTCAAGTCCAGTTATAAATTAAATTCCAAAGCTAGTTTGAATTCTAATTTGAGCTTAATTTCAGTCCAAATGCAGTGATTTTTCATACCCAATTTTAACACTGAAATGAAGTCCAAATTGAAGTCCCAAACTGGACAAACGAGATGAAAAAAGAGGAAAATATACATGGAAAAATGAATAACAAAAGAAAAATCGTGAGACAATGGGTTTACCCACCCACGTACAATGAGAACGTACAGTGAGAAGGGACGTACAATGAGAAAAATGTGAAAAAGAAAAAAAGGAAAACGTGGAAGAAAAGAAGACTGGACAAAAAAGGAAGAGAATGGAAGAGAGAGTAAGTAAAAACAATAAAACGAGGAACATGAGAAAGAACATCATAAAAACTGGATGAAAAGCTGAAAAACGGAACAAAACAAACGAAGAAAAGGAGATGGAAAGAAGATGAAAAGAAAAGGAGGAAATTCGAGAGCTGGAAAATTAAAAATCAAGAACAGAACAGAACGGGACTGAAATTGTAAGAAAAAAATACTTATTTAAAATGAACATAAAAAACAAACAATAAAAACAACAAGAAAATCAAAATTGAAAAGTGTGAAAACGAGACAGGAAAAGAAGAGAAAGAAGAAACAGTGAGCCGAAAAACAAAAAACGAGAACGGAGAGGAGGACAAACGAGACAAATAGAGGGAAAATGTAACAGAAAACATGAGAAACCAAAAGGAAAACGAGAATTGGCAGAAAGGGAGAGAGAGAGAGAGAGAGGAGAGAGAGAGAGGAGAGAGAGAAGAAAATCAGCGATGATAGAAACGAGAAAAACGGGAAAAAGCGTCAAACGGGATATAAAAGGATCGGGCAAAATTAGAATAGGATGAGAACATGGGACAGAAAAGAAGAAAAACAGGAAAACTGACCAAAGAAACAAGTAAAACTGTATAGAAAAAGACAAAACACGTGATATAATAAAGGAAAACCGAAGAGCGAAGGGGAAAAAGAGATTGCAACAGAAAAAATGAAGCTTCTAAAAGAGGAAAAACGCAACAAACAAAGACGGAAAACGAGATAGGGGAGCGTTTTAAAAAGACGAAAACTGGAAACGAAAAAAGAAGAAAAATGATAAAGAAAAGACGAGAAACGCGAAGAAAAATGGGACAGTGAACGAAGAAACATGTAATAATGGTACCGCAAACATGGAACCTCCATACCATTACTACCGAAAGCATGGAAAACATGTGACCAAAAACAGGCTCCTGATTGGGCGCTATAATTTCATGGTAAGAATCGCCCTCATTAAGCAAAGACTCAGACCAACTATACACGTACGTTCGCGTTACATAGTTTATCTCCGATTCACTCTAAATTAGACGCGAGGCGATGCTTAACAACAAACGAGCTTAGAGAGAAATGGGAGTGTGTATGTGTTAGCTCTTTCTCTCCTCTTTCTGTCAGTATTTTTTGTTTTGTTTATGCTTGCCAAGTTTTGCTTGCACAGAAATCTCGGGAAAACTTTACTGTACAACCTTTAAAAAGCGAATATGCTGCGGTTTCGACTGTTCACCATATCCTAAGATGATCACAAGCAAGGTAGTGGAAGACCAGCCAAAATTATGGACGCAGAAGGACATCGTTCTCTTTCTTCAACAATAAGCCCTCTGGGTTGTTTATCAATTAAGATGCACCAGACGCATGTTTGTAGAAAATTTTGATCCTGTTTCTACAAAAACATCATGCAGATGGACATAGGGATGGAAAACATATCGATACTTATCGATAATATCGATATTTCCGAGGCATCGTCGACCATCGATAAAATTTTTGAATTAACGATAATTATCGATATTTTTAAACTCTTGGTTATATGACATACCGCCCCTATTAAACACCCGCATTCACTTCTTCACCAGGCAATTCACCCTTTGGGCCACCATTCGTGTACAAATTTTGTCTAAGAAGTTCGATGAGTTTAGGCTTTGCCAACATGTTAAACATGTTCGACATGGCTGACAGAAATCGGACAAAAATTCGGCAGAAAAATCTGAGCAAAACCGCGTAAGGCAAAGTGTCTGCTAGAAACGGTTGTTGCCTTGCTGCTTGATTTCACGGGTAACAGCGGGAAGATATTTGACAGAAAGTCTGGAAGAAAAAAGATTTCGCTGCTAGACATTTGGGTGGATTTCGCATAAGCGAGGTTCAGCACTCAACTCGAATAACCTAACCAACCAAGCTCAACATATTCATGTTGGTTACTGTCACACACATATAGCGAATTCATAAATTAACCTGGCTCAGGTCGATTAGCACTCAGTTTTAATCGAAGTGCTGTCAAAGCGTTCATAAATTATTCGAGATTACATTTCGGTTAAACTGATAGCATTCAGTTTGAAGCGCAGGTTAAAACTGTCTAGCATTACGGTTTACGGGTCGATCTATCAAACTGCCCGTATCGTTCACAAATTTCGGGTTCGAGTTAGCATGAACCCAGGTTAATTTATGAATTCGCTAATAGAGTATAAGGAACGCTGTCAGTGCCTTGCTTGGTTGGTCAGTGCCTCACCTGTCAATATATGGTTTGCATTGAAAATTATCGATACTTATCAATAATATAGATAAAATGACGGGAAATATCGATTGTTATCGATAACAATTTTTGGCGATAATTGCCATTCCATTGGACAATACGTGTTTTGGCCGGATAGAGCATCATCGAATTATGCCAAAAAAACACAATCGTTCCTGAATACCCATTCGATCCCATTTTTACCCGAAGACCACGACCCATAAAATCTATCTCAGTGCGTCCAATCGAGGATTTCTTCGGGATTTTGAGTTCCTTGGTGAGCAAAAATAACTGGAGAGCCATGAATTGCAAACAGTTGATTGGTAGAATCAAGAGATGTATTCGCAAAGTTGACCTGACGGTCGTACAACGCTCCTGTTTCGACGTCAAACGAAAGCTTCGCCGAATAGCCGATTATGGACCATTTTCAAACGTACACTAATTTTTTTTCAACAATGGATTATGTATTTTTCATTTCGGTAAATCAGATCTTCTTCATGTATCTTTGTCTTTTTTTGACAGCTTGAGAAAAAAAATTCCAAAATTTTAGTTGTCACCCGTTAACACAAATTGGAACAACAAACGGCACTCATTCCAATTATTTTGCACACGTCCTAACCCCTTTTTTCTGCAACGCGCATTTGACAGTTCACTTCTCTGCGATGTTGCTTTTTGTTCATCAACGCAAGCGGTGGGAGTCGCAGTTTTCCATACCGTCATTTTTCGCGTTTTTCACCGTTTGCTACGTGGTTTCCAGGTCCATAATGGATTAAGGTAATCCTGAAGTATATGTAAGTGGTTTTGTCCACAAATAAAATAATTTGGCAATTGTAATCAAGAGGAACAGTCCAAAATTATTGTTATTGTTTATTATACATTATTGTACCTTAGTTCATCTAACCTTTTTCCAAATGAAACTTAGGAAACTCTTGGTTTCTTAGGGTCTCAATGAACCTTAAGAGTGGGGAAAAGTCAACTCGAGGTCGACTCTCAAGTGCGCGTAAAAACCCCACTATCTTTTAACACTTTAACGAAATTTCAAATTACAATATTCACGCTACACTACACTAATTATTATAGCATTCTTAACTTAGCGTCTTACAGGATTTGCCTTAGTCTATTCTTAAAAGTAACACTTGGTAAATCGAAGTCAAATAATTCAAACGCGTTATTGAAGACGTCAGTCACACCTCGCCCGAAGAGGTTTGTTTTGTCCATAATCAGTGCTGTGGAATGCAAGGCGCAGAAAATCACGTGATCTTAAATTTCTGGAGGGGACATTAAAATCGATTTCGGATAGTATGCTTGGAGCATCTATTTCCTCAGTTAATAGATTTCCCACGAAAATAGCTTGAAAAATATTTCGTCTCCTTACCAGTTTGTCGATTCCTAGCAGTCAGCACAAAAGCTGAGTAATTCTCTTTGAAACAGGGCCATTAATTGGTTGAAAATGGTTAAAAAATGAGAATTGCACTTTTAATACCTCGACATAGTGAACCCCTCGTTTGCAAGGGGTCTAACAGTTTGAAAAAAAAGTTGAATTTTCAGCAAACCTTGAGATCTATATCATGTGATATTTCATAAATTGGCAATGAAACAACTGACAAATTGCCCAGTTCTGTAAAGAAGGGCAGGGCTTTCAAATGGAGTAAAAAAATTTTATCAATAAATCGCCGTTTTCGCCATGAGCCCCTTAACCGATTTTCGTTTTAAGACCACCATTGGAAAGCTGAGAAAAAAGGTTACAAGAAACATTCATAAAATTAGGTGTGCAATGACATTAACTGAATAAAACAACTAGTTATTTGTAGCAAAGTTAACAATTTTCTTATAATTATTGTAATATTTCCAACATTTGCTATGAAACAAACTACAAACAACACGGTTTTGTAAAGAGGAGAGATAGGCGTTTTAAATGAAGTGAAAAAAATTGGCGGCCATCTTGGAGTTGGTCGCCATGTTGGATTTTAGCAATAAATCGCCGTTTTCGCCATGAGCCCCTTGATCGATTTTAATTTTAAGACCACCATCGGAAAGCTGAGAAAAAAAGCTACAAGAAACATTCATCACATTAGATGTGTAGTGGCGTTTAATAAACGAAACAAATATCTGTATCAAAGTTTACAACTGTGATATAATGGTGTATCTTACCGAACGTTCGGCTGCTGAGATTTCGGTGAAATTTTAAGTTTTTAAGAGTGTATGCCATGTCTGATTTCATGTTCAATTTCAGCTCTAATTTCTAGTCCAGTTCCAAGACCAATTTCTAGCCTAATCCTGACTTTGAAATCCAATTGCACCGGAAAGTTCGGAGTTTTCAACCTAATCGGCCGGTATTTTTGTGATTAGTAATAATAGATTCGCCATCCTACGATTATTCGATTTTCCTGGTTAACACATTTTTCTGATAGGTTGGGTACTTTGGAAATGTCTGGAGTACAATGTGCTCATGCATTTTATTTTCGTGGATTTTTGGGCAGCATATGATACAGTCGAGAATAAACAGCTATGACAGATACATAAGGCACGAGAACGGTTTTCCGAACAGCAGACGCGGCTAATCAAATTTACCCTAGAGTGAGTGATGTGCTACGTGCGTGTTTCGAGGGCACTCCTGAGTTCTGTCGAATCGCGCAGAGAGTTGCGGCAAGAGGATGAACTGTCCCCTATGTTATCTAACATCGCCCCTCCGCAGGGTACTTCGATTAAGGACGCCATCGCACAAAGCTGACGATGTACAAAACGCTAATCTATTTATTGATTGATTCATCAAGTATAAGTAGACCACATACTATAGTAATGATGTCACACTCACAATGTTACAATGTTTGCTTATATACTACACATTATTCCTAAGGCAGAGTTGCTTTTTTAATTTGGATTCTGGTGAGCTCAGTTCCTTCGTAGTCCTCTACGGACGGAGATTAATTTTGCATACGGAAAATAAACGTGCACTTGCTGTTTTTGAACGAGAGATTTTGCGGACTATTATTGCTGGAGTACAAACGGAAAAGGGAAGAGTGGCATAGGCGTATGAACCACAAGCTGCAGGTACCGTGAACGCGGGTAATTCCGATCAGCTCCTAATTCCGATCACTCAACGAAAGTAGTCGATTTTTAGAAGTTTGAATCAAAACCCATAGTTTATGGGAATCCTTATGATCAAAGCTTGCCAATGAGCTATAAATTTTAATTCAATCTTTTAAAAATCGGTTACTTTAGTTGAGTGATCGGCATTACGAACTGATCGGAATTACCTGCGTTCACGGTACTACTTGGAGAGATTCTGGTCATCATCTGGCGAAAGTTGAAAGACTACGATGGGCCGGCTGAATTAGTGACGTGTAGTTCAGGATCGAGTACAGAGACAAGTTTTTGATACAGGAGGAGAGTATAAAATTTTATGATAAGGAACATGCAATGTTGCGAAACCCGGACTCGTGTAGGCTAATTTTCTCACAAACATGTACTCGTTCTAACGAACAGATTTTTTCTTGCCTTACGACTAGTTTTTGCGACTGTTCAGCTATCAGCGACGATCGAGGCTCTCGATCTAGTTCCATGAGTGGACTGCGCAGAACGAAGTTACGAGGCTGTGTGCTCGCGGGTGTGTCGGTAGCAGGT